>NW_009260028.1:2789483-2878617 GCF_000687185.1 Egretta garzetta | reverse complement strand
ACTAGCTGGGTCAACAAATGCACCTAAATCTTGACAGGCAGAGGTTAGATCTTGATGGACTCACATGTGCTATGGAACACTCAGGAGGTTCAGAGCAGTAGAATAAACTAGTAATACCACATGATACACAGACACAGGTGAAGTTCACCATCCTATGGATATCATAATAAAAATTGTGACCTATGCTAAATGGTTTACAGTTGGTGGATGTGGATAGTGACTGGGCACTACAATCCTCCAGCTCATCACTCTATTTTCTGGACTCGACTCACTCAACTTCAAGTGCCTAATTTAGAAGAACAGTCACACCACCTTCCTCTTCAGTCAAATCAGATGTCAAGTGGTATGCATGGCAAGAGGGATTGCCTGTATCTTTTCAGTGTCTCATAATCAGAGCTTGAGGAATTTTTGGCTTATAGTTTGTGAATTTTACTGTGTTCTAGGTTGTGTATCAAGTTATGACTCACAATGTCTAACAAAAAGGTAAGGCACAACTGTTCATTCTAAGACTAGGACATGACTGAAGGCCCATTGAAGAAAAAATCAAAACTTTCAGCAAAAGTTGAAGATCAAGACTACCATTAAATGCAGCCCTCATAGAACCAAACCAGTCATTCTGTTTTTCAACACAGTAATTTCTTGTTCTAGACCAAAAGTAAACACAGCATGTTAACCATCTAAAGCTAACACTCACCTTTGCACATCAGTTTACACAAGTGTATTTAAAAGGTCTACATTGGCTCTGCAGAGCAATGCACCACTTTTTCCACTACTGTAATCAGAACTGTGCAACCTACTGACCTGAAGTGATAAACCTTGTTCTCAGAGACTACACTACACTGAGGAAGGAGCAAAATTGGCTTGCCACAGCCTACCCAATATGATCTAGAGGGTTAGTCTGGCTGATTTGAAGTCTGTCTTATCAAGTCCTTCAGAATAAGAGAGGATTTTTTTTTTATGGACCACACCAATCATAAGATAACATGCAGTTCCCTAGAACTGTAACTGGATGGATTTTCACAAAGTAAATTCTAATAGTTTTCCAGAACTTTTTATCATATATAAATTGTGGTCTTGAAGACAATAATCTCACATATTAAGAATACCTATGTGGGGGGAAAAAAAAAATCAAAACCTAATAGAATTACATAATTAGGAATGTAAAAAAAAAAAAAAATATGTCAAACCATACAGGAAACATGAAGGATGAACCAGTCCCCAACATTTTCTATCCAGACGTATATAAGCCACAATTTTCTACATACATTATAGTTACATATCACATAAGATCTGATCAATGAAAACAATCCCATTCACTTTTATAGCTAGTAAAATGTCCCTGACTCCTGACAATGGAATTATGAGTTATGACAATTCAGCTCTTGATAACAATAGAGAAATTCTTAGAAGATTCCCAGAAAATTATACTTTATATATTGCTTTATTAAACCTTAAACACACAATGTAAGACCAGAAAGACTTTTGAAGGTCATTGGTTTTGTGTTGTTGGTTTTTTTCTTTACTGATGGACAGCCACTCCCACAGTTTCTTACTCACATCTTTGTTTGCAGAACTCAAGAGAGACTATAAACCTTAGAATGATCTACCAACAGAGCAGATAAGGCACTGGGAATATACAGAAACTAATTCAGAATGGTGAGAGGCCATTTCACCTACAGCTATTTCAGATATAGGCTGAAATTTCATTTTAATTTTGAAATAAAAATAGTATTTAATTTTTAAAGAACAAGAATTTTAAGTGCATACACTACAACCTTGAGTTTTAATACATGCAGAGATAAAGAATGATGAGAAGATGGATCAGCTGGTTCATCAACAAAGTTAGTTCAATTTCCAGAAAACGTGGAATATCTTGTTTTCCATAAAGGCTAAGACGACTATTGAGACAGCATTGAAAAAATGGTTTAGAGTATTTGAGGGGGTAAATCACTCGAATTCCATATGCCTAATTAATTGAATCTCTACAGGCTTAGGACTTTCATGGGGAGAAGGTGAGATTTATCTTTACCTAACTTCATCAATCTAGCTGTTAGAAAATCTAGCCTAAACAGATCACCTATATCACAGAATCATAGAATGCTTTGGGTTGGAAGGGACCCCTAGAGGTCATCTAGTCCAACCCTCCGGCAGCAAGCAGGGACACTGCTAACTAGATCAGGTTGCTCAGAGCCCCATCCAACCTGGTCTTGAAAGTTTCCAGGGATGGGGCCTCCACTACCTCTCTGGGCAACCTGTTCCAGGATTTCACCACCCTCACTGTAAAGAATTTCTTCCTTATATCCAGTCTAAACCTACCCTGTTTTCGTTTAAAACCATTACCCCTTGTCCTGTCACAGCTGTCCCTGCTAAAAAGATTTTCCCCATCTTTCCTTAAAGGCCCCCTTTAAGTACTCTCTCCTCCAGGCTGAACAAGCCCAACTCTCAGCCTGTCCTCATAAGAGAGGTGCTCGAGCCCTCGGATCATTTTAGTAGCCCTCCCTGGACCCACTCCAACAGTTCCATGTCCTTCTTGTGCTGAGGGCTCCAGAGCTGGACGCAGTGCTCCAGGTGAGGTCTCACCAGAGCAGAGTAGAGGGGCAGATTCACCAGTTATATCCCCAGTTTTTTGTAACTCAAAGGGTAGCTTGCACTCATACAAGTAAATTCTCACGATTGTGCAAAAGGTCTATCCACCTGAAAGTCTGAGCTAACGTGCAAGTATACCAAAGTCAATACAGTGTTTGCTCAGCGTCATAGCTTTGTGTGCGCAGTGAAGGTTATCTGCGTGTGTTTTAAAAATGTGTGCAACTCCTACATACATGGCAACCCAGGAAGAATTCCTGTGAAGGCGCTCCCAGGATTTTTTTGGGCATTTGGACCCTCATGTTGCATCTAGACAAAATTTCCAATTGGAACAAAAGATACATGAAGGAAACCATTGCATATGGATTCTCTACAGACCCACAGAACCTGGTTAAATTCCACTTAAACTGACGGGCTAATCAAAATCCATCCTGCACTATAATGTGATTAGCCTTCTTTCACAATAATATTTTAATATTAATTAGAATGTATAACTTAAAGAGTTACCAAAATACTAACTGTCAGCAATAGCTGTGACTTCCTCATTCCGATACAACCAGCTGACAATGGGAGCAGGTGAACTAGTAACACGGCAAACAACTTCTGCATCTTCTCCCTGCCTGAACTCTTGTGGTGATATTATGTCTCGGAAAGTGAGCTTTTCTGAAAAGGAAGAAAAGATAATATAGTAAGCATCTTCCAGTTCTCTTAGCATTAAAATTATATGTGATGCCAAATCAGATAAAAATGACTATTAAGACTTCTCATTGTGATAATACAGAATTATTTCCATTATACAATTTTCTCATATAAGATGCAAATGGTCCTGGACCCATGACTTCCACTCTGTCTGTACAAATTATTTTACAATCTGTATTATGAGAATCTTTGTTTTATTTATATAAACTAAGCATATTTTATAAATATATTTTTCATTTTTTTCAATGTTCCAGACCACAGTTTTGAAACTATGTTTTTAAAGTTCTATATATTCAGGTTAATAATCTATTTACTCTCTTGTGTGTTTCATTCCTCATGATCTTATTACTGAATTAAACCCACATTTTTTTCCATCAAAACCTCCAAAATGATCTGGAAAGACTTGTTAAAAAGGTGAAACTTTAGCTTCATTGACTGTGAAAACCATCAGCTAATAAAATGTTAAAAGCCAGTAGGAAACTATATGGAAAAACTTAATATTATTAAGTCATAAGAATTTGTAGCCTTTTTTTGAGGAAATAACAAGACTTTTTTTAGGCCTGATGAGATTTTCAATTATTCCAACCCCAAATAACCAAACTTGGTATTTAATTTTATTACTGGGTTGAATAAGTTTAGTATTATTAGAATTTAGTGTTAGAAGTCTAAGATGGTATTAATACATGATCTCATACAAGATCTAATGCAGAAACCAATTGTCTGACAAAAAAATCTGGAAGACTGTCTCGTGCACAGAAGAAATAAACTGACCTGTGTTCTCTAGGATAAAAGACTGCCAATTACATTTCAGAGGACACTTTGGAGTGTAGTGCAGAAATGCAACTCCACCTCCACCTTTTTGCATTGTTACGAGTGCAGGCTCAAATAATCCACAGTTCCCACAGCAGAGGGAGCACACTTTTGTCATATACACCTCTTGTATACACTTACAAAGTACTTGTATGAAATGTTTGAAGTATTTGACCATATACAAGTCAAAAGAAAAACCCTTACAGACATCAGTGGGTACTGAGCCAGATCCTAGCAGTACAGTGTATCCTGATTTTTTCTTACAATACATCACAAATACGACTAATGAAACTTTTATATGTCAGTTCCCACAAACCTTCACATTCCTTGTGTAGATCTGTGGTTTTATTTAACCTCAGAATTATTAAGATTACCACATGCAAACACTTCAAAAGATTTCAACCTTGCTCAGCAGTCTGCTAATGGAGTGACTGGCAGTTTCAAGCATACAAATGAATTCCGCAAAACCTGAAATCCTTTGAACTGCCAGCTTTCAAGCCATCATGTAATCTCTTGGAATCGCTATCACCATTTTAATGGTTGTTTTATCAATAGACTTTTTTTAATTGTATGTCTTTTGTTATCTGAATTATCTGAGTATACCTTTCAGAAGCAGTGCTTTATGATTCTGCTCTGTATTTTCTGTCTCATTGCAATTCCTTAGAGCTCAGTCTATCCACAAACTTTTTTTTTAATGAATATTAGAAAACTATTCTCCAATTAAATTAGAGAATAACTCAGCTGAAAGGCTTCTGGCATATGTCCCACCCTTTCACCAGAAAAGTCTTTGCCTTATATCTTCACAGTGTATTTGTTTAACATATTGCTTTTAGGAATTTTTGATTGATCTAAAGAATGTAGCGCAAAGTAAACTTATTTAGCTAAACTGAAAAAAAACCCTCTCAGAGAATGTCTTGCCACAGTCGAATAGATTTACATCGCAAATATACTCAATTAATTGTTTGCAATTGAAATGCATTTTGGTTGCTTATCACATTGAGCTTCAATGCTTTATGGCAAAGTTCCATTATAAGGCCAAGAATAGGAAAAGACTGACATAAAAATAACTTATTCAGTCTAAACTCCACTTTTTTAATGACATGTATTGCACTTCCTGCACTTTTATTTATGCATATATTTGTAATACATTTTAGATGTATTTGTAATGAGAATTATGTTGACATAACTTTTTTCAAATATTTCCTCTTTTCTGTGAGGGGCATACAGTGCACCCTCATAAGATGTCATTCTAAGATACGAAGGAAAAGTGATCTATGATGTTAAAAAGGCCATCCATTTAATTTAAGTCTTCATCATAATATGTAATAACTATACTCCAGGAAATGCAATTATTTGGAAGATAAGGTTCAGAGCCTGGGAAGATATTTTGATAGGCTTTTCTCAATAGCAGTGGCTTTTAAAACATACTCTTTCATTTGTTAATTGATAATATTTTACTTACGATAAATTTCCAAAACAACAGTAGCTTCTTGAGTTTGCCCTTTAGCATCTGTTGCTTGACACCGATATATACCAGCATCTTCTACATCTGCATTATAAATGGTTAGACGTGATCGAACACCTTCTTTCTGAACAACCACTCTTTGACTAGAAACAATCTTCTCTCCTTGTGGATTGTACCAGTCTATGTTGTCAGGCTCACCAATGGCTACAGATAAAAACAAAAAACAACCCAACATTAGACATTCAGGTAGGCATTATGCAACGCATATGCCTACCCAATGCACAATGTCTATACAATTGTCAGAGTCGTGAGAAAGTCTGTAGAAAGATAAGTGAGGCAAAACTGCAGGCAGATGTGTGATTGTTGAGAAAGGATAACTAGTAGCTCAAGGATTCAAGAGGGAAAAAAATAAACACAGAAAGGTATAAAGTTTTAAAGGAAGGAAACGGGCTGTTCAAAAGTCACTGGATCAAGAGGTCAAGTCATCAGTCAGTTGGGTTGTCACTGTAGTGAGGCCATGTGTCATTGTCAGTGGAAGATGACAACTCAGCAACATCAAGAATCCACATCAGGCAGCTGCAAATGTAAACCCTTCTCCTCCTGACTGACACCTGCCTCACCAGAAGACTCTGGGTGTATCATTTTGTTGGAGAGGATGCTGAAGCTTAGCCCAGTAGCTTATTTAACTCTTCTGTTTAGACAAATGAAAATATTTTAGCTAAAGAAGCATTGTAACAGATACAAAATGCCCATAGTGATATAGACAATTCAAGCTGAGTGATTCAGAGTCTGAAATGAATAGTTTCTAGACTGGAAATATGAAGACAGTGAAGATCTACTATTTATCACAATTGTCACAAATCAATGTGAATATACAAAAATATACTAATGTAAGTTAATATTGTGAATCAATTAATTCAGTTTCAAATTGTACAGAGGGTTTAAAATCACACAAAAAATACGTACCTACAAGTAAAATGAATACATACCTGTGCATGTGAAGAATTTGGATTCACCCACACTGAGCTCAACTTTGCTAAGTGAAATTGTAACCTGAAGTAGAGCTGAAAAATATAAAGTAGGTTGTGAATACATTTTGGAATTTATTGTTTTAAATTTTATATTTTCAGGTTTTGTATTTTCTCATTCTATACTACAGAACCTGTTCAACAAAATCCAAGAAGTTTCAGCTAAGCATTGTATCTTTTGAACTGGAGTATACATAGAGAAAACAATCAAAATAAAGAAAAGATATTAGAAAACAGCCTCACATCCTAAAATTGAGGACAAAATTTAAAAAGAAAAAAGGATAGAAACACACATGAACATAAAGCCAAAACCTCAATGAGAATAAAGTGACTGGGAACACTCAGCATGTTTACCCTGACCAAGGGTAAATAATGCCTTACCAACCCCACTGCCTTCTAGAATAAAATTATTAGTTTTGTGGACACAGGAAGAACAGTGGATGGCAATTACCTTGACTTTACCAAGGCTTTTGACACTGCCTCCCACAATATTCTTGTATTCAAGTGTATTTGGTATAAACAGCAAGGTTTTGGTAGCAGGGGATGGTTGCAGGGGTGACTTTGTGGGAGGGAGGTCAGTAGTTGTGCTGTGACAGACACAGCCAGTTCTAGCTGGCTCCACAATGGACCCACTGCAAGACATAGCCGAGCCAGTTGGAGGAGTTTGGGGCACCTCTTAGGACACCAAGACAGGAACAAGAAAGCCAGATCAATAGGAGGTGCTCCATAGCACAGTTGGTCACACCCCTGAAGGGACTGTGGCCCATGTATAAGCCCATGTCAGAGCAAGTACACCCCAAAAGGACTGTGGCCTGTGGATAACCCACAGCAGAACAGAAGAGATTAATTAGAGAGAAGGAACAGTGGAAGAAAAGAATGAGAAAGAGGAACGGCAGAAAGAAACCACTATGTCCTCACTCCAACCTCCTGCATCACCCATCACCTCACTGAAGGGACTGAGTGTAACCTGCATTGATGGTGATAACAAGGGGAGTGGAGACTGGGAATGGGGATGGAGAGGTATCTGGAGCTTGGGAAAGGGGAAGAAAGGTGTTTTCCTTAAGTGTTTAAGTATTTGTTGTCTTTGTTTCCCAATACTCAAATTGGTAATTAAATGTTTATGCTAATGGTTGATAAAAAAAATCCACAATTAGAGTCTGTTTTGCCCACAACAGTAATTTGCCAGTGATTTTCCTGCCTCTACCTTGACCCACCAGTTTTTTCACTCCCACTCTTCCTATTTTCATCATAGTTGGACAGCTAGGCTTAGAAGCCAGTGGCTAATGCGTGACACTGTACCTGGAGGGTTTTGTCCTAGGATCTGTCCTATTTAACACCTTTATCAATGATGTGAAGGAGGTCATTGAACTAGAGAGCCTGGAAGAATGCATCAACAGGAACACCATCATTTTCAAAATGATAAATACTAAGTTTTGCACCTGGGAGTGAATAACCTGTTGAGAGTCATACAACCGGTGAGAAGAGGCTAGGGGGAGCTAGGCTTCTTCAATCTGCAGAGCAGAGCGCTGCAGGGGAACCTAACAGCCACCTGTCCATATCTATGGGGAATTCATCAAGAAGATGGAACCAGGCTCTTTACAGTGGTGTATGCCAGACATATGAGAGACAAGTTGAAACAAGAGATGTTCAGGCTGAGCATAAGGAAAAGCTTCTTAATGATGCGGATGGTCAGAAAGTGGAGCAGACTGCCCAGAAAGATTATACAGTCTCTGTTTTTCCAGGTTTCAAGAGCTCACTGGATAAAGCCTTGAACAATCTGGTCTGTCTTTGTAACTGACCCTGCTCTGAGCAGGAGGTTGGAGTAGAGACCTTCTTAAGTCCCTTCCATCTTGAACTATCTTATAGTCCCATGACCCTATGACTAACCTCCCCAACACAGACAGTATTATTGGTGAAGGGCTCATTTATGCAAAATAACTATATACTCTTCAATAATCACAATTCCAGTATTATCGTCACTCTAACTAGCTGCAGCTCTTTAACATCCATTATCTTATGAAACTGGACAATAATTGTTCATGAACTAATAACAAGGATAAAGAGAGCCATGTTGATTTCAAGCTCTAATCAAAACAGAGTCAAACAGACAAAAAAGACTCATTTTTTAGAGAAGAAAATAATCTAAAGTTCCATTCAGTATTAAACGTAGTATATAATTGGGTGTATCTGAAATTTAAAAGAAATATTGTTTCAAGAATCTGGGGGTTTCAGTCTTGAAATATAATAATTTTGGTCTATTCTGTGTATGTGGAAATATTTCACCTTTCTAAAAACTGCAACCCAAACTACAGCATATGCTGAATGTCCCAAGCTCACTAGATTCCTTTTGTATAATTGGTACAGAAGTCCAATAGGACAAACATCTCTAGAGGTGGGGAGTATTACACTCCAAACTGACTTTGTGGTGACACAAATTTTAGAACATTAGAACTATAAAACCTGCTGAAAACCACAATTATTCACTTCTGTTGATAGAAAAAATTAAAGAAAATATGAGCACAGAACAAATAATTATCTAAGTACCATCCATCCATATTAATGTGGCAATTATTACAATTAAGAAAAAAGTGTAATGAAATAGATCTGCTATTAATTGATGTACTTTCATGTAATCAGCCTGGATGTTATGGTTTGACCCAGCAGGCAGCTAAACAACACCACACAGGTTTGACCCAGCAGGCAGCTAAACAACACCACACAGCTGTTCGCTCACTCTCCATTCCCCAGTGGGATGGGGGAGAGATTCAGGAAAAAAAACTGTAAAATTTGTGATTGAGTTCTAAGACAGTTTTATTGGACAGAAAAGGAAGGGAAAATAAGAATAATAACAACAATAATAATGATAATAATAGAATATACACAACAAGTGATGCACAATGCAATTGCTCACCACCTGCTGACCAATGCCCAGCCCGTTCTTGAGCAGCACACCCCACCCCCCTCCTCTCAGTATATATAGTGAGTATGACACCATATGGTATGGAATACCCCATTGGCCAGTTTGGGTCAGCTGTCCTGCCTGTGACCCCTTCCAGATTCTTGCTGGAAGAGCATGAGAAGCTGAGAAGTCCTTGACTGTGTGTAAGCATTGCTCAGCAATAACTAAAACATCTGGGTGTTATTAACATTATTCTAATACAAAATCCAAAATACAGCACTATGCCAGCAACTAGGGGAAAAAAAAAAACAAAACAAAAACAAAAACAAACCTCTATCCCGGACAAAACCAGGACACTCGATAAGCAAAAATTAGACCAGATTTGAATTTATTTGTTCAAGTCATATCAAAAGCCAAACCAAAAAAAGGCAAAGGAAACTGAGCATTACTTCAGTGTCAGTCTGTCAAACCAATTGTAACAGAATTGGGTATTTTCTACCAAAAAAAAAAAAAATCAAACATCTGTATGGTAAACAACATTTTTCATGAGATGTCCTGAATTGTGGATACTTTTCCTGAAGAGATCATCACAACTGAACTTACTTTTTTTTAAATTAGTACTCATATTTTATATCCTGGTCCCCATAAGAAGAACCCCACCCCCCCCAAGAACACATCCTACTTCAGGCAAAAGTAAATATCACCGTGTACTCTGCTAACTTCAAAACTTGTCAGTCCATAGAGACCACAAGGAAGAGGGCATGACTGCCTACAGGTCAGGAAAAAACTGAAGTGGACTGTAAAAATGTTGAATCTAGTACCAGAGCAGGTACTAGTACCATTCTTATTGCAACAATGAGGAACACAGTGAACGTTCCTCTAGGACACACTCATAGCACTGACAGAGAAAGAGACTAATTTTCTCATTCTCATCTATGGTCTTTACATCCATGGTACCAAAAGCAAAGGACAATCTTAAGTGTAGGAAAGGAAATGAGGTTCAGACAAAGTTTTATTTTTGTTGTAATAAGCATCAGAGAGCAACAAATCATCCTGGAGGCTACTCAAAGCCTCACTTCTTTATTTATCTGTCAGGGTAAGCTTCACTTTAACCTCAGGACGTATAACTGCTGTTTGGAAACCAAGGTACTATTAAATTCAGAGGTTGGGGAATTTCAAGAGATTGGAGCCCAGACATTTACTTCAAATCACAGACTCATTTTTTAGGTTCTGTGCCACTACTTGTTTGGTACTATATTTTTTATAGAGTTTGTAGCCTTGCAGAGTTGCTTCAGAAATATGTAAGTTAGCATTTCAGTAGTATTGCTTCAAGGACAATTTCATTGCTCAGTTCCAATAACTGTAAGAACTGATGTTGAACTATGTAAATGCAATAGATTAAGTAACAAACGTCAGGTAGAATATAAGGAACTCCATGATGAGAGGTGAAAAGCAAAGTTAGAGAACATATTTCCTTCAACAATGAAATAGATATTTGAGACTGTAACAGTTTTGGCAAAGGGCTGAACTCCATTTAAAATTCTTAGCATAAGTGCAATTATAAACTCTGTGAAGACATGCTAGCTACATTTCTGAAACCAAAAGGGAATCATATTTTCTACATATGGTACTTTAATATTTACAAAATAGAAAAATACAAGACCATCTGTCCAATTTTTCCAGCCTCATCGTTTTCCTAGCTCTACTTCATGTAAATAGAAAAATATTGTTTTATGCAAACTAGAATGAAAAATATTGCCCAAGTGATTAATCTAGCAATCTGTGTTTATTAGGTAGTCAGGCAAATAATCCAGTACTAAGCTAGGAGAAGACTCACTCATTGCTTACTATAAGTAAAATATTGCAAAGAGACAATACATCCAGAAAGTTTTACATTACTTCCAAATTTATTTCGAGAACTACACATATGCATTAGGTTATTATAAGCTCTGATGAAGATGGCATGCCACATACACACAACTCAAGTTATTGCTGTACACTAACAGCTAATGGATTAATATAAAAGGGAGTTATTTGTACCAGGCTGGTCTGAAGGTCTTTGAATACACAGGTGAATGCTTATTTTATCAGGTCAGTGAAGATGTTAAAAAAATTCAAGTCAGTAGAGGTTGTGTCTAGCTATGTTAAACCAAGCCCAGAAATTAATAGGAGCTTCTTGATAGATCTGACAAAGCACTGCCTCTTCCCATGTTTCCAAGGATATTACCTAACTAGCGATAAATAAATAAATACATAAATTTTAAAAGGCAAGCTCTAGAAGATCCCCTTCAGGTACAACGCTGTGGAGCATAATGCTACTGTAGTATAGCTGTTCTGGGAAACAGTGCATTCACTCAGGGCTTCACTCAGTCTTCAGTACATGTGTGATTTTATAGCAAAAAAAAAGTACTATTAGCATTAGGTGATATAACCAATCCCTTCGCTTTTGATCATAGTCATTATAAAAGAATTATTATCAGCTGTACTACACTAAGAGGATTCTGCTCAATTATTTCTTAATGGGTTTAAAAATCACTTAGGAAGATAAGTAAGAGTAGTAATAAGAGGTCCATTTGTTCTGTTACATATGGAGACAGATGACTCTATTCATAAGACCTAACATTTAGTAGACTAATTGATCTCAGTCCCATTTGCACTAGTATCCTTCACATTTCAGAACTAGCATCACAGACCTGTCATAGCTCTGTCTGCACAGATGATTACCTAATGCAACAGAAGTGAGGTGTCATCAGTGAGAGCTTAGAAAAAGTGTAATAGTAAGTCACTCACATACATACTTCTATTGTCACTTAGTAATATATTAAAACATATTAAATGTGTATACTGTACAATGTATATTTAAAATATAAGCATATATAAGATACTAAAAAGGAAAAGGAGAAAATATTTGAATAGAAACTGAAAAAATACTGTGTAAATCTCTGCTCCAACTAGTTACTCCATCCAGCAACTTCTTGAAAACACCATTCCTTAAATAACCCTCCCAAACACTCCAAAAACCTGAAAAGCTTCCTTTTGATTGTATTGAAAAGTATGACACCAGGCAGATACCAAAAACCAAAACATACTATATTCTGCCCCAGCTTCCACAGTGTAAATTTGGTACAATATAATTGAACAGTTTTATGCTGTGTCAATAGAAGTGAATGCTTTTTAGAATTTACCTTTGAGCAATGAGACAGCACTCTACTATGGAGGGATCTTTCTAATTTGGTTGGGCTGCAAACCCACTGAAAGGGAGATGGTAACATGAAGGCAGTAAAAAGGAAAGGCCACGGCTATGAAGACCGAACAAGGAATAACTTGAGATCAACATGGAACTAAGAAGAGGAGTGATAGCTACAGAAACTAAACTGGATGGCTTTGGAAGTGGCTTCCAAGAAAAACAAATAGACTTCTAGATATGTCTTTTAGGGATGAGTGGCTTGGGGATGAGTGGCTGGAAATCTGCTTGGCAGAAAGGGATCTAGGGGTGCTGGTTGACAGCCAACTGAAAATGAGCCCAGGTGGCCAAGAGGGCCAATGGCATCCTGGTTTGTATCAGGAATAGTGTGGTCAGCAGGACTAGAAAAGTGATCTTGCCCCTGTACACTAGTGAGGCCACACCTTGAGTGCTGTGTTCAGTCTTGGGACCCTCAGTACAAGAAGGACATTGAGGTGCTGGGACATGTCCAGAGGAGAGCAACAAAGCTGGTGAAGGGTCTGGAGCACAAGTTTGACGAGGAGTGGCTGAGGGAACTGGGGTTGTTTAGCCTGGAAAAAAGGACACTGAGGGGAGACCTCACCGCCCTGCACAACTGCCTGAAAGGGGATTGCAGTGAGGTGGGTGTCGGTCTCTTTTCCCAAGTAACAAGTGATAGGACAAGAAGAAACAGCCTCAAGTTACACCAAGGGAGGTTTATATTGGGTATGAGGAAAAAATTCTTCACTGAAATTGTTGTCAAGCATTGGAACAGGCTGCCCAGTGAAGTGGTAGAGTCCCCATCCCTGGAGGTATTTAAAAGATGGACAGACGATGTGCTTAGAGACATGGTTTAGTGGTGAACAGGTATGGTTGGGAATGATGATCTTAAAGGTCTTTTTCAACCAAATGATTCTATGATTCCATATAGTTGAGAGAAGGACTGTATTCTTTGTGAAGGTCCTACTTGTGTTTAGCATAAGTTCTCTGACCATAGTTACAACCTAGGCTATTGGTATGCTTTCTCTTCATGCAGTAAGTAAACCTACTTAGATGATGTGGTTTTGCTTTCAGTAAAAGATTACATTAATAATTCATATTTAATATGCTTAGAAAACTTGTCTTCATTATTCTTGAGCATGAAGAAATTAGTAAGTTTTTTATTGCTATCAAATTCAATCCCAAAACAACCATTCACCCAGTTAAGCATTTTTCCCTTTATTATGCAGGCTTCTGAGAACATTATGTTTAAAACCACTGATTCCCAGATAAAAGTGAATGAAAATTACACTAACACAATCCTTGCAGATTTGGATTCTCTCTTAGATTTATAATATCTTCTAGTTTTAATACACTTTGAAACACCGAAAAGGGTGCTTTGTTTTGTTTTTAAATATCATACTTTACATCCATTTGGACTTCTAAGCTGAAATTGGGAAACAGAAATTATTAGATGTATGCTGTACTTCTTAAGTATCAGACAGTTCAGGGCAAATGCTTTTTAAGGGTTCTTTTTTAAAATCTGAATCAGTTAACTTATTTCACCTATGAATTCAGCAAAGTCAGAAATGGTATACAATCTATAAAGTCACAGTTCAGTATGAGAAAGTTTGATTTGAGCTGTTTCTGTGAGCAAACAATCAGGAACCATACACCTTTGTCCTAAAGAATTCCATTAGAACAACAGTACAAAATAGAGCTGAATTAAGGTCTGTTAAGCTGTTTGCACTTGAGAGATGGAATTACCAAATAGAAATAAAGTTCAGAGATATCTTAAGTCACCTAGGGTACTATTTCCTATAGACAATAAAAACTTCAACACTGTAGACCTTTGCAGAAGGAACAACATGCAGTCAGATGTTACACAAAAGATGACCATTAAAGCCAATGATATCATTACTAAAATTATCATAATTAAACACCAAACCCACAAAAAACTGCTAGAAAAAAATCGGATTTTACCACATACTATCACATCTCTTTTATATCTAAGTGAACTGCCTATGGGGAAGAAATCCTACCATCTGCATACCCACTGAAAAAGAGTTGATGTTCTTGTTGAGCTTGTAAAGTCTGTGAGACTTGTGGTGTTTAAAAACACCTTATACATTTGTAACCTTTTGGGACTAAAAATAATGCTAAAGATTTTTTTTTTTCAGTGTGTGGGAAGCTATAGTGAAAATTTAATCCAAATATCCTATTCAAACATAATACACTCAACATTTTATTATTTAAATATATATTCAGATTTTTTCTCTATTTGTTTCAGCAGTTTAATAAACTATATAGAGTTTTCTATTCAGACACTATTCTAATATCCTGTAAGCACTATAACACTGTATTCTTCTTTTTCTTTTTCCTTATGAATAAAGATATATTAACTGGCCTAAAGATAGCCTGTCTTCCATTCAATAGCCTTGAATGCTTGCCTGAAATTTCTACTGCAGAAATATCTGAAAGACAAGCTGCATATGCAAAGGCAATTAAAAAAAAAAAAATAGTAAACTCTATGGAGGCTGGTTATTTTTCAACTTTGTAGTGGGCAGGCTACTACTAAATCACAAAGCATCAATTCTCCAGAGTATTTTTAATTTCTTGACATCAAGTTTGATGATTAAGTTGTTCAGTATAACTAAACTTCCCATTTCATCATGTTAGCATTAATTTGTAGGAAACACAGTCCTGATATGAAGTTCTAAGGTTTTATTTGAATAGTTATGGATACCTTGTTTAATTTCTGTCTTATAGAATACAGAGAGGTTTATTTTTATGGAGACAAAACAGTCTTTGTGTCATCATGAATTAATTTCCTACATCTGCTGAAATGTCATTTTCCCTGATGGGAAGAGCTGGAAGTCAAACAAAGTTCAAACTATCTTCTGGGGCACAACAGATTTTATAAGGGTAAAATGCATGATGCAAGAGGATGAAGACAATCCAGTTTTGTGCAACAATGGCACAAATACCGAAGCATAGTCAGAAAATCCTGTTAAATATTCTTTTCTATGACACTTGCAGGGGAAACAGTAAAATAGATAGGCTATTAATATTTGAGCAGAGACAGTGTAAAACTATAAACCACAACATTGCTTAAACAAAGTCTGCTTGTTATAGCTTTATTCTCAAGACTTATCTAAAACAGAAGTTACTCACTACTGTCCCCACAACTCAAGTAAATTATAGGTGAGAAGTAGGCATATAAATATAAATATTGTGAGTTTTATTGAGATTTCCAGGTAGGGTCATATTGGGAGCTCAGCTCTCTCAAAACTTAAGAGATAACACAATTATTTAAATATTTTTGCAAGCCCAACCATATTTAGATATTTTAAATAAGTTTTAATCAATATTTAATTCAAATGTACATTTACTAATCATGTCTCTGAAGCTTATCACTGAAAATCAAGATTAAAAGATATGAAAATTAAAAAAAAAACCAAAACATCAAGATACTGGACTTTATTCACTTCAAGTCTGGTTTTGGCAAGAAAGATTTGCTATAAGTGAAAGGCATGAACTTTGGAGGACTCTAGGTATAAAAGGGGTTTTGTCAGGCATGACATGATGCATATTTTTGAATCTATTTAATTTATTCCAGCCAAATCCAGTAGAGCTTCGTATCATGAAAGGAAAGAACAGTGAAGGATGATTATACTTTTCAAAGCTTAACACCACTTTAACAAAATCTCTTCAATCTGAAAATGTTTCTTTTTGGCAGCAATAAACAGAAAGAAATAGTATCTCAAGAGCATAAGAATTTTAAGAAACATGCTTTCAAAACTGAAAATGATGTAGTCAGTGAATTCTTAATTTCACAGTTTCTCCTACTTCCAAGGTAGAATCTTCTAAAACCTAGAAGTACCTTGATAAAGATAAACCTGAAAAATTAGGACCTTAATCTTCAAAGTGACAGTTTGTCAGTAACAGCAATCTAGGATTTTTTTTTTTTATCTAATCTAAAATGCGTTTAATAAAATTTTCAAAACTTAAAAGATTGTAGGCGGAGATGACAAGAGACAAGCTGATGACAAAACCTTAAAAAAATGCATTACCCTTAAAACCCAGAAATCATTGATGGTACAGCTGGTAGCATTTAGCTGAACAGGAATATTTTGAATCTTAATAAATTTAAAATGCATTTTGATATATAATCTCCTCTCACCTACCCTTATGCAACATTGGTACAGGCTTTCACAAGAAGCAGTTCATAAAATATATCATAGGGATACAGTATCTGTATCACAGATGTGCTGCAACTTGAAGACAACTCTCACCTATGGGGAGAGGCTGAGAGAGCTGGGACTATTCAGCCTGGAGCAGAGAAAGCTCAGGGGGTCTCTCATCCATGTGGATAAATACCTGATGGGGGGAGTAAGAAGAGGGAGCCAAGCTCTTCCCAGTGACAGGACAAGTGGCAATGGGCACAAACTCAAATACAGGAAATTCTGTTTAAATATAAGAAAACACTTTTTCACTGTGAGGATGGTCAAACACTGGAACTGGTTGCCCAGAGCGGTTGCTTATTCTGCAGACTTGGAGATATTAAAAAACCTGATTGGACATGGCCCTGAGCAACCTGTTCTGGCTGAGCAGGGGGTTGGACCAGCTGATCTCCAGAGGTGCCTTCCTGCCTCAGCTGGTCTGTATGAGTCTGTGTGATCTTTCTAACATAAAAATCTACCTTGCTGTCCCCCCGCTCCACTGGACAGTCTTTTATTATAGAACAGTAAATCAGAAACAATACCAAGAGAAATATCCGTAAGGGTGACATTTATCCAAACCCATAAACTTAATCTTAAAGCCACAAACCTTCGAAAAGTTGCTGAAAAGCAATCATGCTATAAGAGTGCCTCATATTTCCTCATTATATTTAATTTTGGTTTTGCTGAGGTAGAAACTTCTGAAAACTGCATTTCTCCATTGTTGCTTGGTAGTCAGCACAAGTTTGATAACATGTCAAGACAGTAACTGAAGATGGACACCCTAATTGAAGAGTATATTCATATTGCCTTAAGAACAGCAGCAGAAAATGCGATACTGGAACCAGGAGTTAGAAAAAGAAGTCAAGCTGAATCACTGCCAAAATTCTTTCTTCAAAATCAGTTAATAGCCCAAGTGGTCCTTCAAATTGCAGAGGGGTACTGGATTGAGCCAACATTCTTTCTAAGTACTTGGCCTTTATAATCTAAACCCAAACAACATGTTTCTCAAACTTCAGGCCAAAAGTTGTATGAGATGTTTTTGTTGAATGCCGAACACATTAACCTATCAAATAATCATACAACCAATTCAACATCACTAATCTAATAAAGAGGTAAAGAAAAGAAAAAATGCTGGAATAATCTTTCTGTATCAACAGGCAAAGTATTAGAAAGGGTCTGCTGATTCTGGCAGACCCTGCAAGATCATCTCAAAATTATATCCTAAGACCTGGACATTTCAAGTTACTAGTTAATAAATCAATGTTCCTCATGCTTCTAATGAGTGGTAGAAAGTGTGAAAAAAGGATTCCTCCATGTCTCATAGTAGGTGCCAAGAGTTTTCCCATTCTTAAACCAATACACAACCCATACTCACAAACATGTCTGCTCCAAGCACATTCTACAGAGGACTCATATAATGTTTGTTTCTAATGTGAAGTACATATTAAGAGATTTCTCTAAAAAGAAGATATAGTTGCTAAAAGACAGTACTCAAATAAAGATAGGCCAAGAAACCAGATCACATAATTATGGAATCAGTGTATCTTGACTCATTTAAAAACAAGATATCTTTGCAACAAAAGGCACAATCAATCGCTTCCCCTCAATTCTAACCAGAAAAACACTGAAATTAGCCTTTGAGTTCTAGAAGTTATTAGGTGAGACTAACAAACAAGTAGATGGGCAGATACAGCAACCATTGCAATAGCATACAACTTGTCTATTGGCAACTATTGCTAAAAATATAGTAGTCTCTACAAAATGTACCAGAAGGTGTCAAATAACTTAAAACAAAATGTGTAAACTAAAGTCAGCAACAGTAAGAGCAGCATTTAATTACATCTTTAATAAAACACGCTGACTAATCAATGTCTGTAGCTGAACAGAGACTATTTTAACCCTGATTCCAAGAACCTCTAAACAACAGACTGCATTGGCTTTTCTCATGGATTTGTCTTTTTTTCTTGTGAAAGGCAACACATCTGAAAATTACCTGTTTCAGAGAAAAGGATTGATCTAGTAAAAACATTTTGTGAGAGAAAAATCAGTCTCTGTCAGGATGTTTCTTTAATACAAGCATAAGCAGTTCATTCCCATTTCTTGGAACTGCATAATGAAATCAGAATATCAACTTCAACTACACAAAACCCTACATTTTTAATTGTAAGAGCTGACAAAGAGATTGTGGAAATGTGACCCAAGGATGCCTGTTTGACATCTCAAGAAAATGAATTAATAGCTTAAAGAGATATGAATTGCCCCATTCAGTCTATTTCTGAAATCTGCTGTCCTAATGAGGACAGATGTCATCACGGCATGGAGAAATGGCTACAGGGACTTTCTGCTGCCTTGCATATAGATCTAGTCCAAATTCAGATGTAAGGACTTGCAGCCTTTCTCTTGGCACCAGTCACTTTGCCTGCATGCTCCTTATAAAAGGTAGGTATTTCCTGAGTTACTCCAAATTGGCTGGAATTTGAATTCATGGAGTCATCATTTCACTCTGTACAGCTTACTTGGAGCAATGTTTCTTATTTTCTCTCCTTTCTATCAAGTCCCTGAAATACTTGCTCCCACATTTTGAAATGCAAGAGTCCACAATCCCATTTTCCATTATTACTAATGTACAGAACGTATTTATCTCTATGGCTGTTAACATCTTTGTTAACGTCTTTTGCAAAGATGCTACACTTTTATGCAGAGCCTCCATAACACTGAATGCTCCCAATACACTTTAATAAACAGCTTATAATTTCACAATGTATATTTAATTTCATTCAGAATTTGTCTTGCTACCTCAGTATATAGATCAATATATTAAAAGGATATGTAAATTAAAGTATATAAAATAAAGGATAATATATGCACAGAAATAATTCAGTTACCTTACAGGTAACTATTTCTATTCAGTATAAAACTGGTCATCTACATAAACTCCCAGGCTAAATCAGGGATGGTTTAATTGAGTACTGAAATTTTATTTTTTCTTTTTATCTCTGAAAAAATGAGATAAAATCATAGAATTATTTAAATTGGAAATGACCTCTAGAGGTTATTTTATTCTGCTCACAGGAAGGCTTACTTCCAAACTTAGATTAGTTACCTTGGTCAAATAAGAAAATTTCTCTTTCATGTCTTGGTTAGCTTAGAAGCTAAAATGAATAGAAATGAAATTTTAAATATTTAAAACCTTTTCCTCATTACGGCAATTCATTTAGGATTTGCTGGAACTATTTTACATAAAAAGTTAATTTTCTGATTTATTTTAAATTATCTGAAAAAGCAAAATCATTATTTCTGAACGACATCTGGGCAGCTACTTCGAATGAATTCTCCAACCTTCTACGCAATGCTGGTGAGGTCACACCTGGAGAACTGCATCCAGTTTTGGGTCCCTAGTTCAAGAGGGATATGATGAATCTGGAAGAGTCCAGCAAAGGTCTATGATCAGGGGCTTAGAGCAAACGTCTCATGAAGAAATTATGAGGGAAACTGGCTTGTTTGTTCTGGCAAACTGTGGACCTCATGGAAAAAAAAAAAAATCCTTAGAAGAAGAGTGTAACATAGGAAAAGGTTGTCCAGAGAAGTTGCGGAGTCTATATCCTCTGGAGAGTTGACCAGACAAAGCCATGAGTCGATTGAGTGCTTGTGACAGTCTTGCTGTGAAGAGGAGACTGGGAGAGATGACCTCCAGAGATGCCTCCCAACCAACTTTTCTATAATCTTGTGATTCTAAGAGAAATATCATAAATGGAGGCAGGAAGATAAACTAAAATAATTTTGCTGTCAAAATAAGAAATAGGCACAGATAATCCAGTTGATAATCTGAACAGATAGCTCAGAGAAAACCTCTCAAGAAATAAACTGATGTAAAAAGCTAATAAAATCCGAATTAAGTATCTGACAGAATATTAAGCGTCTGTCCCATCCTAAAATACAAAACACTTATGCTAAGCCAAAACTGTTCTTTACATGCATTTTATATCTAAGGAAAAAAAAAAAAAGTAAGGGCTTTTATTTAATGTTGATGTTAGTCTTTTTCCTCTTCCTGTAACAGGAAGTTATCACTCCTATCTGTAAAGCACCATAAATAGAGGTATTTTTTATATAAGAAAGATCACCAAAAGGAACCAAGCATCAGACCTGTGTCATAATGTGCAATCCTAGTATCATGTTACCAAAACTACAAATGATGGAAGCCTACGTATCAGAGTACCCTTACTGATTTACTTAAGGCAGCACAGTCCTACCTAAAAGAATGAGCTGCACATCTGAAGGATATTTTTCCTGTAACACTGCTGTGAAAAAAGGCCACATCTTCAGCTGGTGCAAATAAGTATTTTAATGTCAGTGAGAACCCTCGTTGACAATTATATAATAAACATTTAAAATGCAGACATGAAGACTCGATTTCCAATTATACTGTTTCCCCGTTGTCATAAAACTAGACAGTTCAAGTGCAAACCACATGATAAAGCTTTGATCTTTGGATAAATGTCAAAACCACTTCTTACACATAAAGTTTTCCATTACAGCAAAGAAAGGTTTATTTTACATATGAATTAACAAAGTTTTTCTTCCATATATGCTATGGTCTTTCAAGACCCATGGAATCAGAAAGTAAATACCAGATTTAAGTGTATGATCTGACACTGAATCCTCATGTGGGAAAATACAACTTCTACTGTATTCCTGTATTTCAAAGTCTAAAAATTAAATTGTTTGTGAGCTAATTTATAATGACTTTAATCTCACCACAGAAGCTGTTTTTCATTATTTGTCACAGTCTTCTGGAAAATTAGATTCTAGATATCTAAAAATTATATTCTAGATAACTGACTATATTTGGGTATGAAAGACATGTATGTTTTTATACTCCAAGTCACATTTGAATATTTATTCAAAGATTCAGTATGTTTAAAAGTCAGGATTTAGAAAAGTTTTACAGATTCATTAGATCTACTAGAAGATAGGTCTTACTTAACTTCGGGAAGCAATGTAGGTGTCTAATAAAGGGCTTCATCAATTTAACTCTTAACTATTCAAGTACTGCCTTCAAATTCAGCAATTAACTATAATACATCACTTAGGAAAACAGAACATCTATCTGGAAAACAGATGTCATGAGACATAACTGCTATTGGTTGCAACAATTTTTGCTGCTGTTTAGCTGACATTCAACAGATATCACAGGAAGTACTCAACAGAAAGTTTGTTTATTTGTTAATACTAAATAAGATTTGGCAGACTTCTTCCCTACATATTAAGCAAACTTTTACTGATGACATAATTTTTAACCTTTGATCCATGCAGCTAAGTCACCACTAGGAAAACAGGGAACTAAGATATGGTTAGAATCTTTATAATACTTTCTGGAACTATTATCCTGATACTAGTCCTATGATTAAGTTGGTCCTCCTGGATTTTGACTTTATCAGCATTGATTGTCTTTGGTAGGAATACTAATACCTGTTTAGATGTTGAATTGCACACAGATAACAGAATACCTATCAGAGAGAAGCTAATCATCTATGGGTTTTAATAAATGACTGACTTGGCCCAACGTATACTGCACAGGGGACATCCTGTAGAAAAAGTCTAGGGAGGATGTTAATTATAATTATCAAAATAAAAATAGCTTTTAGTGTTTCCAATACCTTCCATCAAAGGATCCAGAAGTTGTATTAGAAATTACAGAAACTATGGACATGATGATCCTTGACAAAGATGTAGAATCAAGTCAATTTCATGTTTTTCAGCAATTACATTTCTGTTCAGTTTTGGATAAAATTGATAGTATTTATGAGATATTGCCAGAAATGTAACTTTTGTACATTCAAATGCAAAGTTTTTGCTGGCTCTCCTTGAGCAGAGTGCTTAGTCTCTTTAATAAGGGGGTTATCTATAAAAGAAAATGTTCAGCCTTGTGCTATGAATTGGAGAATGTTGGCAGGGGCTGGTCCCTTGCCTGTGTCCACATTATCTAGCAGCACAGCACGACAGAAAACCTACGGGCTGATCTCCTGAAGTCCATGCTCTGTGAGTTCCAGAAATTTTATTTTGGACTAGTGTTTGGTTGGTCCTGTGAACTGAAAAAGCCTTCAGTAGGTAAGAGTTCCTTAGGTGTATTTCAGGAATATACATTTTAGTTCAGCTTCAACAGAAAAGACCCCAGTCTGCTTGCTTTGGGATCATTCTGTAACAGGAGTCAAAACACGGTAGGAATGGATATCTGGGAAATACGCTTCTAAAGCACACTGGTAATCCAAACTAAGATGCTAATGTAGAGGCATCCTGTAATTTAAGGATTAGAATTATAATCATGAGAACTACATAGGTCTAGAATTATAAATTAGGATTTTAAAAATTATTCTTACATAATCTAAAATAGTTTCTGTTTCAAGTATCTTCACTGAACCATTTTACTTTAAAAGAGATAAATGTTTGCAAAGATTTATGATACTTTTGTGAAAATGACCTGAAACTTCAAAACTTAAAAATAGGCAAAGAATAGACATTATTACCACCATGTATTGGAACTATTATTAACCAAGAAAAAAATACTAAAAATCTAGTTAATCTACTTCAAAGGAACAACCACCTATTAAGGTATTATAAAAAAAAAATAAATTATTGCTGTTAATACAGTTAAAATATTCTCTTTGACTTGTGGAAAAATGTCAGAACAGCCTCATGAGCCATGTCTGGATTATAAAAACAGTATTTGGCATAAATATTCTTTCTGTTTCAAAAAATTAAAAGTTCAAGGAAATGCTTATAAATAAGTGACACTGCCAGAGATCATAAGAAATCAGATTGGCTTTTCAAGCTCTTTCTTTTAACCCTTGAGCTCTTTGATCTTTGAATGCTATTGTACGGGTACTAGCACATTCCCATCTTTAATTATCTAGATTTAGGAAACTAATTTTCTCTCAAAGGATTGCTTTGAAAGCTTTCTAATTGAGAACCAACAGGGTTGCAATTAATATGAAATTAGTCAGACAAATTAATAAGCAAACAATATAATGTACCGGACAATCATAATTTTTAAAAATCAGTCTTTTCATGACATTAAATGCATATTTATTAAGGCTTCCACAACTCCTCTGATTAAATCTTTAACTGGCCAAGTTATAGCTATTTTGAGGAATACAAGTATTTTGGGCTTGTAAGCACAAATAAACTGTGAATTTCAGACTGAAACCCATAAAAAAGGCCAGGTCAGAGATCTAACTAACCAGTACTGCAGTTTTTACAGCAGTCAAAAAAGAGAATCCAAGGAATCGACACAAGCTTGTTTTGTTTTGGTTTGTTTTTTTTTTCACTCCAAGTGCTGGCAATTTGGTGTCCTAAGGTCTATTTGAAGCATTCAATTTTAATAACCCCTGGAAGATCCATTCTGTTACAGCATCTTCAGTACCATCTAAGCCCTTAAAACTTCCGGCTTCCTCAACAACTGCTGACAATTAATTAAATTATTTAATTATACTTTTCCAAAAAGGAATACCTGTTCTTCAGTTGGTGCCAGATTTCTGCACATTTCTTCCTTCTCCTACTCTAACAATGTATACAATATTTTCTTTTTCCCTTTCTACATTATATCCTGATTTTATAGAATTCTACAATCAAGTCTTTTCTCTAACTGAAGCACAATGCTCATCTAGATAATTACAATTCATTAGGGCTTCCCATCTGACATACCATCAGACAGAATTGTAATTCCCAGATATGTTTTGTAACTATTCTTTTTAAAGATGATATTTCATAAGTAACTGGGAAATTTTTTTCCTATGTTGTGTTACTTTGAAATACACAAGGAATAAACAGAACTTGTATTTGCTACAACAACCAAGAAACACATTTCATTATAATTAATTACAAAATGAAAGGAATATAAATTAGGATTGTAGCTCTATTCCCACTACCAAATCCCCAAACACAATCTGATCACTGAATTGTTTTGTGTACCAATATTAATATCCTTTCTCAAATACTGTGATGTAACAATAACAAAAAAAATCTTTGGTTCTAGACTTTTCTGATTTATAGTTCCATGAGAAGAAATCTCCTGTCTTCCTATTCTCATCATCAGTAGTGTTAGTTTCTCAGAATTTTCTCCATGTTACTAGCAAAAATGTTAAATTACAATATTCTAAATAGAAAATCCACTTGGAAATGTGCTAGCCATGAAATTCTATCCTTTGAAATGCAAAACAACCATTGACTCATCTGTTTTTTTCCTAAGAGAAACACCTTATTAAAGGCCAAATAAAAAAATTAGATCAACAAATCACATGATAATTATCACACATATAGAACTTCATGCTCCTTTTGAAATAGGAGGATGAACTCCCACTCTGCAGACAGTGGACAACTCTTGGCAAAGACCTCAAGATGCTGATGACTTGTCATAAAGACCCTCCCCTCCACCCCCCCCCGCCACCCCGAGTACTGAAGTTGTCAACATTAGGGCCCAGAGAATAAACTACCAAAAAGTGATAAACACCAGGAAGGTTTTAATATAACAATTTTGAGGTGTTTTTTTATTAGTTGTGACTACCAACCAGCTAAAATTTAACAGGACTAATAATAATTTTTTAGTGTCATTTATACGATATGCTTCCTTTTGACCATAACAAGATTTTGAGTGTCAATACACAAGGGGATTTGAATTTGGACTGCTCATTTTTAATGATAGAATCTCTACCTCAGAGCTACAGGATAACTTGCAATGGAATGTTTTCAATCTCTCTCCTGAGGATGTTTGCTTTGCATAAATAATTAAATGTATACTGAAGAGGAACGGGAAACCAGGTGTTCTCTCTTTTAAATGAGCATCTTTAACATACTACAGAGCCATTCTCACCTTCAGGCTGAAATCTGCAAGCAGCATTCATAGTAATTATCTCTAGATATATGGTTATTTAGGTCAGATGAGATGTGACACCCCTTTACAACTTTAGGAAAAATGTACCATCTTATTTTTTCACTCTGAATGTTTTAGTTCATAAAAGGGAAAAAAAAATACAACATAAAATTCATCATTACAAAATTCATCATTAATATCAGTCAATCATAGCCAAACTTTTATATAACTCTTGTTTTGAGAAGAAAATACTGGTGAGGTAGAAAGCTCTGTAGGGTAATGAATTATTCCTTTACGAAATGGAAATAGTAATAAATTTGTTGTATGCTTCTGTGAGTGTTCAGCCTTTTCATGCTGCAGGAAATGGGAAGTATTTCTTTCACTTATATAATTGATATTTTGACTTACTTGTTTTACGAGCCTTTATTTTATGAGGTCAGTTGCCAGACATTTTATTGCTCTCTGATTAGCCCTGACACCCAATGCCATGTATTTCTGTATGACAGCTCTTTCTAAGCATGTCCCTCAGACAGGAGGTGGGGAACAGATCACTGTTGCCTGCTACCAGCAAAATCAGTGAAAACAGCTCTAGGACCTGAGTGCTATGACTCAGCAGAGTTTCCCAAAAATGCAACAGAATTAGAGACATGCTCTGACATAGAACAAAATACTAGAAAGATTTGCAGACAAAATCTAACTTATTTGCTCCTTTTAGGTAATCTCTATGCATCAACTTAGATAACAAACCACACAAAATATTAAAACTTAGTCTGAATTTTATAAACTATTTGAATCACTATTAGTTACCCAAAAAAGAAGCTGCAGACCACAATGGTCTACTGTCTACATTACTGTAGTGCACTGGAAACACTGTGGGAGTCATTCACCTGGCCGAATTTAAATTACCTATTTTAGGTAATGTCCCAAATGACATATAGTCAGCAGAAGGAAATAAACACTTTTAGAGCCAATTCACTGTATCTAAATTAGGTATTAAAATGTATCAGTTGAGTCACAACCTCATTTTTGTTTTGTTTTGTTTTGTTTTTTAATTAGCTGCAAAAGGAACCTAACATGAATAGGCTATAATCTCCCAAGAACCAATATATCAAGATACTCAATACACATTTGTGATATCTATCTTGATATATACTTCATATATATATGACTCTTGTTTTATATTGTTAATTGATAGTTATTTGATATGTATTTGTGAGATAACTTAGGTTCCAATTTACAGAAGTGGTGAACACATCTGACATTTGAAAATGAGCGTATGTTTCTGTATGTTTTGATGGAACATGCAAAATCGTTGGTTGCATTAGAAAATGAAGCTCTATCCATGTTTGAATATATTAAGAATGGAATAATAGTTCTTATATGCAATACACATATCTATATTCATGTTTGCCTGATTTTGGCTCTTTACTTTCTCACGTGTTACCTATTGCCTGGCTAGATTCCTCACCATTTCAATAGTACAGTCATCTTTACTAAATATTACTTAGGCCTAATCCTTAGCTTTTTGTACATGTTCATGAGTAGGGACCAGCAGTATTCACCTGTTTTATTTCTGCTACATATTAAATCATACCTTTATATATAAGTCAGTACTGAGTTTCTCACATCTCCTCTGCCATATGTTTATAGAAAAAGGTAAGGTCCAGCAGCTTAAGCAACAAGAGGCCAATGATTGTAATATTAAAAACTCCCATTCAAACCACTCTAAGGAAAAATGCAGGTGGTTGTTATATATAAAGCCAGAAACACTGGAGTTCTTTTCTAGTATGATACATGAGAACTAAAACTAGAGATAACATAACATAAATGAAATAAAAATCCTTTCTTAATTATAAAGAATTCCCTGAGAAATTCCCATAGAACTTTCAACATACTTTCAATTTTATGAGTATTTATGCTGCCTACAGAACTAACAGGTTAATAAATAATCTCCAGTTTTACTTAACTGACCTAATCCATTATAATTAACTACAATATTCTTTCCAGCTCATTGCCTGAGGAAATCCAGAGAGAGCTAAATGACTAACTGTTCCTTTCCACAGTTTGGATACATTGTGTAATAATTGCTGACATCAATTAATTAAGTACATGTCCACATATATAATATGTATATATGTATATATATAAAAAATTATTTTCCAGGAATAATGTGACTAATAGCAATTGCTGGGACCTGTTTCCAATGTTGACTGATACAGAAAACGGACTGAAGGAACCAATAATGTTTGAAAATAGTTTCAGAAATGGCTTATTCTTGGTTGCAGATTCTAAATCATAAAGAATCTAAATTAAAAAACTATGAGATAAGGAAGTAGAGAGACTAACGAACTAAGAAAACCCTGAAGGTGTTTCTGTGTCAAATATAGAAATGGGGTTTATACATGAAACTGTCTCTGCAAAAGATTTATCAAAAAGAAATACAACTTATGAGAAAGAAAATCTTCCTTGTATAGGGTTGGAGCTCAGAAGACATAGTCACTGTTTTAACACCCTGAACAGGAAGCTGCTCCTCCTAAGCCACTGGCTACCAACCTTTACAATGAGTTCAAGTTCTGTACTAACCAGCCAGTATTAACACGGCTTGTAGACACCTTAACACATGTCAAGTGTTGCACCTCTGAGTATGAAATGTACATTCTCTAGTCTTCCTTAATCCTACAGATATCATTCAACTGGAAAATCACTTAGTATATAAAATCAACTTGAAAAACAAGAACAAAGAATCCTATGAAAAATTGAAAATAATTGTTACAGTATAGGAATAAAACTTATTTTCAGCCCTTTAGCATTAAATAATAAATAGATCTGGAAAACATTTAGTTGTAATAAACATAATTAAAACCAAAAAGCTATAAACCGAAGATAGTCTAAACTAGTTCAGTAAGAGGTATCACATGAAGAAAAGATATGATCTTCAATATCAAACAAGTTAATGCTGTCCAGATTATTGTGATAAAATACAGAAAACAGCGAATGAATTTCCTTGAAGATTAAATTGATATTAAAATATTTTGCTAAAAAGACTGTATCTAATCTTCAGGGAAAAAAAGCCATAACAAAATCAAACAATCACCTCTCTTCACAAAATATCACCACTTGAACTAATAGCAGGTGTACATCTTTAATTATGCACATTTGCCTTACTTAGATGGTAAGCATCATCTAGGAAAAACTAAATAAGGATTACGCAGCAATAGTATCTTAACTGTGAATCCACAGAAAAACAGATGTTGGACCAACCTCAGTTATTTGTATAAAAAGACTGTGAATGAATTGAAGATTTATTCATTTTCCATGCCATTCCCATTACGTATTTACCATATAAAGAGATAAAAGCCTTCTTTTCCCCATAAACTACATGCTTGGAGAAAATACAACAGGTACATGTACTTCACTGTTTATGACATTTTACTAGAGCACCAGTACTTTACAAAAAAAAAAAAGTAGCACAAGCCAGAAGACTCATCACATTAAGCCAATTCATTTTGTTCAACATAAAACAAGATATTTAATCTGTATTTATGCAAATTAGGTTTGGAGACCGGACGTTCAAAGAACTGAAAGTGCTAATGCTGTTTAGATTTGAGAGCCAGCGCTAATATTAGAAAATGAAAGAGACTAATCAGATTCTGAAAACTGATTATCATTTTGCACTTCTGTAGCAGTACATGCAACGTAATCTGCTCTATTTCCCCCCACCCTTCAAAAAATATCAGAGAAATATAACACTAAATAAGCTGAATGTGCTCATTTTTGCATAAAAGCAAGCACTATATAGCAGATAATTTCAAATCTGGAAGATGAACTTCTGTGTCCATACTACTGTCATTCATTGCAGAATGCTTCAGTACCACTAGAAATCCAGTATGTTGCCAAGGGAGGCTCAAGACAGTCTTTATAGTGCCTACTTCTCAGAGGAATGCTAAATAAAAAATGCATACATTTCTTGACAGAAGGCTTCATATGAATCATCAGACAATTCCTCATCTAAAAGTTAGGTTTTTGTTTGTGTTTTTTTGTTTTGTTTTTTTTTTTTTATCCCTTCCTCCTTCAAACTGGCAACCCTTTATACTTTGACTTTCCTGATACCTTCAGTGATATCTTATAAACCCTCTTGTATATCTGGAGCTTGATTATACCTATAGATAACCTAGATCAGAAATACAAAAATAGTGAAGGAGAAATAGTCAAATGGCCTGTGCTGGGTCTTGCCTGACAAAGGATATAAGGAGAGAAGACAAAAAGTTTCCTTACTAATGGGTAATCTGTGCACATTTATTAACTTCATGATATGTCAAGTTTATGTGTGCATTCCCTGTGTGCATCACCAAACACCGGAGTTGTTCTGTTGTTTTAACTACTTACAATCAGCTCATGAAAATATGTGAGAATGAACATACAGAATGTCCCTTTCATTGGCAGAATTCGAGAAGTAGATGGTCTTGGAAAGGCATTGAGAAAGATGGAGTGCAAATTGAAAGTGATGCATATGCAATGATTGCACATCTCAAAGAATTCAAGTTACTAGCAGAAAAACATTTCTAGCATTCCAGTGATAGACCAGATACACATTAACACTGGAGGTACATCTCAGGGTCTTTCACTGAAAGAAAATTAAGAGAAGGAATATGCTCCAGTTTCATTCCTGAATTGATTGAGTATGTCAAGAGTTTTGATATGTTGGTTGGGGAACACCTGGTGGCAGCTTGGCAGTTGTCACATGCATTTCTGAGTGGCATCTCCCATTTAGTTTGAACGCTAGAGAAGTGCACTTACTTGCACTATGAATTTGGAGATCTCACAACAAGCATTATCCAATTAGAGTCTCAGCACAAAGATTACAGCAACTTCTCGGCTTTCAAAGGAACAGCCTTGGAACTATTTTTAAACATTTCAAGAAGGCATGAGAGGAACACCTCCAAACTCAATCCCCTGAATGATACTGAGAGTAGGAAGGATAAACTCTGTATACACAAAGTTTAGAAAAAGGACACAGGCAAATTAATTTCCTGGCTCAGCTAGAATTCTCAGATCACCTTAAGAGAGCTATAAACAGCTTCTACAGGATACTTTATCCAGAAAGAACACAGTATACAGGAAATTAAATGGAAAGTTTGACTCTTTTTCAACCTTCTGATAGAAGTAACTGTCATCAAAAAGGACATTTTCACTGACAGAGTGCCAGGGATATCAGGTTCAGAGTCTGTCACCCACAGGACTGTGGCTCTTTCACAGGCAGAAGCTCTGTGATTGACCCTTCAAGAATCTGAAGGCAATCTCTTATTATAAAAATTGAGATATCCCACCAAGGTAAGTGATGGCTCTTTGACTGAACCAAGACTTCTTTTGCTCCAGTAAGTGAACTAGAAATGTAGAAAATGTGTCTCATGGTGAGGCAGATTTACAGGGAAAACAGACCCCATTAAAACAAGAAAATATTCCATAAGTTCCATTTTGTCGGGTAAGTGTGTTTCATAAAATTTTTATTCAGGGCCTGTCTTGCAAGGAAGAGATAAAAGTGATGAAAGCAATCCAGCACTCAGGCTATGAGATAGAGCACTGAGGAAATACAGTTTAGAAATCTATCTCAGAAAATCTTTTCTGGTGTCAGTGGAAGAGGACAGATAGAGAAAGCTAGCTTATCAAACTCTTGTGTTCCTACAATGTGCATAGATTGCAGACGCATCTATTTTTTTTCCCCATTCGTCTCCCGTCTGTTTTGATATGGGTGCTCCTGTCTCCTACTGTTTTGGTATGGATGCTTGTGTTTGAAACCGCTCACAATGCCTATCATCATAAAATCTTGAGGGAAAGGTGCAGAACCCTGTCTCAGTGCTGCACTCCACGGGCAACGAGTTGCAAAGGAGTTAATCACTTCAGCTTCAAAAGTCGACTTCCAGAAAACTGGCTGCTAACAACTCTGGAGAAGTAATTTTAATGATAGGTCCCATTGCCAGGTATTAAAAATAACAGAAATAATTAATTTCTCTCACAAAAGTAGTTGAGAAAAACTGAAATGATAACAGATACATGACTCTAAGAGGCTCATGCTCCAAACGTGAGGGACAAGGAACAAAAATAAACATACACTTCAAGTGACAAGAGGTATGCATATGCACAGCATGAGTGTAAATGTGACTTCAGTTTGGTATTTTAGATATTTTAGATTTTAGAGCATGTTTTTAGAGAGATCTTCTCTAAAAGAAAATTGGTTCATGCACAGAAGAGAAGAAGCAAAAGAGTCTGCCATCAGGAGGTTGAGATTTGCTAATGACACATTCTGTTACCTTGGGAATGACCATAATAAAATCCTCACTGACCTTTCTGATAAAGCATATATGCTTCCAGAAAACTGATTTGAATCTGATGGTTGTTTTCTGTGTTGCTTTCATTTCTTTCCAACTGACTCTCAATTGTTACTGGACTTTGCAGTGCAGACACAAAAACCCTAGAGGGAATCTTCCTATATCACATTGATTCAACTTTGGAAGCAGAACTGGAGTCCAAATGTGCCTTAAATCCTAAACTGTGCTCTGCAACACCCGCTTCATAATTACAACAAGGCAAGGCTCGAGAAGATTTAGGAAAAGAAAGGGCAGTATAGCAAACAGATTAGCCACACCTGTGCATATTATAGGTTATCTTCAGCAGAGTGCAGCCTTATGTGACATTTACTTACAAATCTCAAAGTGCAAATAAAGAACTCTGAAACAAAGAACAGCTAAATATAAATGCTAAAGATAAGCAAACACATTAAACAAGTTAATCTTTCCAATTTCATATTACTGCTGCTCAGTGCAACACCATTTATAATTTTTATAGGTTTAATTTAGATTATACTCTTGAATCCATGATGAAAACAAAATGCAAAATATTAGATTTTGCTTGTTAATGAAATACTTTTAATCTTATTTCTTAGAATAAAATGGAAACACACTTATACTGTGCAATAATAAAGGTTAAAATGATTGATGACTGTCCCTATAAATTGTGTCTATAGAAGCTAAAATTATATGGAGGAATACATCTACGGATAGTTTATTAAGTTCCTCTGATTTAATAGGCAAGTTATATTGAATGCTTTGCAATATGTTCACTATAAACTAGCAGCTTTGTTAAATTTGCTGTACTTTGAGCTAGTGAATCAACTCTATCTCCCTACAGAAATGAGACAAAGGCTGTTTCTGGCATTTATTGTACTTTCTTTTCTTTTTTTTTTCTTAAATGAAAATCAATAAACAGATTCTATATTATTAACAATGATTCATTCGTCAGATCATTGCAAAACATACTATTAATCCCGCCTTTGTCCTTAATATCTTAGTAAATAAAGTAGCAATATTAAAACCACTTGAATTCTGAAGACACAAAATTGAGCAAATCGTTTCAAAAAGTTACCATTACATGAAAAATTCCACTAATAAAAAAAAAAAAAGATAAGAAACTTCACAAACATCATTGGTTAAGTCCCTCAAGACTGCTGTGAGCAAGTCACTATCTTTGCTTTAATACTGCATTGTGCTTCACACTTTTTTTTTTTTTTTTTTTAATCTGAAGATATCAGTTTCTAATACTAGACAGGATTCTCTCTTGCTTATAAATGTGAGAATTCGGGGAAAGAAAATGAGAAGTTATCATCAGCCATTTGATTTACTTGTCAAAAATTCTGTACAGGTACGTGTGGAGTGCTGTACTCTGTTTCCAGCCTGTTCAGGCTTTTCTCTGGGTGAAAACCCTGCCCTCCAGCTGCCACACCAAACTGGAGGGTGCACTATCTCCTCCTCCAGGCCACCAATAAAGATGTCAAACAAGACAGGCCAGAATGCAAAGGAATTCTACTTGGAAATAAGCCTCCATGTAGAATTCAAATCATTAACTACTTTCTTTTGAGCCCCATGATCATGACAGTTTTTCATCCATCTAGTTGAATCAACTCATCCAGAGATTACATCCCCACCTGGATATAAGGATTCTATGAGAGACCATGTCAAAAACCTTGCTGAAGTCAAAATGGAGAACATCCACTGGTATCCCCCCATCCACAGATCTCATCATTTTATCACAGAATGCAACTGGAGTGGTCCAGTACAATCCATTCTTGTTTAATAATTGCTGGCTATTCCAAATGATCTTATTCTTCTTAATGTGCCCAGAAATGGCTTCTGAAGGAACTCACTCCAAGATTTTTCCTGGGACTGAAGTGGGTCTCAATGGCCTGTAATTCCTAAGATCATTCTTCTTGCCCTTTTTTAAAGATGGCTGTAGCATTTGCCTTTTTTCAGTCACTGGGACTCTCCCCCAGTGTAGATGATTTTTCAAGGTTGATAGAGAGTATTCTTTCAATGATATAAGAGAGCTCTCCCATCACCCTCAGAGGCATCCTGTCTGGTCCCGTGGACTTGTATTGGTTAAGATTTCTCAAAAGATTCCTTATTTGATTATCCTCCATTACTTATAGATCCTCCCCTTCTTGAACCCTGTCACTAGGTAGAAAGGCTGGGAGACCTTGTCAATGAAAAACAAGGTAAAGGTGGCATTGATTACTTCACAATTACCTCAGTGTTAGCTGTATCTGCTTGTTGTTAAATGGCTTAGTCATCAGCAGTCCTGCATGTTCTTGCTCATCATTCTACTGCTAAAATCAAGGCAGAAGCTCTTTCTGCCACTGATGTCACTTGTCACTCTCAATCCAAGTTGAGCTTTGGCTTTCCTGTCAGCATCACTGAAAATTCAGGCAACATTTTTATATTCCCCTTTTGTAGTCTGTTCAATTTCCAGCTGTTACACGCTTTCTTTTTGTGACCAATACTGTTAGAACAATACAAGTAACAAATGACTATAATAGCAGCTTATCCTGTCAGTCTCCCAGTTTCTCCTTACGTATCTGAATTGCAACAGCTCACAAAATACTCTGATGTGGTATTTTTTGCCTACAAAAGATATCTATGTCAAGAACCCCTCCTGCCCCCAGGACTCTCCTCATTTATTCAATGTATTCCAGGGCAATCTTGAAAGTCAGTTAGAATAATTCCCCATAGGTTGTTTTCCTCCAAATAGCATGCAATGGTACTCTGAAGTTTCTAAGTAAGAAATGAAGACTCACTAAAGACATATACATATATACATACTTAACTGAATCCTGTATGCTATATGTTTCCAAAGGAAGTTCTTATCTATCCCAAAATGTTTTTGGCACAGTCACGAATCATGAAGAAAATTATTTCTCTGTTCCAGCAGACAGTCAGTCAGTATATGCCTAGGACATGGTAAGCAATATCAGTTTCCCCCTATCTTATGTTCTCTTCTGCTTATAAAAAAAGAGAAATTCACAGCATCTTTCAGGGTTTTACTCCCCTGTAGCAGCACTCCCCTTGAAGCCGCTCTGACTTTCATCCAGAGACTTTTTATTAGACTAGGCTGACCACTAAGCTAATTTGTTAATTCTGCATAGTAGTATTTTGGTATTAATATTTGGAGTAATGGAATTTACCTTCTAGGCATGCTGCCCAAATATAACATTCATTTCTATTTGCCTAGAGAGATTGTACTAATAATTTGCTTTGCAGCACATTTTGCTACTTCATAATCCCTGATCCTCTACTCAGCAGTCCAATGCTTTACTTTCTGACTCATATAGTAGTACTGAACATTAAGAAGGACTTTTTAAGACCTCCCCACAGTCATTTCACTTGTCTTAGTGAATTCAGTAATACATAGACCTATGAAGTGGTGCAGTTGACAGCAAACAAGTGTAAAATAAAGCAGTGTGTGTACATGTATCTTAATATGTGCTTACATACATCTACATATGTAGAATATTTGCCTTCTACTTGAAAACTACATTAGTTCACTCAACACTTACCATGTTGGTAAAAGCATTTTGCTTCATGAAAAAATAAAATCTTGCTTTCAGAATAATGACTTCAGATACCCTCAGAATTATTTTTTTTTTCCTCACCAAGTTAACAGCAATGAAGAAAACTTAGCAAGTCCATTCACAGGTAAATCCTGGATTAACTGCAGTCCTATTCATTACTTCTATTTTGAAAGTGGCCAGAGCCATTACTCTGGAATTTGGATTAGGTATGCTCTTTATGAACAGCCTCAGAGGAATGACCATGCTGATGAATAATAGTTTATGTCATGGAAATGAGTTATAATATTTTGTAACATCATATTTCGGTCTCTTATTCCTGAGTAATTGATTGTTATTGATGGCATCCTAGCTTCCCAAGAAGAAAATATGTTACTATTTTTGGAAGAACAAAAAAATAGAACCATTAACTATGCTGAGAAGCCTTTATAATTCCTTTAACAGTTTCATTAGTGAAGTCATGGCCTTTTTGTCTGAATTTCTGTACTCTTGGCAGAATAAATATTTCTGCTGTCTGCTCAACAATTTTATTTTTTTTTACTTGCATGAATCAGGGAACATACAGGGAACAGTGCACTAGACACAGTAATAACAACCACATTTACACAGCTGTATTCCTGTGAGCATTTTGTACAAACAATACTTACTGAGATTATTTGACCTCTAATTAAAAGACAGATATTCTGTGGGAAACATAGATGTAAATGGAAAACCTTCCTGTGACAGCAACATGTGCTTGCTACGTTGAAAAAGCTACTCCCTAGCAATACTGCAGAAAATTAGTCAAAACTATACAATACAGGGTTTCAGAGACCTGTTAAAACAATAATATTTTCTCAAGTTATGAATTTCATCCTGAAGACAGTGTGTATAAGTCTGTTTTTTTAAAATACCGCAATAGGGACTTAAGAACAATTAGTTGTATAAATCAGCATTAACCTTTAGCACTTCAACTTTCTTTTCTTTCTCGATTGCTTTTGAAAATTTGGCTTTATTTTCTTGATTATATTTGAATATAATTTGAGTATTATTCTGAGTGTTCTGCCTGGCTGTTATCTTTTTGAGTGCATTTCCTTCTGTGGCTATTTTGCTTGCCATTAATTCACCCTGTCACTTCCTCCCCCTGTTTTGAACACTGCATTACAGTGTTTTGGTGCTCACCTTTTCACTTTGAAGCAATGTTTTGCTCTCACCTGCATGCCCTTAACACACAAAAGTGGAAGAAAGCTGATCAGAATAAAAAAAAATCATTGCTATTGCTGTTGGATACAGTGTATTGATACAGCATTTCTCCTGTGACTAACATGGCTTCTTTCAGGGGTATTTCAGATCTGTTTTCACAACATATGTAACTGTAATCCACATAAATTGATAAATGAGTTTTCGTAAGACATCACACATAAAACACGATAAACGCTCCCTCAGAAACTGAAGATGTATAATTTCACACACATACACAATACCAGTCAACTAACCAAAATGAACAGCTATTACAGCTAACCTATTTTTTATTCCCTGAAACAGGGAACTGAACCGAAACAGGTATTGTGCCTGTTAAATAGGCAGAAAGTCTTATTTCCAACAATCACCAGAAACTTGAGCTGTCTCAATCTGAGTTTTTGCTAACTTCAGGCTCTCTGATCGCTACTTCATGGATTCCCTGTGTAGGTCAGGAGCTATGGCCCCAACTCTACCCACAAGAAGGTCCTCACCTAATTCTTCATACAGAAAACAAACAAGTTATAAAACAAACTCATTTTGTAGGATTGGACTGAGGAAAGATGGGAGAACTGGAGTGGAAGGTGTAAATGTCCTGCGATGTTTAAGAATTCAAAGCAATGTTTCAAGTGATTTTCTCTCAAGTGAGAGAAAGGGCATATATCACACAGAACAGACAGTGTCTACAACTCCCCACCCCACATGGAAAAGCTCTTTGGGAGTAACAGCTAGAAAACAATGATATAAGATTCATATATACAAAACTTTCCAGATGCTAATCCTCAACATGTCTCAGATTTTGGTATTTCTCTACCATGGACATGGTATATTCAGTTGATTATACTATTTATCCCTTGCTATATAGATCATGTATTTAATACCCCTTTTCATTTTTTTTTAATCTTGCATACTGATTCAGTATTTGCTAGTTACAGCAGCACTCTTTTGATGAAGTATAAATCAAAATAGATTAAGCACAAGATGCATAATTTCAAAACATAGCCTTTCCTGCACTCTGAGTAAATACCCATGATAGGATAAGGTTTACTCATTTTTATTCATTTTCTGACCACAGAATCTATCTATGCGTGGGTAAATTTTCAGTAATAGAATGACTGTAACAGAGTATGTTCCGCTTATAAATGCTTTTTGAAATAAACAGACCTCTGCATCTGTGTCAGACAGCAAATTCTATTTCATAAATTACTTTTTCTTTCCATTTTTTTTCCTTTATTTTACTGGAATTGTGATGGATAATGATAGCAAGCTAATAAGAATAATTACATCTTTTCAGTCTTCTGTTTAAATGAAAGTTCTGCTGAACAAAACTGGCTACAGACCACAACAACTGAACTACCAAACCAGCCTCATTACCAGAACTAACACAACATCCTTTGGTTTTCCTGGCTGCCTGGCTCGTTATCTAATCTAATCATTATAACTCATTTCTTGTATATGGAGAAGAGAAAAATTCAGAAGCTCAATCCAGTACTGCTCAATTAGCTTACAGATTAACCACATGAAAGACTAAATTGGAAGCAAAAAGATTATGTTGCCATGCCTTATTGTGCTTTGCATGCAACAGTTCAAACAGAACCAGCTCTACATATCCATCCAGTTTTACATCCCCTGTGTTCACAGCAAATAAAAGATGGTAAAATGTGTCATGCATCAACCAATATTAAAAAAAGAAAAAGACCAGGAAGTGTCTTACATCATCTTGAACAAAGCATTCCAAAATGCTATTAAGCTTATTCAGAGTCAGGTTATCAGTGTGAGGGGAAGACAGACATACTTTCATGACAAGAACAGGATTATTTATGCCATACTATCTTTTTGGTGCATTTCTACGCCTGCCAGGAAACTGTGCTATTTTATACCCATTCTGGAAGCGATTCATAATTTAAAAATGTACACACAGACAACACCTCTCTACTTTGTTATGTATACATAAGCACATACGATTAAACATCACAGGGTAGGTTTATACAAGTAAAGCTTTCATGGAATCAAAATGGTAAACTTATTCAAATATATCATTATCTACATACAATCGGAACCTACAGTAAAGAAAGGGATGATGTGTCATTCAATTTCTATAAAAATACTGTTACAATACATGATCTTGTCACAATTTAGAATGAGTTTTAGATCATGCTGAAATAATTGTCATCTCATTTTAAAGACATTTTCAACAAGTTTTTATGTTTAAGAAGACATCATCCTATTATTACAGTAATAGTTTCAAACATCACAGATGAGAAATACATTTTTTAAGGATTCTCCTAAAGCTGAAAATCAGAAAATGGCATTTAGGCAGATGGTTTACTATGAAAATTGTAGTGGGTCACACATTACATTTTTATATTAAGCTAGTGAATCACATTTATTGGAATCTTCCCTGTCTTCATCACCAAAACTAAACTCTTCCAGGATACAGTATAATAAAAGGGCATTAGAAATGTGAAGATTTCCATGGAAAATATATAGTATTCACTAGTATTTTTCTCTTTGGGACCAACTTTCTTAACATTAAAAAGCATATATATAAAATATTTAAACAATCACAATCTGAAGGTTGTCTTGCGTTCTAGATCCTATACTGAAACAGCTCGGGAAAAGAAACACAGTAGTTAACAGGATTTTTTATCAAGTAAGGACACAGGGTCTTCACCAAAAGTTCAGATATGCTAACTTCCTACAGCTGCAAGTCCTCAAACCACAACTATTCCAAATACGTATAAACATCTATAGTACTTAGGTATTATGAGAGAAATGTTTTTTTCACAATAGAGTACAAACTTGAAAACTAATTGTTTTCCATATTAAATTTTAAGTTTTGTGTAAATCTGAAAAAATGTAATATTACTTTGATTTTAAATACAGAACTTCAGCCATATGTGGAATAGAGGAAAAGAAGATTTAGACGCTTCTTTGTACAGAACACATGGATTGTTAAGTAGCAGTATTTTCTTAGTAAGGTATTTTCACAGTAAGTGGCAGTAAGCCCACAAAGATTTTAGTAGTTTTTTTGACAGCCTTCCCTTGGGCTGTATTGTTAAAAGAAGTTAGCATATTGCCTTTAAAAACAAGGAAGAAATAAGCAATTCACTTGAATAATTTGGTCTATATGAGTTATCCAAAAGCATTATTAGAGAAGAAACCCATAAAAGCTGTTTTATTCTTTAAACAAAAATGAAACAAGAGACTTCCTGAACAAATTTTATTCCAAATGTCCCTTCTCTGCTCTCCTCACAAATGGATGATTTCCCCTTCCCACTTAAACAAAATGAATATCTCATCTTTTCATAGCAGGTGTCCTCAAAATATAGAAATTGCATGAAATGCTGCAATACACAGTAGACTCTATATTGCCTGAAATACAACACAAGTGATAAAAACAACCAAGTGTGTTAAAAATAAGCTAGAAAGATTGGTAAAGAATTGATATTTTTGCACTAGCATGGAGACTATTAAGTGCAACTCTACCAAAGACAGAGCAAATTTGTATTCCTCTCTTCCCTTTTCAAGACAGACTTGAGAAAGACTAAATGAAAAGCATAGCTAATAGGAGAATAAAGATTAATTTTAAAAGCTGAAGCTGCCTCAAAATAGAAAGGATCATAAACTTTGCAAGTTCAAATGTAACAATCAACTGAGGCAGTCAAAAAAGAAAAAAGCATGAGGAACAGCTTGGAATAGTACAGCTGAGTTAAGAATAGGAAGAAATCTGACTGCCTCTTCTGTTGCCAAAAGCTGTTCCATCTATGTGGTAAAGCCATTTATTGCCATTGATTCAACCCTGCCTCACAACTTTGAACAGGCGTGCATAAATAATTAGTATCAAAGAATCATAGAATCACTTTGGTTGGAAAAGACCTTTGAGATCATCGAGTCCAACCTTTAACCTAACCCTGACATCCCACCACTAAACCATGTCCCTAAGCACCTCATCTATCCTTCTTTTAAATACCTCCAGGGATGAGGACTCGACCACTTCTCTGGGCAGCCCATTCCAGAGACTGACAACCCTTTCGGTGAAGAAGTTTTTCCTAATGTCTAGCCTAAACTTGCCCTTATGACTTGTGCTCCAGACCCCTCACCAGCTTGGTTGCTCTCCTCTGGACATGTTCCAGCAATGCGACATCTTTTCTTGTAGTGAGGGGCCCAAAACTGAACACAAGGTGTGGCCTCACCAGCACCAAGTACAGGGGGATGATCACTTCCCTGCTCCTGCTGGCCATAGTATTCCTGATATAAGCCAGGATGTCATTGGCCTTCTTGGCCACCTGGGCACACTGCTGGCTCATATTCAGCCGGCTGTCAACCAGTACCCCCAGGTCTTTTTCCGCCAGGCAGCTTTCCAGACACTCTTCCCCAAGCCTGTAGCGCTGCATGGGGTTGTTGTGACCAAAGTGCAGGGCCCGGCACTTGGCCTTGTTGAACCTCATACAGTTGGCCTCAGCCCATCGATCCAGCCTGTCCAGGTCTCTCTGCAGAGCCCTCCTCCCCTCAAGCAGATCAACACTACCACCCAGTTTGATGTCGCCTGCAAATTTACTGAGGGTACACTCAATCCCCTCATCCAGGTCATTGCTAAAGATATTAAACAAGACTGGCCCTAGAACTGAGCCCTGGGGGACACCGCTTGTGACCGGCCACCAACTGGAAGTCCGGAATTTATTCAAGTTTCAAAGCTGGGAGCTTTTGAAACTCAGTTGCATAAACCAATAGAATGGGATTTTGTCTCAAATTCATACACGACACACAAACCAATCCTTGGATCCTTCACCCTACAATGACAAGCTCCTTCTACCTGGACTCAGAATTAGAAGATTTCTTCTGATCTTCCACACAGATAACTAGGCACATCAGATTGCAATTCTGTTTCTCTTGTAAGTTACTCATGAATTATTTAAAGGCAGAGACACTGTTATTACAAAACATTTTAATTTCTCTATGTATTTTCTAACACTTTCTAAACATGGGGTTTAAACAATTTTTTTTCCCCTTTCAAGGGAAAGTGTGGAATGGGATCACTGAAGCTATATAGCAGATTTGTTACGCAAATATTTTCTAAAAAGGAATCTCAATTTCTTAGCTTCTTTCTGATATATGTACAAGTGTGGTCTACAGTATTACTCACATTCCAAGCTTCTAGATCCTTCTCTATCTAGCTGATATCACATCTGTTCCCATACTGTTTTTCAGCCTAGTGCCAGCTTCCTTCCCTGTGCTTCACTTTTAATTTTAAATAGCAACTGATATGAAACTCACCTATTTTAAATTTTTATAAATATATTCTCCGTGAGTCCTAGGTTGTGTGTGGATTTGTTTGTGTGGTTTTTTTGGTTTTTTTTACTGGCCTGTATGATCTCTGATAGTGACCTTCACAACCATAAACATAGAAAATACCCTGTTCACATTAAGAAATCTGCATGATTTTAAAGCCTCAAAGCGATATGCTAACTTCAGAATAACTAACTTCAGAACTTCTTGCCTTCCCTGTGAAATATATCAGTTTTGGAAATGAGGTATTTTTATCGAGAGTGAAATAATTTACTGTAACAAGTATTTTTTGCTTAGTGTCACCGTTTCATAGCCCAAATTTAACGCTAAAATGTTCCATTTTATCATGGTTTATAGTCTCAGTTAAACTAGAGAAATTTCCACATAATAGTCTTTTAATGCAATAATTTGGAAACAATTTATTTTGGAGCTTGTCATGGCACATGAGCTCACAGTGCATTTTATCCAGTAGGCTTTTATTTTTTTTTTTTTTTTAAAAAAAAAAAAAAAAAAAAAAAAGGCTAAACAACACAAACACAGAAACTAATATTTCCAGGGTTTTGGTGCCAACATCTTGTCTATTGTTTACCTGGGACTATAATATATTTAAACTAATGCACTAGAGGGACACCTACTGGCCGAAAGACATACCAGATCTTTTCAAATTCATAATGATCTGCTATCTGTTTATAATCTAAGAATTATGAATTTCTACATTCTATACAAACCAGCTTCCTTTTGATCAGTTAAAAATTTTGAACTTAAAACCCAATTTAGCCAATATTGCTTTCTACAAATTGTTTTACACACACTGTGGGAGACTAAATAGCCAGCTAACTGGAGACTGATTAGCCAGCTAACTGTCTCAAAGCTTGCTCCTTTGTGTGGCAATGTGCAAAGATCAGCATGGTGGCTTGAAGGCTTGCTGAAGCAGTGGACACCCAGGCGGGGCCGCCTGCCCACCAAGGCTTGCAGTTTGCTGCCACTTAAAGCGGACGAGCAGAACCCTGCCCCCGCTCAGCAACAAGAAAGCGCGCAAATGGAGCCCGCCAAAAGTAAAGCGCGTGAAATGTGTGCGCATGTGCTGGGCTGTGCTCTATAAAAAAGGCTGCAGTCTCAGACCGCGGGGGGACCTCGTGGGAGACCATCAAAGACGCCGGAGGAAGATCACCGACCTCGTGAAGAGACCACCAAAGATTCTGTGTGTGATCACTGAAGACCCCAGAAGCCTGCCCACCAGGGCTTGCAATTTGCTGCCACTTAAAGAGTGCGAGCAGAACCCTGCCCCTGCCCAGCAGCAACAAAGCCCGCCAAAAGTAAAGAGTGCGAAACGTATGCGCATGTGCTGGGCTGCGCTGTATAAAAAAGGCCGCAGTCTCAGACTGTGTGGGAAATTACCGAAGATCGTGTGAGACCACTGAAGACTCTGGGTGCTATCACGGCCCTCGTGTGAGAGCCCCGAACACCCTGTGTGACCACCGACCCCGCTCACCGCAGGCCCCAGAAGCACGGACCCCCAGGATGCCGCGGATCCATGATGGTGACTGCTTTCTTCTATCTGGACCTCTCGCTTTATTTCTTATCTTTCCTTCCTTCCTTTCCTATCGCTGCTTTCTCTCCCCCGAACAATTAATAAATGGGTGGACTTACAACATCTGACCTTGTTTGTGTCTTAATCTCGCTCGAAGATATCGAACCTGAAAGGAGAGGTTGGTCTGGCCACCCCTCGCCTCCCAGACTCGTCTGAGGTCAGCTAGAAAGCAAGGGGGCCTTCCTCTCATTGAAACAAAATTGGATCCTAACACACACTCACTCACTACTTTCACCCTGAGTGTAATTCCTTTTTCATACAAATTTTCTGAAAACAGACTTAATTTCCATCATACACTGAATGCTAAACAGTACTGAAATCAATAGCTTAAACTGAATGACGGTCTAATTTCTTCTACCCATTTTTCCCCCTATCCATTTACTATTGAAGGTATTAAACAAATGAGACCTTAATACACTTCCTTATATTTTTCTTCATTAATATCTCTAACGAAGTAATTTTGAAATTCTGCAATTCTTTTATACTCATCAATCTTCATAGCAAAACACTATAAATCAAAATAATTATCTTTTAAATAAAATTCCTGCATTTCAGATTGAGTTATCTTAAAATTACTGCATTTTCCATAATTTATTTTATTACATACTACTTGCAATAAGAGCAAAGCAAGACGATATTGCACCCACTTAACAAAAGTTCAAAATACTTCCTGCAACTGGATGATGAATTTAGGTGGGGATTAAGTGAAGAAGAGGGAGGACAATGTTCTAATAGTTTGAAAGGCAATCCTGCTAAATTGTTGAGTTGATTTGTCTAGAAAACATTTTGACACAATCACTACACTTCACTTGTGCTATGCTCTTCAGCAGAAGAGTTCTTAAAGCTTTACTGAAATGCGCATGCATTATTTTATCTACTTTGTAACTATGAGACTGAACTAGATCTTTACTCATCTGATTCTTGGATATGTTATCTGGTCACTGATTAATACTACTTCCACTATAAAATTCTCCCCATTTTTTTCCACAACATTCCACCTTTGTGTCTTTGATTGGCATGTTTTCAGCTTAGAAAATTCAATTGTACTCTTAGTTCATCTACATATATATGTACACACAGGCTCACAAAATAAATGTCATTATCCTTCCATTTAAGGTTACAACTCAGTGAAACACAGTTGCTTTGTATTTCCTGGAAATTTGCAAGTATGGGCTTTAGTAAATGTGGAAAGACTGGCAGGATTAACATTTCAATTTAAAAAGAACACTTTTAAGTGGTTGTATGAATTGTTGATACAAACATAAAATAATCTCATAGGCCCTATTATCCCTTTCTCATTGCTATTGTAACATGGAGTCACTACTACTTTACTATTTTTATATGGTGTACTACTACTATATACTATTAGTGCCATGCAACATCACAGTCAACAGTTCTAGTGCTCATATTCAGCTGCAGCGTCTGGAATCACAAAAGCCAAACCACCCCGCAGACAGATAAACTGGACTGTGATCCAAATCTCTACATTTCTGGGATTATTTAATCATAAACAATTATCTTCTCCCAGACATTAATTTTCACTGGTGGCTGTGGATGATGTCTGCATAATGACAGAAGGAATAAACCACATGGCATTTTCAGAGGCATTTTAAGTAAATTTGCTAATCAGAATGACAAAAAGTTTACTTGATGTTAAAATTAGCTCTTTCTCTAACAAAGAACAAATGCTGGAAATATATATGGAGCAGAATGCCACAAATCCTATCCTGCTTACAGCAGTTAGGAAAGTTCTTGTTTCAAGGACAGTCTTTATTTCAAAATTCAGATTCTCAACCACTCCTCAAAACCGAAAAAGAAGAGAGTCACTTATCGATCAACATTGCAATGTCTGCCAGTCAGTTATTGCACATCTTTGGAAAGCTGACACTTGTAGCAAAGCTTCAACTAACACAGCTTATAACGTAGGTGCTGTAGTTAAAAATCTTTTCTCCTCCATTATCAACATGTAACTTTTTTCCATGTAGTTTCAGTTTAGCTTTACTTTAGCCATTACAGAATATCCAGTACAAAATATCCAGTACTAATGATCTGCGTAGGAAAGCAATAATTCAATAATTTACTATCCTCAGTAAATAGTACACACCAGTATTTTTTTGTGGTCTTGTCACTTAAATTAGTCATGAATAGCTGTAAGGAAGCCCGTGTCACTGCATATACCAGTTTGTGGTGATGAAAGAGGCCTTATCTTGTGATTAAGATCTCAAAGTAAGGGAAAACATGTTTGCATATGGAATGTATTAATATTAGATTTTTTTAAAAAAAACCCCAAAACACTAAAAAATTACACTTATTTCAAAGTGCACCAATATATCCATGTTCTGTGTGCAAATAACACACACATATATTGCATCCCCAAATTAATGAATAGACAACTGTGCCAAAATGTTGCATATAATGAGAGATTTAAAAAAAAATAAAAAATAATCCTAACTCACAAAAAAAACCACCCCCAAAATCTAAATCATGGAACAGGCTCCATTACTTATGTACAATCATAAAAAGCAACTAAAGGTCCAGTATTTCATTAAATAATTCCAATTTTAACTATTCTCTATTTTGAGCCACAGCTTTGATCTTCCTGTTGCAATGAGAAAACAACAGCAAAGAAAGTGACATGTCTCAATGCATTTAGACTTACAGAAAACAAAAGCAATCAGGTATAGCTGATTTCAGTTAAAGAACTTAAACAGATTTTCACTGTGAGGATGAATTTATTAGCAGCAAAAAATCATAGGTGAATAGTGGAAATTCATGTGGAAAACTGTAGGTATAACAACGCAGAGAAATGGTTTGGAATGAAAACTGCAGTCACAGTGACATTTTACTGTTAGGAATTGAGAACTGTGAAATGCGTAATGCTGACAGAACAGCACTGCACAGCAAGGCTATTCAATATTCTCAAGTACTGCAGAATCACTGGGGCTAGTCTAGGTATGCAGGGTACAGTATTTTGCTATATAGTCACTTGCAGCTGGTGACTATTATAATATTCCACATATTTTTGGCATGGCCAGTAGACAGAAGTTTTGATTTCCTACACGTACATGTTCATAAATGCGCCCTATTTTTACGATGCTATTACAGCTGTTACCATTGACAGTAACAAGAGGTACTATGAGGATCAAAGAGATATAACACATGAAAAGAAAAAAGAATGCTTTTCTTCATGCATAGTAACAAGTTTTGGTTTTAAAATGCTCTCACAACTTCACACTGTCACCCCATCACATAACCAGCAACCTGGAACAATGAGAACAACTCTGAGATTTGGGGGCAATCTTCAATAGCTCTAGTACACTCCCTACTGTAAGAATTCACATTAACAGTATGGTTGAGTTAAGAATATGAATAAATCTGACTGCCTCTTCTGTTGCCAAAAGCTATACATAGAGTATCAGGGACAAAGGCTAGTGAGGTGAGAAAGTATGAGAATTGTTTCTCAATTTCCCTGCTATTTAGGAAATCCTTGGGGCAGTTGCTGCCCCACCAGCCTTTTTATTAAAAGCAAACACAGTTTAATTACAGTTTCAATTAGATTACCATGGACCAGTATACACAAAATGTGTTATTATTCTGGAAGTCTGACCAGCATTAAAAACTTCAGTCTTATTTACCTTTTGCAACTGAACCTAAGCCAGCCTTCTTATTACAAATGACTAATACATTTCCCCTCATAACGTTATGATAAAAATTAACATGACATTGTGCATCACGTGAAGATGCTATTAACAACCTTAATGATCATGGAGCAAGTACACCTGAAGACAGACTGAGAATATTTCAAGAATCATGCTAAAAAATTCCAGCATGACTTACTGACGGACTGTAAATTAACAGTTGTAAAAGCAATCACCCGGGCATATCAACATGGATGCTGTGGATAGTGGGAAGACATCTACTGAACAGAAAAATAACATTTTCCAGAAGACCCTACTTCCATCTCAGTAGTACTTAAAACTAGATAGACGTTTCACTTACTGAAGTTGTAACTATTGCTTAAGATATATTCTGATCTCATAATTTAACTTTTGGATGCTAAAACGTCTATGTTCTTACCATGTTTTTGATCCTATATTGAAGAAATAGCGCACAGTGGCACAGTTGACCTATTCTTCTCAAAAGATGTCTGTTACTCCCACTTCTGTGTCCACTCCGAGTAAACCATACTGTGGTTCTGGCTTAATCCTCAGTTCATTTCCCCCACTCTTACTACTGGGAAGAGAAAGGCTGCATCATGCTGACTTTTGTAATTACAGTTCTCTGCTTTTTTCTGATACTGGCATTCCCTTAATGGAGCAACTCTACTATATCCACAAAATCCTCTCTTGCCTGGATTCTCTCCTGCTGCAAACCTTTTCACTAAGCCAACTACTCTTTGTTGGTTGGTTGTTTTTTTTTTTTTTTTTTTTTAACTGATCTTTTAAAGTTGATCGTTTGTGTTCCCTTCTTGCTTTTTCACTTTCATGAGTTATAGCTCACATTTTTTTCTTTCCATCCTTCCATCTTGCATCCCTATCCTCCTCACTTTCTCAGGGTTTCATTTTCTTGTGTAAATGTATGGCTTAAAATGCTACCAAGTAAACAATTCAAATATCCACCAAAGACCTCCCTCTTCGTATTCTTCGGTCTATCTCTCTGACCATGCTTCTGGGATTTACTTATACCAAAAAGCTTCCAAAACTTTCTTATAACATTGATTATCGACTGCAGCTGCTTTATCAGTTGTAAGGAGAATAGTAAGACATGAAAGAGCTCAAATCCTTAGCCAGCTTTCCTGCACAATACTGAATTAATCAAATTAAAAACAAATTGAACTTTCTGAGACAAATATGCTTGGGCCATATGCGTACACTGACTCCACTGCATTACTTTGGACAACTGGACTTGGATATTTAAATTACTAACACAAAATAAATCTGAGGCTAGTCAAATTGTAAGGAAAAAAAGTAATTTTCTGTTCAGTTGAATTGTTCTTGCACATTAATGAGAGTAAAAAGAGAGTTCAGAGTTATGCACAGACACATGGGTTCTTTTCCAGCCTCTTTGTACAGAAGATGAGAGATGAATCAAGTCCAAGATCACACACGCAAGTCTGTCAATTTTCAGTGTGCTCTATATGAATTCGTACATTCTTCATACTTACCCTTCTTGCCACCTGGACATATTCATATTCATTAATTTCAGATAATACAATTCTCCTGTGACATATTCAGTTGTGGACACACATTCAAGAGCAAAGAATTAAAAAAAAAAAAACAAACCCTTGAAATTATACCTGTATGATTTTATCATACAACTACACTTAATACAGTCTTAATCTACCAGTTACATTTTCTTTCAAACTTTCATTTTGTCTCTCATAGAAAATGGAGACACTATTTCTGGCCAAAATGATATAATGTAATATGTCTACCAATATCTCAGAGGTATGGCCATGTATAATTCAAGAATGTCTCAAGACGATATATCACTGATAGATGGAAAGTAATATTAACTGCCCTTTAAAAACTAGCATAAATTATGTAACTTATTTTTGCAAAAATTCATCAAATGAATACAGAACACTTTAGGCAAGTCTACTTTGGCTATGCTATGCACAAGAAAGTTATTCACCAGTCATTTATAGTTTTTCTAACTGAACTCCTTCAAGGCCGGACAATTCATTTGCCAGTTAGACAACTAACAAAATGGCTGTGTTCTTCATTTGTCTCCTAACAGAAGAGTGTTCCAGTTCATAGGGAAAAATATGGAAGGATATCCAGCAGTGCATTTATCTCCGTATTTTTCCTAGTATCCTGCTCAGTATGTTTTGCAATGATCCAAAATATTTTTCCCATATGTTCTGCTGATAAATTATTCCATTCTAATTGACCCAGCAACCGCTAGCTCTCTTTTTTGAAATATTTAAAATTAAGATATTTTTACACCTAGCTTCCAGTTTTGATTATTGCTATATTTCTTTCTTCTATTTTGTGTAGAAAACCAAAGTCACCCTATCACTGTATGTATTCCTTGTAGGTTTGTTCCACATTTTAGAGTTTTCTGAGATTCTTCTCTCAGAGCAACAATGACTTTGTTTATATCCTTTTTTGATTATCTTTCCTCTTGTTTGTTTTGTTTCAAAATGCCATAGCTTGTAGACCAAGTACTATTTATTTCCTGTTATTCCCAATTCTTTTTCTGGCCAATGTGTGTTTCTACTTTGCATGTCAGTCATTTGCCTCCAGACTTTAATAAGTATCTACATTCTTCCCGAGTTCCACATTGCAATTAATACCTTTCTTCTTTCCTTAATACCTTTTCCCCTTAGCACTGAATATCTCAGAGACAGTCAATGAGTCACTGCTTCAGTTCTGGTAGGACGAAACACCAGATAATTATTAAGTCAAACTTTTTGCCATATATCAATGTCTCAAAGGCAGAAAATTCTGCCTCTTCACATCTTTCTTCCTGTAGCTTAGCTATCCTTACAGCTGATGAGTCAAAGTACAACTGCGTTGCATTTCAATTCTGACTGCATTGAAGGTATTTACTAAGACAAATTAAAGGGGAACTTCCTTTAGAATTGTCATGTAATTACAAAGTCAACAACTTCTGCTTACCCACTAATTACAGAAAATTGTATTTGATCGCTGCATAATTTGATCGTATTTGCAAATATTTGCTCTTGTCTTTAGCGCTGTTTGAAGGATATTTCAAGACGTCTGCTCAATTCTTCTGAATTTAAACATATGCATAGAGTAAATAAACCCCTATATGCCAATGGATTGCTTTTATGTATCTGCCAATTTACATTCCATAACATTAATTATTCTATTAAATACAAATTCCTACAATTTCATCTCTCCAGTAGATGAACATGATCTTTCTTTACCACAGTGTGACATGAGGGCCAAAACGTTACTTTACACCAAAAAGTTGAACAATTCTACATAGTTTACTCTGTTTTGGCCCGCACTTAAATATGTTAGTTCAGACTTGCACACATATGCTCCTGCACATGCACAGGCTGCAGTGCCTGTAATACCACAGTTATATGTCCAGCTAGGAGGATGAAGAAGTTTTTTTTCCAAAGAAGAAAACCTAAAACACACTTACAGAATTATATTTTGCATAGTTGCCATTATATAAACACATTACCCAAGAACCTGAGACCAACTAGAGAGCAGTCTAAATATAAGCCACCACACTTGATGAAGTTTTACGTAAGTAGAAAAAGTCCACTGTCATTTGCTTTCAAATATTTTTATTCTACTTTAGGGTCTCATGGACTCATTTGTAAGTATTTAATTCCTAATCTTCGTTTCTAATCCTCATTCTACATGACAAGAAGAGTTTGTCTAATACAAATGTAGCCTATACAGAGGAAATTAGTTTAAAATTAACAGAATTAAATATTCTAAAAAGAAAATGCATTCTATTTGAATTTATTATGGGACGTTTCTATATTACCATCGTGAAGGCTAAAGCACATTTCACCAGAAATACCTGGTGGTTTTTCATGCAATTCCTTTACTGGCTTTCAGGCAGTATGAATTTTTGAAATATATTTTTTGTTATCATAGACAATGCTTCTCTCCTAGGACAGACCTTCAACATGGACTCATCTCAACTGAGAATTAGTTGAGACTGTCAGATTATTAGAATTAGCTGGAATGCTGAAAAAATAAAGTTTACATGGAAGAATACATGGAGTAAATAGAAAAGAATAATACAGTGTACAGCAGAGGGAAGGCACATTCTAAGTGTTAATTCCTAGGGTGGAGAAAATCAGACCTTCCTTTATTTAAAATTCACCATTTAGAGAGTCAACTCAAGACACTCTCAAGTATGAGCAGAAGTAGTAAAATATTAGTAGAGGCAAACAAGTACCACTGACTTAAAGTGAAACGTAATACTACAATATTAAGCTGTTCTCTGTTTCAAATCATTCCAGTTAATCTAAAGAAGGAACAGTCATACCAGGACCAATGTTTAACCCTACAATTGTATTTGTTGCCTGCTGTCTTTATAGGTAAATGATCCATAATTATGGTCTTATCTTGTGAAATAAAGATCTTTTTACTTTACTTGTATGAGCAAATTAAACATCCTAATGAACAAGTTGAGCTTCGTGACTATTATTGGTCACATTTTCCAGCTTGAAAAGTAAATGCATAGAGTTTATTATTTTATGCCGAGATCCTCCATGACCAGCAATCTTTGTGGCTTTCTTAATTAATATTGATGTCTTAATCTACGTAGACTAAAACATTTTTCCAAACTGGGTAAAGGAAAACTTGTACAAATGGTAAAATCTGCGAGGTAAGAACTAAGGATGTAGAGTAAGTAAAAAAAGACATTTTGTAGAATGAAACAATCCTGCAGGAAATGTATGAAGGGTGCCTGGTACCACCAGAGTACTCCTATTGAACAAGCAGGAGAGATGTCTGATGGAACCAGAATAAACCTACATAACAAGCAAGAAAGATGCCTGGCCAAAGCAGAGCAAGCCCTGGTCCCAAAATAATGTCAAGAGCAAATGAGATTGCCTCCCTTTGAGGAGGGGACAGGAACATAAAACATCTTTAACAGAGGAAAGATAGGAAGAAGACAGAACACATTGGTTCCGGCTTCCCTTGCCTCTGGTGAGCTCTCAAGTCTGAACACCTTGACTTGGCAATATCAAGGAACACAGCCATCAGTGCTAACTGCATGATAGCAGTTTCTGTGGTAGGTTTTAAAGGACTTGACACAGCAGTCAGGTGAGTATTACAGCTACACTTTATGGCACAGGATGGCAGTCCTGTGGTGACAGTCACAGCCTGGCGTGTGAGTGGTGCCAGGCCTCTTTGGAGACTGCTGCAAGCTCTGGTCCCGATGAGCCAAGCACCATCCTAGGCCCCTCCTGTCCTGACCCAGGGGCTGACTTCCCAGCTGGGCCCAGGCCTGCAGCAATGCTTGGGGACAGCTGGGCTGTGGCTGACCTTGGTCACCATCCCTGGTCCAGCCCAGCTCAGCTCACTGGACTGGTTGAGGAAGGAGAGCACCACACCACCCTGACGGTCCCATGGCCACCGCCACCCCTGGCCAGCTGCACCTGTGCTGTGCCCTGACAAGTACGCCCTTAAAGCACAGTTGAGAAAGAAGAGCAAAAAGAGAGACATGAATGAGCTTTTGGAGGAAGTTAACATGTGCTTTATTTTAAGGGAGGGGGAGAGGGAGAAGAGAAATATACAGAAAAACTAAGAGGTATGTACTTATTGATATTTAGATGAAGTTTTTGGAAACTAATAGTAGGAGTAAGTGGCAAACAGACTGTAGTGAAGTTTCTTTTTCTTTGCTTTGTTTCTTCATTAATTTTGTAGCTAGCTCCCCAAAAGAAATAATTTTTCTCTGGTTAGAGATGCCAACATGTACAGAAAAGCTAGCCTCCTTGATTTCCTCTGTTGTTGGAGGTCCAAAAGTATTCTGTTCCTAGCAGACCTGATTATTTTTTTTCCTCTTGAAAGCCACATATTAAATAAGGTTAATTCTGGGAATAGGGAATATAAGCACTGTACATAAAATGAATATATATTTCTGTGCACATATGTATGTACGTGTAAATAAATATGCCACTAGAAACCCTGGTACTGCTATTATTGACTCAGTATCTCCAGCAGGAGAAGAGATAGGAGATAAAGATGAACTATTTCTTCCTAAGCTGTCAGCTGCTGAGCTGCTCATTCACATTTACTCTGCTGCACCCCGTTCCCTCCCTTCTTCAACCTTTATCCAAGTTTCATAACTAGGATGCAAGTAATAGGCACTTTAAGAGATTACAAGAAGAGAAGACAGTGACGCTTCAGCTTTAAAAAAAGGTGATCTGGATTTAATGTCACAATGATGGATGAATCTTTTTGGGCTAGAAGTGAAATTAAATTTCTGGAAGGAAAAAGCCTCAGCCATTTCTGTTGCACTTACATTATACTGTGTATGACATAAGAAACTCTGTGTTGCTAATGGGATTATTATGTATTAAAAATAGATACTCCAGAATAGGGTCTAAAAACCTGTTTTGTTTTGTGTGTATAAACAAATTTGTATTTTGCAAAAACTCACTGCCCCCCTGTCTTTTGGACCTAAAACGTGAAGCATTTAATTTTCCTTCTTACTGCTGAAAACGCCATGGTGAGTTAAAGAAGAACTTAAATCACTGCAAGTATGTAAACTGAACACTGTCTTTTTTTTTTTTTTTTTAAATGATAGGGTTTTTATTTTAAGCATAACACACACACACACACCCCAACCCACTTAAAAGACATATTTGGTTACTTTGGTCTGAAAGCAAAACTGACTAATTCTTAAGCAGTTGTCATTTTGCTAGGTTATTTCACAGTCCTAGTGGGCAGGGTAGATGAACCCTTTACATTTAAGAGGAAAGCCAAACATTTCAAGTCCAAATACTAAAACCAATTTCATAAAAGCTTTCTTAATATATTCAGAAAAACTAAGTAAACAGAAATCCCACTAAATTTTAGACTAATGAATCATGCAGAAATGACATGAAGAAATGGCAAGCTACCTCAGATTTTCCATCTCCTTTATCTTTCAAATATCCCAAATACGTACATGTAAAAAATTGTAGCACATAGAAAGGAAAGAAGGTTGGGCTCAGAGTTTTCAGACCATCACATTCAGACTTATTAGAGGGAGGACACTCATACAGACATGACACTTATGAATGGCAGCGACAGCTATCAGCAACTGATTTCTTACACATAGGAAATTATTGGCCAGAAAAAAGTGACCAGTCACTTTTATCTGCCTCATTAGGTTTCATAAATGCTCCAAGAACCTCTGATTGAAAATGGAATACTTCACAATCTGGTGACGCAGATCTTAAGAATACTTTCGATTTCAGGATTGTAGAAATAGATTTGCCAGTAAGCAAGAACAGGCAAGAGGGATTCTGAGATAGAAAAAAATTGATTTCAGCAAGTCATCTAAAAATCTCAGACTAAATATTTTTAGAAAACACTTCAGTTAATATAATTCTATTCCATACGGAAATTATATGTGGAAGTCAAAAATTTGAATAGATTGTATCTTTTATTTTAAATTATTTTAACTGAAACAACTATTCATCTCTAGTAGCTTAAGGCATATATTTGTTAAATCTTAGCAAGACTGCCTTCATCATGTTCACCACAATTAAAAACTAATGGCCACAGGCTATGACATACAGTATCACTGTTGAAAGGGCAATCACTTTGTTAACAAGTACTGTCTCCTGATGTTAAAATTCTTCGTTCCACAGAAGGGCCATTAGAAATGTCACAGTAAGTATAGATGGCCACTATTTAGTTTCAAATACAACCCATCATTTTGCATCTTTTTGGAAAGAAGTAGGACATAATAAACTAAAATCAAATTCTTACGCTGACCTAGTACAGACACATTTAAATTCCTATATTCTCAGTAACAGCTAGAAGAACTAACTTTAAAACAGATGCCTAGAAAATAGCATTTTATAGTACACTGCTGGCAAATCAACATATACAGGGAAGGGCCACAGAAACTCAGAAACTCCTAGACACCAGCAGAAACTGCTTATTAGATTAGAGAAGAGACTGATAGTATGAGTTACTGGTACAAAATTCAAGGCACATAATATAGATTAAATGTGGTTTCTAAATATATCACTAAAAGAGCAACTTTATTTGGTACTAAGAGTGAGAATTTAATGCCTTATAATGCCTTTAAGTCCTTATAATGACTAAATTCATCAGTACAAACCCCTTCCATTCCAGGGAAGGCATGTACTTCAGGAAAATATATCAACTGAGTTTCTCAAAGTACTTTCCTTCATTGCTGATAAGAGGAGTTGAGATACAGATGTCTAAAACCAAGCGAATTAATCCCACCATATGTGCTTAGAATTGTTTCAATTCCTCGCCCCCTACATTAAAAACAATAAAAAGTACTTTGGATAGAAATACCCATCACTAGAAAAAGCAGTTGAGAGATGAGCTTTAATAGCACACTTTCCTTGGATTTAGACTTACTAAGACAATTGATAAATTAAGTGTCCTGACAGTCTGAACACTTTTGCCTTTCTTATGTGGTATTTATTACCCCCTTTTTTTTGCCTGTACATGGCAGGCTCTAATAAATTGCTAATGAAAGGCATTGTTTCAAGATGTGGAAAAATTGGACCTTGATTACTGAGTCACAGATCTGAGAAGCATGCTAATGCCTCTTTTTGTCATCAGAACTCCACAAACACAGCCCTTCAGAAGTAAAAATGATTTGACAGACAGCTACTACATTATAACCTCTATCATAATCTATTTTGCCAGGGAGTAATTCAGTAATTAAGAAAAAAAAAATAGAGGAAGTAAAAATCCATTGCTAAATAAGCATTTGGCATAATTTTTACCTCACAGTAAATAAAAAGAATTATCTAATAAAAAATTAAGATATTTGAAGATGATGCACTATTTAGTATTACAGGAGTTCTGATGCACTGTTTAGTATTAGAGTTCATCTCATTTATTGGAAATCAATCAATCAATCGACATAAGTGTGTTGATTAACACATAAACTGTGACAATAAGGAAAGAAAAATGAACTTTTTTTGAGGTTGCAGCAGTGAACAACAGTCATTTGTAAACTTCCTTGCATTTCTTTTTAAAAGGCAGCATTCAGTTTCTAGATAATATGTATTTGTGAATTATGTATCAACATTATATTTTGTATTAATTATAAGTTATTAATATATTTTTCTTTTTCTTTCTTTTTAGCTGTGCAGGGAGAGGTGGGGAAAAAAACATGGTAATGTAATGGATTGCAAGGGAAAACAAAGGATAGGATGATGATGATGATGATGATGATGATGATAATAATAACAACAACAACAACAACAAACCTGAAACCAATCAGCTATTTTGTATGACAATAAAAATGAAGGTAACATTTTTCAATCCAAACCAGAATATCTAAGGAACAGAAATGATGTGATGATCCTGTTCTGTCAGCTGTGCAAGGAAAATAGATAAACCTGTATTAAGCTTCTAATTAGTAAACAAATATGCACCGTTTAGTGAGCAGATTAAAAAAATCACACGGAATTGAAAAATTAATTCTTCACATTCAACAGAATATCTATATTATAGTAGAGAAAAATAATTTTAACTTACCTATTTGCAGTAACAGTCAGGACATTATCAATCATATTGCAATTCAATCAAAGATGAACAAAGCCAGTTCATATAAAAAAAAAAAGAAAAGAAAAATTAAAATTATTATTTTTAGTCATATCTGCTCTTGATGTATATGAATAGCCAAATATTTTTTTTTCTTAAGGAAATGTCTCCTACTTGAACATCTCTTGATCTTTAAAATCTTGATTTGCAAATAAGGAGTCAAAAATGTGACAAGTAGTGACAAACACATCAAAATGATTCATATACTTAGACTCTACACAAGACTGACAACTTTTTTCTACAAAGTATTCCATAAAAAACCCTCTAGCTTAAGTTACCAAGCCATTAAGACATTTCCAAATGGTTGCAACTTTTTTTTTTTTACAATATCTACATTTTAAAGAATGAAAAATATCACTGTTAAAGATTTTAAAAGTTCTAAATGACAGTGAAGCCAACAGACAATTCAGGGTACAAGAATACTTCCACTGGAATTTATGCTATTTTCAATGAATTTAGTTCCAACGCTCACATTTTCAATTACTGGGTGTTCAGTTCTTGGTCTACATAGAATTACACGGTATAGTCTAGAACTGAGGCTTCAAAACCATTCCAAAGCACTTTGTTGGGACTTGTAAATTTATTAATACTATTTGCAATGATGGGTCAAGTTAAAATAATTTCTAAAATAATCCTCCCATTTTGGCATCCAACTCTTTAATAACCTCAGAGGTAGACTAACAAAGACATAAGCACTAGTAATTCAAAGGAGAAATGCATCTTAAGTTAAGGACTTCTTTATAGCCTGGGATCCCAAATTCATGGCCTCACATTCATATATCTATTTCATCTTGTACAAAGTTTCAAGATGTCTAGTTCTATTTTCAAATTATAACAATCTATTCTTTAAAATATCATAGAATCACATTTCTCAAAGTAATTTTAGAGGTAGTAGTAGTTTAATACATCGCTAGTTCACCCAAACACTATCAGTCTATGTCTCCACTCTTTTCCCTAGGTTATACATAATGAAAAATGTCATGGGCATTGCTTCAAGAACATAGTTCTTCATAAAGTACTTAATTATAGAGGTGCACTAGCTGCATAGAGCAGAATTTTTGTATCACATTTTTGTCTACTACTGCTCCATCCTCATCTTTATCATAGAAAAAGCAAGCAGGGAATTCAAGAACAGTCAAGCAGAAAAAAAGAATACTCAAGAAGAGCATACCTTGCTGTTTGCACTTGTTTCATACCTTATCTAGCAATTAAACAGATATATACACTCATATACTCACCCCTCCAGCAAAGTTTCTTAAAGCAATTTTCTGCTGCAGGCATGAAAAGACAGACTCCCACGTCCCTCAAAAAAAACCAACCAACCAACCAACCAAAAAAACCAAGTCCCTTCAGCTTTCAGTGATTTTCTTGACATTTCCAGGGACAATGGAGGAGAAATTGGTCTCACACAAATCCAGAGAATGTAGCGGATTCCTGCCTGGAACATTTTGTTTCCAAGTCCTCAGAGAATTAATCTAGGGGCCATAAAACCTGTAACCCCTGATGTTTGTAGGCTAAGTGATGCATTTCTCCCAAACATTTCTTCAAAGGATGCTTGCTACATGCTACTGTTACTTTTTTTTTTTTTTTTTGGTACTGCACAAATTTTTGTCCTTCTTACCAAAGACTTCCATCAGACTCTTTGTCCAAATTTATTAATATACTTGCTCATCCTGATTTGCCTTTTCAAAATGTACCTGATTTTCTGACAGGTTTTCCTACCAATAATCTTAGTTCACCATACATCCTTCTGTTTTCATAGATTATGTAGCTTATAAATTTATACTTACTATTAGATTGAATATGACAATAAAATATAAGCAATTTTAGGAGTAACAACTTCTAAGAACAGAAAAACTCAGGAACTTAACAGGAATTTATTAGATATCTATAGAACTGAAATACCTATCTTGGTATATGCTTAAATATCCATGAGATCAAGTAGAGCACATGGAATTTAGCTAAGAAAAGGAATATATTAATAATTTCTTTTACCCTTCTGCCCCCTCTTCTTGGCAAACGTCATGCAAATGAGAGTTATACGTGATTATATCTCTATTTATATACCACTGATTCCTACTTAAACTACTTTTTGTCCGTTTACAGCTTTCCTATCTGGAGCAGAAACATAAAATGTAAAAGCTTATTTATACAGACACTGTACTTAAGTTGATAACCTTCCTTAATGTTTGTAACCTAACCTGGACATTCTTATAAGCAACAATATAACTTTTGATTCTCCTCTGGACTAGGAAGATTTCTTTTCTATTTTGCGTGCACTCTCCGATGAATGAATCCACTGTTGTTTTTTAGATATAAACAAAAACATCTTTTCTACTTAATGCATTATTTCACTTGAACTTTATATTTGTTTGAGAGCCATTTCTTTCACTAAATATCTTCTCTCTGTAATATCTTGATCTTGAAAGAACTTCATGTAGAAAAGCATTATGGGACTCAGTATTCCTGTACAAGTACAGAGATACCTACACATCAAGTACATTTAGATTTGATCAACATTCTAGCCAGGCCAATCTATAAAAATGCTTGGGAGATCTAGAAATTCACAGAATCATAGAATGGTTTGGGTTGGAAGGGACCTTCAGAGGTCATCTAGTCCAACCCCCCCTGCAGTGAGCAGGAACACCTTTAATTCATTTAATATCTATGTTGAAATACACAAAAGATTTGCAATTTCTGGATTTATCTGTGTTTGAGGTTTTTTTTCCCTTAGATTTTTTATCAGTAAAGCACTTGCTTCTATGCATATCTTCCCAGATCTTTTTATGTGCCAAAGTGCAATAAGGGGACAGCTAATCCTTGTGCCCAAATGATTTTAGAAAAATGTCAGCAATTAATCTATCATAACAATAGTAATATCAATCATGAAGTACATTGCAGATATTCTAACAAAAGATGTATTTAAGACCCAGGACTGACCTCCCAGATAAGGCCACAGTATTTTAACAGCAGTAACTGTCAAAGAACAGACAAAAAAACCTATATAGCAATTTAGACCTTACACACCTTACCCTAGAGAACTGACTGAATGTTCAATCTGAAAGAGCGCACACACGGTTCTCAGAAGTGTCTCTTGAGGCTCTATTTGCTTAATCTGTAGTCTTCTAACATAAATCACTCCTCCTTACGTTGCAAAATCACAACCAAGAGGGAAGGATTAAGTATCTTATGCTAAATGATGTTCATCACCCTATCCATTACATCTTAAAAGAAAAAGAAAAAAGTCCACTAATAGAGTTAATCTGTGTGGTAACATGAGTGAAAACAGAGCATTCAAAGACACAATTTGACATTTTCTATGGCACTTAAGTAGATTAACAGGTTGCCAAACTGAAGGTGTTTTATTGGATACAAACCAGATGCGACTCCCCAAATGGATCATTATTTCAGGAAACTTGAAAAGCATGGTATTAACTAACTGATAAATTATCTCTGACACTAGATGATGTCAACATTTTTGCTTACCTACCAATATTTCAAAAATCACTACGGCACAAATGAATGACTACAAAATATGTTTCCATAAATTTGCAGTCCTCCCTGACAGAGACAACCTCTTTGGCACCTAGAATCATGACACTGCAGCAGTAAATGTGAACCTTTTAACTATCCTTAAAGCAAAATTGACAATTAATATAGCCGATGGAAGTACAGTATCTTAAGAACCATACAAATTCTTTACTTCATACAAATTTTTACTTCAATAAAACATTTAGAATGCAATAATACATCTTTGCTAGGACACCACAAAAGATACGTTTAGGCTTGTGTTGCAGCGTTACTTGAACAATCATACTGATAATAAACTCATTAATGAAACATGAATAAAAAAAAATCACCTCTGTTTATTTATCAGTCTTTGGTGGTGGCTGCTGCAATAGAACACTTTCCTCTAGCAAAAGCAGCTGTAGAATATGCTTGGTCCATTCCAGAGACTAAATATTTTAATACATTTCTCTGTTAATATTTTCTCTCTTTCTCTCCATAACTGCCTACCTTCTCTGCTCCTACTATCAAACAACTGCTGGATCTTGCCCAATTTATAAATATTTCCCTTTTCTCTATACTATCAATTTTCTTGTAGGCTTCCTCATAGGCTTCATTTTCTGAACTGTCTATCATTTAAGCTTCAATTTGTCACTTTAAATTGCTATACTGAATCAATATGGTACTCCAAATGAGACCTAGTCAGGACCAACTAGGAGGAGAAGTATTTATTTCTTTGGTAGACAGCAATAGTTTTATTAATTACTTCTAATAGAATAGTGTCTTAAAAATACAGCTCTCACTTTAATACTGTAGTGCACACTACACAGATCATTCTCCCAGGGCTACTGCTACAATATTGTTGCCCCATTCTTTAATAATTTCTGCATCTGATTAATATATGAGACTCTAGACAGACATGCAATTTACCATAAAATTAGATTCTAATTCAACAGATGAAGAAACTCAACTGTCCTACACCAATGGAGCACTACCCACTTCCATATGCACCCTTTTAAGGTCTTGCCTGTGTTCCCAAACTTTTAGTCTGAATGAATAACTATTCCCTTTAATGTAACGTGTAATGAACGTGGCGCTTAGGGATATGGTTTAGTTGTGGACTTGGTAGTGTTACGTTAATGGCTGGACTCAATGATCCTAAGGGTCTTTTCAAACATAAATGATTCTATGATTCTAAGAAAATACTTCTCTTACTTCAGATGGGGAAGCAGACACCAAAATAAGACAGCTGTCTATGTTCTTGTTCAAAGGACCACATAAGCTTTCTTTCCACTTAATATAAATGAAAGCGAATGCACAACCACCGCTGGAAAAAGAGACAGATTCCTTCTCATTTAACTCTGTTTGGCCACCTATTTCACTCTTGGCTGTAACATAGCCATGCTTGAACTGTCCGTGAAGCATCCTGATGCCAGTATGTGTCTGGCTGTCCGGGCTCAAAGCAGTAACACATTTTGAAATAGGTCTTCTCCCCACCCTCCCAATCACTTGAAGTTCTGAAATGGAAGTGGCAAGTCTTGCATTGAATCCAACATACTCTGAATGAATTAATGTTATTTGTATGTTAAACCTTCAACAGAGGCTAGGCAGAGATTAGGTATTTCTTTCCAGTCTCCAAATCACAAAAGAAACAGAACAGGCAATTAGACTGCTTCTGAGTATAAATGGGAAAGACTAGGTAAAAGCGTTAGGCACTCTTTGCTCCAAAACATGCATTAATTTTAAATATCAAGAATGAGGTTGAGTTTAGGGTTAGCACTGGAGAAATGGGTTTGGGGTAGACTCTGACAATCTGAATACTGCCTAGTACTTTACAACTCCCTCTCATTTAACAAAGCTAATAAAAAATCCAACCAGCCTTCTAATTCCCATCAAACTGTCATAAATCTAGATTTTACTATACCAACAATGTTTAAGTAGGTAATACTTTCTGAAACATGCCTAATGTTATGTTACTCTCTGCCCCATTGACTTTTTCTATTCTCATTATTCTATCTTCATAAAATTTTACAAAAGAGAATCATAGGTTTACAACATCAAGCCATTAACATTTTCAAATAGGCATTTTATTATTATTCGCAACCTCTTAATAAGTGAGTGACCCCCTCCTCTCAGAACATTTTATATAGAGAAGCTGTACAGGCAGTTGTACAGTGAATGCATGTGAAGAACACTACAAATAGAACAAGATTAAAAAAGGAAAAATCGAGAATCTCCAATTTTACTCAGTAAAGTGAGGCACAAAGAAGAAAAGTATCTTGTCCAATAGCTCAAAGGAACTTCTTGACAGAAAAAAGGAATAGAGCTTAAGTGTCCTTAACATACAGCGACCAAACACAGCTTGTAAGTAATTTATCCTGGTTTTCCTTTCACCTCTCTTTCCTCCTATTCTAACAAGCTTTGGTTTTGGTTCAGAGCTAATTTAAGGTGACTTCTTAGATAATTAGGCAGATTTCATTTTCTGCAGGAGACCTTTGGCTCTTGCAGGGGTTTGCAGAAGCCATGGATTTTAGTAAGAATGGGGATATGTGTGTGTCTCACCCAGCTTCCCTTTACAGGATATCTGTTGTCTTTTCTGTACAGGACCACTCCTCTTTAGACTGTTCTTAAACTCAGGGGCATTCTCTCTCTTCTGCCTGACATAGCTACAAAAACTTCTACTCACCTAGTACATATCCCTAGGCACTGGAGAAGGGGAAAGGAAGGATACACGGAAAGCCCCTAAATTCTTCCTTCTGTAGAGGGAAGTGCCTCTAGAAACCAACATACATAGCTCTGATTTTCATGACTGCTTCTCTAACGGAATAAGTATCTCCCGGGACTAACCACTGCCTCATGCACACCAGGAAAATCCATCTTCATTTCCCTAGTCCAAGTGAAATAAAGACTCTAACCCACAATTGCCAACCCTTCTTACACTAAAATCTACTGGTTTAATACACAGGCAACTGCAGCCTTCTAAAATAGAGTTTAAAAGACAAGGTATGTATGCCTACTCCAAAGACTTCAGAATGAATTTAAAACAAACAAACAAACAAACAAAACCAAAAACCAACCAAAAAACACCCTCCAAGTGGTTTAGGCATGGTGCTGAAAATTGCTTTTTTTCTGATAATCTGATCAGAAAAGGAGTGACTGACATGAAAGGTTTGCAACACTTCTAACATAACAAAGTTTATTAAGACTTTATCCTATGATTCTACTTGCACTTCAGGAATTAAATCAAAAAGCCATTCAGCCCAAAGGTTCTTCTTTGGACTCATGTGTATAAAGTCTAGAAACACATACAATGCAAGCTAGTATTTCCTTTAGATCCTGTGGCTTGCCAGCTATACAGTCAAACCCATATAGTCCCCATCTCCATTCCCCAAAATCCAGCAAGCCCTTAACATCTTGCAAATGCTTATGAACTGCAGAAATTACTCTAGCTTCATTCTTTGTATGCTGGATTAGCAGCATCTTTTAAAACCTGTATCAACTTGATTGACTGACTTGTCAAAGAAAGTAACAAGACTTTCCAATAAGAGTTTTCTCTCAATACATCAAAGATTATTTTATATTTACAATATTTACTCATATTTACTCAGCTCTTTGATAATCTGGGTAAAAAAAAAAAAAAAAAAAAAAAAGGATGCCTAACATCTATGAGAGAACAGCTAGAATACATGGAGGTCTGTCTGGAAATAGATGATCAGGAAGTCAGAGTTTATGGGTGAGGATTAAAGAGAAGACAGACAGGGGTGACGTTGTAGTTGGTGTCTACTGTAGGGCCACCTGACCAGGAAGAACAACTGGATAAGGCTGTCTACAGGCAGCTAAGAGCAGCCTCACATTCACAGGCCCTGGTCCTCCTGGATGACTTCCACCACCCCACTGCCTGCTGGAGGGACAATATAGTACAGCATAAGCAATCCAGGGGGTTCCTGCATAGCATCGATGACAACTTCCTGACCCAAGTGACAGGCCAATGAGCAGAGGTGCTCTGCTGGCCCTCAGTGTTGGAGAAACAATGATGTGTAGGGCTAGTCCTGGCTTAAGTGGCTAGAGAATGTGTTTGCAGGTGTCCCAGTTTCAGCTGAGATAGAGTTAATTTTCTTCCTAATATCTGGAATAGTTTTGGATTTAGTATAACACTGATAACACACTGATGTTTTAGTTGTTGCTAAGTAGTGCTTATACTAAGTCAAGGACTTCTCAGCTCTCAGCTCTGCCAGGTGCCCAAAAAGCTGGGAGGGGCACAGCCAGGACAGCTGACCCAAACTGGCCAAAGAGGTATTCCATACCATGTGACGTCATGCTCAGTATATAAACTGGGGGAAGTTGGTCAGGGGGCAGTGATTGCTGGTCAGGTACTGGCAGGGAGTGTTGGTCAGTGGGTGGTACTAGGTGGCTGCATCACTTGTTTTGTTTTGGGGTCTTTTTTCTGTCTCTTGTTTCTTTCTCTCTCTTGTTGTTTTAATTTTCATTACACTATTATTGTTGTTGGGTTTTTTTTTCAATTATTAAACTGTTTTTTATCTCAACCCATGAATTTTCTTGCTTTTGGTCTTCTTATCCTCTACCCCTCTAGGGGACCAAGTGGCTGCGTGGTGCTTAGTTGCTGGCTGTGGTTAAACCACAACAGTTGGAAATGTGGAACTCTTGGTTACACTCACATTTCAGAACATATCTCATTTCTCAGGCATCAAAAGAACTTCTCTCTTAGAAGTGACTCAGGCTAAGTACAAAATTGTTTCATTTTCATTATAGAGTCTTCCTAAAGATATCTGGCATATCAAATATTTATGACAATTATATTAAGTATGCTAGAACTTCAGTGAGCTAGAATCCTTGATGTCCCCCTTTGCAAGGATTCCCACTTTGTGCTACGTGCACAAAAAAGGTGCCAAAAGCTACTACTGCAGCTATAGTTTTCTTTGTATAGCTCTAATTATGGTCACAGTATTAATGGAGTATTTTGAAGAACCCCGCCAAGTCAGCATACGGCTGTCCCTATAATCCAACACAAGGTTTCACAACTCTTGATAAAATAGAATTTAAATGCTATTAAATGCATTCCAGGTAATCAGCTCCTGGCCACTCATCCTGGTTAAGCTGACAATCGCATTTTCTGAATTCTGATAAAGTAGAGCCAGCTCTAATACTCTTCATTTGGACAAAACCAAAACCATCTTGGTGTTAGCAATCTGTATTTCCTGATAGTGACTGCTAATGCATTCTTCAATGTCGGTCCCAAAAAAGCATAAAACTGAAGTTAATATTTGCTCATCCTAAAGCTGTAACACACACACACCCCCCTCCAACTTCCATCCCTCCCACCCCAGCCTTGACAAAAGCTAGTTGCCTTCAGTAGAATTTCCCATAAAAGAGACTGAAGAGGTAAGCTTGGTTAATCTTGACAAACATAATAAAACAAACTTTCAGTGTGTATGTGTTTGTGTGTGTATATAAGAGTTTAATTTCCAGGGTAATTTTGCAAGAAGCGAAGTATATTAAAAAAAAGGACCTTTCTTTTCTAAAAAATCTGTTGTCTTTTATTTACCTTTTCCTTAGTACAGTTTATTTTACATGCACATAAAGGTTAAAATACATAAAAGAAGTGATAATCATACAATTGGGCCAATCTAAAAACATATAGTAATTGGACAGTTTTCTGTGAACTACAATTCTGTATTTAGACACTGCTACTCTTAAACATTTTCTATATGATGCTGTTGTAAGCATAAACTTAACCTACCTTTTAAAAACCTTTCAGATCATTAATTGTATTAGCAAAAACCAGGAAGCAGGTCTACAAGTACACATCCCTGTATACATGCAGTCCAAAAGGCAGTGAGAGAGCTATACATAAATGAAGCATACCACTTGGTACACTTCAAAAATTGTCTTGAGCTGATTAGTAATTATATTTTACCTTCAGAATATGATATTTTTAATCTAAAAAAAAAACCAACCCCCAAAAAACCTAACTAGAACTCTTATGTAACTTTACATATAACTGAACAATATTCAGAGCTGCAAATATTTTAAAGCTGCACATTTATTTTGGCTATCTTAATTACAGTAAATAGTGATTACTTTTTATCAGCTGTATTGTCTCATGTAAAGAAATCAACTTTTTATACATGAATGAACATTCTCATTTTGCACTTATTTGGCATATTGTTATTTCAGAATTATTACATTTAGAAACTAAGTATGCATTTTCTTCTACTCGATAACTGAAAAGGCTGGTTTTGACCCACCAATGCTGAATCAAGATCTTCTGACAGCAGTAGAAAAAGTCTACACTGTGTTGCCAGTCTTAAAACATGCACAAGTTACACATAAATATCTCATCTATGTATGGTTATCCTTGACATTTCTAAGGAGTTATAGATCCTGAAAGATAAGACAGAGTTCTGCTTTGAATTCTGCTGTGTGGGAGAAGATAACATTTGCATTTCTTGGATCATTTGAACCCACTGTCTTCATCTTCTTGGAAAGAGTTCTAATCACTAAGATGATGTATAAAAGTGAGGTACTAAAATCTCTCACTTGTGGCCTAAAGAAAAGTTCTTGCACTTTGGTTGTTGGCTGAGTGCTCCCACATGTGTGTACACAGGCCTACCCAGCCTCCTGGCACACTTAAGCGATTGCTTACCTCGGGGACTTAAGCAAACAACAGTTCTAGATCCCATTGTGCGTTTGATGGGAATGAGTCTGAACTAGTCTGGGTACACATAAACCGCATCATTTAGTAAATTTTCAAGTTACAACATATCTAGTAGGTGCATGCACCTGCATGATTGGTTGTAGCAAGTTGACACCTAAGTACAAACCCATCCCGTTTCTAGGCACAAGAGCTTGATCTCTTTTGAGGTAGACTAATTGTCATCTAAGAAAGCAGTCTACAAACAAGAAAGGAGTAAGATGAACCTCCAAATAAGATCAAGAAGGGCAAGTTTCAAAATATACCATTTAAAACTTCAGCTGAAGTGTAAGTCATAAACTGCAGTGCAAAATCTTAACTTGGTTCTGTTTATTACTTTACTGGATTACCTCCAAGACTGAGAAAAAATAGTTTTTGCATTAGTTTATTCTTTGAACTTGTTCAGTAGACAAAAAAAGTAACTGTGAAAGTATGTCAAATTATTACACTACTGATTTGCTTTAGACTTCTGCATACTATTTTATATACCAAGTCTTTAAAATGACAATAACTATCAGCATGAAATTAAGAAATGTATCCATCAAGCCAGTTCGTACCCATCTAATTTTGCTTAGGTAACAGTCTTGTTCAGTTTTCTTAGTAAAATATGACAAATCATGTCACCAAAACAGATCCAGATTAAACTACATTAAGAAATTTCTACCCTGCTAATTAGATTTCATAAAACTGTCTTAGCACAGAACCACAAGGAAGAGATGAACCAGAAAATCTTCCTAGTCAATCATAGAATGGGAAGATTTTCTTTATGTGGAAGATGATCAAAATCTCTCACAACTATGGAGGCAGCTAACAAAAAAACAAGCCAGTTATAAAAAAAAAAAAAAAGTTTATAAGCAACAAATGCTTCCTGCCACAGTGTTAGCAATGACTAGGAGACTGAGCAGGTGATAGTACCTTCCAGCCACTTCTAATTTTCAGGAGGATCACTTTCACCTTTTTTAAGACTCAGACTACAGAATACATTCAATTTATTCTTGGAAATTAACAACAGATGCAATAGTTCTTACTGCGTGTCCTTTCTTCCTTTGATAATTCAAGAATTATTTGCTGATGTGGTTAGGTACTTGGAAAAAAATACTAAGTCCCTATCAACTTGAACTCCCAAGCTCTTCAGCAGCTTGCGAAACCAGCATCATTAGAGGTCATTCTGAATAGGTTAGACATGTATGTGTTGATGTTTGAGTGTTAGGCAGGAATGGTGTGATCTTGCGAGGAAGAAATATTGTTTGGGGTCCTTTCTAGAGTTTAGGGTTGTTTTTGTTTTGATTTGGTTTTTGTTTTAATGTCTTTAGGATTTTTCAAAAGTATTGCAATGAAATAGCAGTACACAAGATCTACTGACTACAAAAACGAAGCTGTCTAAAACAGGTCTTAGAATAAAAACTTGAACCCAATTAAATACTCGACCAAATATTTTAAAACATTTTTAAGCTACAAGGCAGTAAGGTTCTTTTGCACATTAACCTCTCTACCCACAACAGCATGGCCAGGGTATGACTAGCCAATGTTCGACTTAGATTTAGGTGGGTCTATGTTTTGCTGTGTCCTCTTTTCACCACCTTTTTCTGTTTCTTCCTCATGTTTTCTGAGGCTCAGTTATTCCACTAACAAAAGCATAAAATAAGAGAAGACCAGACTGCAAATAGATACCTCTGCTATGAGAATCAGAAATTCTTTTAAAATTAGAAAAATGACATACCTTTGATCAATAAAATGATCATTCAATAAAAAACACAGGGTTCTGATGATCATGAATATGAGACTCAGTCGGTATACTGAACTGATTGTTTTAAAAATACAATTTTGCCTTAGGTATATTCAGTTGATAAAATATCATAAAGGAAACAAAAACCATCTTCATACTGCTTTAACAAAACATGAAGATCTGAGAAATGGAAGAAATTATGAACTCTAAAAAGTTTCACAAGCTCTTTAAGAGAAAGCAACAGAGAGATACAGCAGAGAAATAGGAGAAACAAAAAAGGAAGCAGGTGCTAGTTATCAGTTATAATAATTATCTTGGATCTCCTTTTTCAATAAACATTGAAATTACTTCTCTATTCTTCATCCTGAAGAGCTTCATCTCCTTTCTAAAGTGTCCTGCATAAACATCCGACACCATACATAAACTGTTTAGTGATTTAGGAGTCGCAGAAAAGGCCAATAATCATATTTAATGTATGCCATGAAGTATAAAATATTTTCCAATAGCTACTAATATGCTTTATCCTGCAGACAGTACTCATTTTAGATATATCAATTTAGGCTTACTAGTTATTAAGTTAACAGCTACAAAGCAGAAACTACTTTCAAATCTTAGTGGCAGAAAAACTAGTAAAAGGGACCCAGTAATTGAATGGCCTTTTAAACTCTCCCAAAGTTAATATAATATGGATCTGGTAAGATGAATTAAAGTAGAATACTTCCATACATAACCAAACTGTAAGCTTGCCTGTGGAGGAAGCACGTACAAGAGTTTTCACAGTGCTCTTTTATTTGATAAAATGATTCACACGATTTCCTCTTGCTTAAATGTGATTTTTTGAGACAGAAAAAATCCTCACTAAGTATGACAGACAGTGGCCTTCAAAAACTTCACCCCCTAGAATGTCAAGGGAAAAGCAAAACAGAACTCAGAGTGCAATGGCAGAGCCATTTTCAGAATAAAGTTATTTCAGAATTAATTAGAATAAAGTCCTATTTATATAGCACTTCATACTTCAGACACAACATTTCAAAAGTTGTTCTCTAGAGTTAAGTGAGAGAACTCAGTGAGGACAGTTGATAACTAAATGTAAAATGCAGTGTGAAAAATAATATCAACTGCAAATTAGAATCTATTGGCATGTACAAGTGGACATATTACGCTAACTTGTTCTTCTCAAAACTTCTGTTACATATATGTTTTAGAACAGATTCAATTTAATGGTTGTTCTAAACATGTACTTACAGCCATATCACTCAAACCTCTTTTTATGCACATGCAATGCCAAAATTTTAACTGAAGAGAACTGCAAAGTAAAACCTTATCCAGTCCGTATCCTGTTTTACGTTAGGATTCTCGTGCAAATCTGCCCCAAGTAAAAATTAGCTGAGTGGTCTCATACTAAATTTCATTAAACACGTGTCTCACGTTGCTACAGTTTTGTCACATGTTTTTATGTTCAAAACTCTTCTCAGATTCATTTCAGGATGAAAGGAGGAATGAGAACTGAACAGGAAGATGAACAAAATTAGTGATGATTTTGAATGTTCGGCATTGGTACAATTATCTGAGGGAGGCATTTCTATTTCTTCTAGTTTTTCCTTTTAATAGGAATATATCTATAGAGATTAAGAACAAAACTAAATCTTAAATTATCTACATCTGAACTCCTGAGAGATTTTTAATAGAACAGCACCTCTACTCAAAATGACAGAAACAGCAAAAGGTGATTAAACCATCAACAAATAACATTTAACTCATGGTGATGGTCCTGGACCACACAGTATGTTTTGCCTATGACACTCCTGGAGCAGCCTAACTTCTCAACAATACTTATAGGATTTCTCCTGGAACTGAACAACAGACATCAAATTTGCTACAGTCTGTGCAAAACAGCTGTTCTTGAATGTAACCTTGGATGGCTGGTATAACCACCAGGGAAAACAATCAAGGGCTATGAGCCAAGGGCAAGCTGTTTCAGTGGGACCTTTGTGACCAAAATTTGTCGAAGCACCATCTGTTCTGACAAAGAACACTGGTTTTGTTTGTTTGTTTGCTGTCTGCTCCCCTGCAGTTCCCAGCTTAATGTTTTCTTGACCTGTGACACTGCAATATGACTCTGGATTTGCAATGTATGCACTACATACAATAGGGAATGATGTTATCTTCTTCCAAGAGTTTTGCATTATCTAGCTCATAGTAGGGAGCAATACTAAAAAATAAATGGCAAACACAAAAAAAAAGTTATTTACAATGTAAAGCACAGGGATTTTTCATTGTGCAAATCCCATTAATGAAATCCAAACAAATAAGTCCCCTAGCTTGTTGTTCAAAAATTAATGCTAAAGCATTTATTTATAACTACATGTCCTTTTCAAAAGACTAACAATTACCAGACTTTAATGACATCTCTTTGGAGACTATGGACATATAAAATGTATAAACCTAAAATAATTGTTTGGCTTGAAGCCTGGTTAAACCACAATTCTGTGAGTGAAAATTAATCTTTCAGATGAAACATATACTTTTTTTCCATAGTACAGTTAAATTCATTGTACAAGTCAAGTTGGACTTTGAAGTCAGCAATTTGGAAAAGCATTTTCCTTCTTCAAAAGTAAAACAAAAAGCAATAAAATGATTACCATTCAAACTAGCTGACATCTTTCTTGCAGTGTTGGAAGAAAATTGCTTTTTTGACAAATGCTTGTAAGAACCTGCATGAGATGAGGAAAAAATGGCATACTATGGAACCATTGTTAATTGAAGATTTACAAAAAGAACCTTTTAAAAGGTTCATATACACAATTAGTGAAACCAACAGAGGTATCTTGTTCTGAGAGTTAAGGTGTCAGAGCCAGCGGGGGGGGGGAGGGAATAGAAAAGGAAAAAAGAAAATGTACCATTCTAGAAATAAGTGAATTTCCATTATTTCCAAAGAAAATAACAAATGACTAAGGCATCAATCAGCTGGACAGATTATTAGCAGCACATTAAAAAAAAAAAAAAAGTATGGCTACAGTATTTGGCCACTAACACTCAGCAAAAGTCCAATTGAAAACAATGTTTTGTTTTTCTAGGAAGAGTACTCATTTTATTTTCCCATATGCAACGGTTTCTGACATTCCAACTTAATTATTTCACCACACTAACAAACACAACTACAAGTCAAAATCAAACTCATATCCGGGGGAGGGAAGGGAAACCCCTTAATTACTTTTCTTCAAATTTAAATAGGAATAGGCATTTTAAGGCTGCTATTCTTAAGTAAGAATTCTGCAACTTTCATTTTTTGGGTGACTTTCATGGCAACACCACTACATCATCAAGACATTCTTATTTTCAAGTAGTCTTTTACTTTTGTGACAATTTCTCTAATAAAAATGTAGTTTTGATAACATAGGTAAGATACACAAATTGTATTAAATTTTATGATTTACCTATTTTCTAATAAAACACTGTAGTTTAAAGTACTATAGTCACAGAAAAATCAGGGTATTTGCATGGCAAGGGTAGATCCTACATAGTCAAAAGAAATAAGGCAAATAAGAAAGAAAGAAGGATTAACAGCTCCAGTTTACAGGTGAGGAAGTAGGCCACAAACAGCATATGTTATACTGAAGTTTGCTTCCATATAGTCTAATAGTCCTGTAATCAAACATTTTATATTCTATATATACATATATATATATATATATCTCATTATGGAAGAATTGTGTCACTTTTAACACTGCTAGTTTTCCAAGCATTCTGCAAGCAACACCTTGGAACACAGCTGCAACCTTAAACTCAGTGCATACATTTCAAACAGCATCAAGTCTTCATGGAAGGTCTATACTAGCTGAAAGCCTAGATGGTATTTTCATAAACCCCCAGAAGCGTATTTTCATAAAATTCTGATTATTTTAACAAGCCTGAAAAAGCTAAGCGCTAAAAATAAAAGCTATCTTTATTATGGAATAATCACTACATAAAATTTATTATTTTTTTTTAAAGTTGAGTTCATATTGGCAGATTAAAACAACATATATATTTGTAAAAATCTGAACTTCAATATGACAAGACAGAAAACACTGAGACACACACTGACTATGAACTACCTTTCTGAGTTTTAGTTATTCTAATATCCCTCAAAACATCAAGATAAAAAGCTTATGTTGAGTTCTTTTCACTGGTAGGCCAACTGATTTCAGCTAGTCAATCAATGCCCTAAGATGCAGTAGAAGACTTTATCATGTGCATAAATTCTAACAACTTAATTTACTTTCTCCCATGAATAGACAAAAATGATTTAATTTTTCATCAAATCTGACATGAACAGAAATTTATGGGTGGGGCTCAGGATTAAGGCAGAAGGCTTCTTTTCCTGACATAATCATGCTGAAAGGAGCTGAATGAGTTACAATAGCAGCTGTCTCATCCAAGTTAAGAATATTAATAATTTTAACATACAGAGAACAATTTATAAAGGACTCTATCTGAAAATTTTGTAAAATGTTAAGCATTATATTTTAAACTTTGAGTTCAAGACTTTACCGCAGTATAATCTCATAGATATGCACCTGTTTTATTTTTTTCATGGCTTCAATGTGTCAGATACCAGTAATTAAAACTAGATAATATGAAGCATAAGCCATTTAATAATATACTCACTAGCACATCAACATGCTGAAATGCAAGCTTTTTTTCTAGTAAGATATTTGACATATCTTCCTGACCAGAATGATGCATCATCTATTTCTACTATTGGTATTACTATTCACAGAATATTTTTTTGTATGCAAATGTGTTTGTATGTATTCTTATAGGCCAGAACTTCAATCTTTCAGTATTTCCGTCCTTCTTGGGTTAATGCACCTATGTCAAGACACTGTAATTTAGACAGCAACATTTTCCATATTAGAGGGAAAAATATCAGTTACTTGAGCTGTACGGTCCCCCTAACACTGAAGGAAAATTGTGCACATACATGAAAAGGCCACAGAGGGAGAGACACAGACATCTTTGGGCGAAGAAAAATTCTTAACAGAAACTTAACCCAAGAAATATTGAAAAGTTGTGTTAGCAAATAGAAGGAATAATTTAGGAAATATTTAAACGCCCACCACTTTTGGTTATGGATATATGCTGACAACTGCTACATCCAGTCTTCTCTCTCTCCATTCATACTGGCTGCTGTGGTTGAGACATGTGACAACTGCAGCTTTTCTGTGGCTCATGTCATCCCTAGTCCTTCACACAACAGCTAGATTAGACCTCATATGAAACTACAGCTACAATCTTTGTGTAGGCCATAACATGTTTAAAAGCAGAATAATGTTCGAAATATAGAATAGCTTATCTCTTTTATGGGGTTTTATTCTCAATTTTAAAAACTCTTGCTTAGAAGATTTGTATAACTATAGCAATAATTTCCTACTAGACATGACTTTTTAACCATTCATTCAACTGGGAGACACATAATATGCTATTTGCACTTTTCCATGTTGACAACTCCTCATCCCTACTATAGAAAAACATCACTTTCATACACACACTTAGAATTATTTTTTTAAAAAATAATGTAAATTATTAGTATAATCTCTCATATGATTTGGGCCCAAGACACTTGCAGCAATCCTACTATTAATATAACTTCCAGATAAATTTCAGAAAACCTGAAGCACGTATTTTGGTCCTAAATTTAATATGAGTAGCCCCTTCTATGATAACTATTAAAAAGTTTGCCTTATTCAATAGAATTAAACCCAAAACTTAGGTCTAACTAGATTTTATATTTTTCTGCATTAGCTACTGAATGTATCTTCAATGCACTCAAAAGAAGGGAGATCCTAAGGGTAACAGGAGTCACTAAAATACACTATTGAAAAAATAAATAACAGTAAATAAGCACTTTCCTCTCTGAAAAGATCTATAACCAAACAATATTTTCACAGCTTTTTTATGGGCTAAAAGGATACACACACAGAGTAAGGAAGAAAGGAAATGCTAGAAGCACCATAGTCAATATAAAAATTCTACGCTATTAAAAAAAAAGGTCAAATTCTGACCATTCAAAAAAAAATAATTAAGAAGCCATTCTGGGGTCCAGGTTATTACCTAAACATCCAGCTGTTATGAGATTGCTACTGTGAAGAAAGAACAGAAACTGGGAGCTTAAATCACTATTTAATTCCTTTCACAGTTCATTTGTTGGGCAACAACTAGGTAATGGTCAGGATAAATAGCAGTAATATTTCTCTTATCATTCCTAATACTAACCCCAGTCAGGTAAACTGCTCTACCAGGTCTTCCTCTAGCAGTCAGCTACAATCAACCCTTTTTAGTAGCAGGTTTTCCAGTCGGGGCTATTGAGAGATAAAATGGGAGTAGGGATGTAGGTTAGAGATGATTGGAAAGAGCAAGAAGATTAAAAAAAAAAAAAAAAAAAAAGTACATTTAATACTATTTCCAAAAGTAACAGGTTATGAGTATCCGATGTAAGGAAACAGCCCAGCATACTGAAGAAGATCCAGACTCAATCTGTTATAAATGCTTTATAAAAATTTTTAGGAAACAAGAAATGTTAGTAGACAGAGACAATAATGGTATTTGATACTTTCATCCTTCTTCTTCCGCAACACTTCTTTTCCAATTTCAAGTAATGGAAACAAGTTCACAAAATAATTTTCACCTTGCTGCTATCCACAAAACAATGATACAGGAATTATATCATGATATCACTTCAATCACCAGCTGAATACAAATATAGTTGGTTTAATAAATTGTTAGAGCGTTTACTAGCCTTAAGCAATAATGGAAAGAGCAAGAATTAAACAGAGTGGGGAAAATCCAAATAAATTTCACGTAACTAAGGGTAGTGTTATGTTAAGGTCAGATTTTGTGAAGAAATACTGAAAAATGGCTAAAACATGTAAAGGATTTTTGTTTGTTTCCTGCATTATTACGATGCGATGCTGCAGACCCTTTCTTAAAAGATTTCAAATTGATAGTTCCTGGAAGATAATTAATATGAGAAATATAAACAGTGAAGATACTGTAATTGGAATACTTGAGCATTTCTAAAGTTGCAAGCTTTCCTTTGTGAATATATTCTCATGGGAGCAACTGCATGTAATGACTCTTGTGTTTTTATTTCTTCCACAGACCTTTGTCTTTTGTCAAAGACATTCAATATTAAAATATATGCATCTGAGTCTGGAATAAAAGTGAGGTCTGCACATGTGAATCTAGAAAGCACATGAATTTCCTATTACTTAATGTAGTTCAGTTACAACTGCAAATAAGATGATTAAGGAGAACCTAAAAAAAAATAAAAACAGAATCAAGACTTCTCAGGTTGAAGAGGGGGACACCATATGTTTTGAAGGTATTTAATCTCAGAATTTTGTTTATCTCTAGATTTTCTTTAATAAAACATAAGAAGTCAGTGACTTCTATTAAAAAAAAAAAAAAAAAAAAACACCAAAAAAAACCCCAACCAAAATGACAAACATTCTGCTTTTGATTGTTTCTGTCTGGTCTCCTTTACATATCCCTGCTTATCCTTCCCCTCCTACCTGCTCCCTCCTCTAATCTAATTGTGAACTCCAAGTACTCACTCCAGAAACAGAGAGGGAACAAATCAAACAACTTATTTTTAAGTAATGTCACAATACTATACCACAAATGGCATAATATGCATTAGTACGTGTACTGCTGAACCAAATACTTTCTGCTTCCTATGATTAAAGATGGACTTCTTCCACCTACAATGCAACATCTTTTATTTTACAGTACTCCAGGAAAATATTAACTTTCATAATAAATGCTACAGGGTAATGAGACACTTTTTTTAACCTATTTCTTTTTCTAGATTGGAAAAAAAAATCAGTTCTGGTTGGGTATCAATAAAATCTGTTTTTTCCTTGATTATCATGGCATACTCACTGGAATTTAGATGTATCTTTTCCCTTCACAGACACTACAGACCCCTTAAACTGGATGAGTTTACACTTTCTTCTCTTTGCCATTGATTAAGCTGTGGCCAGTTCAGAAAAATTACATGTCTAATACTTCATTTCAAGTAAGTTTGTGGCCCAGTTATTCATAATTGAAGTTAAATGTCAAGATTGATATTTTTCTTGATTTCAACTCTGTATAAGAAATATAAAGTGGATTAACTAAACTGCTAAGGAAACCACCACTGAACTCCATCTGCCAGCCTGGTCAATACCTCATCACTTTTTGATCTTGATTTCAAGCTAGCATTCTCCAAGGTAGTTCTAGAACTTGAATCAGAAAAGCACTGCTCAAGGGGACTCATTAGTTTGATCTGTGCCTCCTGAAGACATGATAATACTATGTTAGAACTGGAGTTGGTATCTCTGCAGGGCACCATACTGAACCCTATAGATGTGCCAGCACCCTAGAGCTAGCTCAGGCATAGCCAGTCCATCAGTACATTGAATCACATGGACAAGTCCAAGAACTTAGTAAGTATAAACAGCAGGTAACCTAATTAGGGGTTTCTATACTCAGAAGAGAAAACAGCACGTATGTATCAGTGAAAAAAAGCCCAAAAAGCTTGCAGTGCTTTAAGTGGATATGAAATAATTTGTCATGGGTTGGAGTAATTATGTCTTCAGTTAACCCTTAAAAACACATAAACAAAAAAAAAATAAAATTGCAGGATGGAAATGCTTAAAAGTTGCTTTTGAGAAAAAATAAGTGACACCGAGAAGGACTATCAAGTTAAATAAATAAGTTAGTGTGTTGGGTCAGTTACCGTAACTGACTAGATTCAAGCAGCAACATTTTAATCTCTATCCATTATCTTCCATTATCATCCCTTCAATATTTAGTAACTGTACTATATTGAGACAAAGTGTGTACCGCTTCACTGGAAAAGCAATACGTACTAAAATTATGCAGGTTTTTCTTACGTCTTTAAAGAATGCGCGTTCATGGATTCATGCTATAGTGAATTGCCTGTAACATAGGTACTTTGATTACCTGCTGTTGTAGACATAAGAATGTATTCCATTAAACTTGCCTTTGTCCTTTTCCTCTTTATCCTACTGGTACATAATAAACAAACAGTTCTTTTGCTTCTCCATTTTATTGTCCAAAAAGTAGCAAGAAAATTCTTGGTGGATGGAAAAAGACAGCACTAGAAAACACTAACCAACAGATGTCAGGAGTCATCTAAATGTAGCAAAATACTGAAGATTGTAAAAGGAAGCAAGGATTGAAGGGAAGGGTATTATTGTAGCTCTGTAAATTTTGGAAGAATTTTTTTATGCAACAGTAACAGCTTTGGAAGAGGCATGGAAATCTCCAAGTGAAAAATGGATGGAAAAGAAATAATCTCACTTGGAAAAACAAAGTTGGGGAAGAATACCATGAGATACAGTCCTAGAGATAAGAGGGTTTCAAGAGATCCTTCAGATGACCTGTGAGAAAAACAGAGATGCTGTCTGAGTGTGCAGGGATGAAAGCCAAAGTCCACCTGGAGTTGAATCTGGCAAAGGACATGAAGAGCAACAGAAAGGGCTTTTACAGGTTCATGAGAAGCAAAATCATGACCATGGAAAATATGGGCCCACTACTGCATGGGACAGGGACCTGGTGTTGAAGGATATGGAAAATTCTGAGGTACTTAGTGACTTCTTCACCTCAGTCTTTACTGAGTAAATTCACCCTCAGGAATCTGAGGTGCCTGACACCAAAGTACGCATCAATGAAGGGTACATTTAAACAGACTGGATATACACAACTCCATGGGGCCTCATGGGATGCTCCCACAAGTGCAAACGGAGCTGGCCAAGTATCACTGAGAGGCCACGCTTGATCACCTTGGAAAGACTGAGGTGATCAGGAGAGGTGCTTGAGGACTGGAAGAAAGCAAATATCATCCCTCCCTTCAGGAAGGGTCAGAAGGAGGATCCAGGAAAGTACAGGTCAGTCAGCCTCACCTTGATCCCTGGGAAGACAATGGGACAAATAAACCTGGAATGCATTTCCAAATATATGAAGGACCAGAAGGTGATTGGCAGTACTCAGCATGGATTTATACACATAAATCCATTACATTTAAACATTCAGAACATTCTGAACACATAACATTCTCATAGACAAAATGATAAAGCACAGGATAAATAAGTAGACAGTGAGGTCAGCTCAAAACTGGCTGAGATGCTGGGCTCAAGGTGTGATCAGTGGCACAAAGTCTAGCATTAGAAAGGTACCCCCAGGATCAGACAACAGGGAAGAAATTAGTCTTAAGCAGACACCTGTGTACATTTCATTTCTGCATGTAGAACTTTTATGAACAACAATATATTTGTAATTTTTACAGCTTATTTCCAAAACTGTTAAAAGAATTTTGACAATGAATAATTAAAATGGAAGCCATAGAGGGAACAGAAAAACTGTAAAGCGCTTCCTTGTCAATTCCCCTAATTAAACTGTATCACACACAGAAACTGTCATAGCATTACTTCCATTTACCCAGATATCCAGACTTCTTTTGTGTTTTTCAGAGAGCAAGTTATGTTGTTAAAAATATAGCCAGTCATGTATCAAGCTTTGATGAACTAAAGATCCCTCCTCTGAGAGCTTGACAAGCAAAGCTGTGTAACTTCCTACAAAATCCACAAGGACAGAGACACCAGTAATTATTTTAGTCCCTTTTATTTTTTACAAACAGTTGCTCAAAAATGGAATCTATGATACTTATGTAAAATATTTAATATCACTTTGTCTGATATGACTCATGAAAGCTTTTCTAAAGCTTTTTCACTAGACCTCAAATGGTTAAGCAATGACATAGATAATCAAAATTTGCAACATGAAGCTTTTATATATTATTTCCACGAAAAAGATCTTTATAATATTTTGAAGTATTATTAATGAAACTTCAAATAGCTGAAGTTTAAAGTTTGCCAGTTGCTGGTAGACACCAATGACTTCCTAAACACACTATGTAAATTCCCTACTCCTATTTGAATGAACACTAGAACTTGGATATGACATATACACATAATTTTGCAATTATTAGTTACTTGTTTATAAACAAATTTGAATCAGCCCTTCATCATGCGCAGATAACTGCATGTCTGATCAGTCACTTCATTTTTGCTTTCCTCCTTCTTCTAAAGGCGGAGGCCATGTAACTTATACCAGATATTTCATAAATATATTGACTCCTTTGCTGGCAAACAAATTGCCTATTTTAGAATGGATTTGATAACAAAGTCAAACACCTTTCAAACACCCCCAAACATATTTTACTCATATTTTGATGGGTTCAAACATGCTTAAACTTTTAAATTTATTTGCATATACAACAAGCGGAATCACAACCCTTTCTCAATCATGTGCAGCACTTCATTTGAGAGAGCAAGTCTCAACAGTGTGAAAATGGGGCAAAGGGAGGGCAGCAAATGCAGCCTGCTGGGCAATAAGAATTCCTCTGATCCTAACGGTTAACCATTTACTTGTTCAACTTTAGTTCAACAGGTGCCTGTCGATGCCATTTCTCTTCCCTGCTAGAGGAAATAGCTTCTCTGAAGAACCTGGATAGAAACAAATGTGCAGGTGGATGGTACAGAATTATTTGGGAAGAGTGAGTTAAGTGGAGAACATTAGAAGGATACTCATTTTAGACCACAGCAAAATAAACTATTCTGAACAATGAACATATTTTTTATACAAGTATTATTTCAACGTGCTTGTGATAAAGGTAAATGCAAATAACATAATTTACATGCAGACTCCAACATCATCTTTTCATTGTCAAATGGTAAAAATCCATCTTTCCTCTGTAACTTATGATCTTAGTTTTAATGAGGACTTTGACAATTGACAAGAAAAGTATGTGGATTTCTGTTTCAAATATACCTGAAGGCTGATTGGGAGCCTGCAATATGAATTGCTAAAGGCAATTTTTGTTTTTTTCAGATGGTTCCTTCGGTACACTGTAAGTGAGGTTTATTAGCAGTGTTCCTGCAGTCAAACACCATGATTAAAATTTGACACATACATTCTATCCTTATGGAGAAGGGGACTAGTGACTTCTTCACAGAATTTTACCTCTTAAATTTTAGCAATTTTTAGACAGTCTAATGCAATCAGAGATCAGTAGGTCCATGTTCCTTCTGTTTAATTTCATGGGTTTTATTAATTTTCTTTATTATTTCTGTATTAATATATTGTTTGTTACGTTAATCTGTATTCTGTACTCAATGCAGCAGAAAAATGAATATATTTACAAAACTGCATTGCACATGAACTCCATCCTCCTATTAAATACATTTAAGTGACTCTATTAAGACAAAATCATAGGAAAAAAAGGAAATATATAGCAAGTTTTATATACTAGTATAGTACAATCACTATGCAATATTACAATAGGATGTGACAAATAGTAAATTAATGAAAATATTATTCAACCATAAGCATGTTTTCCACATTTAACTGGCTACTTCAACACCCTCTAATAATAATGCTGACTTTAAACTACATAGAAAACCAAGTATGTATTATTTTGAAAACTGAAAATCAAGTTATCAAGTATTCTGGAAGGAAATAATTTGAAAATAAACAAGATTATCAAGTACATTAGAACAGTAAAGCTATAATACTATAACTTCTCAATAAAATTTAACAGATTATTAAATCTAAAATTGGAGCTTAATGTCTCATCTTTCAGAAACTCTTGCAGAAAATCCAAGGGATAAAAATCAAATTAATTTTCCATTATGCTAGCTGTAGATTTTTTCTTTCTTTCCATGTTATCAACAAATGCTAAAACTAAAATTTAGTAGTAGCTTATTTGTATATTTTTGATTACTAGACATTTTTCCCATGAATCCATTTCTTTCTTTAAAAACTTGTATGCCAATAGACCAAAAGAGGCTCGTCCTTCCTTTTTTTTTTTTTTTTTGAATGAGAATAAATATAAATTATAATAATTTAAAAAAAAATATAAGAAATTTCTGTCTCTTGTTCTTTCTTTGGTGGTTTTTCAGTTGATCAGTTGTTGCTGTCTTTTACTACATTGATTTGCAGAAGTCAAAGTCTACCAGTGTTTACTCTACAAGTTAGGATAACTGAATTACATTACTAAATGCAATAACACTCACTTGCAAGAAAGCCTTACAATGATCCTATCTGCATTTTACCTTACATTATGTAAATCACAGTATAGAACTAGTTTACACAAGTTCCACTTAAAATCATCATACAGTAATTAAAGCTCAAGTAAATAGAATTTTAACTGCAGTTAATTAAGGTTTTTGACTGAATTGAAAGTGTACATCTTAAAAACTCAAACCCATGAAGGTAAGTTACATTTGTGAACTTTAGACATTAACTATAAAAGCCTCAGCTGTTTGTCAGCAGTGTCCAAAGGTGATACAGAGCACTTTGCAATTGTGCTAGGTGCTATATATAAAAAAACTAGTTATTTCAAGTAAGCATTGTACAGTCTAAATACAGGAAATATTTCAAACATTTTCTTGAGGGTGGCCATTTTTTCAGGTATTTTGTATAGCTGAAACCCCGCCTTTTTAACCACAAACTGATTAGTGAAATCTTCACAAAGAATTTCATGATACCCTTTACCAGGGATTTCTTTTTCTTGCTGTTATAAAAAAGAGTGAACCCAAATTGCTTTCAACTCAGATAATGCCTTATAAGGAAACATTTTAAGTGGCCAGCATTTGGCCTGGTTTGGTCTTGTGGCAATTACCGTAAGAATGACAATGAAAACAAAGAAAAACCAGACAATCTGACTGCTTAGGCATTAATAATTTTTTTTTCTTTATTTACCACATAGAACAGATAAGACACATACAAATGGTATAAAATAAATATTATTATAACATTTGAAATTTTATCTCCTGCTTTTTTAGAGACAACTTTATGTAATATTTTCATTCTTTCATTACTGTACCAAATTACAACCTTAAAATAGTTGTAAGAGGCTGCATTTTATGTCACAGAGATTTTAATGGAATTACTGTATGTGCTTTAGCATTCCTTACAGAAAGGAAATATGTAAGAGTCCTCGTGCAGAGATTACAGTTTGTAGCAGCTGAGCATTAATTAAGTTCTAAGTTGAAGAATATGATATACAGAAGCTAAAGACTCAGATGTGAGTGTAGTTTCAGGAACCGGCTACATTTCATGGATTGGTGACTTGTGACAGGTCAGTACTGTTTGGCCACTTATAAATATGAGACTGCAATTAAAAGAGTCATCTCATCACTCCTAGATAAATGGCAGTGCTGCGGGCACTTCTGCATTAGGTTTATCAAAATTTTTGAAGAAAGTTTTATGCACATTAGGACACAAGGTTCAAAGGTTAATTATAGAGCCTGCCATCCCAAACTACACCGTATGCAAACTCTCCTTCCATTTTAAACCTTACAATTTAGCTACTGTAAATTCTTACAGGTGCTGAACATTCCCTGGTAAAGGCAGGCTTCTGATTTACCTAGGGGCTGCTTGTTAATGTAGTTAAGGGACATTACATAGAATCATAGAATGTTTTGGGTTGGAAGGGACCCCTAGAGGTCATCTAGTCCAACCCCCCTGCAGTGAGCAGGGACACCGCTAACTAGATCAGGTTGCTCAGAGCCCCATCCAACCTGGCCTTGAAGGTTTCCAGGGATGGGGCCTCCACCACCTCTCTGGACAACCTGTTCCAGTGTTTCACCACCCTCATTGTGAAGAATTTCTTCCTTATATCTAGCCTAAACCTACCCTGTTTTAGTTTAAAACCATTACCCCTTGTCCTGACACAGCTGGCCCTACTAAAAAGATTTTCCCCCTCTTTCCTATAGGCCCCCTTTAGGTACTGAAAGGCTTCAATCAGGTCTCCCCACAGCCTTCTCTTCTCCAGGCTGAACAAGCCCAACTCTCTCAGCCTGTCCTCATAAGAGAGGTGCTAAGAGGAGTTTAACAGACTAGCAGACACACAGCGCATGTCACCGGCTGTTAATGAAGTCAAATGTTTCAAACTAAGACTAATTAAATTGTGAGAAGACTGGAAAAAGACAAAATATTTTTTGCCAGTAACTACTCCACACAAACATCAAAACGTCAATTTTATACCTACTGACACAGTATTTATGCATAGCTTGGGCACACCGACAGTTTTCATCTTTTTGTAGTTGAGGTGTCAAACAGGAAAAGCAGCAACAGGGTTATAGTAGAGAATGGACATAGAAAGATGAAATAACAGCATGGAAAGAATTAAAACTTGCAGTGTTACTGAGACTGAATACAGACACCCTTCATCTTAATGTTATTTTTGTAGAAAGTACAAAGGTACTGTTGCAGGATTTGGTCTGTTGACTTTATGTCAATGCTGATCCCGTTAGAAGTTTTTCTTTCAAACACTGATGGTGCTTGGGTTGGTCACCATTCAATTAATGACTGTATCATGGCAAAAACAAAGAACATGAACAGAAATGAATCACTGATCACACTGCTGATAGCCAGAGTGGAGGAGGGGTGGAAGGAATTTTAGAATAATTCACTAATTGTAACTCAACTGCCTCATCTTCGAAGCGTACTACCAACTTTGCCTGAATTTTTCCCAGTGATCAACAGAGAAACTGGTTTTAAGTTAATGTTGGGGGTGGAGAACCCAACAAAACCAACCAACCAAGAAACCAAACATGTTTACTGATCTCCCATTCCCTGAGTCTGAAGGTTATATGAAGATATGCAGACTTTTGGTCACACAGAAACATTTTTATCAGGATACTGGTACTCTGAAAGGGATGGTGCCATCTTCTGAAGACAGACATGTTGTTCATCAACTCTTTATCCGACATATCATAATGCTTCTTATTCACAACAGATGTAGAGGTATAAAAACAATTTTGAAATAGTCCCAAATAATGGGATTTCAATGTATCCATTTCCTTTCACTACAGGGTGATTTCAGGGTATCTGGGTACTTTTTGGATAAACACTAATGTGAATGTCTACTCCAGTACTTGAAAAGCTGACCAGAACCGTGATATGTAATAGAATTGGAATTTTTCAGAAATTTCTGAAAGCTAAGGGTCTTGAAACAATAGTGCTCTAATAAAATAAGAAAATGCTGAATGTTTTTTATATCAAGAATACCAGACACTTTCTTAGCATCCATTGTCACATGTTGCAGAGAGTTTTTATCTCAGGAATTCAACTGAGGAACAGGATAAATCACCTCTCTTATATTACATATACACTTACTTTATTAGCACCTCCAAAAGAAACTGCTTATGTTGGCCAAAGGTCATAGGTGAAAATTGGTATCAGCCAGGCAAAGCTATGTCAAGCTAATTCCGGCTGTTCTCAAAAGTATGTTTTCAAGGCATACGAGCTTAATGGATCTCTTGAGATTAAAAGCTTGTCCATACTGTACCAGGACTAAAATTTTATTTCCCATTATGAAAATGAACTGGAGACAAGATTGGAGGTTTTGAAGAGTCAACTGCAGTGAATACTTGGCAAAACGTACTCCTTCCAACAGCCCACTGATTATCAGCAGGACTGGGGTGTTCTTTTGGGGTTTTTTTGTTTTGTTTTTGAGAAATCAATAGTACATACAAGGACACAGAGAAATAGTTTCCTTCTTGAATAAGGAACATAGACAAGTTAATACAACTGACTGTAGCACTGCAGGCACATTGCAGAGAAGGCAGGTGTGGCATTGAAGGCATGTGGCAGAGAAGGCAGGGACCCCAAGTTCCTGTGCAAGCACAATCAGTGATCCCACTGCTATTTATCCCTTTTCTCATTGGTCCCAAACCAAAGTCTCGACACCTGCAGATCCTACAGCTCAGCCACCACACCTGCAGATCCTATACTTACTCCCACAACAACTCCCCCTTCTTTACTAAGAACAAAGAAGCAGAAAATAGCTTATAATTATAACTGGCAGTAAAGTAATATGGCTTCCCAACTACTGTAATACAAAAAAGATTCATTTTTACATTTTCTGTTTTACATAAACACCCCGTGGTTTAGGAACCACTATATAAACAGTTAAAGAATACATTTTGATAATATCATAATTCTGTGACTGCTTTCTTTACAAAATCTGAACTTAAAAATCTGAGTGCAAATCAATTTACATCAAAAAACCTGCAATTTCAATTACTGAATTAGTTAAGACTATTTTCTTGTTCTTGCACTTATTCTTGTGCTTGATCTTGTCTTCCTGTCCATCCCTCCAGCAGTCCGAGTAGCCTCCCTTACATCATCTTCTTTGCCAAGTTCTTATTTAGTTTTATTTCTTTCTCCTTTTTGTGGTGATCTATTTTCATCATTCTCTGCACTGTCTCTAAACAAGTAGTAGTCCTTATCTTTTAGGACAATCTTAGTACTGCCATATTCTGGCAGCAAAATTTTTTCACCAACTTTCACACTCACTGACTGAATGTCACCATTCTTTCCTCTGGCTCCTGATCCAACTGCTACTACTGTTGCTTGTAGCACTTTCCCTTGAGCTTTTTCTGGAATCATAATGCCTCCTTTGATTACTATCTCAGCCACGCATCATTCAACCAGAGCGGGACTGAGGGGAGGGGAAGGGAGATGCCCACAGATAAAGAAAAGTCCTTTTGGGTCTGTCAGGGCATTAGCCGACTTGGAGATATTTGGGAAAAACAAGCAAGCATCCATTCAAATTATAGACACTTCTGCAAAGGTCCCTCCATAAGTCCAGGTCATCTGCAGACATATAACTGCCCAATGTTCCCCACAGCTCACCTCGTCTCCAGAGACGATTTAAGCCGGCTTCTGCTTCCTTTCAGCAGCACTTTCTTCTTTCTTTCAGCAGCGTTAATTTCTGTGGGGCTTGCCACTGGACAAACCTTCGGAGGCTGTGTTTTCACTCCCCACAGGGGGCACCATTTGTAGCAATGAAAGCACGGACCATTGAGCAGACCTTTGAAGGTTGAGTTTTCACTCCTCACACAGGGCACATTTGTGGCACTGCAGGCACATTGCAGAGAAGGCAGGTGTGGCATTGAAGGCATGTGGCAGAGAAGGCAGGGACCCCAAGTTCCTGCGCAAGCACAATCAGAGTGATCCCATTGCTATTTATCCCTTTTCTCATTGGTCCCAAACCAAAGTCTCCACACCTGCAGATCCTACAGCTCAGCCACCATACCTGCAGATCCCATACTTACTCCCACAACAACTGACCAGTTTTTCACTGTGATATTCTCAGTGGATCTTCAGTTTTTGATTGGAGATAAATATGTCAACTACAGTCATGAAGTGTGATTGCAGAATCACAGGCTTGATGAATTGGCAAGGTTTCATCTTTTTATTGTTAAGCACTACACAAATCTTGGTATTGAATTTGTCTGCCTTAAAAGGTATTGCAAGCTCAGAAGCATTCATCTATGACAGTTACAAGAAAAATTATGGATTTGATTTGGCAGATGCTCAGTTTATTGAAAACTGAAGACACCAAAACATTCACTATGGTCAGAAATAAACTCTATGGTATGGCTACCTCTGAACAACCACACAAGATATTCAGAATAACTGGAAATGAAAATAGTAGGTTAGTCCTAGATTGTTTCAAGAGAATCAAGGCAGAATTCAGATGGTTGTATCAAAGGCAGAATGTGCCTATAAATGATTCAAAAGGTTGGGACAAACTCAATTTAAAATCATCATGAGAGAATTTTTAAGGAAGAATTACCAAAGGCTCCTGAATTAACTAATGCACATGTGAACTTAAATCAGTTCAAGTTAAAAAGTAGAGCAGAACATGAAAATATATGGGATTCGCGTAACAAAAGTAGTGGTATAGAGTCTGAGGTGGTAAATGAGCATAGTCTAATTTACTGACTGTAAACATTCGTGAATTGATTAGATTTGTCTTTGAACAATATTGATGTCAGAAAATTTAATAGCAATTGCAGCAAGTTTGGTGGATCTCACAACTAACAACCCCCCAAATTTATTCCATTTTGACCACCATGTTTCCCAGGAGCCAGAGTTCATACATCAGTCAGGCTTCAAGGTGAACAAGATGGGCTTGGAAAGTTTAAACTAGGTTCAAGCTCATCTCTGATGGAAAAAGAAAAATAAGTTAGCTGCTTTTCCTAGCAACAACACAAAGGCTTTGGTATGCTATTCAAAATGAAAGAATACAAGGAAATATGTATTTAAACCTCAGAAAACAAGACCTTACTGGAGTATAGAATCTATGCATAAGAAGGATTAGAAATCAGTCAAAGTAAACCAGAACCATTAGATGATCATCGTTAGTTCTTTTATACCCATGAGTATTCAAGCTTTGGCACTGCACGGATCAATAGCACATGCTTCCTCATTAAAAGTCAGTCAAAAATTAAACTAGTTAGTATATCAGGTAAGCATTAGAGAATCACTAATTGTTTAATGTTTGCTACCATCAGTCAGTTTCTGTCATCATTGCAAAATTTCACATTATCTTTTTATGTCAATTTTTTCTTACACGAGGTAAAGTACCAGCACATATCTCAAAGTTGAAATAATGAAAGTATCCAAAGACGGAAATAATGAACTGATTCCTAGAAAACTTTAAAAGTAGTCTTTTACTATGGAAGTTTAATGGTGATACCGTAGCTTTTCTCCTGATTCAGCACTAGATATAAAAAAAATTTCCACTAATGCACATAAAAGCTTTTAGTCTGTTAAAACACAATGTCCTGGTTTTGGCTGTGATAGAGTTAATTTTCTTCCTAGTAGCTGGCATAGTGCTGTGTTTTGGATTTAGCATGAGAATAATGTTGATAACACACTGATGTTTTAGTTGTTGCTAAGTAGCGTTTATACTAAGTCAAGGACTTTTCAGCTTCCCTTGCTCTACCAGTAAGGAACTGCACAAGAAGCTGGGAGGGAGCACAACTAGGACAGCTGACCCAAACTGGCCAACGGGCTATTCCATACCACATGACATCATGCTCAGTATATAAAGCTGGGGGAAGTTGGCCACGGGGTGGTGACTGCTTCTCAGGAACTGGCTGGGCATCAGTTGGCAGGTGGTAGGCAGTTGCATCACTTGTTTTTCCCGAGTTTTGTTCCTCTCTCTCTTGTTTGTTCTCATTTTCCATTTCATTACAATTACTATTATTATAATTATTATTACATTTTATTTCAACTATTAAACTGGTCTTATCTCAACCCGCAACTTTTCTTACTTTTGC
>NW_009260028.1:2764952-2789458 GCF_000687185.1 Egretta garzetta | reverse complement strand
ATTCTGTCCCCCATCCCATCAGAGGGGGGGGAGGGGTGTGAGCAAGTGGCTGTGTGGTGCTTGGTTGCCGACTGGGGTTAAACCATGACACAGAGCAACTCACAAACTTAACTTACGGGTTAGCTGCTAATATCAGACATACAAAGTCCTACTGGAGGAAGAGGTGACCAGAAATCCACAGAGCCGTGGCTTGCACATTGCATTCCAGACTCCCAAATGTCCTTCCCCAAGCCACAGATTTTACAGGCCAGAAAGAACTCTGAAACCTGTTGTCAGAAGCTTACCTATTTTTCAACCTAGTTTAATTTGTTCAAGTTTTAACTGAAAGATATTTCATCACTGATTTATATGAAAATTGTTTGATAACAGAAAAATTAACACTTGGAAAACTTGTCAGGTAAGAAGAAAACTTACGAAAAAAAGAACAAACCTGTGCATAATGAGGAACATGCATAGGAAAGGAGGAACAGTGAGGGAGGAGAGAAGAGAAATTTTCACTCCTGGAAAACGACCATACTGGCATTAGAGAAATAAAATAACAGCTCAGAAATGGAAAGTGTTTGAAAGCTAAAGAAAATCACAAGGGAAAGCTGGAACACTTTTCTTCTGGAAGAATACAAACAACTCTGCTAACTGGTAAAGAAAGTGTACTGTTTATACTTACATAAAAAATAAAATAAATTCCATCTATCAATATATCAGATAAGAACAGAAATCATCATCAAACTCTAGCAAAAATAACCCTGCTCATGTTATTTTGAAAATACTAATTCTGAAAAGGAGGCTTACAAACCTTCCGAACTGGAAAAGAGGATTAAAGGTTGCTTATGCAAGTGAAGGTATTTGCTGAAAATATAGAAGTTATGCCTAATAATGTCTCTTTCATTCAGTGGAAGGCTATTTGCAAATGGATTTTTCTGTTTTAATTCCTCCCCGTAATACTTCCTAAACTCTTCTTAAAAAACAAACACACACAATAAATTAAAAAAAAACCTTTTGAGGATTTACTTTTTTTGAGGCTATTTAATATTTAATTTTCTTCTCTTCTGTGCCATATTGAATTTTTTCTGAACCTACATTAACAGCTTTAGCAGCACTAGCCGTTATACCAACACACTCTCAGATTGCTTAGGACCTTTTTTTTTTTTTTATTATCAAGTGGTTTCTTTTCCAGTGGTCTTCAAGAAGAATTCAGAAGAAATATCTGCCAGTGTAAAAGCCGTACTACTTCACAAGAAAAGCACATTTCCCCAATATACAAGACAGCTGCTGTTAATAACTTGTGTGCCACAGTTCAATGATCTTAGAACACTTACAACTAATTGGTGGACGCTCAGAGTGAATGTGGAAGCAAGTAGGAAAACCAGCTTCCAATGATTCTCAGGCTCTTCCTTACAGGTTTTTTTCAAAAGGATATGTACACAATAATAGCTGCTCCAGGGGAAAAAACCAAAAAAACACCACACACAACACAACTGTGTCATGGTCAATTGGCAGGAAAGGAAAGCCAATCTGGTAACAGAATTTTTATCTAGGCAAGTTCTCAAATGCATATAGCCTTGAGAAGTAAGCAAGTGGGGTTTTTTGTTTTCTCTCTTGTTCGAAAGTTGAGGAGGTTAAGACAGACAGCACAGAGCTTTGAAATCTCTTTTCAATTTCTTGTTCTGTGTTCTCCCACAATTTATTTGCTTCTCATGTCAATTTAAGTCAAGGAGAAGTTTTCAAAGAAGGAAAATAAAGTGCTACAGATTTCTCTCTTGCCCCTGGCAATAAACAAACCTAAACCACTCTACTATACACATACACACTTTACACTGCTTATACAGTTACAAAGGCTGTCATTGGGAGTTAGCTGTGAATATAGAGGGACTTCAAGTTACATTAAATTGTTTTTCTTCCCCTAAAATAAATGCAGCCATATACTTGTACATGATCTTATTTGCTTCTTATTGTTTTCACAACTAAGATTACAAATGTAAACATCTGTTATTAATTTTATCATGTTTCATTCACTCAGTATATTCCCACACAACATACTTTGACAAGTAACTACTAAGTACTTGGCAAGAAATAAGATTAAAAAAGAAATATGTGATATTTAAGAGTAGAGAGCTTTCTAACCTATTGTAAAGCAATTTCCCAACTCCATATATTGTATAAAAGCAGTACTGCACACTGGCTTTGCTACCAGATGCTAGAAATAGCTAGTAAGTAAAAAATGGTAGGATGGCATTAGGAGACTACAAATAAGTAATTTTAAAGTGAAATAAAAAACTGGCAAGTACACTGTAAAAATGACAACTTTGCACATTAGAGAATCAATGTTGTACTTAATGCCAAGCATGCCAATCATGCTAAAAATGCACATTGAACTAGTCTAAATAGTTGCAGTTCTTTTCAGTGATCACAACACTGAATGCCTGTATGACTAAAGTATTTCAATAACTAAGATCTAGGGTCTCAAGAGATATTTAACTCATTTCTTAAAACTCATCCTTAAAGAAAACTCATATTTTGAATTCTCTCCTCGCCCTTCCTCTTTCCTGACAAGGAAGTGTAATAACAATTGCTCAGAGAGGACAGTAAAAAGGGAAGAAAACCAGTGGGCAGGCAGAAAGAGAAGAAAAAACTGAACGGTAATTCTTTAGCTCAGCTAAATTTACGGAGATGGTCCTCATTTTAATTCTTTCAATAATTCTTGGAGACCTCACATGAATCATAATGCCACCATCACATTCAATAATATTATTCTGACATAACTTCATTAAATTTTAATCTATTATTCTTTACTGACAATGGAAGTTCTTTCCAGAATCAAAGAGGTTTTAAACAAAAGCTAATAATATATATAAATTTGTAAAAGGGAGTTTCCAACAAAACTCCAGTATGCATTGGTGTGATCTTAATTAAAATGTAATTTAAAAACTGTATTTTTCCTTACGTTTTGACATTGACTTTTTTGTTTAATATGCCCCTTACTGCAGCTTTTAAAAAATAAATAACAAATGTACATGTAGCTTGTCTCTAGTGTATTCATCAATGTATTCACTACCTTCACTTATCTATAATAAAAACTACAATTTATTTTTCACACTTCAACTTCACTGTAATCTCACTATCGTATGGGTAAATATATTTAATCAGTTTTTAATTGCAGGTACAATGATTCAAGTTTGCACTACTATCAACAAATTTAATGGGGTACACCACTTGAAATGAGTGCAAGTCTTTCTATAACTGCCATACTGTACTTCCACTCAGATGTTTTATAAGATGACGTACGTAGAAACATTAGAAATTAAAATTTATTTTGATTAGCTTTCAGACTAGTATCTTGTAACTTGAAATCTTACAGTGACTTGATATAGAATTTTCATAATGTTTTCAGGATTTGTTTTCCATTTTTTTACTTAAATTTCATCATCATTGCTGTTGTCATCACTCCCATAAACAAAAATCTTAGAATTTTGCCTTTTAAGTCTTAATACTTCAAAAAGATAAACCAACACTCAATAGCTCTCATCATACCAACATAATTTCAACAGAAGACAGTGGTGATAGGCCAAGGCTTATGGAACAAAACCTTTTTGTGTGTAAATGATTACTTGCCAACCAAAGAGCATTTACAAGAAGAACAATAAAACTGTACATAAAACAAAAAAGCAAAGCAGTATCCAGGTGAAAACTGAAAGTTTCATTTAATTAAAAAAAAAATCTACCTTTTTATACAAAGTGCTTACAGAAAAGACTGATGAGGTCAAATGTGCTTTGTGACAAGATATTGTGGCAATGGCAGATTTTACTACAGAGACTCAGATTAAACCAATGCAAAAAGAAAAATACTCTAGGATAATGTAAAATGCTTATTTTTTCTTCTACTCAAAAAAATTGAGGATGCATTTCAATAAATCAAATTAAAAGGATGTCAGATTGCTTCTCCTATAATAATGTTCTACAACTTCTCAGCATTATAATATGATATGCTATTATTCCCTAAAAATATTAGTCTGTGTATATATAAATCAGTGAAGGTCCAATCATGTTTTAGTTTATGTTTCAATCATGGAAAGGCACGTTTTTGCAAAACATTCTAAATTCTTATGATTATATTCATGTATCAGATTGACTATTCCCAAGATTAAAAATTTCCATGAAACTATCCTTAGAACTAGAATGATGCTTGCCCCAAACCTATTACTTGAGTAATGCCTTTTATTATCAGGATGCTCAATACTGAAAAAAATTACTTATTTTCCTCTTGGATTTTTTAAACACTTATGTTAAATTATGTTTTAGAATGTCAACTAAATATGTTATTCCATTTCAGCCAAGTTGTGAAAGACTTCATTTATACACTCTTTATTTGATAAATTTAATTTAAAAAAATATATTTTCAAATGAAATTGCTTACACTTGTTTTATACTTCAAAGTATGGGTTTTGTTTTTTTTTTTGCTAAGAGCAGTAGTTTTCTTTGTTTTTAAGAGAGAGACTACATGCCTATTTCCAGCCTCTTTTGCCACCACGATATTAAAAGTTATTGCTTAGTTCATTGTACTGAAATATACAAGAGTTACTTTTTAATAGTAATACCTTTAGGATTCACAGGTGTTAATAAGGGCTCTAAAAGGTCACTGAGCTTAAAACTATTCTTCTCTGTGTTTCTAGAAAACATGAAAAAAGTACGGCAAACTGTCCAACTCTCTGTTGATGTCTGTCATACTAAGCTGATGCCAGGCACCACTGGTAGGGAACAGAGCTCATTAGCAGTAATACTTAAAACCGACTGTCATCCTGTTAAAATACAATCAGGCGTCTTACTGCCTACACATAATACCAGATTTATACCCACAACTAAACCTCTGCAAGCAGAACTCAAGTCAGAAATTTAGGGTGCAATTCACTACTTTTTGGGTGCTATATTCCACATATGCCTTAGAATGAGATGCAGCCCCAAATCTACATTCAGCACTGAAATAATATAAGCAATGTAAGTAATAACGTATTTAGTAAATTCCCTACTGTAAAGATTCTGGAAAAAAATCCACTTAAGGAGAAAATACAGGACATAACACTGCACAAAATTTCTCAAAACTTTTTTTTTTTTTTGGTTGGTTGCACATCTTTATTCTTTTTATTCCTGTATTAATCAATTAGTTGCTAACAATTATTTTCATTCAATGGTTACATCTTACATCACTACACTTCAGTATGTACAAATGTGCTTTCATAAGGGGAGACAGAACAGAAAGGCTCCTGGCAGACTCAGAGACATTTGAAAAATTTCTCAAAGTCTATCTCATTTATATGAACACTCTCCTACTTAATGTTTCTTTTGAATCATATTGGCTATTCAACCTTTTTTTTCTATGTAAATTTACTATCGTTGCAACGAAACTCTGAAAGTATTCTTTAACTGCAACTGATCCAGCATTAATTTTCAGAAAGAAATCGAGAGTAGTAGCATGGAAAACTGAACTCTCTTTTTAACTGATGTTAATCTAAATATCATGATACTTAGAAGTACCAGCATTGGTATCATGCTTATTGGTTTTTTAAGTGTTTAGGATAGAAATTCAACAAAGAAACACTAAAACTTTATATGGAATACACTTAATTTCTGATCACTTACATTAGAAAATATTAACATTTACAGAGAAAGACTTTTTGAATGCTTAGGGAATGGAGATCTACCTCATGAAAAAAATAATGGTGCAATCGGGCTTTATAGTCACTCCTGTATGCTGCAGTTAGGAAGAGAAAGAAGCTGAAACATAGAACACACACCGAAGCAAAAGGAGAAGGAAATTTGAAGGCTTCTTGTCACTTAGAGGAGTGAATATCTGGAATACCTTTCAAAAACACCAGTGTAGCATAAATCATCTACAGAAAGGACTCTGTTTGGATAACCTTGAAATTAAAACTTTGATTCATGTTATAGGCAACTGATTTAATCTGACTTGCATCCCTCAAGAGACAGGTGGTGAAAGTCCTGTCTTCACTTCTCAACCCTGTCTGTTTCCGTGTCTCTTTACCTTCCTATTCTTCACTTGCTGTAGAACTCAGACATGCATTTCTCTCCTTCTCCTCCCCAGTGCATACATTTTCTTTGGCTGGTTCCATTGATTGCTTTCTGTATGGCATTTAGGATTATATAAAGCAAAGGTAGGGGTCCTAAAATACTACTCACAGAAATGTGTCCGCTATATTTCATTTGTCCCCTTATGTGGTGTTCAGCAATTTTTAAGACTCTAAGGTTATATCACAAAATATGTTTCTTTGTCATAACATTTTTGAATATTTCATTCACTGGACATGGAAAAGCATAAGAAAAGGCAATAGTTAGAGCCACTCACCAGTTACTATTTCTGGTCTTGGTGTTATATGGAAAAGACAAAACCACTTCAAAATACACCTATGTGATATATACTATACAATCAAGAACTAATCTGTTGGGTTTTTTCCCTAGGATTTGCTGGTAACACACATCGCAAATTACTGAAAAAAATGACTCAATTTCTTAATATCAATGCCTTGCTGAGAAGGTTTAACAATCAAAAAGAAAAAATGAGGATTGCAACTGCCTTATGCTTAAGCAAATGCTATTTCCTTATTTCTTGAAAGTTATTCCTCTTTACTTTTATAGAGTTGCTCCTGAGTTGTATATGAACAAAGGTATAGTTTCACTTGAAATGAGAAATTTAACTCCCCTCCAAAATGGTATCACAGTAATTGCTATGATTATTTTGGAAAAGTACCTGGAAGTTTTCAGCAATGCATTTGAAAGCATTACTCTCACAAACACGAGGAGGAGACATTTTTGGGTACCTCCAAAGATATTTCTGATGAAGATATTACACTAATTTTTCACATATAGAGACCATATTACTTTTTTTTCTTTTGTATTTATTCATATAAGGAAGTAATATTGCTGAAATCTAGAAATACACATCCTACACTGCATGTTAAAACCATTTGTGTTTACAAATACTCCCCTCAGAAAAGCAACTATAGTACTATAATTCTACTATAGCTACTATTCTAGTAGCAGAATAGCAACTCTAAAGATTTACTACTTTCAAGGTATGAATCATGTTAACTGTCTTCTGCATAATTTGTTGGGTGCTGACAAAAAGCGGTCCTGCAGCCAAACATGAAAAACATGGAGTGAAAGAACCTTGTTAAAGAGAGAAGCTGATTAAACCACATTCAGCACACCTTTGCTCACTTCACAGTGCTTGCTTTCAGAACATGTAGCTATCTCTTCAGAATACTACAATTCTATCAAAGTATGAGGGTACCACTGGAGAATTGTACATACCTAACTACAGATTTAAGGAAAGACGACCATGTGATACAAGTATGTTTGACTTGAACATAATTAACCTAAAAGATAGATAGAAAAAAAAAAATAAGCATGGAAGATAACAAAACAAAAAAAAGCTATATGTCAAATGAAATGTCAGAAAAAGAAAGCTGTAGAAATTATGAAATTCTTGCCTTTGAGGCAGTTTGACTTCAAATTTATATTGCTTTTTGATCATGGTAACATGTCGTGGAGCAGTCCGCTTTCACTGCTGCTCACATCTGAAAACAGTTGGTTTACTATGGAAATACTTCACTGAAATTTTTATTTTGTAAGAAAGTACTTCTTTGAAGCTAATATTCCAGTCGTGGAAGTTTACAGTAAAACTTTGATTACTGTTATGTAGATTTTTTATTAAACAAAGGAAAACCCTCATTTTCCAACCAGTCTTTTTAACCATCTAGTTTGTGTGACATTACAGATCATGAAGTCATAACTTGGATACAACTTCACAGCTTACAGCACCAGCTTTCCACAAGTTTTCTAGTCACATATGAATGGCAAGTTGGGGAAGAGAGAAATAGAAAAATCCTTTTTTTTTTTTTCTCGGGGGGAGATGCCCTAGGCCTTCCTGTGTACATCTTAAATTCCACTCTGCATGATACTGAAGATGGTCTAAAGAACTGAACTTAAGTCCCATACTAGTAATGGAGAGATTCCTTACCCTTCCGCATGATGGCAGCTTGGTACATTCTGATTTTAACTCCAAAATATCTGGAAGTTTTACTAGTTTAATTGAAGAAAGGAGGAGTGGACACAATAATTAAACAATCTCTCTGGAATAGGCAACAGAGCACTGAGGACAGACATTCTCATATTTGTCATAAGGATATTCAAGACCATATGTGGACTTTTAAAATTTAAGTTTTGGATAAAATAGTTCAAAAGTTCAACTAAAATTCAACAGCCTTACTAAGTAAAATGATTTTGTGAATCCTGTTTTAACAATTAGCATTAACCAACAGTTACCATGAGTTGGCTTTAATGATGCCGTAACTGCCTCCTGGATTATACAGGGATAAAATTACTTCATTAAACTCTGACAGGGCACAGAAATTTGCAGGGCATTTTCACCTTCTTTTGATTCATGTAACAAGCACATGCTTGTCCTGGTTTTGGCTGGGATAGAGTAAATTTTCTTCCTAGTAGCTGACATAGTGCTGTGTTTTGGATTTAGTACTAGAAGAATGCTGATAACACGCTGATGTTTTAGTTGTTGCTGGGTAGTGCTTACACCAGTCAAGGACTTCTCAGCTCCCAGCTCTGCCAGGTACACAAGAAGCTGGGAGGGGGCACAGCCAGGACAGCTGACCCAAACTGACCAAAGGGCTATTCCAGACCATATGACATCATGCTCAGCATATAAAGCTGGTGGAAGAAGGAAGGAAGGGGATGACATTCGGAGTGATGGCGTTTGTCTTCCCAAGTCACCGTTACATGTGATGGAGCCCTACTTCCTGGGGATGGCTGAGCACCTGCCTGCCCATGGGAAGCAGTGAATGAATTCCTTGCTTTGCTTGGGTGGCTTTTGCTTTACCTTTTAAACTGTCTTTATTTCAACCCATGAGTTTTCTCACTTTTACCCTTCTGGTTGTCTCCCCCAACCCACCAGGGAGGAGTGAGCCAGCAGCTGCATGGTGCTGCGTTGCCAGCCGGGCTTAAACCACGACAATGCTATATACAAGTGCAATTAAATACACAAGCTGAATTTCCACAGTATAACTTCCTTCTGGACTGTTCTGTACTTTCCAGTTAGCTCTGGTTTATAGTGTTCTAAAGATTACAGTTACCAGTATTTATGAAGTATATTAGCAAAGACAATTTCCTTCACATTAATCTCTAGCTTTCTAACACTGAACAGAATCAGTTTTAAATAAACAGTATTTTATTTCAGTATGTAATTATATTTAAAGTTATTAAATGTGCATGGGACAAAGTGAGAACACAAACCAGCACAAAACTATGCAAGTGCACAGAATCACCAAAAAAATTAATCCCCATATGATTTCTTCTTACAGCATAATAGTTTGTCCTGGTGGCCAACAGAAGGTCATGAATTGCATAAGGGGACACTGTTAGCTGAAAACACTTACTGAATGGTTGCAAATATTTAGACATGTAGATAATGTGCTACATCAGCAGAACAAGCTACTACAGTAGTCAGCAATTTTAATGAACATGTTTTCTCCAAATAAACCAGCAGAATCCAGCCTACAAATTAGTGGATACGACGTACTGCAACCTGCACTGTGACAGACGGAACTTATATCAAAGTCTATCTAGCTAACCACACTACATTCTGGTAAATAGTGGCAATAGTAGTGGGGGTTTGTCCACATTTACATATAAGTGAATGAGAGGAGCTACTATTAGGCTTTTACACAGTTTTTGTTTGAAAGCAGCAACACATCTGCCAAAATAAAATAATACAGAAAATACAAGCAGTAGAAAAATTACATGCTGTGTAATAAGCAAGCCACAATTATGCTGATTTTTTTGAAACTAAAGATGTCGGCATTTATTCACAACAAATTAATTTTAAGAGAAAAATAATGCTGCAGGCACAGGTGAAATTGGATGCTTATAGACATGGACTGCTTCTCTTGGAACCATGGTGTTAAAATTTAATTATGCAATAACTGGAGCGGGCATTTTGGTCTGAACTAGAAAATTATGTCTAACCATTCCCCTTCCCTCCAGACCTCACCTGTATGGAATCATAGGCATCCATGCAACAATGTTTTTTTCAATATAGGCCTAAAAGCATGTGAGGAGAGTAATCAGATGCTATTGGTTATTTTGTTCAACACTGCCTGTACTTCTGTCCAGATTTCCAATTGAATGCAGGTAATTTGATCTTAGATTAATCTAGACATGAGAGCAGTATGGCAATCTGAAAGAAAATAAGATGAACCTAAGGGAAAAAAATAAGTTACCAGAGGGGATACTAAGTTTAGCATCATCCTATAGCAGTTACTGTCAAAAACATAGTTCTCATTTTCTTGTAAAGAAATTATTTCCCTGCAGAAATGACAAACAGTTAACCTTGGCTGTTTTGCAGCTAAACTCAAAAGGTGACACCCCAGATGGCTTTGAATGTAGAAGTTTGCTTAATATTTCAGGCAACTGTAAACATGTCATGCCTATGCTAAATATAGTAATTTTTCAGACAGCTTCTATGCTAAATATAGTAATTTTTCAGACAGCTTCTATGTTAATTTAAAAGGATGGTTCTAACCTTCAGATGGATCTAGGTGATGACTGTATCTACAATCTTTTTCTTCTATCAATCTATTTTATGAAGATACAACTCTCAGTCCTAGGATGCAGCTTACTCAGTTAAATATCCTGCAAAGTTTTACATTAAAAACTAGCTCATTATATGGTTACACAGAAAGTATATATCAAAAAGGATTCCCAAATGAGCATTAACTTTCTGCCAAAAAAAAAAAAAAAAAAAAAATCATTCTTTAAAACCTTAGAAAAAAGTGTTATGAAGCTCTAAAAGCAACAGGGACATACTAATTTTTAAACAGAGTCATAAAGACTTATCTATTTGATAATAATTAAGAGATTATGACAGTATCAACTGTGGGACTACGAGGCCCATTTCTTACTTACGGCCTAAAAAAAACCCTTAGTCAGAAAATCCCTCTTTGTTTTCCATCAGTTGCCAGTCACAAGCTTGTATTAAACGTAATGAAGTCAGACAACCAGACAAGTTATGATTTTAGGGAGAGAAATTGTGAACTAGGCCAGGGCAAAAAAGTCCCAAACCTCAGTAATCTTCCTTTCCCACACAAACACCAACTTTAGCAATCAAAGAGAAACTGTTTAATAAAGCCTTTCTCCATAAACTCAACATAGATTTTAGGAACATGACATAATTATCTTTACTCATCTGCTAAGGACAATTGAAGTCCATAGAGTTCTCCAGATTCTTCTATTTCCTTTCTTAATTGGATATCACCATTCCCCCCTCTTAACAACTCTCTTCAAGCTTGGGTAGATCTAATTTTGCATTTGTTTGTCTACTGTTCCTCCCTGAACAATAAGTGTTTTGTTCAAGCTCATGAAGTTTAATTTCAGTCCTGGTAAACAGAGCACAGATAGCATCCTTCCCCTCTCATCCCCTGCCCCCCTTCTGCAGAGAGTTAGAGACAAAAACATTCTAGTGTTATTTTTTGAAATTCAAACAAAATGCAATGCCTTGAGTGGCTTCCCTGGATCAGTGATACCCATTTCAAAACAAGTTCTGCAAACCTTTATACATCTTCAAATTGTCAAGATCCCTTTTTGTCAAGAAACAATATTCTCGTTGCAAAAGCCGCCTTCGTCTGGATCTACCACTAGAACATAAACCCGCAAAAGCCAGTCTAAAAATAATAACAGCATCTCCTAGGCTAACACAAATGTAATAAATCAGATTCACCTAAATGCGCATCTCCACTAAAATTTCAGGAATCAAGTTCTATTCTGATCTTATATAATTCACTTACATGTATGCTAGATAATTTAATTTTCAGATTGGAAACAAGAAAAAAAACAGCTGCACACTGCTCACATTGACTAAACTTTTAAATATTTACTTCTTAAGAAAACAGTCAAGATTATAAAATGCTGGACATGCATCTACTGAATGTCCAAACTGACGTAACATAAAGGCATGCTCAGAAATCTCTAAGCACAGACTTATGGAAAATCAAGTCCTTTAAGATTTGCTCACCTTGGACATAAATGACTAAACCTAATAAGTTAGCCATTAAGAACTAGGCTGTTTCCTAACCTCTGCTGACATATTACCAGGTTTTAGTAGATGAAATATAATTATGTGCCCATGCATGCTACAAATAACTTCTAACTTGTGAATTTTTATATATGACTTCTGAATGAGTTGCAATAGTATCACTTCTTTAATAATGAATAAACATCCTTTCAAATAATTTGCAAAACCTCTAAAAACTGTTTTTCAGAACATCTGAAATTTTTAGGTAACAGTCTACTTAGTCTTTTCTTAAAAAGGAAAAAAAGTGAAACCCTGACTTGTTTCTCTATGACAACAATATTAGAAAAAAAAATACTAAGGAGAAATAACTTTACAATGGTAATGTTTCTTAGGGCATCTCCTTGATATTTCTGCACTAAAAGCATTTTTCCTGAATAAAGACAGAGAGGTATAATCACAACTAATCTATAAAAATCTGGAAAAAATTACTCCCTCTGAAAACCTATACAGAATGGGTTATGAACTAAATCATTGTCTATAAAGTAGATGGAAGAAGATAATAATAATTCCCATTTGTAGTCTAGTTCTCATGAAATATTGTTTTTTCCTGATGGCAAACATTTCTTAATGGCAGCAGAGTTTTACAGCACCATACCATTTGGGGGATGGGGAAGCCAGCAGGGTCTGGATTTAATCAAATTTATTTTTAAAATTATTATTATAAATTATTTTACTTGAATGAGCAATTATGACTACTTACTCAAAAGTCTTCAGTGGGACCACAGTACCATACAAAGCAGCCTCCACAGAAATGCTGTTCTACAACATTTTTAAGAAAGACCTATAAAAAATCGCATTATACCTCCTCTAGTATTCTTCTTACAGACTCCCTATACAATATGCATAAAATAATGAGAAAGCCATGTTCACTTTTTGCTTTACCAAGCTTCCAAAGCAAATGCCTCCCAGTGTGTAAAAGCATTTGCTTTTGAAATCACGTATTCCTGATAAACTTTTCTTTCAGTTCTTTTTTCATTCTATTGCAAACACTTGTCCTCACAGTCAACACCCTCGCAACCCACACTTTGCTCACTCATACGTCACAGAAAATTATACCAAAGTTACCTAATATCACCTATATTCTTCCTGAAGTTCTGGTGATTAGCACAGCTTGAAAAGGGAATAAGTGAAAACAAGACGGTTAATCCTCTTAGGCTGCCTGTACAGACAACAGAGAAAGGCTTGCCTAAAGGGGAATTAAAACCAATGAAACCACCAAATGTTCCCCTAACCGTCACAAATGAGGATGTTCCCTAGCTTGACCTTGTTAGGGTAAGGTCAAGCCCTGGTGCAACCTGCTGTCTCCTTATGCCTTCTTCCAAATTGATCCAAGGGGGAGCGCTAAGAAACTAGTGCAGTTAGTGCTGAACAACAGAGAGGTAAATTTATTCTCTCTGTAGTTGTCTTGAGGATAGAAAGATAAAGCTATTATTTTATTATAAATTAAAGCTGAGTTGAACAGCAATTTACTAAGAGAAAAAAAGGCACTACACTTGCAGCAAGAACATAACTTTTGATGTTAACATCTTGAAAGTAATTTCTGAAAGCTTATGCTCATTTGCTAAATTAGAAGCACTCAGTTTTTCCTGAAAAATTTCTTAAAGAAGCTCTGCAGAAGTCTGCTGAAATAACAAAAAGGAATATACCCTCATTCTCATCAATGAGAGTTTATGCAGTGAATTGCCATCAGCAGTAATGGAAGTTACATGCAACAATCCCAGTGGGCACTAATACAGAGGCATTCCTAAGTACACAAAGGAAGTGAAAAAGGGTAAGAAATTTGGACTTAAAACAAGAACAGAAGACACTTATTGTACATTCCGTGGTGACTTAATGGTCTAGAATGAAAATATTGCCATATTCAGGTGCTACAGTTACCCAGACGATGATCTCATCTTTAGGGAAGATAGGCATAACATTATGTTATATCTCTCCAGCCACCAGTTACCAAAGCTAACAAAAAATTAACTTCTGTCTGCCCTTCCCCATCCTTCTCATTCAAACAGGGCTAGATGGCAGGGCCAGAACAAAGAAGCCTGTTTATATTCATGTTAGTCAAGAGGAAGAGATACTTCTGTTCTCACTCCCAAGGTCAATACACAGAAACATGAAATGGTCTCAAGTTAGAGCGAAAATATTAGGTACTCAGAAAGGACCAGCCTCTCACCTAAGAATGTATTACAGATATTTAATTATGTAATTATGTAATATATAATGCCAAGTGCACACTTCTGTAAAAAAAAACTTTTCAGGCTTATTGGGATAGAACATAGTAGTCAATGAGGGACTTAAAATCCTGAATGTACACTGTTCAGTGAACATAACTAAGCAACAGTTCTCATTATTTCCTTACAGAAGCATACACACAGACTGGCTCAAAAAAAATTACCTTTTAAAATGATAAAAATAAAGACTATGAGATGAAGTCCAGAATAACAGTTTTTTCTGGAAGAGTTAAGAAAAAGATTGAAATGGAGAGGAAAGAAAAGACTGTATGAAAGAAGAGACAGAATGGATGAAATCTGGTGCTAGTGGAAGTAGAAGTAACAAAAAAGGTGAAAAAAAAATTCTATAGCAGGGTGGAGCAATAGAATTAGAGGTAAAAGCAATCTGTAGTGAGTAAGCAAGAAGTAAAGAAGGAAGAGAAAACAATGCATTTTAATTCTTTGTGTTGATGTATATCCCTTTTTTGTAAGCAAACAAGTAATATTTTTTTTATATGAACTAAATTGAGGGGTCTAAAAGGCACGCTCCATTCCAATGTTCTACCTGAGCTAATAGAATAGCAAGGAGTTACTCAACTTAAGCACATTCACACAGACACCCCTTCGGGCTTTTCTTGTATGACATGTTCTCTGCTACTTTTTCTAGATATTTTCCTCATCTACATCTGTTCTACCTTCTTAATTCCATCAGGTATCTTTAACATGATGGCTGGGTGTGAGCCATGTGTTCCAAACGAAGTCTTATCAATGCTAATTTAGGAAGGGCAGTAAAAGGTGTAGAATCACCATTTAAAAAACAAACACACACACACACACAACCCTGATCACAGACAGAACCAGAGTGAAACCCTTCAAAGCCTTTCACTGAAGCACTGGGCACACAAAATCCTTGAATATTTTTTCCAGTGAGACTTTAAAAATTACTTCTAGAGCTTTCGTCTCTGAAAACAGATGCTTTGTTTCTAATAGAGCTATTCACTGGAGACACTAAAACAAGGCAAAAAAAAAATACCTCCTTCTGCAATTTCATAATTTATGGTCTAATTATTCACTAAATTAGTTTCCTAACCTTACAGTTTCCCATAAGCAAGTAGAAAATAAAATTGTCTAGATGGCTTTGCAGCTTCACATGATAAACTGAAAATGTTGCTCTGATATCAAATATAACTCAAAAACATACCTAGAACATTATGGATTTATACAATGCTCCTTTCCCAAAATATTTATTTTTCCATATACTAATCAGCAATTATTTCTGTAGAGCTCACACCAAAGGCTTGAGCTTTTTTTCTTTTCCCTCTACTGAGCTACCATTGAACGCTAAATGAACTGGAATGTAAAGAAGTATTTTCACCCTTGGGTATGAAGCAGAGTGCTCCAGCATGATGTATGTTAGGAGTTGTCACATGAGCTACATAACAGTGGCCCTTTCCAGTGCCACTTCCTCAGCACATCCACAGCAAGCAATTGGTAGGACAGCAGCTGTCTGAAGTAGAACCTATAGGCTTAAACCATGAAAAGTACAGTTGTATCAGAAGGAGAAAGTAGCATTTTGGATACAGGCATTTTTACTAAAATGCATAGGAAATATTGTTACAGTATGAGAATAAGCAGTTGTAACACAGAAACATGCCTTCTATCCAACTGCTTCTGAAATGTTTGTTCAGAATCAGTTACAGACATTATTATCCAACTTACAACTTGCATTTTTTTCATGAGGAAAAGCATTCCAGTGACACGGCCAGTAACTGAGAGCAAGTGCTGACATGAGTGTGGCTGGCAGATTTATTTAACGTTACTAAAGACACATAAGAGTATGACTTTACATGTCAAAGGGGTGACTCCTCCAATCTCACCACCACGAATATATTTAAGAAAGAAAGAAGGAAAATCTTAAGACAGTGATGCAAACCAGGAAACTTATGTCACATAGGAATAAATTTAGAAATTATCTTTAGCAAAAAACCCCACAGATCGAAGTGTAGCTTGATTAATGACAGCAAATATGGATTCAGACAGGGGAGGTCATGCTTAACTAACCTTCTGAAGTTCTTTAAAAACATAAGTGTTATGAAAAATAAAGAAAATTCAGTGAACATAGCACAGTTAGATTTTCAAGGAGCACTTGACAATGTTTCTCATAACAGATTCATTGCTATGCTAACAGCTATGCAACAGAAACTGAAATAGGCTACTAAATATGAAGTTGCTTTAAAAAGTGAGAGAAAGGTGCATAGGGACAAATAAGTTATCCCAGTAATTTTAAGGGTTTTCAGAACCCACTTGCTCTCAAATATGCTTAGGTAATTAAAGTCCTGATCTTGATAAAAGCGACTTTAAAAACCAATATTTGTAATATTCAGTGTTAATAAGTATTAGTATTATATCCAGTAATTTTAGTGTGTCTAGTAGACCTCCAGATAAATTCTACTTCATTTTTTTGGAGTCTAAGTGAAAATAGAATTAGGTAATAATGACATGTAATTCAGAAGAATGTGTTTCTAATATTAAATCTAGCAGTTGGGAAATATATTTAGTCATGTACACCAGAGAAAACATGGTACCAGCTACCAGCTCTGAGTGATAGACAAACTGTAACACTCCTATTCAGAGACATACACTTGAGAATTTTTACAAGGAAGCCGAAGGTGATATGGTTAATTTTATGTACATCACTGCCAACCCTGACAGTGCCAACTTCACACCCAGTTTTCTCCTCTGCAAGATGCAAAGAATAAGCCAAGTAGATTGATAAGATCACCAAGCTTGAACATATAGCTTCTCTGCAGTACGCATCAAAGAAAAAAAAAAAAGTCTTAATTTTTTTTTTCCTAATGTTGCAATTGTATCATGAATTTTGTGAAGGTTGGAGACAATATAAAACAAAAATTAGATTATATTTGGGTACTCACACAAGATAAGTTATGACAGAAAAATTATTAGTCATACAGAGTAAAATATTGAGTTAGGACACAAAAAGCGACTTTGAAAGTCTCACAGAGGTTGTAAATATGGGAAAGGATTCCCAACACAGATACAGCAGAGGTATGTGGAGTTAACAGTAAATTTAATTTGCTAAATCATGTTCTCCAGTTTCTCAAGCTGTTTTTTTCCTTAATATCTGAATCATTTATAACCATACTAGTAAACACAGATTTTCAGTTTTGTTTTAACATATTCTTTTCTCTTCATGCCTGATCAAAACTGAACTTGTAAAAAGAATGAAGCTGCTCAGGTCAAGAAAATTTCTCTTTCTTAACCTCCAAGTTGAAAGCCAGCGTCAACTAGACTTGGATATATGAAAATACTTCAGCAGAAAAAGAAAATTTCTATCTATCTTAGAAGCAGAACTAAAGCCTGGAATGAAAAGGGAAAAAAAATATAAAAAAATCAGCAAGCAGGAAAAATGATCATCAGGAAATACGCAGTGCATGGCCTTTTATTAGACTAAATGTCAAAAAATTTGTATTTGATGGTATTACAGAAGCTTCTGATCTATAATGTATTCCCTGTAGCTAACCCATTTTTTGTTTACAAATGTTTCGGTTTTTTAAAGGGATCTGTGGCATCTGACTGATTAGAACTCTTCCAGAGCAAGACCCTACAAAAGGTAGCAAATGGTATCGACCCCTCACAGATTAAACCATTATTTAAAATACTTAAAGCTTGACCAAACTACAAGGTTTTATCACTGACACTGTTCCAGGAAAACTGCTACATTGAAAGATATCAATGAAAGGGTAGGTTCAAATACTGACAAAATGTTTTTATTGAAAAGGTAAGATAACATTCCCATGAAAGAAACTAAATGGTGGTTATGCACCTTGTAGACCTAAAAAGGCCACATCAGCTTTTCTCTATGGTGAAATGGAAGGAGTGGGGTTCAGTTTTTGTCTGCTTTGTGACTTGAAGTCCTGGTGCTTGTGTTGACATAGATATTTTTTTTTTTATGTACAATATAAATATATATTAAAAATACATCTAGATGAATATATACATAAATATACACCTGATACTCCTTTTGACTTACATATACAAAAGCATGACTAAGCACTATTAACAGAGCACATATTTGATTACAGAAGCAACTGGTAATGAAGGCACAGGAAAAAATTTCAAAATAGAAAATACAGTAATATCTCCCACCTCTTCCCCTTACCAAATGTTCACTTGATGCGATTTTTACATACAAGGAAATGCACAGAAAAATATTAAAAATAGATAAGAATGGGGTTTTACTACCTAATGCAGTAATGTTGTATCATAACTTTAAAAGCAAGTTGTACTTTAAATCTGCCTCAATTAAGGTAGTAAAAGTTCAATTTACAATGAATGGGCTTTGACCATTTTTGTGGTCTTGCTTCACACTAAACTCAAGTAAAACTACCTGCTATATACAGTAAGGGTCAGCACTACACAGTGGAAAAAACCAAACCAAAACACACACACCCCCCAAACCCTTAAAAAAACCAAACCAAACCCAACCAACCAACCAAAAAAAAAAAAAAAAAACCAAACACCCCAAACAAAACCAGAAAAACCTAAAGCCACAATTGCAGCACAAACCAAGCATCACAAAGTTTGTGAGTGGACGTGTCCTCCCTCACTCTTGGTAATGTTCTGCAGTTTTGCTGAGTTACAGAGAAAGGTTTTCTTTAAGTACTTTTTCATACATCATTTGGTCTTGGTGAACTACTTGTGTTGCACTAAATGCATCAAAAACATTGTCGCAATAGGAAAAGCACAAAAATGAAACAAATAGATGAATGCCTAACAGCACATACTAATACAAACTTTGTACATGTCAAGAAAAAGGAATAGACATTGATCTGTTACAAATGTAATGATGGGTCTGGTTCCCACTTCTAGGCAATGGAAGCACTCCACAGAACCACTGAATCAAAGGCTGGCTGAGGCAGGAAGGCACTCCTGGAGACCATCGAGTCTAAGCCCCTGCTCACATCGAGGTCAGACAGAGCAGGTTGCTCAGGGCCACATATAGCAAGGTTTTTAATATCTCCCAGGATGGAGAGCACAGCCTCTCTGGGAAACCTGTTTTGGTGTTACATCCTCAGTAAAAAAAAGTGTTTTCTTCAAAGAATGGTTTCTCTGTGGTGGGTTGACCTTGGCTGACTGCCAGCCACCCACTCAGCCACCCTCTCACTCCCCTTCCTCAACAGAACAGGGGGACAAAACAAGACGAAAAAGCTTGTGGGTTCTGCAAAAGACAGGGAGATCACTCATCAATTACAGTCAAGAGCAAAACAGACTGAACTTGGGGAAAAATTAATTTGATTTATTGCCAATTAAGATAGAGTTGGACAGTGAGAAACAAAGACAAAAATTAAATCAACATTTTCCCCCGTTCCTCCCTTGTCCCAGACTCAATTTCACTCCTTCAGTGCTGACTTTTCTACCTCCTCTCCCACACTAAGCAGTACAGAGTGGGATGCAAAATGGGTTGTGGTCAGTCCATAACAGCTCTTCTCTGCTGCTCCTTCCTCCTCACACATGTCCCTTGATCCCATGTGGATTCTTCCTACAGGCTGAAGTCCTTCAGGACAAACCTGTTCCAGCACAGGTCCTTCATGGGCCACAGACCCTGTCAGGAGAACCTACTCACTATGGGTACTCCACAAGCTGCAGTTCTTTGAGGGAATAGCCAACTGCTCCAACACGGGGTCCTCCATGAGCTGCAGTGTGAATATCCCTATTGGTGTGGTCCTCGCTGCAGGGAGATATGTGCTGCATCATGGTCTCATTCATGGGCTGTGAGAAAGTCTCTTCTCTGGCACATGAAGCACTTCCTCCCCTTCTTTCTTCTCTGACCTTGTGTTTGCAGATTTGTTCCTTTGTCCGTTTTCTCGTCGCTCCCCCCCCCCCCCCCCCCCTCCTCGCTGCTTGTGCAGTGTATTGTCCTTTCCTAAATCTACTTTCACAGAGGCATCACCAACTTGGCTGATGGGCTCAGCTGTGACCTCCAGTAGCTTGACTGTGTAGCTGGCCACTCTTCTCACAAAATCCACCCCCCATGGTATGCTACTTTTCATCTTCAGAAATCGCCCTGAAGTCTATTTTTGGAAATCTTTCTTCTTTGAAAGTGCCTTTGAAAAAGTTTTGAGTTAAACAAGAGCTCAGTACATATAGCTAATGGTTCTTTTTAAAGGATTTTTTTTTTTTTTCAAGACACTGCTTATAGACCAAAGGCTATCATATAAAAATGCTAGCGGAAAACCGAAAAAAAAGTTCAACAAAGGAAAAAAGAACCTAAAAATCTTCTCATGTTTGCATTTAAACAACAAAACATTTCCTTCTTTAATGTCTCCAAGCAGCAAAGAAATGAAGGTGATGAGAGAATCTGGTTAAAAAAAAAAAGCCAGTGAATAATTGCACTATAGGATGCATAATAATACACTAAGTAGTATATAATTCTAGATACAGCTTTTCCATACTCTGGCCTACAGAAACCAAAACCAGAGGCCCTTAAGGTTAATTAGTAACAAATAAAAAACAATCTATCACCCCTTCCAGCCCAGGCTTTCAGCATAGATGTGGAAGAACTTTTAAGATGATCACAACCTTACTGTGTAATTTATACACACACACACACACTTTTGTTATTGTTGGTTGCTAATTTTCACTCATCCACTGTGTTTTACTGAAAAATACCCTAAAAGAACTTCCTCAAGGATCTATGGATAACATCTTTTGGAAAACTAATCCTAAAGAGATATGAAATCTGCCTGTACTAGAGTACTGTTAATGTATAATGAAACACCATTAGGTGTATCTCAATATAGAAGGAGTCACATTAAAATCAGTGGGAATCTTCTTTAATATCACCCATTATCACATAAAAACTTTGTGTTTGGGGTCACTCATAGCAATCAACAGAATGCTTAGCATTCTGAACAATCTGAAAATCAACAGATATCATGAAAAACAAGTTTAGCTAGATGAAAAATGTTATAAAATAGCATTTACTTTCTGCTCTCCCCCATCCTTAGTTTCTCTGCAAAAAGAAGAAACCTAAAATAACTTTCACCATTCAGACTTCCAAACACGCTCAGAAGGACAGCAAATATACATTTTAAATAGGGTTTGAGTAAGTTAGTTTGAAATATACAAGTCTCTTCAAGTATTGCTGCAGATTTAGCATAGAGAGAAGCTATTTCTTGGAAGACTGGAAAAAGTAAAAATCAGCTATGACAGCCTTTCATAGAATAAATCCCCTAATTGACAGTATACTTTAATTGAATCTTTATCTATATATAGATATATTATACATTAAGCATACTATATTTTACAGTTTAGAAATTGCAAATCACGTTTCATGGTAACAGGTATTTCAAACTAATTCAGCTAGTGTTAATTCAGTGCTAATTCTAAAATTACTTTCTTAATTACTTTCTTTTTATATGATCCAATAGTAAAAAAAAACAAACCTTTTAAAATGCTCTTAAAGAGCAGTTTACATACATGAACCGGTGTAAAACAAACTCTAGGTCAGCTATCAGTTAAGGATTAATCTTGACAAGCAACTAAGCATTTGAGGGTTTTCCTCATGAGTGATCAACAAAATTGTTAGTTAGATATTTTACCTACAAATTACAGAAATAAAACTCTTTCTAATTCTGGTCACTCCTTAATAATCATGAACATGTATGGATATGCATTTTAGCAGCATATCTAATCTTTTTTTAATAGAAAATGGATCCTCTCTGATACTTCTGTATATTTTTTTATCTGCCAGTAGGAATCAAATTAGCCATTTTGCTGCAAATTCTCCTCTTGTTCTGACTGAAAATGTTCTACATGCTTAAGCTTTCCTAAAGTTGTGTACAATTTATCCAAAATGAAAAATATTATGCTTATTGTTAGTAAAATGCATTTATTTTCCAATTAACCTCAGTAATCATTCCTCAAGTATAAAGAGAATAATGTTGTTCAGATCTATCATAAATTTTGATCTGAATAAGTATGGATAATAAAAAGAGGCAGAGGTGGATGTAATCTGCCTTTCCTTTCAGATTAATGGAAAAGTTTCTTGAGGTCATTAGGACTTGTTATAAGTGTAAAGGACTAAAAAAAAATGCTCATTGGAAAAAAAAAAAGCAGCAAAGGGTTTCTTCATCCCCTCACTCAGCATATGCTATTGTGCTGGTTTTGGCTGGGTTAAAGTTAATTTTCTTCATAGTAGCGAGTATGGGGCTATGTTTTGGCTTTGTGCTGGAAACAGTGCTGATAAAAAACAGGGATGTCCTAGTTACTGCTCAGCAGTGCTCAACACAGTCAAGGCCTTTCCTGCTTCTCACCCCACCCCACCAGCGAGGGGGCTGGGGGTGCACAAGAAGCTGGGAAATGACAGAGCTGGAACAGCTGACCCCAACTGACTAGAGAGATATTCCACAGACTATACGACATCATGATCAGCACTATAAAGCTGGGGGAAGAAGGAGGAAAGGGGGACTTTCAGAGTGATGCCATTTGTCTTCCCAAGTCACCATTACACGTGATGGAGCCCTGCTTTCCTGGGATGGCTGAACACCTGCCTGCCCATGGGAAGCAGTGAATGAATGCCTTGCATTGCTTTGCTTGTGTGCATGGCTTTTGCTTTACCTATTAAACTGCCTTTCTCTCAAGTAATGAGTTTTCTCACTTTTTCTCTTCTGGTCCTTTCCCCCATCCCACCAGGGGGGAGTGAGCAAGTGGCTGTGTGGCACTTAGTTCCCAGTTGGGGTTAAGTCACAGGTAAAGGAGTTTACAGGATCTGAAGTAAGTCCTTCAAATTAAAAATAAATCCCTGCATCACATTACTTAATGCAGGAACTTTATTCTTCCCTGTTTCAGCAGTACGAGATACAACACTATTTGTTACATTGCTTATGCATTCTTTACGTTCATGTGTTGCTCTTGTGCAGTGTCAAGATTCAATAAGATCAGATATAAAAAAATATTCTGATGTTATATTATTTAAATCCACAAGGAAAACAATAATTTCATTGCATCCTTGTGAACAGAGATCAAAATGATTGAGTTGTACAGAATATCCTCCTATGTCTTAACTGCAAAAGTCTTTGAAGAAGGTCAAATCTTCAAACTGCAACCCACTACATGCACAGCGAGCAATACAATCTATTATAAGTTCTTGCCAACTGATCCATTGTAAATGAAGTTACGTAAGTAAGTGTTATGTTTCACATTTGTTCAGCTAACAAGGACACCACTACTTTCAAACTTAAGACAAGCACACTTGATGTGCTTCCTGTTTAGTTAAACCATTTTGCCAACGCATCAAATTATCTATTTAGATGTATATAGATTGTGTGTCAGTTCAGTTTCGCTCTGTTCTTCTGTTACTCCTAGAAGGCCAGTGTTACATTCCCCTTTTCCCTTCCCACCCCAGTTCTAATAGGTATCATCAGCTTTTGCAGTGTGTTACAGGATTCTTTAGGGTCTAGATACACAGGCTTCAGCATGGGATTCTGTTGCCTAAACACAGCATTCTAAATGACCTAGGACATCCCACTCAGTCTCAAGGAAGTGCTTCAGAGGGCTGTGGGTCTCCTACATGTCCTCTATCATATCTTGTGGTCTTGTAAAGGTGACTCATATCTTAGACGGTCCCAAAGTGCTACTAGATATTCTCCATTTAGCCAAAATGATCCTACCTTGCCTGAAACAGCAACTGAGTATCTATCCCACATAGTTTAATAAAGTTTTGTGCTTTCTGGACTCATCTGACTCAAACCGTTTAGATTATTATTTTGAGAGGACTTTTTGAAAGTCCACTGTGTCTAGAAAATGAGTGGTAGAATTAATAAATATTCTTTTAAAAAGCAAAAAACCAGGTCAGAACAGTCTGCAACAGTTAAAGGGATTCAGACAATCACCAAATAGCAGAGCACCATATACACACCAGTTGTTTTTTAGTTCAGAAAAGTAGTTATTATTTCAAATGAATATGAAACAAACAAAAAACACTATAAAAGCATTAGTAAGAATTATTTAAGCTATCCATCCCAACCATGAGGACTTTTGGTTATGTAAAAAACTATTACTGTTATCAGAAAGTAAAGGTTGTATGTAAACACTACTATATTCACCATGGCTTTGTCATCACTCTCAGC
>NW_009260028.1:2757742-2764642 GCF_000687185.1 Egretta garzetta | reverse complement strand
CAGCAGGAAGAAGCTGAAAAATACTTGTTGATACAACATGCCCCTACATAAGGTCTATGTAAGGACAATCTTGTACCAACTACAAGAATTTAAGGATATTTGCAAGAATAAAAAGGTAACAAAAGCTCACATAACTCAAGGCTTCCAAGTAGTCATAGAAATGTTGCTGCTCTCCCCTCAAAAATACCACAAACCCAGTAAGCAGCAATGATGCAGATGCTGCAATAATACGTCAAAGTTAAAGAGCCTAAATCTGACAGATTTTATATATTTTCACTAGTAGCTTTATGGGTGAATAAATATGTCACCACTCAAAGAAGAAGGAAGGGGAGAATTTTTTTCAAGCTCTAAATACAATTGAATGTGTATCAAACAACTGCCAGTGGACATGACTACTAGATGGCGAGCAAATCTTTCCAAAACCAATGAAGTCTTTCATAAACACTGTTCAAAAAGAGCAATGACAAAAACACATTATCAGTGCAAAGTGGTATGACTATTAGGTATCACTCTCTGGTCACAGAAGTGTGTGCTAGTATCCCTGATTTGTATGATACACTCGATAACACTTTCAAAACATTATAATGGTTTTAATTGGCCAAATATAGACAAGGAACATCTCTGCAACAGAAATACATATCTACATTTGGCATAAAACTGACCAGTTACAGAATGAAAGACTGTTTAGCAAGGTAACCAAAGCTTTACTCTTAGTATCTTTCATTTCAAGAGCTTAGTAGCTTAAGGTTGAACTCCTTGAATGGGCTTGACAGACATACTTCATATGCTGCAAGTTAAGAAACCACAAACACAGCTGCAGAGCTCAAAATTATCTAAAAATGCCAAGTTTATAAGGAATTACACAAAGAATTTCAGCAGCTCCAGCAACTTTAATTCATTTTTTCTGTTTTTACACAAAAGTGTTCTTAACTGAAGATTTCACAAGAGACTTGGAGAAAACTTTCTCTTAGAAGTTACTTTCTTGTGTACTATACCAGTCATACAGGGACTGATGTGTTTATGAAATGCTTTGCTGTTAGCACCATAAATCTTTTGCATGTAAGTAGCATGAGTAGACCATTTTGCTATCAAAAGAAATCATACTGACCTATCTTAGAAATTAAGTCCTAAAAGGATCTACAGTATCTCAGGAGATGATTAATCAGACTTACATATCTGGAATACTGCCAACAAAAACAAACTACCACTACCAAATTTTGAAAATATCTGAATTACATAAATACACAGAGTCCTGATGGGAAAGACACAAATTAATGTCTTAGGTTCAATAGGCCATACACGGGGTGGGATATATGCAGTTAGTATTCTTACACAACACACAACAGAAATTTAATATTTTCCTCTCTTCTACAGCCTCCCAATGCTCATACTTACAACAGAATTGAACAACCTGGCTTGGATAGTATTAGGTGGCTGTACTTCTAGGACACAAGAGACAGGATGAGTAGTAGACATTAATTCATGGTTCTTTCAGCCACACATTTGCCCTTAGCACTGAGGGTAGATTAAGTAAAAACAGATATCATAGAAGGCAGAGATTAAAACTAGATTTTTTTTTTTTTTGAGAAATGTAATAGTTTCATCATGATCCATCTGATGGAAGGGTAGATTAAGTAAAAACAGATATCATAGAAGACAGAGATTAAATCTAGATTATTTTTTTTTTGAGAAATGTAATAGTTTCATCACGATCCATCTGATGGAGAAAAAAAAATCTTATAAAGAAGCCGCATAAAGGTAACTTGAGATGACTTCCCACTTGTTAAAAAAAAATAATCAGATATCAATGATTTTGTGTAATAACGAAGTGGCTTTTGATGCAATCTGAAAATATTAAAAAATATTTTATCAAACCGTACAATGTCTGAGTTACACATTCAAAGTTTTAATGATTTCCACAAACAAAACGAAAGTTAACATAGAATCTTGCATTTTGTATTATCTTTTGCATCAAAAGTTAGAGCAATGTAATTTGTACACGTATAACCCATATGACTATCAAATAAAAATATGTAATTTATGGTTAGAAAAGAAACATGTATTTTGCAAAATGGAAGTTAAGAGAAAAAACAATGTAATTCTGTACATCCAACTGGCTTATGAAATGTCATGTTGGAGGTTTACAGAATATCCTAGCTGAGCTACATGTATTTAATCTTCATTTACATGGAAAGTATTAGTAAAAACACTAGGAAAATGTATAAGCACAAATATTAACATAATTGCATATGTTACATAATACATAAAATACATAAGATATGTATTTTAAGTTCACTATCAGTGCTTATCACATTCATCAGCGGTTTAAGATATTTATACAAGAGTTTCATCAATGTACTCTGTATTAGACTATTCAAATCACTTTCCAATGTCATTCTGGTTGCTTTCATTATACCCTAGAAAGCACTGCATATACAGGATAACATCAGAATAAAGAAAAATGCATCAAGTTCACTGCAGTCGTTTCCAGTTGCCTCAAAATTGCATATAATCCAAAATTGGTATGTTTCATCTTAAACTGACACTGTAAGCCCTACCAATTGAAATTGCTTTTATCACGCTCATTCAGTTATGATAGATGTTGTCTCACAAATCCAAATAATTAATAGTTCTAGAGAGTTACAATTTTATCAGAGCAATGAAAAAAACACTTTGGAAGCAGGAAAAAAGTAACGAGCTTTTAACAACTGTTCTAGCCTAACAACAAGGAAGCAGGGCAAAAGCAAAACAAACAAAAAGACCCCCCAGAACACTAAAACCAATGTGGTGGGTTGAACAGGTGCCCACCAAAGCTGCTCTATCATTCACACTTCTCAACTGGACAGGGGAGAGAAAATATAACGAAAAGCTCATGAGTCAAGATAAGGACAGGGAGAGATCACTCACCAGTCACAGGCAAAAAAGACCCAAAAGACCCAAATCAGGGAATTTATTACTGATCAAATCAGAGTAGGGTAATGAAAAATAAAACCAAATCTTAAAAACACCTTACCCCCACCCTTTCCTTCTTCCCAGGCTTAACTTCACTCCCAAGTTCTCTACTGCCTCCCCTGCCAGCAGCACAAAGGGGACAGGGAATGGGGGTTGGGGTCAGTTTATCACACGTTGTCTCTGCTGCTCCTTCCTCCTCAGAAGGAGGACTTCTCACATGCTGCCCCTGCTCCAGAGTGGAGTCCTTCCCATGGGAGACAGTCCTCCACAGACTTTTCCAATGTGAGTCCTTCCCACAGGCTACAGTTCTTCACAAACTGCTCCAGCGTGGGTCCATTCCATGGGGTGCAGTCCTTCAGGCACAGACTGCTCCAGCATGGGGCCCCCGTGGGGCCACAAGTCTTGCCAGCAAACCTGCTCCAGCCTGGGCTCCTCTCTCTACAGGTTTACAGGTCCTGCCAGGAGCCTCTCCAGGCTTCCCACCTTCTCACAGAATCCACCCCTGTAGCCCCCCTGCTACCAAAACCTTGCCACACAAACCCAATACAATGAAAAAAAATCTCCAAAAACAGGAGCAGAAGCTATTATGATTTAGAAATCCCACGTGAAGTAGGTATATCTTCTTACTGATGACAGACTGTACACATGAAAACCTCTGACAACTGCAGGCTGATTAACGCCACATACAAAACCAGTCAAGCAGCAGGAGCAGACACATAGGTCATCATGACTGTAATGGTTCTCATCCCTCCAAAATACAAATTTGAAAGAAACTGAAACATAACGTAAAATGGGTGGCTAAACAGCCAAACTTGAGCTCAGTTTCAGAACATCTACCTCAGTGTCAATACCCCACTACACACCAATTATTAAATAGGCTTCTGTAGCAGTGAAAAGGGTTATATTCCACTGCAGAACAACTCATGCTCAAACGGAAAATACCAGTCTCAGAAATGAGGGGTTGGAGGGCAAATGCAATGGTTATTTCTGCTCCCTGGATTACTTACCTTTTCACCATTGACTGCCCAATATTTAATGCACAAAAATCAAACTGGCAGCAGGAACGAGGAGTTAAGAGAGTTTTAAGCATTCAAGCGTCCCAATTACCAGACCATTATCTCTTGATAATGCACGATCTGGCATGAACTAATTTTAGTGAAAGGAAAGTAAAAGGCTCCTTTGCACCATGCTATCGTGTATATACAGCTGCACATACTATATTCTGTTGTGCAGAAATTCTTCCCAGAAGTGGGAAACATGGATTTCAATCTTTTCTTTTAAATGACAGAATTTGTGTGGGAGATGCAGGTGTCTACTTTCACTTTCTTCTGCCTACCATGTTTCCAGTGACAGTCACATCCACTTCATTGAAGGCTTAAGGTTATTGATCTACTTTTTGGTATTCAGCAAGGCTGGTTCTTCACTGTCTGCTCTCCCAGTTTTGTTCCTCACCTGTATTTGTCCAACCATAGTGGACACTACCTGAAGAAGCAAGCTACTGCTGCAACACATGCCCAAACTGAAACAGACTGGAAAACAGGCACAGAATGCTCTTTTTATTAATTTTGTAAAGGAACATAATTTACCATAGGCCTGAAGCTGCAGATGAATCAGTATCAATAAGTATTTCAACCGAAAGGCAGTTATTTTGAGTCAGTGGTGGTAGAGGCCTGTCTTCACCTACCGTAACTAACAACCAGTGGCAAATATTTAACAACAAAAACTCACATGAAGAGGATTAGCTGCAGTAACATACAACAACCATGAGAGAAAAACCTAAGTCTAGATACATGTAAGTAAATTCTCTCTTGTACACTACAGTCTCAAGTAAATTTTAACTGGTAAAACTAAAAGTGAACAGAACACCCAAACCACTTGTTTGAATAATTTCAAACCGAAGTCAATATAGTGACAGATTACTTAAAACTTATTAAGAAATAATTAGTATCTGTATTTGAAATACCTGAATGTTTTAAGTTTACAGAAGCAAAAAATGAACTTCAACTTTCACCATTCTTAAACACTGAAGACAAGGAAGAAAAAGGTTGACAAAAAAAAAAAAACCACCAAGTATTTTGGTTTAAAAAAACCCAAAACATATCTTAAGTACATTAAAAACAGTCCAAGAGATAATACATAGTAAACGTGCCTGGTTTTAATCCAATTCTGTTTGTCCAATCCCAGTTTCAGACAGAATATCCTTAAAAGAAGCACAGAGATTTTTATAGTAAGAAAGGTGAATACTTTTTTACTCTTTAGGGTAAGAAAGGATATAAATAGTAACCTTCAGGACACTGCTGTAGAGGGCAGCATACTGAGCCAGCATTGATAAACTGATAAAAAAAACAACAACAACAAAAAAAAAACCAGGCAGGATGGAAAAATAGGCTGATGGGAACTTCATGAGATTCAAAAAAGGAATCGGGGATGGACTAACCCTGTGCAACAGTCAATATCGGCATCTCTCAGCCAAGGGAACAGCTTTACAGAAAAAGACTTGAGGTCCTGGTGGACAGTTTGAACACAAGTCTGGAGCATGCCTTTGCAGCAAAGAAGGCCAACCACATCTTGGGCTGCATTAGCAAGAATGCAGCCAGTAGGTCCAAAAAATGCTTCCTTCTCTACCTGGCACTTGGGAGTCTGCATCTGTGTTGAGGTTTGTGCTCCGTGGTACAAGAAAGGCATTGGCATGCTACAGCACATCAAGAGGAGGACCACCAAGATTGTCATGAGGCTGAAGCATATGATGTACAAGGAAAGATAGAAAACTGCATTTATTCAACCTTAAGAGAATGTCAAGATGAAAAAACCCCACCAATATGCACCAATTGGATATTTTTTCCCTGATGCATCTGTGCAGTTGCTAACGATGCTTTTACTAAACATCAGATTCTACTGCAAATGCACAGAAACTCTGGAATAGGGACCCAGGGAGAAAACGTTAACACTATAGCGGTTACAAGTTTTCAACTAGATGGACTTGGGGCAAAGTGGATGGAAAAAAGCTGTGTTCCAAAACAGCTTCTCTCCAGTTAATACAATGAGACATACATTCATTAAAAACTGGATTAACAAACACCACCAAGTTATTTAGAAACATTGTAATTCTATGGTATCCATCCAGAGACTTTACAGTTCTGGGAAACCATTTTCACTCTATATGACCTGTATTTGTCCTTTTCTCTCTGTTCAGCACATTTTCTTTGGAACAGAAATAGTGTTTAAAAGCATCTGATAAATTATCATCAAAAGAATAATCAAGAGAAGCATGTGTTCTCTAAAGCAGGAAGACCTCACTTTTATGAAATATGTACAATATTAAGCAACACAGGAGTTATGAAAAATACAAAAACCTCTAAAACTCCTACAGAATGATATTCAAGTGCTTCTTTAAGCTCTGCAATGAAAGCAGATAAAGGGAGCATTCCTGGCCAATCTCAGGCTCATTTCTCTACCTGTAACCACTAATTTTTTTTTTTTCTTCATTTATAGAATTCAAAGTATTAACCTTGTGCTAGTGATCAATCCTCTTTGAAAACTGTTTAGGTATTAAGGATTATCAATAGCCTATTTTTTGGCATTTTAGCTATTAGTCTGAAAGATCCCATCTGCATGTTCAAAAAAACAACCCCAAACCAAAAAACAAACCCACCCAGAAAACAACCAGGTGAGGCAAGCAGCCTGCCCCAAACTAATGTAGAAGCCTCCTGATCCTTCCCCGAATGAGCGAGACCAGCAAGCTGGTAACAGCAGATGAGGAGAAGGCTGAGGTACTAAAAAAATTTTTTGCCTCAGTCTTCACTGGCAACCTCTCTCCTCACCCCTCCCGAGTTGATGGATGGCATGAGGGGGACCAGGAGGGCAAAGTCCCACCCACTGTAAGAGAACACTAGGTTCATGACCACCTGAGGAACCTGAATGCACATAAGTCCATGGGACCTGATGAGA
>NW_009260028.1:2750896-2756613 GCF_000687185.1 Egretta garzetta | reverse complement strand
TCCCTGGAAGCATTCAAGGCCAGGTTGGACGGGGCTCTGAGCAACCTGATCTACTTAGCAGTGTCCCCGCTCACTGCAGGGGGGTTGGACTAGATGACCTCTAGGGGTCCCTTCCAACCCAAAACATTCTATGATTCTATGATTCTATGAATAAGACAATAAGAAACAGACTGTAGAAACCCTTATGTCAACTGATTAATTATTCTTCATATCTCATTTTTTCCTCTCTAGAGGGTTCTGTTTTGAAATAACAGTAGTCCTTACTACTTTTTTTCCCCTCCGAAATAACCAGAAGATACAGATATACCACAGGAAGTTAATTTTATTTAAAAAGAAATATATATATATATTCTGTTGTTGGCCATCGTAAGTGGAAAAGTAGCAAAAAATCATTATTGTTCCCTTTAGTATCATTCAGCTTGAATCAGTACATGAGATAAAACATGTTTTCTCTTCACATTATAGACCTACCTTCCTCCTGTTCCCATCTTTAGACTAAAAGTTCTCTAAACAAATGTGAAGTTCAGTGAATGAATATTTGTTTCTCTTTTAACAGAATTTTTCTTTCCCTTGTTGGTTTTCACTTCAGATACCACCATTCAGACAGAACAACACTAATATGTATTACTGGAAATAAATGATGCACAAAGACGAAGCATATTCAAGGTTCACAGTGTTTATGCTAGAATTTGATTCTGTGGAATTAAGCAGAAGAGATACAGTCTTGACTTAAAAATATTAGACTTAAGGTAAGGCATACTTTCAGTATGTCTTGTGCAGTACTATACATTAGACATTCATCAGCATCTTAGTTGAAATATTAACATAATGCTTGCACTATAAAATTTTCTACCTAATGATCTCAGTATTTTTCAGGAGTAGAATTGCTGATAGTATCTGTTCAGAGCTGAAAAAAGGATGATATCATTGTTAATCCCACATATTCTACACCAAATCAACTGCACTCAGCTACAATAACGTACAGATCTTTCTTCTCTAAAGTTTCTGTACTTCCTTACTAGTTTACCCTCCAGATCCTCCTTTTTTCCTCTATGCAGGTTATCTGCAGGTGCCATTAAGTACAGATCTGGATCAAAGCTCTGCATCCTCATCCATGTCCTCCAGCCATACCTCCTATCAGAGAGCAAAGAAACTCATCATTGCCTTGCCCCTTCAGAACACACATGTGACCATTTCCATTCTCAGATGTGCTTTGCAACATTGTTATTTGTGGATAAAGACTTTAACATCAAATAACATTTGTCATATACAGCAACCAGTAGCAATTCCATGAATGTAGTAGTTTCAGGGCTATTTATCAGTGTTATAGCACATTCAAAAAACATTAATGAACTAAGAAAAATTGCAATTAAATAGCTAAATTCTCAAATTGGCTTATTACAGTTATTTTTATACCCTCAGACTAGTCTTATTTATTGTACCTAGAAAACACAGTGCTGCTGCCTTTGATTAAATTATAGAGACACAACAGACATAGCTGGTCTGAAAATAATGAAGGGGATATTATGACTGATTATCACCCGCTATTGGTTATGCAGGTTGGCAGTGATGAGGTTTTGGAGCTAAGTCCAAAAGCGATCAAAAGGGACTTCAGGGCACTGGGGCAATTGGTTGAAGGATCAGGAGCACATGTAGTGCTTTCCTCAATCCCATCAGTACCAGGAAAGAATACTGAAAGGAACAGGAAAACTCACATGATTAACATGTGGTACCATTGGTGGAATTTGGGGGTTTTTTGATCATGGGGAAGTTTACATGGCATCAGGCCTGCTGAAGAGAGATGGAGTTCAGAGGGACAAGGGCTCTCACTCATGAGTTGGCAGTGTTCATCAAGAAAGCTTTAAATTAGGTTTGAAGGGGAAAGGGGATATAACACCAGGCTCACTAGAGAAGAGCCTAAGGGGTGGCATGCTAATGGTGGGGCTGAAATCAATAGCCCAGTAAAAGTACATCTACACCAATGCATGCAGCATGGGCAACAAACAGGAGAAGCTGGAAGCCATTGTGCAGCAGGATAGCTGTGACTTAGTCACCATCACAGAAACATGGTGGGATGACTCTCGAAACTGGAGTGTTGCAATGGATGGCTATAAGCTCTTCAGAAGGGATAGGCAAGGAAGCAGAGGCAGTAGGATGGCTCTATATGTCAGGGAGTGTTTCAATTTTTATACAGCTAAACAATTGTGATGATAAGGTTGAGTGCTCATGGGTAAGGACGAGGGGGAAGGCCAGCAGGGCAGATATCCTGTTGGGATTCTGTTATAGACCACCCAACCAGGTAGATGAAGAATTCTGCAAGTGGCTGGCAGAAGCCTCACAATCACTAGCCTTTGTTCTCATGGGGGACTTCAACTTACCAAACGTCTCCTGGAAATAGAACACAGCAGAGAGGAAACAGTCTAGGAGGTTCCTGAAGTGTGTGGAAGGTAAATTCCTGACACAGCTGGTAAGTGAGCCTACCAGGGGAGGTGCCTCACTTGACCTGCTGTTTACAAACAGAGAAGGACTGGTGGGAGAATTGGTGGTTGGAGGCCTTCTGGGGTATAGCAACCACAAAATGATAGAGTTATTGATTCTTGGCGAAGTAAGGAAGGGGTTCAGCAAAACCAGCACCATGGACTTCTGGAGGGCAGACTTCGGCCTGTTCAGAACACTGCTTGGGAGAGTCCCCTGGGAGACAGTCCTGAAGGGCAAAGGGGACCAGGAAGGCTGGAAAGACGAAGCATATTCAAGGTTCACAGTGTTTATGCTAGAATTTGATTCTGTGGAATTAAGCAGAAGAGATACAGTCTTGACTTAAAAATATTAGACTTAAGGTAAGGCATACTTTCAGTATGTCTTGTGCAGTACTATACATTAGACATTCATCAGCATCTTAGTTGAAATATTAACATAATGCTTGCACTATAAAATTTTCTACCTAATGATCTCAGTATTTTTCAGGAGTAGAATTGCTGATAGTATCTGTTCAGAGCTGAAAAAAGGATGATATCATTGTTAATCCCACATATTCTACACCAAATCAACTGCACTCAGCTACAATAACGTACAGATCTTTCTTCTCTAAAGTTTCTGTACTTCCTTACTAGTTTACCCTCCAGATCCTCCTTTTTTCCTCTATGCAGGTTATCTGCAGGTGCCATTAAGTACAGATCTGGATCAAAGCTCTGCATCCTCATCCATGTCCTCCAGCCATACCTCCTATCAGAGAGCAAAGAAACTCATCATTGCCTTGCCCCTTCAGAACACACATGTGACCATTTCCATTCTCAGATGTGCTTTGCAACATTGTTATTTGTGGATAAAGACTTTAACATCAAATAACATTTGTCATATACAGCAACCAGTAGCAATTCCATGAATGTAGTAGTTTCAGGGCTATTTATCAGTGTTATAGCACATTCAAAAAACATTAATGAACTAAGAAAAATTGCAATTAAATAGCTAAATTCTCAAATTGGCTTATTACAGTTATTTTTATACCCTCAGACTAGTCTTATTTATTGTACCTAGAAAACACAGTGCTGCTGCCTTTGATTAAATTATAGAGACACAACAGACATAGCTGGTCTGAAAATAATGAAGGGGATATTATGACTGATTATCACCCGCTATTGGTTATGCAGGTTGGCAGTGATGAGGTTTTGGAGCTAAGTCCAAAAGCGATCAAAAGGGACTTCAGGGCACTGGGGCAATTGGTTGAAGGATCAGGAGCACATGTAGTGCTTTCCTCAATCCCATCAGTACCAGGAAAGAATACTGAAAGGAACAGGAAAACTCACATGATTAACATGTGGTACCATTGGTGGAATTTGGGGGTTTTTTGATCATGGGGAAGTTTACATGGCATCAGGCCTGCTGAAGAGAGATGGAGTTCAGAGGGACAAGGGCTCTCACTCATGAGTTGGCAGTGTTCATCAAGAAAGCTTTAAATTAGGTTTGAAGGGGAAAGGGGATATAACACCAGGCTCACTAGAGAAGAGCCTAAGGGGTGGCATGCTAATGGTGGGGCTGAAATCAATAGCCCAGTAAAAGTACATCTACACCAATGCATGCAGCATGGGCAACAAACAGGAGAAGCTGGAAGCCATTGTGCAGCAGGATAGCTGTGACTTAGTCACCATCACAGAAACATGGTGGGATGACTCTCGAAACTGGAGTGTTGCAATGGATGGCTATAAGCTCTTCAGAAGGGATAGGCAAGGAAGCAGAGGCAGTAGGATGGCTCTATATGTCAGGGAGTGTTTCAATTTTTATACAGCTAAACAATTGTGATGATAAGGTTGAGTGCTCATGGGTAAGGACGAGGGGGAAGGCCAGCAGGGCAGATATCCTGTTGGGATTCTGTTATAGACCACCCAACCAGGTAGATGAAGAATTCTGCAAGTGGCTGGCAGAAGCCTCACAATCACTAGCCTTTGTTCTCATGGGGGACTTCAACTTACCAAACGTCTCCTGGAAATAGAACACAGCAGAGAGGAAACAGTCTAGGAGGTTCCTGAAGTGTGTGGAAGGTAAATTCCTGACACAGCTGGTAAGTGAGCCTACCAGGGGAGGTGCCTCACTTGACCTGCTGTTTACAAACAGAGAAGGACTGGTGGGAGAATTGGTGGTTGGAGGCCTTCTGGGGTATAGCAACCACAAAATGATAGAGTTATTGATTCTTGGCGAAGTAAGGAAGGGGTTCAGCAAAACCAGCACCATGGACTTCTGGAGGGCAGACTTCGGCCTGTTCAGAACACTGCTTGGGAGAGTCCCCTGGGAGACAGTCCTGAAGGGCAAAGGGGACCAGGAAGGCTGGGCATTCTTCAAGAAGGAAGTCTTCAAGGCACAGAAGGGGACCAGGAAGGCTGGGCATTCTTCAAGAAGGAAGTCTTAAAGGCACAGGAGCAGGCTGTCCCCATATGCCGTAAGACGAATGGGCAGGGAAGACTACCGGGCCTGGCTGAACAGGGAACTTTTGCTGGGACTCGAAGAAAAGGAGAGTTTACCTCTTTTGGAAGAAGGGGCAGGGATCTCCTTCAGTCATGCAGAAAGAAAACTAGAACTCAACCTGGCCACTGTTGTAAGAGATAACAAAAAATGTTTTTACAAGTATATTAACAACAAAAAGAGAGCCAAAGAGAATCTCCATCCTTTATTGGATGGGGGGAAGGGATGGCCTGGCTGAACAGGGAACTTTTGCTGGGACTCGAAGAAAAGGAGAGTTTACCTCTTTTGGAAGAAGGGGCAGGGATCTCCTTCAGTCATGCAGAAAGAAAACTAGAACTCAACCTGGCCACTGTTGTAAGAGATAACAAAAAATGTTTTTACAAGTATATTAACAACAAAAAGAGAGCCAAAGAGAATCTCCATCCTTTATTGGATGGGGGGAAGGGATACGTTGACACCAAGGATGAGGAAAAGACTGAGGTACTTAATGACTTCTTTTCCTCAGTCTTTAATAGCCAGATCAGTTATGCCCAGGCTATTCAGACCCAAGCTGGAAGACAGGGACAGAGAGCACAATAAACTCCCCATAATCCAGGAGCAAGCAGTTAACAACCTGCTATACCACCTGGACGCCCACAAGTCTATGGGGCGAGATGGCATCCACCCAAGAGTACTGAAGGAGCTGGCAGAGGAGCTTGCCAAGTGTCGCGGTTTAACCCGGCTGGCAACTAAGCACCACGCAGCCGCTCGTTCACTCCCCCCTC
>NW_009260028.1:2749316-2750802 GCF_000687185.1 Egretta garzetta | reverse complement strand
TTAAAACAAGAAAATAATAACAACAGTAATAATGAGAATAATAACAGAATATACAAAACAAACGATGCACAATGCAATTGCTCACCACCTGCCGACAAATGCCCAGCCTGTCCCAAGCCGTGATCACTCTCTCCAGAGTGTCTGGAAAGTTGCCTGTGGAAAAGGACCTGGGGGTACTGGTTGACAGCCAGCTGAATATGAGCCAGCAGTATGCCTAGGTGGCCAAGAACATCAATAGCATCCTGGTTTATATCAGGAAGTTTTTTTAGGAGTAGGGAAGTGATAGTGCCGCTGTACTCAGTGCTGGTGAGGCCGTACCTTGAATACTGTGTTCAGTTTTGGGCCCCTCACTACAGGAAAGACTTTGCGTTGCTGGAACATGTCCACAGAAGGGCAACAAAGCTAATGAGGGGTCTGGAGCACAAGCCTTATGAGGAGCGGCTGAGGTTACTGGGGTTGTTTAGCCTGGAGAAGAAGAGGCTGAGGGGAGACCTTATTGCCCTCTACAACTGCCTGAAAGGAGGTTGTAGTGAGGTGGGTGTTGATCTCTTCTCTCAAGTAACAGGCAATCGGATGAGAGGAAAGGGCCTCAAGTTGCGTCAGGGGAGGTTTAGATTGGATATTAGGAAAAATTTCTTTACTGAAAGAGTGGTCAATGGAACAGTCTGCCCAGAGAGGTAGTGAAGTCACCATACCCAGAGATGTCAAAAAACTTGTAGACATGGCACTTTGGGACATGGTTTAATAGGCATGGTGGTGTTGGGTTGACAGTGAGACTTGATGTTGGAGGTCTTTTCCAACCTTAATGATTCTATATGCCTTTAATCTTGGATGGGTAGATTGAGAATACAAAGTGGGTAACTGTGGCAGCTCTGATCAAAACTGAGATTAGAAGAAAGCTAAAAGTCTCACTGGAAAGAAATAAAGAAGTTGAAAACAAAATCTCAATAAAACAGTTGCAGGGGCCTCAGACATTATTGCTGAATGTTCTGAGATATTTTTCAGGACTGACTTTTTTGTTGATTTACCATTGACAAAGCACAGGATGATCAGCTAGCGAAAAATACTTAAAAATGTAAGATCTAGAACACTGAGTATACAGGAAATATTTTAAAGGACAGAAAATTCCTAAAGACCAGGCAGATACAAAAAAAAGAACAAGTTATAGGTATTTCTCTTTTGCCATCCAACTTCATTTCTACAACATACACTGTTGGACAATCAAACAACTTGGAAAGGAGAAGGAAAACACAGTGTTAAACAAATGCTATATAAATTTTTATTCCTGTATGATTGCTCAAAATCAGTATTGGTATTAAAAAGATTCTCAGATATAATCTGTATTTCATGAAAAAAAGACGAGAAAAGATGTATCTAGGAACAAGATACTCAGTAAGCTACAAGGCAATTTTGTTGTTCTAGGAGCATGAGATTTAATCCTAGAGTACCTTCATAATACACACTGCATTATTTATTTCATCATAAG
>NW_009260028.1:2708645-2749260 GCF_000687185.1 Egretta garzetta | reverse complement strand
TCTGAGAGCAAAGCAAATGAAAAATTCAAAAGCAATCTATATGAAACATAAATTGTGGCCCAACTTCTCTCAGGGTTGTTGCAAAGCTTCAGGACCAAATTCTCTATGAATAATCAAGATGCTTATCCACTTCTCCAAACAAAAACTTTCACAGCATTACTAGAAATAGTAATCTCTTATGAAATGTTATGAACAGTCTAACTCTCAGGAAATCAAGATTTTTATGTTACAATTCCAGGTATTTGAGTGACTTTACAGCAAGGAAGAACTTGGCTTAACAATTTCCAGATAGCAGAGAAGCCGCTTGCATTTAGTCAGTGCTTTTTACAAGAAGGAACCAATGCAATAGGAAAGAATGCTCAAAAATTTTCTGACATAATAAGTTAAAGCTTTACAGTTGGAAACATTTTGTTACCTCAACTCCCCCTTTGAAAGAAAAGTTATATTGGAAGAAACATTCTTGTGTATTAGTTTTCTTTAAATTTTCCTTTTGGTCCAAAAGATTGTTTGCTTTATTTGTTTAATGGTCCCTGCCATCTCCCTTTCCATAATTTCTGGTCACATTTTCCAACTAATGAATTAACCAACCTCCTATTATCTACTATATGTAAGCCAGTATATATTAAGTTCTCTTGTATCTGACAAAAAAATATAGCAATTAGGTTCTCATGAAGCAGGTCGATCTCTTAAACAAGAAACACCAGTGAATATAAATAAACTAAGATTAATTTCAGAAACCTACTGGACATTTTTATAGTCAGGCAGACCACAAACTTCAGGAACAAAACATATACCTGTTGTGGCAAATTTTCTGGTTACAGAACGCCTTGCTATATGGACAGAAACAGTATGGTACATCCCTACTTCAGTGAAAGCAAACAGGAATAAGCATTAACTGAACAGCAGAATATCAACCACTAGGTATCAGCCTCCCCTCCTTCAACCCCCCCTATTCTTTCTTTTCTATTTATGACCTATGAAGTCGACAGTTTCTATGAAGATGGAAAGAAAGAACCATCAAGAGCATCTTCTGGTATTGTCAGATGCATTGAAATCTGCCCTTTATCTTTTTCTTTTCCCCTTCTCACCTTTTGCAATTTCATCTGTAGAACAGAACAAAAGCAAGAGATCTTTTTCTTAACACCTTTATGTCTATCAATAACAAACAGCTTCTGGATTCCAGTTTTTGGCATTATGTCAGGGTTTTATGCCTTCAATAGTCTCCAAGAATGCAGTGCTGTTGCAGCCGTCTTTCTTTACCTGCTTGCGGCAACAACTCCCGTTTGAGGTGAGACGGCATGAGAGCCTCACATTCCCCACCCTCAGGCCACTGAGACACAGACACCAATATGAGGATATCACAAATGGCGTTTATTAACTGTCTTTCACTGCTTTTATATGCAAACTACTTCGTTCCCGCCTTTGCAGTTACATCATAAGCTCTATCACGAGGGGGCCAGTCCCTATCCTTTCTGTACATCGCGAGATCTTCCGGTCGCCAATCCCTACAAGTGCAGACCAAAGGCTTTAATACTTTCAAGTCTTTGTACATTGCAGTCTCATACATCACAGTATATAGTACTTTTCATGCCTGAAGCTGCAACACAGCCTTAATAAAGCCAACTGTCTTCTGCAATGATCTGTTCCAGTTTTGAAACTTTTGACAGTCTGACAATATGCTGTGGCATTCACATTCAACTCAGGAAGCCCAGAAACAGTGCAAGCATCTTCCATTTACTCCCTTATTTGCTCAGGTAATTTGACACACATGCTTTCTTCTGGGAAAACTATTTTTTTTATTACTACTGTTATTCTTGATAAAGGTTAGTGAGCTGAAAGAAAAATGCAAAATAACTTTTATGTCTTCCTATACAGGTGGCTTATGTGTACTCATTATGTACTGAATATGACTCAGTGATAAACAAATAAGGAAGAGTACAAATTAAAACTTAAACAGTCAAGGACAATCTTGGCACCTCCACTTTCTCTAACAATGTGTTATTATAAACAAGAGCAATCCCTCAAGACACTGGAAATAGCTGCTGAACAGAACTACAATACAGTCAAAATATATTAATTTTAACACAGAAAGTTGACAAATGCATAAAAATATTAATATTTTTGGAGAAGAATGTACATTTATTTGAAATTAAGCCTTTTTTTTTTTCTTAAAAAAAAGGGGGGGTTGGGATTTGCCACTGTTGAATTAAAGACATTTTTCCTTAAAAATCACAGATTGGAAGGGAACTCTAGGTCATCAGGCCCAACCCCCTGCTCAAGTAGGGCCACGTAGAGCCACTTGCCCAGGATCTTCAAGTATTTGTTTCTGTTTCTTTAAACAGCAGTTTTTACAACAACATATATATATTTTTCCCCCATTAGTGTCACAAGGCAAGATGCTATACTGTATCTCTTAAGAAATAATCAACTTCCTGGCCTTAAAAATAATGTATTACAGCCTCCCAGGGTAGTGTGGGAGCCTGTAAAACTGCCAGACCACAAACCCTAACCAATTCATTTGTTCCAACAAGTTCAATGTCTGTTGTAATAGTAAAACTGGAGGAATGTTCTTAGTCAAATCAATGCTTACTTTCTATAGATTCCCTCTGACCAAAACAAATGAAGGGTCAACTTCTTTCATTAGATTTGCCATGCTTCAGTCAGCATCTCAGTTGTCCATATTTCCTATTGGTGTAGCCAGTAAAAACACTGCCTAGGTAGGCATTCAAGTAATTAAATTCTGAATTTGTACTTAAAACCTAAAACCAGGTAATGCTTAGCCTTGTCCCTGAGCACTGAAGTAGTTAATTCATCTGAGAATTCTGTTTGTTGTCTTTATCTCCAATCAGAAAATAATCTCTTAAATCACTCTAATGATCTTATCTAGCAAGATAGAGTATTGTTTCCTTTAAAAGAACAGAAGAAAGAAAGGATTACAGTACTGCCAAATAAGCTAAGTTGATTCTATTTTGTACATGGAATGATGGGGGGGTCAAGGGGTGGGATGGAGAGAGTTCTTTGTTTAGATGATACTGCTAAGGGCATAGATATACTGAATCTTCCAGTTCCTATATATTTCAGAATAGACATTTTGATAGACTCAAGCTCAATCATATACTATTGCAATGACAGAATACATATATTTCAGTATGAACACTTTTTCAGTTAAGTAAATTTATTATCTTCATTACCCAGTGAGGTCTCCCAAGAAATTTTTATCCTCAGGTACCTCCAGTCATGAGATACCTCAAACTGAAATAATACCATTCTGCTGCAAATCAATATAAATACTAAATCTAAAACCCAAACCTGTCAGTGTACATATAGAAAAAAAAAATGTTTCAATAATATAACAGTTAGATTTTGAGAGAAAGACGTTCATACTCATTGACATTTTCTCTGATTTCAGAACAACTGACTTTCTCCACTTTTTTTCCCCCCTAAGATTTTACATGCATTTTTCACCTCCAATTGGGATTGGTTAGCTTTTGTTTAGTTAAGCTAGTTTAGCTTTTTTTAATTTCTAGGGGGTTTTTTTGTTTGTTCTTTGGTTGGTTGTTTGGTTTGTTTTTTTTAAACAGCCAACAGCTTTGCACTACTTCTATAGGGGAAGTCTCTCAGAGCAGAGAAAGGGTACTTCTTAAACATATAACTTTCAGGTACTGAGGGTCCAATTCTTTTCTCTCAATTACAATAAAACATTAATCAAAAATTACCAATTAAAAAAACGTTTAACACATTAATTTTACAATTAGATTAAAAAAAAAAGCTGCCCTCAAAGAAGTGCTCCTACTCATTGCTTCAGGTAACTTTCACATTAACAGTGGCAAAGATGGTGTTGAAATCTCTCTCAATGGACCTCCTTTCCGATATAAAATGAAATAACTTCATAATGTTCCTATTAAATTTTTGATCTCCTAAATAAATATCTAATCAAAAATGTAATCTCTTTTTAAGAAAAACAGAATACATCAGAATATGGATTGAGGTAGGCTAAAAGACTTCCTGAAGATGATGCTTGCACAACTTTTCCTGTTGCCAGGGCTGCTCCTGTACCTGGTCAGCAAACAAGCTGGAGCACATTCCATTTGGAAGGCACTTGGTCTGGCCATACCTGATCAATAAAGCAAAGAGTTCTACAAAGCAGAAGTGATGGGTACCAAGCACAAAGGACTCCACCCATAAGTGACAGTTACCCATCTTCTGATCCGACCCATGGACTTGCTCACCCAGGACTAAGATCTTGGACATGGCAGAGACTGCTGAGGCTCATCTATTTCTAAGACCACTTCCTTTTGATGCTTATTCACATGGGTACCATTGACATTTACAAGGGAGACCCTGAGTGTGGCTACAAGCTCTGAACACTTGGGTAAAAAACTTGAGGGGAAGCTCTGTCTGGGTCCCCGTCTTGTGGCCAAGGAGAATAGCTTAATAAGGAACAAAAATTCCCTAAAGGTCAACACACAAGATCCAACTAAAGAAGGGGTTTCCACTTTGCAAATGGGTTTCCTCATACTGTCAACTAATAACAGTTTCAGTCCACAGGTAGATACATTCTCTAGAAAACTGTCTAATTTTATTTAATATCTGGTATTTTCTAATCAACATTCCAGATGAATAAAGCTAAATACTAAAGACAGATTATATAACTTTCAAAAAATGACAGATTGAAATAGTTGACAGAGAAAAAAAAAGACGGCAGTAGCTAGGAATTGGAATACCAAAAGAATTAGGATATCCAGTTTCAACCTGCTTTGCATATTCTTAGACTCATTTATAAACAAGACCTGCTTCTTTCATACTGGTGACTGTGTAAGCTCACTTTGCTCAATCTGCATTTTCTACTTATATTCAGAAAGAAGCAGATGTTTTTCATTCCCACAATCCTTTTCACGTGCTAATTATTTATAATACCAAAATTCAGACTATTAAATAGACAAAGTATAGATGTTAATATCAAATAATAAAGATATGGACATCTGAATTTTATCTTTTTTTATAAAAAGGTTATTGAAAATATTTCATAATACAGCACATGCTGTGGCAGATTTATTTAGATGGAATCCAAAAACTTGTTATAATTTTTAAGTATAATTATCATAGAAGTCAAGTTACCAGATGTGTAAAATTTTTTCTGCATTAGACACAAATTTAAAGAATATATTATTCAGCTGATCTGATCCAATCATGCCAAGATTATACTCACAGGTTAAAGTGTCATTTAATTAGCTAAATCTTACATCCACATTTTGAGTCAGTTCCCCACAGAAGCATAAAAGGGAATAGCAAAACCTGTTTTGTACATTCTAAGATCATATTATTACAACTGATGTTCTACAGCAACACAAAACAAAGAGGTATTAATGAAAATACTTTTTGAACTTCATATGTCAGCATTAGTGGAGTGAGAATGCGTAACCCGTCTCCAAGATTTATTTTGAAACTACTGTTGAAGTTAAGTCTAGAGTGTGTGCAGATTTTATTTGCTTTGACATTTGCTTGATACATAAAATTGCATTTCAGGATATTAAATTCAAAGAGCGTATTTTTGTCACTGAAATAATGTCTTTCAATGGGACATAGCTTTTTGCTGAGAAAGTATCTAAAAAACAAAATTACTGTAGTTCTATGAATGCCCTGCAAATCTTCTGCTGATTCCATCACAAATCTTTTAATTTGGAAAAAGCAAAACAAAGTTCAGCATACCTGTGAATACATAGCTCACAAGAAAAATAAAAGCACATAGCAGAATCTTTAAGGGAGCACAATACATTTCTTACATTTTAAGCTTTGCTGAGTAACAGGATCCAAAAGAAAAACTAACATCCAGACCATAAGAAGTTCTGCAAAACTATTTCAGAAAGCCCTAACATTTTAGAAATGAATACTTCTCCTGGACATACGAAAGAACCTTGTGGTATGCAAATTATCGCCGGTATTAAAAATTTTCTAACTATATACAACTAGCTACACTTATTTTCATTCATGTTTCTCAGCTACAACATGCAGTCCAGTATAGATCATTGTGATAGTGTTATATTAACTAAAATACATTAAAAAGACAATGAAATGAAAAAGGTTTGGGGGTTTATTACTTTTTAGAATGAGAGTAAATTAGCACTTCTATATTTGGACCTGCTACTATATTGAGAGATATAAAGTAAGGTTGTCTCTACAGCAAAGTGGAACAGGCAGGGAACTCCTCTGGCAGATGCTACTCCATCCCATCAATGCACAGAAAAATAAATGTAAAGAAAAAGAAGCAAGACTTCTCTGGACCATATATAACTTCCTGTGACATAATGCCTTGAATTTCAGCAGTGTAAGAAACTGAATCATATTTTTCCATGCTCTTTACGCTTACTTTTTTTTTTTTTTTTAACTCCGTAAAAGCATAGCTAGAGGGAATTCTAGAGCCCAGGATTTCAAGTACAGCAATAAGAAACATTGTTATGCAAATCACGTTTCAGTTTTAGGATTTAGAAGTTGCTGATAGAGTTTCTCATTAGACTGCTGTTCTGCCTAGTGTTCACTACTGTAATATCATCTACCATATAGGCTACCTCCTTTCCAGATCCTTCTCCAGTCAATAAATAACAAAACCAAAAAAACATCTCCCCATTTAAGCCTCATCTGTTTCTCACAGACATTTCAGCCAAAATGTTCCTAATCCATGTTACTGCTTCTCCACTGCATTTCCAGTAAAATTATGGTCAATTAACTTCATTTCCAAATAATATCTTCATTCAGCAGTTCTCTCTCCACACTGGAACTTTAAAATGTGTGTTCCCTTATGCCTCTATTTCCTGTTGGTTATTTTATCTCCATTTCTTTATCAACAAGATAGAATTTTAGAATTCACAGATGGATTTTCTCCATCCAAAAATCCCACAGAACCTAAGCTAATATTTGACAGTGTCCCTGAGGCTGGGGGAAAGAAAGAAGTATTTCTCTCTTTTACCCAAGATAATATCACTAAAAATATCACCAAATACAAGCTGCTGTTCAGTTGTGGTCAGACTAGGGTGGGAGATGGCTGAGGACTAACATTTAGGGAAGCTGTTCTCTTGCTATTGCAGATGCTTCCTAGAGAAGAAAAAACAAGGACTTTTTCAAGCTATCAGAAATCTTGTAGGAAGTGGCTGATATCTCACAGTTAATATACAGAAGCTTGAACAACTGAGTTTTTCCCCTGACCATATAAGGATGAGAACAAAAATTCTGTTCCCCTTCCCTGAGAGAAGAAACTTTCTTATCAACTGGGATGGCCTTAAGAAGTACTTATTTGGCTTGTTTGATTTCTTGAATTCACTCTGGGAAATTGAAAATCTGAACTCATAGAAATTGCTTCTATTTGTCATTAGAAAGCAGAAATGGTGACTGTGGGAGAAATGGAAGTTATGCTAGGTGACAGAAGAATTGGAGAGGTTGGTTAATCACTTTGACAAGGCTTAATACTAGAAGTAGCACTAACTGAGTTTATTTGGATTTCAAATTAGTATACTAATAGACACTACAATTTCAGACTGCTTGGTATGGAATCTTCCTCCTGCCATATTATCAAGGAACAGGAACTGCATGAATGCAACACGGTGATGCATATCTATTTATTTCAGACCCTCTCCTGACTTTTTCCACTCAGGCATAAGCATAACCAGTTTAATATAATTAAGATATATTAACACAAAATCACCTCCTCAAAGTTGAGACTCAATTGTATATGATGGAGAAACATTGCAAGTCCTAACACTTCTATAGCTGCAACTAGCAACATCCAGCTGTGGAACAAGGGCAGTGGAGTTCTGTTAGCGCTGAAGGTACTTCAATCTGAGTTTGCATCTAAGTGTGGCCCCGAAAGCTCACATAGTCTATTTAAGAAACCTACCACCTTGCAGGTATAGTTTCTCTGTGTCTTCCATTCCTTTTTTCAGACAGCACAGATAGAGTTTGAACTTACGATAGCTGCCTCTGCTCTACTTCTTACATTTAAGAGAGCTTTTCGAAGAGTTAAAAGGATAGCACTGTAAAAGAGAAGAATTTTAACTGTTTGGGTAGGTGGGGAATTGAGACACTATCAAGAGTGCCCATGAGAAGACAAGTGACAGCATGAGTACATCTTTAAACATCACAGGAGCTGAAGAAAAAAATTCTAATGAGAATTTTTTTTTTTTTTAATCATGTCACCATTCTCATAATGTAAAAATATGTTGTATGACACTTCTGTTCAATCCTGACTCCTGTAAAGGTTACTGATCACTTAGAGGTATAGAATTCAGCAGTACTTTTAGGGTTTACAATCCCATTTGCCACAAGTGACAGTTGTCAGGGAGGATAAAACAGTGGTTACAGACGCAAATTTTCTTTGTCGTAGAGTCAAAAAGAGCTCTGCCATTCAAGAGCAAGAACAAGTTATCTTTACTAGAGCAAAATGAAAGTATTGGATAGTTGTAGACCCGAGTCTAAAAAAAACCCCACAAAACCACAAATCACACAACCAATCCCAATAAACAATCAAAAAACCCACCAATCACAGAAGATTTGGAGTACTTCTAATAATCAATGATGTTTCAAGGAATGACATTAAAGCTAACTCAAACTAGTCCAGAAAGGGTAAAGGTGGTTTGAAGGAACTAAGAGTTTTTGAAGGATGTGAAGAGAACTTAAAGCAAGGAAAACTTCTAATTTTGCTTCTCACAAAAAAAGTTACAGCAGACTCCACTGCTGGCCAATTAACTTCAATAGCTACTTTTTAATTGAATTAGATTTGCAAGGATTCTAGCTACCTAAAAACCAGCCAGGCACTACTGCATTTAAAGAATTGCATAAATGCATGCCTAGTTAGAGAACTAAACAAATAATACACTCTGGCATTTTCAAAACTTCCATTTGTTCCCCTTGTGTGTCTTTAGATGATGTTCCTGAAAACTGTGTCCTCTCACTGAATTCCAGGTGCAAAGCCATTACTAGAGGTTTAAACGAAAAGGCAAAATGAATTACTGCCTGGCAGAAACAAGAGAATATTGCCAATGGTCCTGCAAACACGAAAACTAAAATTGATTGTCAAAGCAATCACAAAATTTTCAAGGATCACTAAAGTGTGCTTCCATGAGATCATTTTCTCTTTCAAGCCATTATGTGAAACTGCTAAGTAAACTTCTGAAGCTAGATTTCAGATGTCTTTCTATCAAGTTACAAAATTAAGTGGTAAAAATTTCTTTCAAGCAAAACTTTATCTTTAACCTTTGTACACATTTCTAAGCTTATATATAAATAAGCAATAATCTATATATACAATTAACAGACTGTTGACAGTGTCTCATAAGGGCATTATGGGTTTTCAGGTATTTATTTTCTTTGTATTCTCTTAAAGTAATACATGTTCCACTGACTGCAAGTGACCTTCAGAGGAATAAAACTGAAATATTGGAATAATGATTCGAGTTCTACATTATCGAATATTGGAAGCTGATTGCAAGCAAAGCTATTTCCATGTTTTGAATGAACTACCATTTCCTGGGAAGTAAATTGTCAGTGGCACCCATTAGGTAACTTTGGATATTTTTTTAGTGACTAGCTGAAGAATTTAAAACATGTTAAATATGTATTTAACTTAAATTTATTTCATTGGGGAGAAACATTAAAGTTTTCTATAAACCCCTAGTTGTTCTGCTCTTTAATGATCATAGTCACCAGTAAGTTTAAACAAAAATGAGATACTGCAGCAACAGATCTATGCATTAGAAGAAATACCTATTGTAAGATCAAATAGCAACTTACCAAATGATGAATTTTCATGGTCAAACACATGATATAATAAGAAAAAACATGCAAAGAACTTGCTAATTTTTACTGGTTTACTGTTGTGAAATTTACATATGTTATAAGACATAAACTGTAGTTGCCATTCATTGTTGAAAGGTCATCTAATACCACATGATGAATGCATTTGCTCTATAAACCATAATTCACTTCTTCAATTTCACAAACAATTCCAATATGAAAAACACTTTTTGTCATGCAGATTTGCCTAACATAAAAGCTACTTTCTTCAAGCAGGAATTAAGAGAGAAATGAGAAAGAGGCAAATACAAAATTATTTGCCACTTTGCTTTTGCTTTTCAGAAGTTAATTCTTTGGGTAAGGTGAATGCATATTATTCTTTCACTTCTACTTGCATGCTTACCTGGAGAAAAAGAAGGATGTCCCAGTAAATGTTAACTGAATCTTAATCTTTCACTGAAATAGGTAATTTTTCATGCTGTCTTGGAACCATTCAAGAAATCCATGAAGAGAAAAAGAGAATTTAAGAAAGATGCTATAGTTCAAAAGAAAGATGATGTATAGCAAAAGTTCATTCATTAATTGTTCCTCTTCACAATAAATACACGTGTAAAGTAAATATGATTTTTTCCATTAGCTTCTCTGGTAATTGATTTCTCTGGACTTGTAGTGGCCTGAGCTGATTTTAGTGTATTTTAACCGCAACAGCAGTCATCTAGTGGTCAAGTTACTTTTTCCTAAATTAATTTTAGTTTTAGTTGAACTTCCTGCAATCATAATGCCTATTGTTAGTCAACAACTCATAACAAGCAGGGATTTTGCTAATGACCTTATGGATAATAAAGAAAATATAAAAAAAAAAACCACAAATAAAAAGTAGATAAGCAGCTGTTTAAGAGTAAGCTTTAAAAATACTCCAAGTAGACCCAAGACTGAGGAAGACACCACCAGATACATCATACTTCTGCTAGCAAAGACTTTGGGATGATGACTAACCCTTTCCTTCACTAGTATTAAGGACTACAGAAGTTGTTGACCTTAATAACAACAAATGTTTGTTCCATTTTGACTAAAATTGACTCCACATACATAGTGTTTCCTTTTTGCCCTTAACAAAATTTTAAGTGTAAAAGGAGACAGTTTAATGATAGTCCTTCTCTAATTTTTCTAGCAGTTGACATTCAGAGAAGTGAAGGACAGAACCAAGAACTGAAGGACAGAATCATCTTCTGTTTTGGGGACAAATGTACCAAGCCACAGTTCTACATTCAAGTCTATCTTGGAATTGAACACTTTAATATATTATTACTGCAGTTTTTGATAAAATCAACAGTATACTATATGATGGTAAGAAAATACTTGGAGTTAAAAAACCAAAACACGCAACTTACAAGAACAAGATATCAAAGGCCTCAGAAATACATTTATTCTCAAATATTTTGTCAGCTGTACCATGTTAAAAGAAAACTTATTTAAGGCAAAGACTTACTCATAAATGGCATTGCTTCCCCCTCTACCCCTGTATTTTACACCTGCAAGGATTAAATCTATCTGAATCTATCTAGTGCTCAGTCAGGAGAATCTGCACCACCAAACTATGCTAAGTTATCACATAACAAATCCTTTTCTTTTGAGGTAATGGATGCATAATTATTCACATTGCTACAATGCTTAACAGTTGAGAAACAGAACCAACCAGAACAACTGGAATGCACTACATCATCTGATAAGTGGGACCACTTGTTCCCTGGTGGCCAGGATAACCATATTCCCCAACACAAATGGTAGGGCTGAGCCAGTCTGGTTTATTTGAGAAGAATGCCAAAGCAACAGGCATGAGAGAAGAGCCACATATTCCCCACGTAATTGTTCAATATTGTAATGCATGGGGTTCAGAAGCCAGTGAGAACTAAGGATGAAGGCTTGAGCCTTCATCATGGCAGGGAAACGGGACACAAAAGTTTTCAGAGCTGCTCAAATTTCTTTGCCTTCTGTACAGTCGATCTTCATATTTGTCATGTACAGCTAACTTATTTTCTGTGCTGAAAAGTCTTCTGCTGAATCGCGAAGCATCTTTCAGCTATATTCCCTCAGACCTATCCAGAGATACAAAAATCTACCATACTTCATCCTCTTAGACCTCTCCTATTTTTTCACTGCTGTGACTGACAGAAGGTTAAAACCTTTTGAGTCTGTTAAGGAAAGATCTTGTTAGAATATCAAACTGACTATTGCTCATTTCGAAGCTAGAGATAGGTATATGGGTATTTTTAGTCTCCAAACTGATCATTCATGCAGACTGCAAGTTTAATGACTACCTGCTATTTGCAAGGGTAAGATTCCTTCTTTCTCTTCCTCCATATGCAGTGAAAACTTAAGACAGCTGGAACTCAGCAATTTATCTTTTTCCCCCAACTGGAACAAGAGTATAACTATCTTAATATGACAGATGTATAAAGTAGTATATGCTTTACTTACTGGATGTAGGTGTGATCATACGATGGTTCACATCAAGTATTAGAAAAGAGGTCCCTCTGAGTGTTACATAATACACTTAGCAGAATATTCAGTTTATCTTAGAACCACACTTTTATGTTAACTTTTTCTTGTTGGAATCAATTAAAGGATCCAAAATCATTTTGCTTCTGAAACCTTCAAGTCCTTACAATGTAGGAGAATTCTATTGTTGTATGTACCTTGCCACCCATCCAGGCAGCAGAACATGAATTTTGACTTCTGCAGTTACTGACAAGGTAGCAATATTTAGTGTTTGGGGTGGGGGGGGAAGAAAAAAAAAAAAACACACACACCACACCCCACCAAAAAACCATAAAAACACAAGACCACACAGAATTTCAGTATGGATTACTAAGTGACAAAATGATGTACACTGAGCTGTAGCTTTAATTTTAAGCCATTGTTAGTTTTACTACACCACAGATACAGCTATAATTGTTACACAGAAGCAAAAGGGGCAAAGTCATAAACAGCAGCATTACATATGCAAGCAACACAGATATGATTTCAGAATTAATATGGAACACAAACAAGAATCCTAGGTATTCAGGGTAATCCCTAAAATATCCATTTAAATTGAGAAGCTGCACCTGTCACTGACTTTTTATAAAATAAAGCTTAGTAACAGTTTCTAACTTTTCCAGTAATGCATAGTGGCTCAGGCAGTTGAAATTTCAGTCTTATTAAAAATATACACGTACTTTTCTAAAATAGTGTAGCTACTTAATTTCAACACTATATATTCTTAATGAATTCCTGACCAAGAAATTATATATACCTTTTTAAGACTAGAAAGTTAGGAAAAAAGAACACCTTAATGTTTCACATTGCTCCCTGTAATAACAGAAAGTTTGTTCAACCCAAAGCACCAAAATACTATATTGAGACACACCATGCAATACACTTGGATGAACTTCAAGACTGAGAACCACCAGAAAAGCAATTGAATGTTTAAGAGTTCATCTGTCTTTCTGACATAGTATGGATTCAGTCTCCGCCAAATGAAAACATCCTGGCAAATCAGTAATAAACTATCAGTCCTAGTTTCAATCCTTTAGTAAGTAAGTGGTAAGGTAAAATTTTACATGGTTGTCTTAGAGGCCAGAGAAAGGTACGAAAAATCCAGTATATATTTAAAATGATGCTGCATAATCATAATTATTCTAAAAATATTACATTTATTCATAAATATTTTTCTCTGTAAGGAAATATTAAATACTAGGATATACAGAGAGTACCAGACAGGGATATGCCAACGTAATTTCAGTTCATTCATACCCTTACTGGAAGAATGCTAAAGCTCAAAATGTTCCAATGCTTTTGAAGGGAGGGGGGGGGGAATAAGTTTGTTACTGCACTTATATTTTGTGGAAGTTTCCTTTATCAGAGCCAGCCTATGAAACAGTGTTAACTACTGTACAACTGGAAATCATTCCTTAGACCTCAACAGGGACTTGGTGACAGACTATAACTCTTAAACTATACAGTACACCACCCTGAGGTATTTTCCATAAAAATTTGATTGTACAGTTCTTTTTGGAGGTAGCAACAAGTGCATAGGTAAAGGCACCTCACCTTATAAACACCCAGCTGTTTAGATTTGCTGAATCTCTTAAATATTAAAATGAATGGTGATATGAAGAAATGAAATTCCAAGCCACAGCACAAGAATTTTTATTAAAGGTCACTCTAAATAGACATCTACAAGGAGTATCCATAAGTTCACAGCCTACTTGTAGCATCAAAGTCAACTATTCTAGGGCTTAGAAGTCAGTTGTCGTGGTTTAACCTGGCTGGCAACTAAGCACCATGCAGCTGCTCGCTCACTCCCCCCCTCCCTCAGTGGGATGGGGGAGAGAATTGGGAAAAGAAAAAAAGTAAGACCCGTGGGTTAAGATAGAGACAGTTTACAAAGACAGAAGAATAACAACAGTAATACTAATAATGGTAAGAGAATATACAGAATATATAAAACAAGTGATGCACAATACAATTGCTCACCACCCGCTGACCGATGCCCAGCCCGTCCCAAGCAGCGATCCCTCTGCCCGAGCCGCGATCACTCTCTCTGCAACCGACCGACCAACTAACCCTCCCGAAGCATGACATTATATGGTATGGAATAGCTCTTTGGTCAGTTTGGGTTAGCTGTCCTGTCTGTGCTCCCCCCCAGCTTGTTATGCACCTGGCTGAGCAGGAGAAGCTCAAAAAGTCCTTGAGTAGTCTGAGCACTACTTGGCAACAACTGAAAACATCAGTGTGTTATCAACATTCTTCTGGTACTAAATCCAAAACACAGCACTATGCTAGCTACTATGAAGAAACTTAACTCTATCCCAGCCGAAACCAGGACATCAGTTTATAGAATAAGCTCCATTACGCACTCAGTTGAATGCATATACCCTGTATGGGAGAAGCAAGATCATGACTTCAAGCAGTATAGTTGTTTGGTTATATTTCTATTGTTCTTACCATAAAAAAACCTGCCTGCTTTCAGAAGCCTGCCTGTTTTTCACAGATTAGTTCAAGTAAAAATAGTTTAGAAGGGAGGAAAAAAAATGGTACTTTGAGAAAAATAAGGATGAAAAGACTCTGCAAAAGAATCTCACTTTCACTCTAAGCAGTAACAAAATTGCTAAGATAAGAGCACAGAATACAGTGCAAGTCATGAGCAATCAGATGCTAGAGTCAAAAGAGAAAGAAGTGGCCAAAAGTATTAAATTGCACAGCTATTGAAGTATTACATAATGAGATGCCCAAGCCAATTCCAAAAGCATTTTTTTTTTTCTTTCTATGTCTCATAAGAACTGCACAGGTTCCAAATACGCACTATTTGAAGGAATTGCTTATCTATGATGAAGAAATTAATTTAAATTCTATGTTTTATTCTACTATTTCAGACATCCTTACAACAGTGATAGAATGCATTACTAGTCAATTTTTAAGAAGTAATAATTTGTAAGTATTTAACAATTTATTTGCTATTGGTTTTGCTTAAGTATTAACCTAATAATTAATGGGTTTACTGAAACAAAATTTTCAAATATCTCATCAAGTCTATTATTGTCTACCTTGACAACTGTCCACTCAAAATCTCATTGTTTTTCTTTCTTCAACATAGCAAGCAGCAAAAATAAGTCAAAAAAGTCTTGGTATCTTCCAGCATTGTGAACCCACACACACACCCCCCAAAAAAACCCCACCCCAAAACACCTACCAAAAATCCTGCATACCAACCAAAAGCACACAACACTGGTTCTGCTAAGGTAAAGACTAACCACCAAGACATGAATGTGACTCAAGATATGGACCTGCACACAAGGCTTCCTATAAGAGAAGGTATACAGAAAGTGAAATAGAGAAAGCAGGCTTCGGGCTGCTATGTCTCTGCACCCCATGCAAGTAAAGAGGAATAAGCAGACCACTGGAGAAGCCTTCTTGCTTTTCTAAAATGACAACACAAAGCATCAGGCCTACAAGTGGTACAATTTTCTGAGAGAAAATGGGTAACTGGGGATCTGGTGCTCTGAACTTCTGAAGCAGTATGAAGGCATCATAGTACCTGACTTGGGCCCTACGTTTCCAGCTAAAGAGTTCTGTCATGCAAATCAAACTTTACTCAACAAATCTTCAATGTTTCTTATTTTATCACTTTTGTAAGATTAAAAAAAAGCTAAAAAGTAGTGATAGCTTTTTATAATAAAAATATTTGCAATCAATAAATAATCTAGTCAGTTCAGCAGCTGCAGGCTGAAATATACTACTATATAAACCAAGAAAGCAAGAAAATAATTAGCATATATTTTCTTCTTTATATGAATTCCATTTTTATAGTTCTTCTATAATAACTAGCAATTTATCGATCAAGTCAGAAATGCATTATCAGCCTAGAAACTGCTTGATGGATCAACGAAAAATTGAAACCTTTTTCCACACAAAAGCTTAATAAACAGAGAAAAGAGACCCCAATAGAAACTTTGCCTCAGCCAATTCTATTAGATGAATGCAGTGTAACAAATCAACATAGTATTCCCATATTTATGGCTTGTAAGAGAGATTGGCTGTTCTGCTGTGTAAATACTATTTGCTTGGTTGGAATTCTTTCCCTTTTCCCTTTCTTCCCTGAATTCCTATTTTATGCACTTCATGCTACAGAAAAATAAGGTGAGTGAAACCAAACATTTTAAGTCTCACCATGCATAAGTGATGCTTTCAGTGAGTATTCAACTACCTTTTGTCCCTTGCTCTTTCTGTTTAGTACTTATAGACCACAGTTTCTGTGGCCTATGAAGCCTAAGGTGACTTCAGCAAAGGTCAATTCTTTAGTTCTCACCCAGAACAATGATTTAAGCAGTACTTCATCTATATGCCATCACCACCACCCCCCCCCAAAAAAACCCACCACCAAACTACACATATGCACACATCAAGTAAAGGTCTGAGAACAGAGCATGGCCTTTGCCACAAAGATACAAGCTTCCTTCTAGATTGCTGCCAGCCAATTCTTCTTTGCTTCACCCCCCCTTTAAAAAAAAAAAAAAAAAAAATCACCCAACACATTTTAGCTTTCCCATACGAGGTTCTCAGGCTGTAAGTTCTTTACAATTGTGTTTAAACCAATAAAGAACTCATCACAAGCCAGTATACTTTGTAAATAGCTATATCAAAATAATTACACTGCATGAAGAATGTTCAATGAAGTAATGCATGCTACCACCTAAACTCAACAATAAAAGGCTAACTTTTCCTTTTCAGAAGGAGGTAGAGATCTACTTTTAAAAACCATAAAAATAATTAAAAATATTGTTTGTATTTCATTCAATGTTTACAAATATAGCATGACAAATAATGCTACATATAAACAGATAAGTTTAAAACCTTTTCAATCAAAGCATGATTTGCTACAAGTTCTCAGATGCTAACTAGCTCTGATAAAGTATTTTGACATTACGACTACTTGTTGGGGGTGGGGCAGGGGAGCAAATCAACAAAGGAAATACTTTCATGACCATGGTAGTTTCAGACTATAGTAACTAAAACTGTATTTGGCATTTTTTGACAAAAAAATGCCTAAGTATTTTCCCCAGGAAAAAACATAACCATTGCCTTAAAAATCTCTATGTTAAAGGAACCTTTCATACAAGCTAGTCAAAGCACTTTACCTCATCCAGAGATGCTGTAGCTTCCTTTGGTTGTAGGAATTTTTGAAAATACAGAATAATCTCTAATTTCTTTTCCAACTGAACACTCAGAATCACCCTGGAGTACTCTTGAAATTTTAGACAGAGATGTAAATGTGTGCCATTTAAGAGATGACTTTATTTGTAAGACAAAATAACCACTTAGCCATGGATAACCCAATAATTATTTTTTTTCTGTAAAAATCTTAATAATACATAGTACTTTTCTTAAATAATACAGAATTACTGTATAACTTCAAATGTAAACTTTATTCTGACAACTGTGTATGAAAAGTTTTGTAGGTAAGGACTTAAAAACATATTTTGATAGATAGGTTGATACTGTGCTTATTGTTCTGAAAATGTTTCCTTTCTTCACTGAGGAAAACTGGCAATTCAGCACTTCCAGTGAAGAACATTTCTTTGCAACAGACCTCAAAAAAATGCTTGAAGAAAACACGTTATGCAAACTTTGCGCAATGTAATCCATAGTTTATAACTACAGGAATATAGGAGAGATATACATGTGAAACACTTGATTGTTGACTTTACCCATCAAAATACCTGCATTGTTCTTTTTAAGTGATGTAATGCAGGTATTAATACAGTTATGCTAACAGAGCTTTTAGTAATTGACTTGCATTTTGCAGGCAGTTACGCATGGGGTACTTACCAGTTAAAGATCCATATAGTGCTTACATCAAATTACATACAAGACTCTACAGTTCAGCTTTAAAATATTTCACGCATATCTACAGGATTTTTTTTAAGCAATAAATGACTCATCTGATTTAACTAGCTTTGATGTTATGTTTCTGTAAAGAAAAGAAAAAAAAAAAAAAAAAAAAAAAAAAAAAAAAAAAAAAAAAAAAAAAAAAAAAAAAAGAAACAAGTGCTCCAGTTCTGCTTCTTACTGTCTTGCTAGCTATGACATACTGCCACCAGGTGGAGATAATTTAATAAGAAGCTACCTATTGATGTACAGAGACAGTGGGAGGAATTTCATAATCTAAAATTGTTATTGTAAATTAAACAATGAAAACTGAACCTGAATTAAACTACTTAACTTTGGCATGTACTTTGTACATACTGCTAATATTAACACACAGAGGCCAAAACTTGCTAAAAAATATTCTGAAAATCTTCTCAGATTTGATCTTAAAAATTCAGAACGTACAGAAATTAATTATAAAGGCTTAGCAGCAATCACCAACTGCAGAATCAGTTCAAATGCAATCCTGAAGTGTCATACTATTTTGCCTGAAGGAGGGTGTATGTCAATGACCGCTTAACAGAGAAAAAAGTAGTTTGAGGCAACCAGGTCATGAGACCAGTTAGACAGAACTCCTGCTTCTCTAACATACCCAAAAGAAACCAGACAAGTGTATATTTTAAGTGATAGTAGTAAAAAGCACGACTGTCAAAGACAACACGTGGCCACTCTCTTTGCAGAGACAGATTTGCGGTGTTACATGGGAACAGTACATAGTTTTCCTCAAGGTCTTTCATGCCACTTGTACTGCGTAGCTTCACAATGCAATATGTACTTTGAGGAATAACACAAACAGCTTTAGAAAACAAATGTAAGCAAATCAACATTTGCATGATGTAGTAGAGTCACCCTGCACTTTTTGTGATCCACACTGGCAATCCAATCCACTCACATGCACCTCCCTGCTTTAGACAACAGGAAGGAAGAGCAAGTATTTCTTTCGTCAAGTCTTTGCTGGATGTAGGTAAGGAAGACAAGGAGGAAAAGGCAAAGAAGGCTGAGAAAGGAAGACACCGTATCAGCATTTGGCCCTCTGGAGATTTGCAACCAAAGACACCGCAGTATCTAGAACACATCTTCTTTGTAAACTTCCCCCTTTTCCAAGGGCAGACACCAGCAGAAAAGATTTGCTATCAGAAGGATTACAAGGAGTTAGGTTGGTGGAGAAGTTCACAATTGACTCCATGCCAAAACAAAATTAAACGCATCAAAACTCCAATTTAGCTTTACTACAAATCACATGGCAAAGCAAAGATGGAGACAGTTTCTCATATGAAAAATGCTTGTTAATTTTACATGTCTAGCTGTGGACTTACATAATTTTTCAGATATTTAGTATTACACAAAAACTACAATTCGGCATCAGTCTTTTCATATTTATTATGTCATTCCCTATTTTTCATTATGCTTTTGTTTTGGTTCAGTCCTTCAGGACTTTAAAGAAATAATAATGTCATCTTCATATGTAACTGCTCTTGAAAGCACCCACTTTGCATTCTTCTTTTAAATTAAACTTTTCATAGTATGTTGTTGAGAGCATTCTTTTCACTTTAATTTGTAATACAGAATTTCCTCCCTGGGCAAAGAGCACAATATAAAATATATCCATATCATGAGAGAGATGAAAGTTTTAATTATATTTGGTTACCCTTTTAAAACACAGAATTATGACATTGCACACAGAGAATAAACACAAGTGAAATGACTTTAAATGCTTGCCCTGTATTCCTTAGACAAAAATTTTAATATGTCATAAAATGAAGAATTAACTATCAAGTTGAAGATTATGTGTTTCAGAGGTATTTTTAAAAGCAGTACATTATTTCTAATTTAGAAGTTTCTTGCTGAATTTAACTTAGCCTAACGTGTTTAGAGACTACAGGTGGAAATCCTGTAGTTAGTATTTTGCAAAAAAGCTAAAGATTCAGACTTAATAAGGAATCACTGACAAGATGTATCGACTAAGGACATATTCAATTGGAGTTATGATGCCATTTAATGATTTAACATGAGCCTGGAAAAGTATTTGAATGTGAACCAGAATTAGAAACCAGATGTTTCCAGAAAATTTGGAATACTCAGTCTGTATTAAATACTAGAATAATAGGTATACAAGGTAGGAACATGAAGAGTAGTTACATGGAAGCAGCAACAAATTAGCATCTTCTAAACTTGCAAAAGCTCATCTAGCTTACAAACTGTCATACGTGTTTTCTTATGGTCTACTAGGGTCCAAGGTTAACGCTCAAGCAAAAAGGCATTCAAGCAATTACTAGGTGGTGAACAGGATTCAACAGAATTGGGAAAAAAAGGCTGGACATCGTCTGCCACAAACTGTAACTACAAATAAATTATGTACTTTGACATACACATGGATAGTTTGGTATACTTCCAAATCAAATTAACTTTATTAGTAGTGGCATCAATTTCTTTCCTCCATTGATTACTGCGATACAAATCAGACTTATCCAATTAGAGAAATGCAATTGACATTGTATGATTTATTTTTTGTGTTAACTATTGAAATGTAATTGACAGAGCAATACAATTTTAATTTAAAAGCCTGAACTTCTTTAATTTATATATTTGTCTTTGTTTTATAAATGAAAGAAAGAAAAGTTTCTTAAGTTACAAGATTTGGATGGTATGGTTTGGAGGTTTGGACATACCGCTGTTTCATAGGAGAGGATATGAAACATTCCAGACTAACATCTCTTTCCATTTGTCCTTTCTTTTTAAGGAGTGTATGGAACTAGACTTCAACATGTTGAATTGAAGTTACTTGCTGGCACTATGATTCTCTTTTTTCCTCATGTAAAGTTGCTTCTACAGTATAAATAGAGCACATTTAGGAGAATATTTGCCTGTCTTCTGGGGTTCCAACCTTCTGTGCTGTCTGAGAAAGCCAGAAAAAAAACCAGCTAAATTGAAGCAGTAATGACATTACCATAGAAAGAATGCAGAAATTTGTCTGGCACTTGTGATGTGTCAAATGTGGAAGTCTGAGTTCTGGCAATTGTATCCTGCCCTCCCAATATAAACTGTTAGAATCTGGTTAGTTATACATACTGCTAATATGAAACTGTAGACTACTTACCACAATGAACAAACATGCACAACTAAGTACTTGCTGCAAAGTTCTTACAGTCCAGGAAATTATCTTCTCAAGTACCTCCACCTAGACTTTAAGTCCTCTATGACAGATGCCCATCTATGGCATCTTTTTAATCAATGCATTTTTCTATGACACCTAACTATACTCATATAATTCCTGTAAATTAGAGGGCATCTATTCTGATGTCCTTTATCAAAACATTGTACAAATACATTACAGAAAGCATCAGCTATTTTTTTTCATTTCTCCCACCTGTAATATTTTGCCATATTCAAATTATTTTATATTTCATAATTGTCTTACGACTAATGAATGGAATGGGCAATTCTGAATATTTCTCTTTGCAGATAGTACAGTGATTCTCCAGCACCTTGACATTAATTGTTTAAAAACATACAAAAAACTCACAAGTAAAATTATTGCTCTTCAAGGTGAGTCATCTTCTTAGATTGCCTTTGCAGAGAATACAAATACTGATCATTTGATTTCATGTTTTCAGTGGCAGCTTGGTGAAGCTTACTTGGCTAAAAGTTCTCTAAATGCCAGTTTCTTCTTTAAACATCCCCAGAACAGTTTTTGACAGTCCCACAGAAAATTCATGCTTTTGTGTTTCTAACGGTCATCGCTTCTATTATTTCCATTGTTTAAGAACTGCTACTTATTTTGTGAAGTCAAAGAATTTAGAAGGCATTTCTTTGAGTGTATAAGAGTAGATGCTATATGCATACCTTCCAGATACTAGTGAAATGCTACCTATTTTTAATCTCAGATTTTGGACTGAATTAATCAGCGCTAACTCATAATAAGAACATGACATGAGTGAAAACAGAGTTAACTTTCATTGCATGGTAAATCACTGCACAGATTTTACATATCTGAAAGTTCTAGAAACAATTTCCTGAACAAATATGCTATTATTTAGTACAGAATAGTTAAATTTTTAACTGTTATTATGTAATTAACTAGTTAAATTTCAATGTAATTTTTATTTACTAAATACAACTTTAAAGAAGTCATTCGGAGTTTAATTCTGAAAATAATTCAATCAAGAATACGGAAGAACAGCATTTTGGGGGTATAAGATTGTAGCATCCTTCTGTAGGTACAGCATTACAACATCCCCCTCAAATCCTTTTACATCCTTTTTAGAATCACTTAGCTTTATACAGCCATTATTTTAAAGGCTGTTCCACATTTTTCTTGCTCTTATGGATGGAAGTAATCTTTACATTTTCAGACTAAAATTGTTCAGTCAGTTCAAATCCACTTGTTCCTGCATCAAACACATACTTGAACTTATGTAAAGAATAATTCTCCTTCCTTTCACTTACCACTCTGGAAATTTTTAGAGACTCCAAACATATCCCCTCTCCACTTTAAAGTAAATGAGCCCATTTTCTCTCATGTCCTGATGCCTTCTTTCTCATCTTGTACAAACGCTTATTCTTGAAAATGGATTACCAGACTTGTATACAATATTAAAAGAACAGATTCCACTAGAATCTGGGACAATGATAGAACTACATAAATATATTTTTTTTATATTTGAAAGCCATGCGAGATATATGTATTTACATACACACATACATACAGCCTTGCACACTATTTCTGTTAGAGCACCAAGCACGTACTGGCCAGACATCTTTCCTCTACCTTTTAAACAAAGGTACAGCATTTACCACTGAAATCTTCCTATCATTATCACCACCATTCAGTTTCTCTTTGCCCTTTTTAATACTTCCTTCCCCTCCTCACAAAATCTTGACATTGCAATAACTGATTTCAGAGATCCTGGATTCAAGAACATATGGGATACCTCAGAATGCGTTCCACAGTCACCAGCATGCTCACGAAGAGTTACAAAAAGAAGTAGTAGGAAATGATGACAAATGAGCTTTAAGTGTGTAACTGGAGTCAAAGGTAGTTTGTATATCAGACAGCCATTACTAGATTTCTTTATTTGTGTATCTCAAATTGGTTTGTTCCCTAAGGCTCACAGATCTTCCCCCATAAGATGAAGGGGGGAAGAGAGTGCCGCTCCTGTCTTCTACCACGCACACTGAGTAAATTGAGGGCAGACAAACAAATCCTACTCGTGACTCAACCACTACTCTACAGATATGGAGGATTATGCATTACAAATATAAACCACTCTGACTCATGTATAGGAGAAACCACTGTCTGGAGTCTCTTTTTTAAAATGAGACAGTACTATGTAAGAAGGAAACTAGGGGAATGAGGGTGGGGCGGCACAGAGCCAGAGGAATAAGTGCTGAAGGACTGGGACTGTAGATTCACCATCTGTACATTAAGTGTAACTACTGCTTTCTGCATAGGCTGCACCACTGTCAATGAGTTGAGAGGTAACATTTTATTCCACAAATCTATACAAAGTCTATGATTTCTAGCTATGCAAAGCCCATTCCCCCCCCCCCCTTCAGTTTCTTAAAATACATAACTTTCAGTATTAAAAAGTTAACCAAATGATGGATTTCTCCACAAGTATCCTTGCATTTAAAAATTCATGCAGCAGTATAGTTTGCTGTCGGTTGCTGAAGTTCCTTTTCTAACTCAAAGTACACATTCAGTATGATCCCAATTTGTGTTTTCCAGAGGGCTGTTTTTTCTTGAGGGGGGTTGTTTTTATATATAACAATATAAATTTTTTTCTTCTTGTTAGTTTACTGACATTTCATTGCATGGCTCCCTCTGTCTTTGCTCTGCCTAATAGAACATTCAAACCTTTCACCTTCTGCAACTTGAAAATAACAGGGCTCAAATGAGTTAGTCAACAAAATTCTGCATCTCTGCAGAGTTCTAGCACTTGTCATCATTGTGAGAAAACAACTGAATCTGCTCTTATGCAAGATATTGAATATGACAACTGTTAAAATAGCTTTTTTGGTCTTCACCAGTATTTTCATGTTAAGCTCAACAAGGCAAAATATACAAACACATACCTTTTACGTCAAAATTATAGGGGAAAAAAGTCTTACATATACTAAAACTGCAGTTTGAATTGAAAAACGTTTTTTGCTGGGATAGCTAATCTAAAATTTAGGAAAAAAGAGGTCTATGTGAAGCTTAAAGAACTAATTGCATACACTGTGGTTTTAAAATGTTTACCTCAAACCATTCACATTCACTTGCAGAGGAAAATTTGCCAAAAATATATGCAAAACATGAATATAAAATTGTTGTAACTTGGTGCAAACAAAAAGACACTAATAATTTGAAAATATATGTCTGTTAGGAGGACGAGTACCAACAATTCACCCCTCTGATTTTTCACTTTGCTCTAGATGATAATTTTCATACTCTCACATTCTCCAAATAAGTTAAGGCATTTTTTCTTTCTTGCGATATTCTTTTTCTAACCAACTTTTCAGACAATATTCTAACAGATCAAGAGAGATTTAGGGGGGGGGGCTTTGTTGTTGTTTTGCTTTTCACATTAGTGAAACAGAGGCTTAAATATTGCGTTATATAACGCTTTATTGAAAATAACCTGTAACTGTCTATAATTTCATCAGATAACTTCATTATCCAGTGATCTGGCATGTTTTGATTTGAAGAATCAGCTAAGTATTTTTGTCTACCTAAAAATCCCTCCTTTTTTTTTCTCTTTCTCTCAGTCATTTTAACAGCCTGAATATTTTAGATACAAAATGTACAGTACCTCCCTTTCATTTGAGCTGTTCCTGTCTTTTAACTAGCTGTTAACTAGTCAAGAAACAATGAACTGTATTTGTTACAGCTGACACATTCAGAAGTTAATCGCTGACATAGATTTGGCAGCTATCCCAGTACAGGAAAAAAGAATGTATGGATTAAAGCTACTTTGCATTCTGGTCAGAAACACACACTAGCAACATGACAACGAACTTTGCACTCAAAAAGATCCCTCTTTTAGAAGGCTGCATTAAAGACTGGAGATTAAATAAAACATCTTGTTTACCAAAGTGACAGATTTGGTCTGTAAAAATCAACAATCAAGATCAGAAAAATCAAGGTACATATTACATGCAACAAATCGTAACTTCTAATAAAATTGTAACTGTTTTTCTCAAGCAACCCATTTAAACATGAGAAAAGAAACCAAAACCATTTCCATTTAAGAAACAAGTACACCTTTTAAATAAGATTCTCACATCATTTTCAAGAAGTATTTAAGTGAGACACAAGCTTATAAACATTTACAGTTTTCATGCTTCCCAAGAAATGTAATGAACCCCATTGGAGAAGATGCTAATCAAAGACCAGAGAAGTTAAAAATAAAACCTCATGTATTAAAGATCCAACTGAATAGAGAAATGAAAAGCATTCTCAAAAAAAAAAACAAAACCACAAATGTCCTCGTATCTCTGACAAAGTTGCATGAACTTTCTGTACGGAGTTATTCTGGTGGCAAATGCTATTAGTATTAATAATAATTTTACTTGTTTGGGTTACTACAGGTTATACTTTTCTTCATCTGAGTACTCCCTGCAAGAAGGAAGGAACATGTTCTTATTAGCCCTGTGGAACCCAGGAAAGGAGCAGTACGTCTCACACTGCTAACGGACCGCTGCAAAACCAGTGCAGAGCCACCCGTCTGCGCCTCTCATGCCATCCCCCTCCACAGCTGCAGGCAGGGAAGCTTCCCAAAATGTTCCTTTCAGTACTTAAGAGCAAGTACACTGAAAAAAGTCCAAGCACTAGAAAAGTTAAATAGAAGTTATGTTATTGACTTCAGAGAACCAAGTATATATATCCATTTGGAAGGCACATCATCTTTCCTTCAAGTCATCTGGGGAAGAAATGTAAGTATGAATATTCACAGATACTCAGAAGGAGGTGGTGATTGATTTTATGGATTTGTGAAATATGATTGGTTTTAAATACGTAATTTCAACAGCCCTTACATACAGATTGAAAGATTCTGCTGAAATGTTGAGTCTCAAGCTCTCTACATTGCCAGTGGTTAAAACACAAAGAAATTCTGCTGTATTAAAATACATCCAGTTATACACAAGTTACATATACACAGATACAGCTGCATTCTCCAGACCTCTCTTCTTTTTATAGTCTCCTTGTTCTTCCACTATTCTCTTCCAAGTCTTTGAGACCTGACTTTAAATAAATTATGCTGCTGTTTATACAGCTAATCCAATTTGCAGCAACAGATAACCTCTTATGTGTACAAACAATGCAGGGAACACACAAATTTTGCCCCTCTAATTACTCTGTTCTCTCATTCGTGCTAGGGGATCAGGGAACGTGTGTTCCAATCAGCATTTCAGCGCCATCCTCATTTTTACCATGTGGATTGAAGCATCTACATGGGTTTTACCAGCATTTGGCACCCTGTAAAATGCTCACTCAAAATGCTCCCATAGCATAAAAAAAAAATAGGCTATAATTTTACTTAACACATGATTGAATTGATATAATTATTTTGATATTTCTATATTTGAAACTAGTATTACCAGTAATTAATGTAGCATTTTTGTACTAGTATTTCAATGTGTTTGAGGCTCATACAAAGATAGCTATGTAACACCATCCCACTTCTATTTAAACGGAAACAAAACTCAGGAAGACAAAAGTCAGTCCACCTTCATTCCAAAAATAGATACAAAACCCCAACATTACAGTTATCTACTTTGGCAATTTTAGTAAATGGAGTTTGTTAGAAAGGAGAAAAAAACTTGGTCAGATTCTGAGCCTGTCAACACCGACAGCATCTTTCTCACCCAATTTCATCTACTTGAAGTGTTACCAGTCCAACATTCACAACCAGCCCTGAAGACCACAACAGCCTGTTTGGCCATGGAAAGAAAACAATTTGGTTATTCACTTTCCTTCTTCAAAGAGATAAATGATGACAGCTATTATTTCAAAACTGCAAAAAAGTAATTTCTGATGCTGTGTCAGAATAGCGAGTGGGGAACATAAAAACACCACATTTAAATACAAATCTTATGGAAACTGGGGGGTGGTTTTTGGTTTTGTGATTTGTTTGTTTGTTTTCCTCCCCCCCCCCAGTTTCCCACCAAAAAACCACATTTCTATTTTGTTTCCTTGTCTTCTTAAAGAGAAGAATCAACCATTCCACTTGCTAGTCTGCAGATTTAAATAAGGATTTCTGGGGATACTCCTTAGGATATTAAAGGAATACCAAATCATCACACCCTCCAAACACTCTAGGCTCAGATGAAGCCCATTTAAGACAGAGCTGCTGGAATCAGCATGCACACCCCTAAACAACAACAGTGAAATCAGTTTACAATCACTGCATATTTTCATGTCAGTTTTGACTCCATATCTTATCATAAAATAAAAGCAGGGTGACTGCTAAAGGACTGGAGTGAAATTAGGACAGCTGGTTCAATTCTGGATTCACAATGGAGTTTGTCTGACCTTGATCAAGTTTCTTTATGTTTCACTTCACATCAATAAAATTAGGAATTTTAGCAAAATCAAGGCAGTATTTCTGTTTCATAGACTATGACAGAACTAACACAAAATCCAATATATTAAGTAAGGATTGCTGTCTAAGATGCAACATTAACATCCCCCTTTTCTTTCTGGTGCCAGAATTGGTTGATTCAGAGTATACATTGGGCCATATTAGCATGTAAAACTCCTGAGGCACAAATAAAGTTATTTGCATTAAATCACAAAGCTTTACAATGTGAGAGCCCAGGTTTCTTGCCTGCTAGCAATGTTCTTACAAGAAAACTACAGTCCCTCATACTTCTTCATGAAATTGTTCTTCTCTGTTTAAATGGATATCTATTCTATTGTGTGAAATTGTTGGTATTCAGTCTATCAGGTCTAATCTCTGATTTTATCTGCATGAAGAACAAAAATATACAGTTTAAGATAAGTAGTGACTTCAAAATTTGAAACACTTTTCAAGTATTACTGATTTAATAAAGCTGGGATTTCCCTTCTTACTAGTAGCTCACATCATCTCAGTTATACCAGTTTGAATCCGGTACCAAACTGTCTTCCAAAAGGATACCATTTGACCCTTACTTCCTGAATATAAACTATGTGGACACTCTCAGAACAATATGCCACATTAAGTGCTCCTAATAAAGTTAGAATAGAAGTCAGTGTGGCTTCCTAGAATTAATGGAATAACATTGTGTCTCCGAAAAGGTGGTTCAGCTGTTAGGGTTCCACCCTAAAGACTTGAGAGACTGAATTGAGTTTATTGCTCTGTGTGACATCTCCTCTATTTAGGTCATATACGTACAGCTGTGGACCAAGCTAGCTGTGCCTAAGACATCTGCAGCAGAAACATGAGTAAGTATGATGCAAAGACACTTTAATTCAGCTTAAGTCTGGAGACAATACACATGACAACATGATCACAGCCCATGGCAAATGAAACTACTTGGAGTCAGTCCTCCTGCACTTCTCCTGTTCCTGATAGGAGTGGGCACTCTTTGCCACAAGGACGATGCTGTGCCATTTATATTTACTGGTTTAAGTTTTCTTTAACTTGAGGATCTTTGCAGTGTCCTGCCTTTATCTTTCTGTGGGTGTGCCAACACAATCTTTGGCAGGCAGATGCACGCACTGAGTTGGCCAGATGCAACCTAATGGCAATTTGTGCATCTGTAATTACCACAACACTACGCTAATGTTAATAAGCCGTAACGACAGTTAGTTCAAGCACTGTCACAGGAATGGCAGTTGTAGTTTTTGATTTGGAGCTAGTTTGTCCTGGGTTAACTGGGAGCACATGCAAGGAGAGTGTGCATCTGCCTAGAAGAGAACAAGTGGACATACCTGCTAACTTAATTCACTGCTTTTCCAATGGTGAGGCTGGAGGTGTTGTGAGGTTTAATACATTTCATACTCAGAATTCCTCAGTATGTTATTGATAGTGGGTGGCATACACCTTCTGAAGACAAGTATACAGAAGTAGTTTCAGACTTCATCAGTACTACTGAACAGATAATTATGGAAAACACATTATTTAGTAGAGAACCTTATAGAAAAAAGGAAGTGGTCTTCACTTCTCTGATCTGCTGAAACTATTTCTAAAGTAAAAACCAGAAAGTCTCCATTTAGCCTTTCGCTTCTCTCTTCAGTCTAACAAAGATGCCATTTGTGTCAGTTATGATAACAGATTTTGTTATGTGAATATCTATACACATAACACTGTATGGACAGACCATGTACTTTTTAAAAGGCAGGTACTATTCTCTAATAACAAAAAAAGTGGTTTATTCGCTGCTTGTAGTTACCAGCAAATCACGTACTTCATTTTTCAGTTGAATCAGCCCTTTTTATTGCCAGGTTGTAAACTGACCATCTGTATTACCAAATGTAAGAGGTTGGAATAATAAGTTTTACCACAGAAACATTTACCTCCCTAACATCATACCTCAAAAATTCAGTTTAGATAATGCACAATGCAAGTGAACGGAAACACTGCTAGAGAAGAGAAATTCTGCCAAACAGATGCAGGGCACAGCTCAGCGTTAATTCAATGAACCTGCAAAGGTTAACTGTTTCCATTCTCATTTTCCTTCTTTTAAGACAGCAGGACCCCAAAAATATTTTTATAATGTAAAGATTAAAAAAACCCGACAATTCTTTATGTAGTGAGGAACTAAGCCTTACACAATGATATCTCATGAACAATTAAACTCAGGCAGATAATACAAATGTTTGTTTTGTATAAACATGTTTACTATGAAAATTAGCTTTTGCTTCACTGTGCTTTTTTTTCTAACTGCTTAAAGAAGATTATAATATAATTTTTGCTGGTTTATAGTTCTTTGTCATAGACATGTGCAGCTATTTTTAGGATTGAATTTCAGAAAAACCTCAGGTAACACAATTTTAAGATACTACTTTTTAAACTTATTTGATAATTCAAGCAAAACAAACCTGGAACATACGTATATTTGCAAATGTGGCTACACTTGAAATGGAAATATGACCAGCAGAGCTATTCTAGGTTTTTATGAATCTAATGAACACTTGTGAGAATGCCTAGATTACCTCTTCTCAACATCTTTAAAACCTCATGATAGCTGATTTGCAAGAGAAGTGATAAATGTTTCTTAAGAGTCAACAGCAGCTAAAATGAATAGAATCAGGTGTTAACAGAAAATGACACCACGCAGCATGTCATTATTTCTACAAACATGTCTCTTAATAATGTTCACTCTATTTTCAGGAAACAGTTCAATTGACCTTTGTTCAGTCTTCAGTGTTATGACAAAAAAACAAGTCAATGCTAAACACAAAAGGCCTCTCATGCAGAAGATACCTTTAAGCAAGGCTTGTTCTTCCAGTCTTATGAATAAAATCTTTCAGAGCCATTATGTGAAACTTTGTGTGATGCTTTAAAACACACCTGGACTATGAAAACAGAATTTTATTTTTTAGCAGCCCCCTTCCCCTCTCCCCAAAAAAAAAAAAACCCACAAAGGAAAACATGACCAAGGAGAGAAGCGTCTCTAAGGAAAACATGCACTTCAATAAATATTAGGTGGTGTTCCTTCCTTCCTTCCTGATGCTTGAGTTTCCCCTTTTTTTCCCTGCCATTACAACACTTTTTTCTGATCAAACATTCACAAATGTGGTTGCTAAATTCATTATGCCATTTTCATAGGTAAAAATAGAACATCACTGCAGAAATGGATTGTTCTATATGTTGGCAGATAGAAAAATTACTTCTTTAATACCTGCAGGTCACATAGAATAAATTCAGTGTGGTTATGAACAGAAAAAGGGTTTCTGAAGGTCTAATTTTCATTGACTTGAGTGTAAACAGAGGCTATCTAGAAACCTTTCAGGACTGTATTCAGTGGGCTTCATAGTCCAGAAAATAGTCACAAACACATTTAAGGTGCATTAAAGCAATAGTAACATTCACTAATCACAATAAAAAAAAAGTCAAGTAAGTTTGTTTTAGAATAGCTTCACATGATAGGTCTCTCTCAGTTTTTCAGTCCACTCAACGGTTACCGTTGTCTTCCCTGGTTTAAAATGGGCACAGAAGAACAGATATCAGAACCCCATCTAACCGCAAAAGGGCTTTTCTCTTGAAAAGGAATATTTCTTGGTTTTATTTAGTTGTGGTTGGTTGATTTTATTTTTTTTTTTCCACATGAAATCCTGAGTAGCTAAAAATGCAAAATTCCTGATTCATAGGAAAGTGTGTTTCTTTTCATCAACATTTTTCCAGGAAACAATAGTTTCCCCAGCTAAATCTGCTCCTATATATAGTAGCTAAAGTTCTCATTTGTGTACCTAGGAAAAAAAAAGAAAAGGTTATCAGAATGTGGCACATAAAGGACTGCACAGAATGAAGCAAGTGATCCCTGAGGTTTTAGAACATACCTGGGAATATTTTTTTTATACTAATGTTTGCAAATGAAACAGAACAGTGAATTTAAGGTCAAAATTCATTTTTAAATGAATAGCATATAAGCAAATCACGCACTCAGAACTGTATCATGCACTCAGAACTGAAACCCACTATCATGACATTAAGCAAATATCTGTACATTTACTTCTAAGAATGGTAAAATCAGAATAATTTTACCATGAGTTTAGAAGAACCGTATAGAAAATATCACCTATAAGACCGTTCTCAAACCCAGCAATGTAAATTCTGTATTGTAAACTGGCTTTATAAACCAAAGACATTCACAGAAATGTAATGCAAAAGCGCTGGGGAGGATTATTTTGACTAAATGCTAAAAGCTGTTGAACCCAATGCGTGGAACTGCCATAAACTGGCACAAATCCATTTAACATCTGATCACTCAGACAGTACGCTTACAGACCTACAGGCATGACCTGAATACTGAACATCTAAGGAACAATTTTGACTAGTGTCACAAAGCCACAGACCAAAACAAACAAAATCGAATAATGAATTTTTGTACTGAATGGTAAACTCTCCAACACAGCTATGACCCAGCCTGCAACAACTAAGTGACTGCAATGATTAATTGCACAAAGCTCAACTTTCTCATATGTTCCCAGAGGGAGAAAATGAAATCAGTAGCTTACAATACTTACAGTATATCTTTGGTTTTATTATTAAAAAAACAGAGGAGAAATATCCTTTTTATCTCACATACTATCTTGAATAGAAACTGTCACACCAGAACATCCCTTTAGTTCTTAGCTCTTCTGTGCTGTTGGATTAGCCCCACACTTTTTCCAGCACTACTTTATAAACATGCCCACTACTTAAAGTTAGAGCTTGATTTTCTATTCTTTACTAAATCAAAATTCCCACGTACTCACATGGGAGTTATACAACTCCTGAAAGCTTCAATCAGACCCTGAAAGCTGCAATCAGTACAACCCCCGAAACAGTACTCTTGGCACACAAGTCTCCCATCAACTTCAGTGGGAGTTCCATGGCTCCAGGGTGTGCACAGTTCTGTCAGCAGCACTCATCTCGCATAACACGATTTTCTTAAAATAAACTATACAGGCTAGAGATAGATGTAGCATTCATGTTATACCACAGACAGCCTTCATTGGAAAAAGTCAGCATTTGTTTTTTCATAAATCTAAAGTTAGGGAATTATTCCCCAACACAGAAAGCACAGGAGTACGAGAATTATTGCATTATTCATCACTGATGGCAATGCCCAGGTGGATATAATTCATCTTGAATTTCAAATCCCAGATAAGATTTACAAAGTTAGAATTCGGGAACAAAGAGCAAACAGAAAGCAACAAAAGCAAACCTTCTATTGTGTAATATGGATGTCTGATACAAAAATAATTCAGGTGATTAGCAAAACCACAATGTTTCAATGCTGTGCAATTTAATCTTTGTGATTCTCTATTATTGTTATATATGCAAATAAATGATTTAAGACCACATTTTCTAAGAACAGTTTTCTTCCACTTTCAAAGAGATGTAGGCAAGTGAGAAAAAAAATCCAGACATTAAAAGAATGGAAAAAAGGGGTTTGGCACCCAAGCATCTGATTATTTGAAGTTTTCCCAGAAAGAACTGTAGATAGCTTTATTTTTTTTTTTTAAACATACAGACAACATCTAGTGACACCAGCACAATTTACAACAGGTAACCCAAGAAACTCTGCAATTCTTACTGCATTAAGAAGTAATATCTGCTATGTAGCACCTATTAATGGACGAGAAACACTCAGATAATTATATTTTCCAGAAAGTATCATTCAGCAATTTGAAAACTATTTTTCCTCTATGTCTTGAGAACCTTTATATGAAGAATGTCTTAGAAGCACATCATTTGAAGGGATCTCCTGGGACATTCCAGGGACCCATTAAGTGTTATCCTTTCATGAATTAATAGAGAACCATCTTAAGAATAACCATACTTCTTCCCTCTCACTCCTATAATGCTCCAGAGTCACTGCTTTTTTTGGCCAGAAATTAATTTTCATCCTGAAGGGTTTTTTTGTAACCAGTTTATATGCATTCACTCATATATCATGCTTTCCTTTCAAGTACCTCTGTACTCTGTATGTTCATCCCTGGGAGTTGTCTTCCTAGCAATCAAATCTCTCTCAGCATTCATTTTACCAGGATAACTGCTCAAAGACTTTTAGCCTCCACCCCCTTGTAAGGCAGAACTCGCAACAGTAATTACAGCGCCAAAGAGGTACTTACAAACAAGGAGGTTTTTTACAATCGGCCTGATGCAGATCAGCTTAAAATTCAAGTACTTCACATTAACATTTGTTAAATTAAGATAATCATTACCAAAGGCTAGGAAAATTTAAAAAAAAAAACAACTAAAAAAAGTAGGAAATACCAAACCAAACAAAAAATATTATTAAATCATTGGAAAGTCCATGAATATAATGTAGTTCTGAGCCCATCAAAGAGATGGGCAGCTTCTCTGTGATACATACAATTATTAATGTCATGGAAGAGTTGAGCAAGGAATTCGTATTACTCCATTACTTACAACAGAGCAACTAAGAGACTGAATGTTATTTTTTTCAGGCTTCTTTCAGCATTTTCCCTTGTTTAAGCTGTTGACACAGTGTACCAAGTAGATCAAAGTATCGACAGGTTTAAGAACAAATTCATGCAACAAAGATATGCCAAGATTATTAAGGAAGATCATATAGATATAACCTGACATATCCCTGAATGTTGTAGGGTGCACTGACAGAAGTATCATGCTGTTCTTGTTCTGTACTTATCCTGTTTCTTTATGGCTCTTGCCTTGAGGCTCTGTCAGATCGAGGTCACTGAAGTATATCGATCCTTGTTCTGATCCAGTAAGCACGTTCGTTTATGAGTATGGGATGCTCAAGAACTTTAAAAACAATGCTATAGTATGCTATTCCTATTAACTGAGCTTCAGTACATTCACCACATCCCCCTTTTCTACTCTCTCCCCCAAACCCTGTATCTTTAGTTTACTTTGCTTAGACTAATTAACATAATGACATAATATTGACATAACAACATTGCTGTTCTGACTACATCTTTCCTGTTATAATAAAGACAAAAATTCATTTTGTGTGACCAGTTCAGAAAACTATTCATAGTAAGAGACAGAATCACCTCTCCCTGTTTACACCTACCTGCGACACATACCACAAAGATCTCCATACACTGCTCTATGTCTCTTTCTTTTTAAATACTTCATTATTTCAAGCATAGACCTGACCACATACAAGCCAAATTCAGCTGCAGTACAAAGGTCTACAAAGTTAACGGGTTTGAAATTGCTTGCAGCTTGACTTGGTGCAATGTGGTTTAGTAACAAGAAAATTAATGGCAATGATTTTGTTTTTAAACTCAATTCCTAGTATGCTCCAAATGGCACCTCTTGGGCAAAGTGATAAGGACAACTTCTTGTATGAATTTCGTATATGAATTCCAAGTATGAATTTCAGCTCATAGCCAGTCAAACAACTAGTATTCTTACTTATGCTACAACTGCAATGTAAATAATCAGTTTAATATTAGCTAACTGGAAAGGTCATTTTGAAAAGGGAATTTTCATTCATATCCTAAGAAGTTATTCATATGCTACTGGTGTATTATGTATTACTTTGGATTTTGTTGAACTATATAGTTATTAGTTAACCTTTGTCTGCTGTTTAGCAATACTACTCAGGTAATTAGAACACTAAATAAAAAACAGTGTACCCTTCTAAAGCCACAATAAAAAATTAGGTAGGAGGAAAAATATAACTGGGCAAAGAGAAAAAAAGCCACTTTACTCCCCTCTCTTCCTTATTTTTTCTGGAAGAGAGCCACAAGATCTTAAATAAACATAAATTAACATGTCAATATTTTATGACTTTTATGGAAAAGTAGTTCTTGAAGGAACTTGTATCGTACTTGGATAAGAGGAAGTTTATTTCAGTAATGATAGACAGGACCAGTGAAGAAGCTGACTAAACTCCCATAGTACTTAATGTTGCTACCCAAGTTTATCTGGATGTTGCCCATCCACAAACTGGCTATTTCAGATAAGATTATAGTTAGATCATGGAAACTGGCAGCAAATGACAGCCTTGGTTAGTAGATCTCCAGGCTCACCAAAGTTATTTTGGTTTTTAAAAGATCTCTCCATCTCATTTGCAATACTCCTTGTGTATTATATGAAAAGAAAGATTAAATCAATCAGCTGTTTTTTTATAAAAAGAGCATAAAACAGGTAAAAGAAGGTGTTTGGTTTGTTTTTTTAAACAGTAGTAGCATTGTTAAATAAGCAAAAACTGTGTAATGAATTTTTAGTTGACACGTTTCACTGTACCTCCTTCACAAATTAACTCATTTGAGACATTAAAATAACTGCTTTTAAAGAACCCATCTAGTTTGTGTTTGCATGAAAACAAACTTAAGGAAATTGAAATCTTCCTAGAATAGAGTTGGGCCACAGTGTTCATAGTCATCTTCCTATTTAATAGTTGTTATAAATATCTCATTCTGCAGTAGATCTGACTTTATCTTTTTAGTTCAAACCACTACTCCTGTGTCATGTCATTACTGATCTAGCTTTTGATGCATGGACGCAAGGAGAAAAATTTTCTGTTAATCAGAATTTCCTAAATCATAACAGCAGCACAAATGGATAGTATTGTCCCATCTCATGCTATTTCAAAAATGAAAGCTGTTTGCCTCCTGGCATTTCAAGAGATGCTTTCACATACACCACAGCTCCAAAACCCACTGAAGTCAACAGACTCTTGCTCAGTGTGACAGCCTTTGGATTAGTGCAACCAACAGTGCTTCCATGGAGCTACTCAAATGCAGGTTATTCAAAGGCTTAGTGGTCTTGTTTTAAACAAGATTTTCTAAAAAGTAGACTTGTGTATGCACTTGTATTCTTTGTTTCCTTTACACATAATTTTTAAGTCACTTTTAAATGGATTTTTTCCCAGTACAAAAAGATTTTAGTGTCATAAACTGTTGCCACAAATAGCTGTAGCCAAATAAATGACTCTCCATGCTACTGATCTTTTTTATTCCTCTAACTCTTTTATTCTTTTCATTCAATAAACTAAGAGGTAGATTCTGAGCTTGTCTACAGCAGAGCAAATCAGAAAATATCTTCTCCAATTAATGATGTCATCAGTCAAACAATAACTAATACAAAAATTCAGCCATATAACAAAAAGAAGCTTGGTACCTTTATTTTTGATGATACCCTGTTCAAGATCTTATAGCATAACACGAGACATCTGAAGAGTATCTTGTTATTTTAAATTAATTCATTTTCCTGATACCTTTAAAAATATCCAAAGCCACACAATCACAGTATTATGAGAAACTGAGCTACAAAAGCAATAAAAAGATTTTGTGAAAGAATGCAGTACGATGTTACTGAAGCTTAAATATACTAAGGGCGGGGGAAGGGATGGGACATAATTACAAATTAGGTCATGACTAATTTATTAGGTCAAAATAAAAAGTGATAAGATCTAACGTTAGATACCAACAGGCTTGGATCTAGTCTATCAGATTCCAGTGACCCTTCAGATTTGAATATATCAGGATATCCATAAGTTTTCTCTCACATTTCTGAATTTCAAGGACATCAAAAAAAATTCAAACAACCTGCAACACATAAAACCTAAGGATACACTTCATCAAGTATATTACATTTGTTTTATAAAACAAATGTATGTGCTAAAAAACAACCAAACAAAAAGAAACAAATAACACATCTGGCATGATTAGTTGGCATAAACCATTTAAAATATGAATACCAGTTATTACCCAGATGAAGAATCTGGAGAAGTCTATATCCTACTCTTTCAATAACAGATTTTCAACTCACAGTCACAAATTACAGTGTAGTTAAAAACACGTGTTTACCAAAATGACATATTAACTTCAATCAATTGTGCTGAAATTACGTGGCGCGTGCTGAATGTAACTGGGGGATTACTGGAGTAAGTTGGAAGAAAATCAGTAAGTAAACATGAATCTCTTGGGAAAGGTGCCTCAAAGAAAAGGTCAGTGGAAGGGCAAACAAATACAGTATTTGTTCTCAAAGTATGTGTTGGAAAAGGCGGCCATGAAAGGCAAATCATACATAAATTGGTCGTAACACTCCAATAACGTTCCCATAGAGAAAAATAATTAGTTATCTAAACACAAACATACATGAACTGTGCTATAAGAGAAAAAGACAAAGTCAAAATGATGCTATTCAACCTCTTAGAAAAGACTTCAAAGCTTTATCTCTATGTCTTTATCCTTCATACATTTCATGATTTAGAGCCACTGCAAATGATAAAAATATCTTGAACTCCATTTTGTATAGGAGTGCATGAAACAAAACTCTGCATATTTCTCAACCATCCATTCTTAAGTCAATCTTTTAGAACACCTCATCAGTCAAGGTTTATTTTCAGGCAGACATTTTGATTCTCATCTTTACCTGAAGAGAAGCTACATAGGCTAAAACAGCAAATCCAACACTATTTTTTGTCTGAATTTTTTTTTTTTTGAAAGAGTAAAAAGGAGAAGAGAAGGTAGTAGATGTATTTTAATCTTAATGCAGTTGTATAAATCAACTGGTAGCAGAAAACAACGGTTAGGCTAAGTCTCAGGATATGTATCAGATTCTGGTATACAACTGGAGTAAACTGTTAGTTCCATTTAATCCAGTAGACAAACTCCTCGATTTCAAAATTCCAAGTTTCATGGATTTCCTACATAAAAAGCAGGAAGAAGCAGGATTCTAGAAAGTGACTGCGCGATAGCGAATAAGATGCCTGTGCTGGCTTCTCTTTGTGGGGGATGTTCCTTATTACAAGGGCTTATAAGGGACTGGTTGTTAAAGAGAAACTCTTCAGGAAAAACAAAAACAAACTCAGTATCAAAGCAGTCAAAGGAGGAAACTTAAACCACAATGACTGAACAAGTACTCACTCCTATGAATCTTCTGGATGAATATGAAATAGATTAAATTCTACAAGCAAAACATTTTCTACTGCAACTTACCAAAATTTGCTAACCTAAAGAAATTTCTATTATGCAAAGTGATAAAAGAAATAGGATTTTTGCTATCTGGGAAGATGTCCATTTCACCCACTTTAAGTTGGTGTCCCCAGACACCGGTAAAAAACAACGAAGCCTCCCCTTCTGAGTGTTGTATCACTACATAGCTTAAAAAGCAGATTTACAGAGTGGAGTAGGCTGTTTTGTTGGTCTGGGTTTTTTTTTTTTTTTCTTTTTTATTTAAGCAAAGCTAATTAATTTTGGGCCTTTCACTCTGGATGAATTGTCTGGACAGCTTTGAAAGGTTAAGAAAAAAGTCCTTTTGTTTTAGCATAACAACATTGCCAGTTAAACTCCTCCCTTGTGTTGAAATTAGGAGAGGGAATATTTGGCCCTGGTAGATAATTACAACATTCATAAGCTCTTAACTTAAGGGGCTGGGGGAGGGTGCTGCTGTTTGCTACTTGTTTGCAAACCACTCTGGTTTTCTGAAATGGAACAAATACATCACAGTTCCCTCTCCCCAGTCTTAAACACCAGCACTTCCCAAAGAAAAAGCTTCAGTCATTCTTCATAAAGTCTACGGCAGCTGTATCGTTAGAAATATAAATCTTCAACCTATGACTTTCAATGTTCCCAAAGCAAATGATCCAAATCTAGTTACTGGGTTTTTCTTAACCATCCAGACTCTTTTCTATCTCTACTTTAACATAAAAAAGTCATAATCATAATTTAATACTCAGGTAACACACATTTTCTTAAAAACAAACAAACCAACCCTCACAAACACCACAACCTTAAGTCAATGATGCAAGCGTTCCCCACCACTGCATTCCCAAAAGAAAATAAATCCCAAGAGTTTTTGGAACAGCCTCTCAAATGATTTTAATCACTTCAAGCAATTCTCAAGATTACTTAAAGTAGGTGTCAAAAAAATAAAAAATGCACAATAAACTCCTCACCGTAATGATATTTGTTAAAATAAAATAATAAAAAAAACACTGTAGGATTTTCTTCTCCCCTAGCAATCTAAATGGGAATATTTTCCATATGCAGATGTTTTCCCACTCTTATTTACTATCCCCTGCTGTGGATTGAGGTTGCATGTTCCTGTTATTTCTACAGCCAATTCAAAAATCTTACTCTCCCCCACCACTAATACGATTAATGCCCTTTATTTCAAAAAAAAAAAAAAAGCTGTTTTTTTATATTAAGACTAATAACTTACTCTCAATATTAGATTTATTCAGCGTTCCTCCTCTTTTTTCCATCTCTGCCTCATATCCATCCCCTATAATTTTTAAAACTCTGCTTAATAGCATCTAGAATTTCACTCCATTATTTATCTTCTGACATTTGTGATAGTAAGATACCAAACTATGTAATCCTCCTACGCTGCAGTAATCACACTTCACAAACTAGCTTTCTACCGTTCCTCCGTCAGAGGAACCACAGACCATATCTCTGTGCACGTTACACCTAGGTCGATCAATGCAAAGCCTGAAGGAAGCTTCCCTCTTCTCCTCCTTTGCCATCCCAGTGCTGGCTATGCTGAAAAGCCTCCGAATCCCGCTGCTCATCGGGAGACCTCCCGGAGCTCATCCCGAGGTGGCAGAAGCACAGAAGCATTTCTACAGAAATTGAGAGCATCTGGTGCCTCTTTGCTACTTATCACCGACAGAAAACGTCTGTACGGTATGAGGTTTAGCGATAAACGCATCGAAGACGACCTGCAGAGCTGCAGTCTCAATACCTCAAGGCATAACGCCCCTTCCTTTCCACCCCCCCGCGCCTTTTCCCAGG
>NW_009260028.1:2707576-2707823 GCF_000687185.1 Egretta garzetta | reverse complement strand
TCAGGTCAATTTCCGACTGGCTCTACCGGCAGCGCTTCGCTCCGGTCCTGAGAATGAAGCCCTCGGGGCAGGCGCGATCCCCGACAGATACATATTTTGGGGTGGGGGGGAGTTCTAATCGCTTGATCTCCCTCCCGCATTTATCGCCCCCCCAAAAAGGCGAGACCTCATGCAAACCAGCTAAGTGCACTTAGCGTCTTCCAGATTTTTTTTGTTGTTGTTGTTTTCGTTTTCCTCATAAATTATT
>NW_009260028.1:2647597-2706727 GCF_000687185.1 Egretta garzetta | reverse complement strand
CGGCGATTCCCCCGCTCCTTCCCCGCGCGGTGCCGTGCTGCAGCGTGGGTGGGCGCCGTGAGCCTCGCCTAGGGTCGCCTCTTCGACTGAACCACGTTGGGTTTACGCTTGGGCCGTGTGGGAATTCACTCGTTTTGGCTTCCGTTCCTGGGACAGAGGGGGGAAATACCTTCTGCTATTTACAACTGCATGAAATAAAAACGGTAAAAAAATAAATTGCTTACCTTGATCTTGCTTTGTAAGGCAAAAAAAAAGACTGCTCTACAGTAAAAAGAGGAAGAGGTGGATTCTTGTCCACCTTGACTTTGAAAAGGTAATTTGGGGGGGGGGGAAGGGGGGGGTTAATTAAGCTATGGGGTCCAAAGCAGCTTCTACAAATTTGTCACCACCTGTATGATACATGGAAGGAGATGGAAGTGGATTTATATTAATGTGAAGCGGTAGTGATAGAGTAGTTAATAAAAGATTCATCCAAATTAACACATCCCTAATAATTTTTCCAACCTTTTTTTTTTTTTTTTTTTCCCCTTTTCAAGGGAATTTGGGTCTTGGGGAGGAGGAGGGAGACAAGAAGTCCCTTCGCAGAAACCTAATACAAATGGTACAACTAGTATCTTCAGCTTGGCTTGCTGCACAGTAGCCTTACAGAATTAGAAAACCCAGGAGGAGGAAACTGTGTAGTCAGATCTTGCTGGTATCGACGTGACAGGTGATAAAACTGAAGGTCTTTCCTCAGAAGATGATGTTTTGGGATGCTTGGGAACATGTACAGAAAGTGCTGGTAGCAGGGAGAGCGAGAGCTTTGTGCCGTGGGCTGGTTAACACCACATAAATGAGAACCTCGTTGCTCAACTACGCACCACGTGGCCCTGCTCTTGAAACTAAGGAATTTTGTTCCCTAGTATGGAATGAACAGATTCATTTTCATGTATATTTAAGTGGGGATGGAACTGTAATTCCTCGTATGGTTTTGGAAATCCAAAATATGGCAACTTCAGCAAAGCCTTTTAGGTGAGAACTGGATTTATATTTAGGAGCCATTCTGCTCCTCAGTGTCGGCAGAGAAGCCTAATTGCAGAAACTTTTGGCTGGGGCCTTTAGCGCAGGTTCAGGAAAGCTCCACAGAAGGAAGTATTCTGGTGAAGAAGTTTTCCCAGAAAGAAGGTTCTGTCAGCCCCAGTACCCGACTACAGAAATAGGCATCGCTAGTAGATTAACATGGAAAGGCGATGAAAACAAATACCAGATAAAAACCTTAAAAGAAAAAGAAATATAATTCTTGCTGGGCAAAAAGCGAGAAACCCTCACTATGAAGTAGATAACATGCCAAATTTGTCAAACTTATCTTTGGTTTTAAGGTGTTTGGAGCATTACCACCCAGCAAAAGTGGAACAAACAGAGAAGACAAAAACAGTATTAATAAATAAAACCAAATAACTTGTACGCATACCTTAACATCTATTATAGTCTGCTTCAGTTAGGGGCCAGAGGTAGTACAGAGGCACCTCGATCTGCGCAGGCGCGTAGGCTGAAATCCACATACAGCAGGCACCCCACCAAGGCCCAATACAGAAGCCCCACAAGAACTAAACAGAAAGAATGCTACTGTTGCAAGTTTGCTTATTTTAGATCATAAATGTGATGAGTATTACACCAGTGTCTGATCTGAGTGGCCAGTTCTTGTTCCTTTGAAATGGGATGAGGATGCTTTGCTTCCAAGCAGGATTCCTCGTCCTGAGAAGTCTGCTTAACTGCTTGTCTGCAGCAGTGAACAGAGCTCGCCATGTAGACTGTCAGTGCCATTTTGCTACAGGATTTGGAGAAACCTGGTTTTAGTCCAGCTTCTCAAGGAAAAAGGAAACATACTCTTTGCGTCCTGAAGCAGCAGAGTAGCAACAACAACAAAAGATAGACATAAATCTCAAAGATAATCACATTCTTGTAGTACCGCTCTAAAAGAGAGAGAGGGACCTCAATGAAGGAAGAGGCGGCAGCCGATTGGTCCATCCAGTAGGCACGTAGCTCCCGATGCTCTCTCACATATACTGCCACCTAAAATGTACGTGTACACATCCTGACACCGCGCAGCGGAGGGATGGAGAGGAGGGGACAAAGTATGTGAGTATGCAGGGCTTCATTGTTTCTGCTGCTTACGGAACAACTCATTTGTCACGGAAGAAAGATCTGTAAAAAAAAGCATGTCATACTGAACCACAACAGCAAATCTCACTGAGATCACACAAACAGAGATTAGAAAGATGCAGAAAAAGTGCTCAGCTTTTCTGCCATCCATATCTACATGACTCTTGGTGTGTGCGACTGTACATTAAATGAACCAAAAGGTGAGCATTTCAAAGCGCTGTAAAGCACTAATTGGTATCAACAACAACACACCTGCAGTATGTGCCATTCTTCAGCTAATGGCATTTGTCTTCAAAGAGTGCGCTGTTTACTGGGGGGAAGCCTGACATAGAGTTTAACAGCTGTGCTTAGAATGGGGAATTAGAAAACATGATTTCTGGGTAATGTCACATGCGTAACAAACATGTTGGCAGAAAACAAAGACATTTTCATGCTACATATATTTTAAAAATAAGACCAGAAATAAACTACAATGAGCGTTATCCCATGTGAACGGCCAAGAGGTGCAACATCAAGAAGCATAGTGATCATTCTGTCGGGGCAGCTATTCCAAAGGTGGAGAAATCAACTTTGATGGGTTTTCAAAGCAATTAAAGTACACCACCAGTGACTGAAAAGGCTTGCCAGAAAAATCTTAGGGGAAAAGAAGAGAAAATATTAACTAGTATTACATACACGTTTGATTAATGCCTTAGATCTTTTGGAACACCGTACTCAGAATCTAAGTAGATATATCTGTAAGTTCCCTGTCTTTTACCTGTCGCACAATAGCCTCCAGCTTTCGCAACTGTGCTGTCATACACAGCTTTTCTCCTAAAAAGTTTTACTACCTATGAAGTTAGCAAAAAGACAGCAAGAATTCATTTTTCCCAGTGTTACCTACTTGTTTTGCTCAGTGGGATTGTTTATTCAGTAGCCTATCAGCTGGTATGAGTAAAAGTGGTAAAATTAGGCTCTGGCAACAGAACCATTTTAAGCTATCATCACTGTGCTTAAGTCAGTTTACAAGAACCGAGGATCTGTATACTTGCTGTGACTGAAACTTGCTTGTCAAGAAACATCTCCATGGTGTTTTTGCAAGGATTACTTTATTTTTAAATTGATTGATGATTGCATGTTCAATGCAAATGTAATTAAATACAGAAACTTAAATCTTGGTGATGATTTCGTAATGGATATTTATACTTGAAGTACACGTTTCCCTGTGGACACCCAAGTTGCCAAGAGATCCAGCTGGATTTGCTTACTTGCCTTACATAAACTGAAATGTTAAGGAGGCACCTTAAAAGTAGCTGAGACTTTTAGGGGAACTTATGATAATGGCACAGTTACAAAGAAAGCACAGAGAGATCGTATGTCTAGATATACCTGGTGAAGAGTTGTAAGGAAATAGGCATGTCCTAGAGCAATTATCAAATGTTTGGGGGACAGGAAATGAGACAGAAAAGGGAAAGATAAAAGAGAAAATCCCCCTTCTTGCAAACCAAGTATCTTACACTTGCAGGAAAATGCCTTCTGCAGACAGGGTAATTTTCAGAGGTGCTCATAAACCAAATTGCTGATCATCTCCAAAGTGAGTAATTATCCCAAATAGAATGCTTTCCTATGAACACTGAAAACACAATTAAAGTGGCACTAAGATAAATTATACAACAGTGAACAACAGCATTATTGTAGTGAGGAAATGATGCACAATAAACAAAAGACAGTTTCATAAATGTTTGCACCACTATTATGTTTCAAGTTCTTAACATCTTATAGAGACTTTCATAAAGAACTAAAATTACTATAATTTTGGATGAACATTTTATGAGAAAGAGTCAAAAACATTGTTGCCACTCTGTTTCAGGTCATTTTCAATAAAGAACTCTCCTTCCTGTTAGAGAAACTTAAAACTATCTTGAAATTATTCAGATACTCATGGATTTTGTGTAGGGAGGATGTCCTGGTTTCAGCTGGGATAGAGTTAATTTTCTTGTAGTAACTGGCATAGTGCTGTGGTTTGGATTTAGGATGAGAAGGATGTTGATAGCTCACCGATGTTTTAGTTGTTGCTGAGCAGGGCTTACACCAGTCAAGGACTTTTTCAGCTTCCCCTGCTCTGCCAGGCGCACAAGGAGCTGGGAGGGGGGCACAGCCAGGACAGCTGACCCCAACTGGCCAAAGGGGTATGCCAGACCATAGGACATCATGCTCAAGGGGGAATTAGCTGGGGGAGGGGGGGTGAGCGATCACTGCTTGGGACGGTCTGGGCATCAGTAAGCAGGTGGTGAGCCATTGCATTGTGCATCACTTGTTTTATATATTCCGCATATTCTCTTACCATTATTATTAGTATTGTTATTATTATTCTTTTCATCTGCTGCTTTATTAAACTGTCTTTATCTTAATCCATGGGTTTTACTTTTTTTTTCCAATTCTCTTCCCCATCCCACTGAGGGAGGGAGGGAGTGAGAGAGTGGCTGCGTGGTGTTCAGCTGTCTGCCAGGTTAACCACGGCAGTGGATAACTACCTGTAACATTTCTGGAACTGAATGATGACAAGGGCACACATAAAATAATTTTGTCCAGGTAAAGACGACTTGCTTAATTTTTGAAGACAGCGAAGTTGCTTGAAATACAGTGTGCTAATTTGATTACAATATAAAACGTTGTGCTGACGAAAGGAATCAATAAGCTAAATTTATATGTCTGAAGGAAGCATTGTACAATCGTGTGTCTAGTGCAGCAAAAGTAGCATTTGAGAGATGAGACAAGGTAACTTGTCTGAACTCTAGAGACAGATTTTCGTACCTTCCAGGTTACCACGTTTCTAGATGTGTGACTCTATTCCTCTTCTCAGATCAGTCACTCAAAACCCGTGAACTCTCAACAGTCACTATCCCGTCACTATCAGCTTGAAATATTTGGGCAGGATTATGGGCACATTGTTTATTTTACCTGAGAATGAAACTGCCAGTGCTAAGGTGCTCCAGCTGGCTCAAATATAACTGTCGACATATTCAGAAGCATGGCAGGTGCGTACTTTACCTCCTTTATGGCCTGCTTATGAACACCCTCACACACCTTTTTTTTCATTCCCTTCTTTCCTATTAGTTAGACGTATTTTATTTCATAGAATTTCCAGAGCAAAGATCCTTTCTTTTTCTTTTTTTTCTTTTTTTTTAATCTGCGAATATCATGGATGCTACCAAAAAATGTTTCATAAATTACTACATCTCCTTAGCTCATTGGAACTGTCACCTTCACTCCTGACAGGTGTAAACACCTGCTTTTGGTTACTGAAGTCCCACCAGCCATTTGTTATTGTCTCTTAGACAAAAATTATCCCTCCATGAACTGTATCACCATATCATGCAAGTGCTAATATCTGGTTTAGTCCAGTGTCAGTTAAGATAATGAAAGGGACTTTCAAGAATATTTTATTACTGCAGCACTGAAGAAGAGACAAAAATATTTGCTATCCTTAGCCAAGATGTGCAGAAGTTATTTCAGTATGTGGAACAGCAAAGAATGGTTGGCACATGGTGAGAATTTGAAGAGCAGTTGTCTTTAAAGCGGTTGTGTGTGCAAAACACGAAAGTGCGACAAAATGTAAATTGCAATTATTCAGTCATTCATACTTTCATTAACAGCAAAGATTAAAAACATAAAAAACCCCAGACCGAAGAAAGGTTATCTGTAGAATGTAGTATTAGACATAAAGTGAAATTTAGAAAGTTTATGGATACCTTCGGGTTACAGTCCTATATTGTGATGCCAAATGTGCAGCACATTTTAAGCACTGCCCAGATTAAATAGATTAGTACAGGGAGATATCTGACTACCCTGATCCACATCACTGTCCTAGTTTTCACTGGAATCAGGTAATTATTGATTTATATGTGATACAAGTGAACAAGGAGGTATGATACGGGGGATATCAACAGTCATGAAAGCTTTATTTAGGATTTAGGAATAAGTCTTTAGTTAAACACGTAAATAAGGTGGGGAAAGGGAACACATATAATTTTGAGTATATTGATTTCTCCAAGCGATAAAAGAACTGTGTCCACAGCTCCAGTTCTCAACATGGAGGAAACATCATGATGAAAGTGTTCAGCTGTGAACTCAGGAAGAGATTATTGACTAAATAATGATGGAAAATTCAAAAGAATGTGGATTTTAACTCCAAACTGTTAAAAAGGCATGTGATCTAAACCCCATAGTTTATACCAAAACTTACCTTTTCATTTAATTTCAGACCCACAACTTCAGAAGTTCTTATTCATGAGGAGACATCTGCTCCTTTACTGAGATATTCTGAGCTCTTGACATCTTCTAGCATCTTTATACAGCAAGCAGTTTCAAAGGTTAGCTGTGTCGGTTACACAACATTTTCTTTCACTAGTTTTAAATTTGATGAGTTTTGAAAGATGAGTTCTCAGTTTGGTCTCTCTAGACACTGTATTATAAGAGTAAACATCCTCCTTTATATTTTCTAAATGGGGTGATCCCAATTTGTTCATTATCTCACCTGCTTTTCTTCCTGTCTTTCTAAAATGTTTTTCATTATCTGTCAATGTCTGTTATAACCCTTAGTAAGGCAAGGAATTAAGCACAGTATTGCAGATGAAAACCAACTTACGATTTATCATGAATTATTTTTACACCCACAGATAGAGGGCTTTTGACAGCAACTGCCTTGGTCACCTTTCAACTCACTTCAAAGCCAGGTTGCTATACTGCACATATCTTCCATATTTTTTTAAAAAATATTGTCTTTATGGAAAAATTTTAAATACAATTCCAAGATCTTTAAGTAGAAAAGGCAACTTTTTTTATTGCTCTCTTGTTCAGTTTTTCAACGTAAATAATGAGTGCTTTCTAGTAAATAACCATGTGAGTTGGGAAATGTCAGGGTGTTAAAACATTTGTCTTAAAAAGGGGGGAAAATCTTGTATTTTTAAACAAATCTATGTTATCCAAAGTGCATGGACATATAAAATAGGATTTTGCTTTAGAGACACATAATTTTCCAGAGGGTTTTTTTTCATCCATTTGAGATTATTTTTTTTTTACCCACATTAACAGAGTGTGGTGTTTCAAAAAAATTGTTATGGAGCAGTACATCTTGTAGGGCACTAAAAGTTCTCTGGGCAAGGCAAAACTCACTTGGAAAGATATATAACTTAAAATAAGGAAGCAAACAACCAATCGTTACATAGATATGTTGGTGAGAACCATACTGAACTTAAATGTATCTAAAATAATAACAGTTGTTTTTACAATACATTTTCTTATGCCTTTTTATAATTCATTTCTTCTGTGTAGATGTAGTTATAAATAAATAACTGGGAGTGAAAAATAAATTTTGAAAGAGAACTTTTACACCAACTTTAATAGAGTTAAAATTTGAATGCACTTTTTAAATTACATGAATAATTAATTTAATATGTTGGTTTGAGAGAGGTTGTATTTGCAAATTTTATCAGAGAGGGAAACATGTTCCATAGATCTATGTGTAACAAGTTGAAAACTTGAGAAAAATCTAACTGGGATATAAACTTTAAAATATATGAAGGCCTAAATTTTCCTGACTGTTTTATGTGAGCAGGCCTCAACCTTCCCAGAGCCTGACTGGCCCTGTGAAAGCATAAAGAACTCTTTCTACCGAAATACTTGTAAAATGAGGCCCACAAAGATCTAGTTCCAGGTGTTTCAGTTCCTGTTTTCAGGTACACATGATGTCTATGCATACCTTCAGGCTCTTTAAACTTGGACTATTCAACAGTGATAGTTTATTTATGCTCCAGAACAGCTGGAAGCACAGCAAATGAGATTGGTACTCAGAATTAAGCTCAGGTCATCCTTCTGGCAATTTCTGCTGTAATTTAGACCCAGCATTTAACAATATTTAAAAAAAAAATACAAGAAACCTCTCTTACTACTTTATAGGTGGAAACTTCTGAGTTCTAGATACGTCCTTTGAAAATATAAAGAACATTTTAAAATTTCACAGTTGCCACAGATAAGACATGATGCTGCAAAATATTTACATTAGTACAGAAGAAGCAAGACCATCAGGGAAAACAAGCTAAAAAAACCTTTTTTGCAACAACTGTGCCAATAACACTGATTAAATCATCAGTTATGTTTTTGACAAACAAGAGAAATCAGTGTACTGTATATATTGCTGTGCTGACTTGTTCTTCATAGGAAAAAGAAAGGGCGGAGGGTTGGGAAGGATCAATATTTGTCAGAAGGAGAGTTAGAAAGGGAAAAATATTATATGAGGGTTTAATAAAAATTCTTTTAAAAAATATTTTTCTTGAGGATTTTCTGTTTGTTTGTTTGTTTGTTTAATTTAGCAACTCAGCAGAACATAACCAAAACCTGTAGAAAGAATTCAAAACTGGTTTAGGCCTGGATTGTTCCCTCTACTCAGAAATATAGGGGATCAAGACCCACTGAAGGAATATGGAAATAAATAGTACCTCCATGGCATTGTCTGCTTTGGACCCAGGGTACTTCCTGAAGTAAAAATTATTGTTTTACTTGGGACTGTCAGTGTTGGCAGAAAAGACCATAAAGGATCATACACAAAGTTTGCATCAAAGTTTCCTTTGCAGAAGAAAGCAATTAGAAACTTACAGCAGAGGCGAAGAAAACAACTTGGTACAGAAGGCCCCGGGGCTCCTGGTGGACACCAAGCTGACCAGGAGCCAGCAATGAGCCCTCACGGCAAAGAAGACCAGCGACCTCCTCAGCTACATTATGCAGAACGTTTCCAGCAGATCAAGGGATGTGATCCTTCCCTCTTCTCAGCCCTGGTGAGACACATTTGTAATGCTGGGTCCAGTGCTGGGTTCCCCAGTACAAGATAGACAGAGATGTACTGGAGCAAATCCAGCTCAGGGCCACAAGAATGATTATGGGCGTGGAGCATCTGATACACAAAGGGAGGCTGAGGCAGCTGGGAGTATTCAGCCTGGAACAGAAGAAGTTTGGGGGGAATTTTATCAGTGTGTAAAAACGTATGATGGAAGACAGGAAAGAAGGGGGAGCCGGGCTCTTCTCAGTGGTGCCTAGTGATGGGGCAAGAGACAGTGGGCACAAACTGAAATACAGGAAACACCATTTAAAATCAAGATAAATCTTTTACTTTGAGGGTGGTTTCCTAAAGAGATTGTTGAAGTCTCTCTCTCTGAAGATACTCAAAACCTGACTGGACACAGTCCTGGTCAACCTGCTTTTGCCGACCCTGCTTGATCAAGGGTATTGAACTAGAGGATCTCAGGAAGTACTTTCCCACCTCAGCCCTTCTGTGATTCTCTGACTCTGTCCTATGATTCCCAAGCTGCAAGAGATAGAATTTTTAAAATATTTCTGTAGTATTTGTGTTTCTCTTAGCATCCTTGGTTGCCTCGGGAACCCTTCCTCCTATTCGGTGCTGATGGTACAGATAGCAGCCATAGAGGGTGTTAAGAGGTGTTCACAGTTTTCCATTTATATGGAAACTAAATCTCCACTTGAAAACATTTAAGCACAAGAAACGTAAAAGTATTTCTTCCCTTTTTTCTTCTTAATAGCATCCTTGTTGTGAAATTCCAAGCAGTCCTAAATAATGATCACTACCAGCTCTTAACATTGTATATGCATGATGAATTTAAATAATAGTAGTAATTATTAATAAGCTCCAGGAAATCTGTCAATTATCAAAAAAAAAAAAAAAAAGAGCTAGCAAAGAAGAAGGAATGACTCATTGATTCAGGCCAATCATACCATGTGTTAGGGATGTCACTTAAAAAAACAGCTACCCTTAACAGCTCAGGCTGTCTGTAGCTCCAGTAGTAAAATAATTTTGGAATTAGGGAAAATTATGAGATATCAGAACCACTATCCAATATTTATTGTTTGTTCTCATTAGACAGCTCTAACCAAAGTAATGGCCCATTTTTGGGGGTAGAGCAATCAATCAGCCTTATCCCACGTTATATATGCTACTGTACAATAAAACTCTTCTCAGGGTGATTCTTAGATAAGGGCTAATAGATATACTTAGTTTGACTCTTGATATCCATATCTCAGCCCATTTTCATTATTTCTATGCGTTATTCTTCCATTTTCTCTCTTTCTCTCTTTTTTTTTTACAACTCTTCGGATGAGTTGTTAATTGTTCTCATGGTATTTTCCTTTACTAATCCTTATCATAATTTTGTTGCCTTAGCATCCTTCGATACCCATAAAAATATAATTTGCCTGATATTTGTGATTGTAGTCCATGTTTTCTCTTTATATTTATACTTCTGCAGATCATGTTTTGGCCAGACTTTCACATTAGCTGGGTACTCAAAATATTTTTCTGCCCCAAGTTATCATCCACAGTGCTAACTGTGGCTACTGAACTCAAGCATGCACTTTAAAAAACTTTCTGATAGCCTGGAGGATTCAAAAAGTATTTGCTTACTCTCCCTAACAAGAACAGACAGGCAGCTCACTGAACTAACACGTACAGAAGATGGCATGGTGATGCACGGTACAGCTCTAGTTCACATGTTGGGGTAGATCTGTAGTATGAGAAAAGACAAAAAGAATTCTAGAAATCTTAACTGGCCACAATATTAGCATTTCTCAAGATATTTTAATAAATATTGCAACTGTATTTGCCAAAATCTCATTAACAGTACGTATGACTTGGAGCCAAACTTTCTATTTCTCACATGTCATTTATTTAAACTGTCTCGAAAATCACAAACCTGACAGCCAGTAATATATTGTACAAAGGCATTGAACCTTTCCTGATTATTTTATTGCCCTTACTCGCAGCATTTCTACTTGGGAGTCAGCTTGATGGAATTATTGTGATGTTTTACTTGTGGTCTGAATACAATTTGGAAATATGGGTCTGGATTTTTCATTCTGTGATCAAGAAAACCCTCCTGTGGTGTCCAATGTGATCTCAGACTTTTTTTCCATTCACAGTGAACAAGATTGGCAGAGCTGAGAGAGTGCCTTTCGATGAAAGTCAACAGAGCAGTCATTCGCTGAGGTCTCCTCAACCCTTAGAAGTCCTCTGAAGGAAAAGAGAGGGAAAATGTTCAAGATTTTGCTTTTGCTTTGTCTTTAAGACCCAGAAGGTTTACAATCTGAGACTCGTATGTAAAACAGCATACCCCTTTTTGTCTGGGTACTGGTAATGTACTTATTTCCTTCTCATCTATACATTTTTTCATTAAAAAAAAAAGAACAAGAAAAAGGCGAGGTGGGGGAGGGGAAGGGAAGCCAAACAGACACCTTTTTTTTTTTTTACTTTAATGTTGAAAACATTTTATCTAACTAGTTTAAGTACAAAGCTGTACATCTATATTTTTATTGCTATACCACTTTAAATACCAAAATGATAGAATTTCTTAAACACTGTATTCCATGATCTATGCACATGCAGCATTCAAAAAGAGAAAAAATATACTTAATCTAGAAAAGACAGTATTTTCACAAAAAATATGAAAATAAATAGAGACTCAAGGCCTCTGGAAAATTAAGTTTTTATATATGTTCAGAACAGCTGCAATATTTTCTCTTAAGAGTCTACAATTCAAGCAAAGCAAGTATTTCACTTCCCTGCGTGTACTACTAGTTATGTACTGAGAGGCAAATGAGACTTAAATGACTGAATATAGGTGCTGAATCTTAGTGTTTGAAAACCCTCAACTGGGAAAAGAGGTTCACTTCCTCTTGAAGACTAACAGATGTATGTGCTGATGTATGTTCACAGGTAGGAAGGAGGTACCCTTGAAGAGCTAAATGAGGAAATGGATTTTTCATTTGATTCTAATTGTTATCAGCCTTTCTACAAGTTTTATTCCTGGAATACAGAGTTATACTTTGTGTGGTTTTGATCATTTCTAGCTTGGACAATGGACTCATGATTTGCTTGGAAAAATTGCAAATCATGGAAGAAAAAAAACAACTAGGTTGCAAAGGACCTCTGGAGGTCGTGTAGCCTTCCCTTTTCTACTTAAAAAGGGAGAATTTCAAAAATAAATTAGGTTACTTGGGGCTTTATGAAGGCTACAGGGGGACTGCCATTCTGTGTAGCAAATATGAGATGGGTGTTTAATGGAGTTTTAGTCTGTTAAGTAGAGAATCAGTGACAGCTGCTGTGCTCTGCATTAGGTGAAAAGCATTTTTGAATTTTTTGTTGTTTGTTTTAAGTTTTTTTAAACAGGAGTGAATTTAGAAACATCTAAAAACACTTTTTGGTGTAGAAACATTAGAACTGGCACAGCAGAACAGAAAATTTGTCTGTTTATTTCTCTATTACTTATGCATTGGTGGTCAGCTCAATGGATGGCTCAAAAAACCTCCCAACCAGCAGTAGATAGTCTGGTATAAGCCTAATACTTTCCAGAAGCAACATAACCGCAAATATTCTTGTTCACATCAAAGGTTGTTTTATTATTATTTTATTAATAAATATCTTTAAGTTTCCATCTTTAGCAAAGCTTTATGGCAATGCATTTGACAAAGTTATATAGGAAAGTATTTTCTTTATTCATTCTGAATTTGCATATGTTTTATTCTACCAAATATGAATTTTGTCATGGTATGATTTACACTGTCTTCCATTATAATGTATGTATTAAGCAGTGCTTAATATACTTTCTCTTGTCTGAAAGTATCTGTGGCTGTAAATTGATCTACAAAAAATGAAAGGTATGCTTAATGATAAAATAGTCAGATCTAAGTCAAACAGCATTATGTTAAGCAAGGCTGATTACTTGGAGGGTATCTGGGGGAGCAATAGTCTGAAAAACAGAGCTGATAACTTATATTTATGTGAATGGGTGGTTATCTAAGTTCCCAGAAAATTAATTTCAAGTGAAAATATGAAGTTTTGCATTAAAAAAATTGACACAGTTGTGCAATGAACAGGCTTGGGAGAATCCTGTATGTGCATGGTGGGCTGTAATTTGTACCTTACTTACTACCTTTCTGCTGAGGAATAACATAACAAAGAATGCAAGAGGTTCTTTTTGCTTCAACTTCCAACCTAGACAGTGTGGTTATACTTGCAAGGACAGTTTTTGTTTTCTGAAATGAAATAAACAAGAAGAAAGTACAAAATGGTCCATTAAAACCAAATTCTTCTGTTTGCATCTGGCCTGCTTGCCAGGAACTGCATGTCCTGTAATTGACATTAACTATCTATACCAGTACACCTGTGAGTAGCTCTACTGCCCTACTATATTCCTCTAATCCAAGAGATTAATAAACCACAAAGAAATAAATTTAACCAAACCCCAGATTACTGGGGGTGAGAAGGAGAAAAAGAAGCTGCTGCAAGGTGTTTGGTCTTAAACACCTGAATAAGAAAAATGGAGCTGTGACTGCTAGGGTCATTTTCAGGAACGTAACCGAGTCATTCAGTGCAACACTTTTTTCCATCACACGTAATTTTTGCACCCTATTTTAAGGGCATTCTTCAATTATCAGTTATAGGAATGAGCTGTTGAATTCCCTGAACTGTGTGCTGAATGTTTATTTCTTAGAATTATCTTAGGCTTTAACACACAAACAAAACAGGTGGTTGCCAAAGGCATCAAAATATTAAAAGCAGCAAAACATTTACTGACTGTTTGAAAGAGAAACTGCACTCCATGAAGATCACATTTTCTTTAATTTCTTCTTGGCAGTAAAAATCTGAATTGAAGTTTGTTTGAGGAAAAAGTGTATAGAACATTGAGAGGAAGAAAAGACAAACATGTTTAGGTACTTTTTTGTGTTTATCTGTTACAGGACAGAATGATTCATTTTGAGTAGCATATCAATATTTCATTAGACACAAGAAACACAATTTTTAACATTTAGTAGAAACAAGCTACATTAGCCTCTTGCCTCCATTACTGAAGAATTATCTTTACAGAATACCTGTGCACAGCTGTACCACTATATTTCAATCCTGTATCTGTTCAGCATTGATCTATTTAGGTAGACAGAAATATGCATACATTTGTGCCTCCATGTGCTTTTATGTGACTGTGTGCAAGTTTATCTTTAAAAATTGCACATAAATACACATTGATATATGTATATATACATATATAAGGAATAATATATTTATGTCAGTGCTGTTTCTCCCTATTTGTTCATGGACTGCATTCTGGAAGCAATAAGGTGGATTTATTGGGAAGTGGCTTCTTTGACCCATTAGGAGTTGGGAAAAATCTGCAGCAGAATTATGCCCATACCTCAGCTTAGCTGCTAATCAGGTACAAGAAGACTGCTCCTCCTGTTCCACAGGAATACAGTAAATTAGTCCTACAGTTTAGAAAGTGATGTAAATTAACTTTGCCATGGAATATATAAACTGGAGTATAATGAACTAATGTACAGAGCCTTTAGGAAAACTATAGGGGCATCTGCACTAAGAACAAGATTGTGATTACTTCTTTAGATTTTTGAAGTTTTTCATTAAAGTTCAGGTCACACCTGCAAAATTTTCAAAAATTCATATCACCTCAGTAAACACACTGAGAATCACTTTATTCTTCACCTCTACTTAGACCACAACTTACTGCATTTTATTATTTCATAGCATTGGCATAGGAAGGTAATAGTTGGCTTTAGTATCAGGCATCTAACTGAAGTATTTCCTCCATACTGTCCTTCTAATTCTCAAAGGGAAGAACATGAATCAAGCATTTTTACTGACTGTTGCACTCTCACTAAAAGGAAAATGTTGTTTTTAGGAACAGTTTTGATCAAAGATGCATATAAAGAAGTTGCTTTTTTTCCCTTTTTTTTTTGTGGTTTTTTTTTTTTTTTTGACTCGGGGAACATAACCGTAACAGGGGAGACACTGGCGCAAAACAACTGGAAGGGAAGAAAAGCAGAATAAACGGCCAACTGCACCTCCAGTTTACAGTGCCTCTAATGCTGTTTGAATCTACCAGATATAAAGAGCCATCCTCAAAGAGGCACTCTGCAAAAAACCACTCATAATTCAAGAGTAAGAGCTCTGTGTGAAAAGCTAAACAAGATCAGTGGCTTTGGGGAACATGTGTCCTGGTTTGGCAGAGAATTTGATGGCATGGGATGCTTGCCCAAGAAACAGACTCAGGGACAATATGAGAACTTGAACTATTTTCTGCAACAAAGGTCACAATCAGATCTATCCTTAGTGTATAAACTGTATACTCACATTAAAACATAGCTGTGGATTACAGACCTTACCCGGTTTTTGATCTGTTATGTTGTCTTTAAGAAACCTGTTGATAGGTTTAGTGGATGCGAAGTAGACTCCAGCATCTGGAAGAAATATTGACATTTTCAGAATGACATGATTAAAGATTAGTTAATTCTTTTATGTTTTATATTTCATATTTCGTTTTCTGTTCTATAAGGTACTGTATTTTTCCTGTGGCTATACAGCAGATACTGTTTATTACAATTTGCTTTTCAAGCGTGGGGGAATATTGCAAGCTAGTGTAGATGGGAATATGAGGACTAAATGCTGCAACTTCTGTTTCTCCCCTTTTTTTTGAAGCCTTCACGTTTAAGTTTTAATGTATCTGCACATGTTTAAGCCTTCACTACACAAGTAGACACCAATAACATGTGTTATATATGTGCAGTTCACAACCTCTGTATGCATCTACAGTTGAGGAGCTACAAGTGGGGATATGGTAATCATGTAGTGAAGACCCAAGTCCATATTACTTCAGCTGAATCCAGCTATTCAGTTAAAAGTTGGAGGTGACTATTCAGTTAGATAAGCTTCTAAAATTGGATATCTTCCCATGACAGCATTTTCTTCTTCTCTTGTCATCTTTTCAGAAGGACTTTGTCTGGAAGTGAAAGAGCTGAGTTACCTTTTGCTGGTCTGATTCATCCTAAAGTAGAGTTGTATGTATGTGAGTTTTGATTAGACCCTTAATGCAGGAAAGTGGAAGCCTCTTCCATAGGGATGACAAAATCAAGCCTTTATGATATTTGCTAATCATAAACACCTTGAGCCAGGGGTTTCTAGTTTGTTTGGTCTTTTATGTCATGATGTGGCACAGAGAGGCTTTGGTTGTGAGAAGAACTCACACAACCAACCACATATCTTGTTTTCCTTTCCTTTCCCTCACCCTTGCTTCTCAAAAGAAAATACTTTAAAACTATTTTGAGAGTGCAATATTCCTTGCCAAAAGTGAAGGGCAGTTTTCTCAGGCAAATAAAAAAATAAACTGAATTACTCAGAAGACCAGTTCAGATTTGCACAATGCAGTACTTCATGTTTACTCCCCGTACTATTTTTGATGCAGAGACAGACATTGACTATGTTAAGAGCATGGAAGTATGGCTCTCCAAAGACATCACTGAATTGGCAGAAAATAGAATCAGGTTTTATGATTGGATAGAGCTGGCATTTGTGAAAGCATGCAGAGATTGGAAGGATCTTAGGGAAAAAACTACATATTGGGTAAAATCTCCATTGCTCAATATGTGACAATAAAGAGGGCTGGGTAGTGATGAAAATTTGCTATAAGACACATCATAGCATACAAAGCACAGAATAGCATTGCACAACACTAAACACAGCATTTTAAAAAGAGTTGAAAACAAAAACTCTCTATATTATTGCGAGGCTAAAGCATACATATTAGTGTAAGGTTGTCAATTGTATTAATGTTTTAGTAAGGTGGTCTCTACTCAGCAACATTTATATTAGAGACATCACCAAACCAAGCAATTTAAGGGGTAACTAGTTGTATGTCAATCTGACAGTGCTGCTTATGCCTACGTTACAACCTTGAAAGTTAATTGTCATCACATAATTAAAAATTCAAATGTAACACAAATGCACAGAAAGGAATACTGTATCAATTATTTTTTCTAGATTTTGAAAGTATGCAGAAATATATAAACACAATATATAATCAGAAGAGTATCTTGTACTAGAGGCACTGCTATGCTGAATATGGGAAAGGTCACAATAAAAAGAACTTGAAAGAGCTTTTAAAATATTCTCTCTTTTCTGATCAGTTTACAAGGTTAAATGGCAAATTATCTAGTAGTCACAGGGATTACTATAAGTGAATGAACAAGAAATAAAGAGTATAGAAATAGCTTATTTGTGAGAGAAGCATATTTTGATAAACAGAACAGTAAAAAACCAAAGCCAAAACCCAAAACAAACCACCAAAACCCAAAAGAAACCCCAAGGAAACAAGATTACATTTCTTACAGCTTGATTGAGACTTAGTGTTTATGTCCAAGAAGTCAGTTGGCTTGCTCCAGTGCCTCAGTTTCCTTTTGCTAATATGGAAATAATAGACATTACTTCTTGCAATGTACTGAGACCTTAACTCATTAGTTATTATAAAGCATATAGGTCTTCACATAAAAGGTATTACTGAAGTGCAAGGGCATTATTATGATATAAAAAGAATAAAGTGTGAAACATAAAACACTTCAAGCACAGAAAAGAATGGGACGTTTATAGAATGAGGCCAAAGGAATGGAAAAACAAGTTTAAGGAAATGTGAAGCCAAGAATGAATATTACTGCAGAAATATTAAGGAGAAAAGGAGTCTCTTGAAGTGCTTTAAGAGACAGTAAGGATAATTTATTGGTAGAAATGACTGTCACCACAGGCTATTTACATGAACTTGTTGCTTCAGCATTCTCAAAGGAGGAAAAAAAGGCTGAAGAGAGAACTAACAACAGGGAGATACTTATACCAAATCAGAACAACAGCAAAAAACTGAAGGAGCATGTCACTGAGGAAAAAAAAGAACAATTTGAAAAAATTAACGTATCTAAGAAAGACACTAAAATAAACAGGACCCATTATAAAACAGGGGAAAAAAATAAATTAGATGGTGAGAGCCTTCCCAATCATAATTAATAATAAAAAAATACAAACCCAAACCCCATCCAAGTCTGGAGTTACATAAAACAAACAAGATAATGCTGAGTAAGATAAAACGGAGAAGAACTAACAGCAGCATTTTTTAAGGATTATCAGGATAGTTTCATAAAAGATTGTGGTGACAAACATAGCAGTTATATATGAGCAAATAATACAGAGGATTTGTCAGAGAAATTTTGGACAGAATGTACAGCCTTAAAAGAAGCCTTATGAAATCTCTATTACATGACCACCCAAAGATGACTTTCAGCAAGGTCATCTGGTATTGCAGGAGATATATGCAGTTTATAAGGATAAAAAGCTATCTTGAGGAGGAAAGACAGATAGCATGAGTGAGAAGAAACAGGCAGAAATGGGTATATGTGACAAGTGCGATACTGCAAACATCAGTATTGGGTCCTGCTCGTTTCTCTAGGTTTAGGAAGAGAAGGATGTTCTATTTAGTCACAAAATATAGCGAGGAAGCAAAATGAATAGCAGCGGAAGACAGGAATTAAAAAGTTTGCAGAGCAGAAGAGCAATTACACTTAAAATAGCTTGAGCAGTAAACCAACTTAAATGCAATTAGAATGCATTTTTTTTTGCCCAGAGCTAGTAAAAAAATGTTATTGAAATATAGTACACAAACAAAAGTGAAGAAATAAGTATCAAAATAAAATTTTAAATCCAAATTTTTTGAATAAAAAATATCACATTCTTTGAGTTTTACAGTGGTTTAGAAATCATACTTTTTCTAGCAGTGAGGACAAAGTAATTTCATGCATGATTGAAAGATCAAATCAGGACTGATTATCTAAATAGTAAAAGAAATTATTATAAAAAGCTAATTTATTTCAGCACAAGGAATGGTTATTTTACAGGAAATTAGTAGGTGAGTAATGTAAGTTTTGTAATGAAGACTGTATTTGGGTCCAAAATATTGTGGACGTTTTGCTAAGTCAAGACAATAAGTTGAGCATTTTTGCAGGTTACTGGTATCTTGCAAAGGTAGGAAGTAAGCATTTCCTTGATCTGTGATAACAAGTGGTTATGACAACATTGTATTTATTTGTATTGGTGGAATGAAGGAATGGAGAGGTGGATAATCTACTAATTTGAAAAATTTTTCCCCTTATCTGCAATAAATGGCTTTGTAGCTTTTTCCCTAATAAGTTTATTTGCATTTTGTAAATATTGCATAGTTGTAGAAGTATACTGCCATATATCATAATGTTCAACGACTGTCATATAAAAGAGGAACAGTAAGCATCCTTTTCAGACATTCTATTTTTTATTTGTTTTTCTCCATGAACTATTTTTGGAATCAGACATGATTCTGGCAAGTTTGGACCATTCAGTAAATATGTTTTTTTCTTCCAATATATCCAATTCTCTGCGGCACTTGGGAGTTAGTCCTATTTTGTTTTACTTTAGTTTTTGTTTTACTTTCTACTTTAATAACAGACCCTCAGAATCCCTTTCTGTCATTACATTGCCATAGAAAAAATGCCAGGTCCTGACCTGTCTCTGCTACTGCTTTTGAAAGATTTCTAGTAAAACATATTAGTGGAGAACTAGAATGAAAATGTAGCAAGAAGTAGTTGCAAAGTCACATTGCTGAAGCTTTATAGCATTATGACTAAGACTTTTAGAATCCAAGGTATCTTGAACTATTATGAAGTAGTAAACAATGTACTTTTCGTAGTTTTTGTGTAAAAGAGCTAACACCTGAAGTCACTTTTTACACCACATCCAAGAAAACCATACAGTTCTTTAAAGTGCATTGTACTGCTAGCAGAGGCAACCAAAAGATGCAGCAGTTTGTGGAGCAGGGCACAATGGAGGGGGCATGGAAAGGAGCAGGAAGCTATGTGGAGGGCAGTGTCCCCATATCCCTCCGTGCAGCACTGGTGGTGAGGCTCCACACGGCACAGCCCCCAGCACCCCTGTACCCTAGCTACCCAGCATGTCAGAGGATTCCTTTCAACCCAGCTCCAAGAGAGGATGCAGCTCTGCCAGGGTTGGGGCTGTGGGGACAGTGGAGACCTCTCACTGGGCCTGAGGGAGATGCGTCCTTGTCTGCAAGAGGTGGGTGCTGGCATCCCCAGGTGGAGGGGCTGCAGGAGGAGGACAGCAGCCTTCACAGCACCATGGGTGGCACAAAGGTCCATCTTCTCTGAGAACATGCAGGTATGAGGTGAGCCTCAACCCACAGGTGTACCCATGTAGGGTAGGGCAGTTCATGCTTAGGGGATTGGGAAATGGGGATCCTCTGACAGCAGAAGCTGGAGGGGTCTAGCACCAGGATAGCTCCAGCCCCACCTGGGTTGCAGATGAGGGGCTGGGAGCTGTGTCCAGCAAAGTGCCTGAGATGGCAGCACCGGGGGAAAAGCCAAGGGATTGTAGTAGGAGATTCCCTTCTGCAGGGGACAGAAGCCTCCACCTGCCAACCTAGCCTGCTCTCCAGGGCAGTTTGCTGCTTGCCAAGATCTTGGAATGGAGATGTCATGGAGAGGCAGCCGAGGCTCATCCAGCCCTCGTCCAGTTACTCCCACTGCTCTCCCATGTGGGCACTGTCAGTACGGCAGGGGAGACCTGGAGTATATCAAACATGACTGCACAGCTCTGGAGGAGAGGGTCTAGGGCAGGTGGTGTCTCTTTGATCCTGCCAGTGAGCCAAAGGGGTTTGAGGAGGAGTGAATAGAACTTGCAGGTCAATGCCTGGGTGTGCAGATAGTTTTAATGACAGGGGTTTCTCTTTTATGTCCCTGGGATCCTCTCTGGCATTGGTGGACTGAGAGAGAGATGGGATACACTTGACCAAGTAGGGCAAAAGCATCTTTACCAATGGGCTGGCCAACATGCTCAGGAGAGGTTTAAGCTAGAAATGAAGAGGGTGGGAGATGAGCACCCACATTCAAGCTGGAAAGTGGTAGGCCTGGCTGACAAGTGAAAGAAACAAGATGATGTGGAAAACAGAGACTTTGAAAACAACAAATCAGGGCTGAAAGGGACCCAGTTCAAGCATATGCATACAAATAAGTGCTGAGGGGGGAAGATCTCATGCCTTTTCTGGGAAAATTGGCACAACTGGGTGCCTCTCTGAAGTGCCTGTACACTCACAGATGGAGCATGGGGAACAAGCAGAAGGAATCAGAGGTGCATGTGCAGCTGCAAAGCTACCATCTCGTTGGCTTGGCAGCAATGTGGTAGGATAGCTGAGACAACTGGAGTGCTGCCATGGATGGATACAGTCTCTTTAAGAAGGATGGGCCAGGGACATGAGGACGAGAAATTGCCTTTTATGTGACAAAGCAGGAGGGATGCATTGAGCTCTGCCTTGGGAGGGGTGATGAGCCAGCTGAGAGCTGATGGGTGAAGCTTAGAGGGCAGAACAATGTGGGTGACGCTGTCATGGGTGTCTGCTATAGACTGCCTGATCAGGAAGAAGCAGCTGAGGCCTTCAGACAACTGGAAGAAACTTCACATTCACAGGCCATGGTCCTCATGGGGATTTTGAACTACCCTGATATCTGCTGGATGGGCAACACAGAGCATGAGCAGTCTGGGAGGTTTCTGGAGTGTACTGATACCTTCAGTGGGTTTCTGGAGTACAGTAGTGCCTTTAACTTCTTGACACAGGTAATCATGAAATAAAGAAAAGCAAGAAGAACTTCTCAAGGTACATTGGCAGGAAAAGAAAGACTGGGGACAATGCGGGCCCACTGCTGAATGGGGAGGCTCCTGGTGAAAAAGGACATGGGGAAGGCTGAGGTATTCAATACTTTCTTCATGAATCACAGGTCCTGAGACTCATGGGGAAGTCTGGAGCAAGGAAGGCTTACAATCTGCGGAGGAATTTTTAAAGAGAAAATTTAAACCAACTGAACATACCCAAGTCTCTCAGACCTATTGGGATGCACTTACAAGTGCTGAGGGAACTGGCCAATGACACTGTGAGGGCACTCTCAATTATCTGTGAGAGGCTGTGGTAATCTGGGGAAGTTGCTGAAGACTGGAAGAAAGCAAGTATCACCTCTAGCTTCAAGAAGGGCAGGGCCAGGGGAGCTGTGGGCTAGTCAGCCTCACCTCAGTCCCCGGGAAGGTGATGGAGTAAATAATCATGGTAACCATTTCTAAACACACAAAGGACAAGAAGGTGACTGGTCATAGTCAGCATGGATTTATGAAGGGAAAATCATGCATGACAATCCTGATAGGTTTCTATGATGAGGTGACTGGTTTGGTGGATGAGGAGAGAGAAGTGAATGTTATTTATCTTCACCTTAGTAAGGCTTTTGACACTGTCTTCCATAATATCCTCATAGACAAGCTGATGAAATATAGGCTAGAAAAGTGGACAGCAAGGTGGATTAAAAACTGGCTGTGATGAGCAGCACAATGTCAAGCTGGAAGACGGTCCCTAGTGATGTACCCCGGGGATTAATACTGGGGCCAATACTGTTTAACATCTTCATTAAATAACCTGGGTGATGGGACAGAGTGCATCCTCAGCAAGTTTTCAGGTCATATAAAACTGTGAGGAGAGGCTGACACACCAGAGGGTTGTGCTACCATTCAGAGGGACCTTGACAGGCCAGAGAAATGGTCTGACAGGAACCTTGTGATGTTCAGCAAAGGAAAGCGCAAAGTCCTGCATCTGGAGAGGAACAACCCAATGCATCAGTACAGGCTGGGAGCCCTCTGGCTGGACAGCAGCTTTGCAGAGAAAAACCAATGTGTCCTGGTCAGCACCAAGTGGACCGTGATCCAGCATGCTCCTGTGCAGCAAAGAAAGCCAACAGTCTCCTGGACTGCATTAGGCATAGCATTGCCAGCAAGTTAAGGAAGATCTTTCCCTTCTATCCAGCCCTAGTGAGACATATCTGGAGTGCTCTGTCCAGTCCCAGGCTCCCTAGTAAAAGAGAGACAGGTATACTGAAGCAAGTCCATTGAAGTGACACAAAGATGATTAAGAGCTTGGGCCATTTGTCATATAAGAAGAGGCTAGGAAAGCTGGAACTGTTCATCCTGGAGCAGAGAAGGCTCAGAAGGACCCAAGTCTGGTGCATGTATCACCAGACTGTTCTCAGTGGTGCCCAGTGAGAGGACAAAAGGCAATGGGCACAAGTTAAAATACAGGAAATTAAATTTAAAATTATGAAAAAACTTTTATGGTGAGGGTGGCCAAACACTGTAGCAGGTTGCCCAGAATACATCTTGACTCTCCACCCTTGCAGGTATTCACAACCTGACTGGACATGACCCTAAAATACCTGCTCTGGCTGACCCTGCTTTGAGCATGGGGTTGGACTAGGCAATGCCTTTCTGCCTCAACCATTCTGTGATTCTGTATTTAAAAAGTTCAATACTAGCAATCATTGTAAATTCACTTTAAAAATACTCTGTGAAAGCTTTTGAAGCTTTCAAATCATTAGATGTGTGATATTCATTATCAAGAAGTATGTTAGAGTAACACAGAATGAACGTAAATTTGCTTTAAATTATCTTGTGAAATAAAATAATAAAATCAGTTTTGAGCATAAATCTTATGGATTACTTAAATTCAAAGAAGTTAGAAATATTTAAAATAATACTGACACAAAAAATATCCTTTTTTCAATGGATAGTACTAAGAAGATGAATTCACCTTTTATCAATACAAATATAAATGGGAGACAAATAAAAACTAAGCAACTAAACCAAAAGTTTAGTTGTAAATAATTCCAAAATACAGTCAGCTTTGGGAAACTGACCTTCCTAAAAAACATCTGGATTTCATCTCTCACTACAATTTAATCTAAATTAGAGCTGTCTTGAAAATAGTGTATATTGTAAAGAAAATGGTATGGACTTCTTAAAACACTTAATTTATTGTCTGTTTCTTTCAACAATGAGAAAGCTATGGACTTGGAAACAGCCAGTCAACAAGATGTGACTGCAGCTACTTCTTCCTAAGGAGCTGAAGGAAGGAAAGTTTTGTAAATGACAAAGTCCATCTAAATTCATCTCAGATGCAGTTAATTTAAAAATCATTCTCTAGGAAGGAACTCTGCTTTCTATCCATTTGTAACTATTAAACCTTTTAGTCCTTGTATGCTGACATATTTGATTTATGCTAGGGGAAATAATCTCAGTTCTGTAGATTGTGACATACTGTGTTAAATTTTGAGATACTGTGCCAATACCTAACCTATTTTTTTTTTCTTTCTGTCACCAATGCCCCTCCCAAACTTCAGAAGCAGAAAAAAGTGTCTTTCTTTTCAAAACCTGAAATTTTGATGTAAATTTCTTACTGATTTCAAGAACTACTGATGAAATGGTTGAACAAAACACATGAGAATAGATTTTACTTAAGTAGTTGGTTCTTTTTCTATTATCAGTAGCCTGTTTAATTTGTCAGAGAGTACATAAGCACAAAAGCTCTTTGAGAAGGGAATGTTTACAGGTTTAGTCAGTTTAAAATTATATCATTAGCCACATTATTGCAGTTAACTGAATGACAGAAATTACTGATGAAGAACGCCTATTAGATTATTTTGCTAGTCTCCCTGCCAAAGCAGGAGTAATTTCTAGACTGTTGCTCACACCACTTTATTTTTAATGGAGTTTAAAATACATTATAAAAGGTGAACATGTTTCAAGCTCTCAGGAAACTAATAAGTAGAGTTTCACAGTCCTACATCTGCAGGAGCCTTTCAAATGTAAGGCCCTGACTTTGCAAATATTAACGCACTGAGTCAGTTTGTGTGTACTGAGTTAAGTGCATTCACTAATATCAGCTGATGATACCCCATACCCATTAGATTTAGTGCTGCATATAGTACTAAGAAACACTCCTCCCACTTTTTCTGGGGAGTTTTATTTACAGATAAGACACTGAAAGTTCAAAATTAAAATAGTTGCTCTATTGTAAGTGACATTTATGATCCAAATAAGGACAGTGCACTATCATGAGAGAAAGAAATAAGAAAGGAAAATAAATAGGAGTTATACAAATTCTGTAATGAAATTTCATTAAGTAGGTGGTAGAGATGATGTGTATCTAAGGAGGTAAGGACCATTTTTATCTTATCTGCAGGTAGTATTAAAGTAGTCATCAGATGCTTTAGCAGCTGTGCACTAGGCAGCCTCATACTTTGGGATCACTGCAATTAAGTAGGAGTTGAACTGGATATTCAGGGGTCATAGATGAATCTAAAGAGAGTTGGTGGGTGTAAGTTTTAAATTGTGACTCTTGCTTAACCTTCTAGTGGTAGCATAATGTGGATACTGTGAAGTGGTATTCCAAAGATAGCTCATTTCAAATATAGCTCAGAAACTACTGATTTCTAACAGTTCTTATGGCTGGCTAAGAAAATTTGAGCTTCTCTACAGTTGCATCATCAACCATTAGACATAAATACAGCACTGGGCCTGGGAAATTCAGTAAAAGTGACACTTCTTCAATAGAAGGTACTGTAATATCAAATTCTGCTTGTTAAAACTTTAGTTAGGAAACAGATAGATTTCAAGGATAAGAAAGTATTTGGAAATGAAGATAGTCTTTGCTTATTACTGTTCAAACTCATGTAACTTGCACTGAATATTTTTCTACTCCTTGTAGAAAAGATCATGTGATGTTTCTCAAAAGATTATTCTAGCAAAAAGAGTTGAATATATTTCCTCAGTGTTTAGAATGTTAATCTGACTCTGATTCTCTTGGTCTCTTTTTTGAACACATAAAAAGATAAACATCTCAATAATATCAGTGTAGGCAAGATGTAAAAATGAACAATTCCATGTTTTCCAAAATATGCCATATTTTCCTTCAGTAGTGAAGACTATTATCTTTCACCCCAAGAAGAAAAAGTACGCTACTTTCTTTCCAACATGTAAGACAGTGCAGAAGACCTTTGCAGAGAAAGTTGAATTCAGAGATTTTCTGGTATATTACTTGGGGAGAGACTGTATATGGTAGCTGGTGACACCACTGACATTTCAGCCTTCTAAAAATAATTTCCATCACTTCTATTATCAAGCAGTGGATCTGCTGAAGCTATCTTCTTTTGAGTCCCATCTGAGTTTTTGCTGCAGAGGGCAGGGACTTCAGAATGATGTGCTTAAATACGTATCATCTGGATACTGCATGCCAGTGGCCGCTACTAATCAAGAAAGTGCCATATAGCATTGCAATGTTTCTTTGTTTCGCTAATTCTTTCTTGCCAGCTGTTTCTAGAGCATCTGTTATGTGTTGCCAAGATGCAGCTAAGCACTAATCACATACATTGACACCAGAGGGCAACTCTCCATTTTACCATCTGTTAAAATGCTTTGCTGAATCCACCCAGCACATCAGTGGAGGCTCTGTTAACCAAAGGAAACAAAACACCAGTAAATTAGTTCACTTACAATATACATATAGCAGATAGGCCCTGGAATATCCTGTGATCTCACACCTATAAGTAATACTGTATGTTTCACCAAAACTTTTCAAGAATAAGAATGTAATCAGGTTATCCTATATAACAATGAAGAGATTAATATAAACTATCTATTCCAAATGGAAGGAGAAGCGTAACACAAAGCTAACTAACTTCATCTCAATACTAGAGTGGAAGAAGCTGCTCCTCATTCTAGCCAAGCAAACTGGGAGTCTATGGTACTTGCTATTGTACTGACATCTGTTAAAACATCTTACAAGGTTAATGCACAATTAAAATAGCAGATTAATGATTCAAGAAAAAAAAAACAAAAAACACTGGGAAGAGAGAATTTAAAATAGTAAGGACAATATGTATCTTATGCAGTGTGGAACATCAGATATCTTTATGAGTAGATTAGACTGTTCAAGAACATGAAAAAAAGAAAAATTCTAGAACTTGTTTAACAGTAAGATTTTTACAAAGAATGGAAGCACGGCAAAGAAATGAAATGTTAACACACTGACTATATCCTTTACTTATGTAAATACATACTTATGGATTTTCAAGCCCTGCCTGCCCATAAGTCATGCACTTGCTCAGGTTTACATAGGGAGTCCTGCTAGGGAACACCCAAAGGCATTTTACAAAATCAATACAAGAACAAATATGTTTAAATTTTCATGAATACAAATGTTTAATGGCACATGGTCTCAGTTTAGTCGGAAAAAAAAAAAACCCAGAGGTTCCAAGGATTTACTCTTTTCATATTCAAGAAAGCACCAATTTCACAGTGAAGGGTTCATTAGAAATGCATTAGATTAGATGAATACAAAATTGTACAAATAACTACATGCTCTGTAAAAAGTCTGGCACTATTATGCTCTATGGTGGCAGATGAGCAGTTAGAAAAGAAGAAAAGAAAGCTGTACAGCTGCTTCATAAGCCTCACAGCAGCCCAATAGTTGCAGTGGCTATGAAACCTTGTAACCTCAACTTGCTTTCTGTGGGAAAGATGAAAAAGTACCATATTGTAACATGTACAACCCATAAATTACACACACACAGCCAAATTCAGCAGCAACTTTTATTATAAATACATTCATGTTACACAAAATTCTCTAGACCCCACTTCTTTCCAAAAGTCCCTGATCTCCCTACTTCAGATTCTTTGCAAGTCACGCAACAATGTGATTTACCCGTAGAGTTATTCCAAGGAACTCTATATTAACAGGTATGAACTATCTGAGGTGCAGATGGTGGATATGAAATTACAGTCTCCATGAGATAAAGAACTGGTGAGGTCTTGTTTCCAACAGATTTACATTTCCTAACTGATTAACTATTTAACTGGGATAGACTAACATTTTCTGCTGTTGCTGCATGTACTCAATAATATTCCACAGAGTACTTTGGTACCAATATGAGGGCTAGTTCCATTAGTAGCAGACTTCCTTTGATGTTATGCAAAATATCTTGTTAGCATTTGGGCTAATAAAAGCTATTAACACTGAACTTGTGACCCTTAAGTTGTGTTTACTCTGCTGGTCTGCTATATATCTTTATGAAAGTAACTAACATTAGACAGTATACTAAAAATCATTAGTAGAAAACACAGAAACACATTTCCAAGTGTCCCCAAAGCCTTGGTGCCTCACAATGTCATAAGCTGCCTCCAAGGGCCATTACAGTATTACTTTTTGAAAATCAGTCTTTTCACAGGTGCAACCACCACAGGCAATCATTGCTGGAATAAGGACCTTGAAGAAGTCTATTCTTTATAAAGGTTCATGGGAGTATTCTGTGATTAACACTCAGCATCTCACTTCTTAATCCATACTGAACTGTCCAGTCTAATGACATACTAAATCATGTTGTAACTTTAATAACAATTATCACATCACAAGAAATCTCTCCTTTGGCCACCTATTTTTTACACATTTGATTATCTTCGAAACTTTTTTCCTCTTCAGAGCTGTGACTGTATTAAGCCAATAGGTTCATAACTTGGGTTGAAGGGGACACCAGAGACAAAGAGATTGATCCTAGAGACCACGTTTGTCTTGGCAGTTAAGCTGAAAACATAATGGCTTGCACAGATTCTGTGATGGTGCTTGAGCTTAGTCAGGTAGCAGACTATGGTTTGATACCTATACATCCAATGCTTTTGTATAGTTCAGTAGCTACAGTGCCTTTTATGGTTGTACATGTCAGGACTTGAGTTGGATTAAAAATTATACAGAAATTTTTGTCTCATGCAAAAAATTTGCTTATACATAATTTAATATTATATGCCCTGTGGATGTGTGTGTATGGATGAGAAACACTTAGTTTAACTTTCTGTATGTACTGAAATTCTTTTTGCATAGTTTACTAGAACTTACAACCCCATTAAAAAAAATAAATCAAAAAGAGATAAAAACTTAATTATTTTTAAGCTGTATTGAAACAAAATGTGAATTTTGGGGGCAGTGAGGCAGAGCTTTTTGAGATAGTGAAGACTAATAAAAATATTTACTTTATTACATCAAATAAAAGTTTAAAGAATATAACTTGATGATTGGTTCTGTAAACTGGAAAGGAAAAATGATTACCCTATAAAAAGAAAGTATTTTAGTATATTTTCTAGTGTTTGTTTATATTTTCTAGAATGCTTGAAGGATAATTAAGTAGTAGTATTACCTTATCTTCTCTGTTTAGCACAAACAGGAAAAGGGTAAGAAAATTTCTCTCAGCTCATTTTTAACCTTTAAATGGCAATTTAAATGACAATCATCACTGACTAGAGAGTCACCGACTTTACCTGCTACATTATCTCTTGATTTAAAATTTGACCTGCTGTCTAAGAATTAATCTGTGGCAAACAAATTCTAGGACCTTTCCAAAATTAAGTGAAATATTTACAGAATTTATCTATATAAATGAAAAATTGCCATATAGAGATGCACTCTTACCAACATATTAGAATTATATTATGAATTTTGGCTTTGGGTGAATTAAACTGCAAAGGTAATTGTTTTTTTTCTTGCAGGTGAGAAAAGCAACCCTGCTACTGAGTTGTATCTGTAAAACCACAGTGGAAAAGCTGTGCTTAAAGTTGAAATTATTCTTTATTTCTATCTTATTTCCATTAGCACTACTTTATGAATAAATTATTGTTTATATTTAAAGTTTCTGAGCCTCCTTTCATAACCTGAAAGCGTATCCTTTTGGAAAACTGCTTTGAATTAAAACCATTCATATATCCACTCTTCATATGTGAAGACTCGTATTTATCAGAACTTTTTTCCTTGTGTTCTTGGTCTGTACAGACTCTGGGAAAAGTGCATAACTTGAACTACACAATAAGGCTTATTTTTTAAACAGCTACAAATGTTAAAAAAAATAGACAATCATACCTATGCCCTATTGGACTCCATAACCACAAGGGGGCAGAACAAACATTAATGACAGAAATCCAATTCTACTTTCTTTCAAGATACTTAAAGTTTCATTCTCTAAGGACAGCACCAGATTTCTTTTCCTTCTGGATTAAAACTTCTTTGCTGGAGACATTTTTCCAAGCAGTTTTCATGTCCTTATCTTTAATAATTAAAAATTATTAAAAACAAACAAAAAAAATTATTAGATTATTTTCCAGAAATGTTGAAAGAACCACTTTGGTACCAAGGGCTATTACCAACCCCCCATCCCCCCCCATCCCCCATATTTTCTTAAGTGGAAGAATTTTAGATTTAGATTTTTGGTTAAAAAAAATCAAATTATAAGCCTGAAAGTTTTCTTTTAATTCTGAAACTGATTCATAATGGGAATGTGCCAATACTTTAATCCTGGCAAGGCAACTAACACATTAGAATGATGATAATATGACTTATATTCATAGTTCACAAGCTAGGGCAGTCTTTTTAGTGAATACAGAATGTGTATGTTAAAAGAAGTGAAACAGTATTATTTAGTTTTGCTTTGATGCATTATTCACTGACATTTTCATAAAACTAAAGTCCAAGAAATCTGATCCAGTACTGAATTTTCTGTGTTCATAGTTAGTTTTTATTATAAAAGAACAAATGTAGCACATACAGAAAGGCTGGCATTTAAATGTTGCTTAAGTAGGCTGTGAGTTTCAATACTCACAGTTCTTTACCAACAAAATACAACATGGGAAAAAAAAGCAGGACAGCGGATGGACTAGAAGTAATCTGCAGCCAAACAGTAGCAAGTTCTGTTTACAAACAGAATCTGTTTCAAAGCCGTTGGAGATTATTTTCATAGAAATGTTAGAAGACAAATTTCTGGCTTACATTCATATTTCTCTGCTTGCCAGACAATAAAGTGGTAGCCAGACTGAGACGTGTGCCACCTTCATTCTGTCTCCCAGGAAAATGCTATGCTGCAGGCTTCTATGGAGTTTTAATGAGCTGAAGAGAATTGGGAGCGTCTGATGCATGGCAGGAGACCAATCTGTTTATTAACACACATACATATAAGTACATGTGTATAAATATGTTAACACACATAAAAATATATAATGCTTCACACATAACTATTCTGCTTCTGGTGGAAATGAACTTCATACAGAACCACATGTTATTATAGATCAGCTAATGATCAGAGTGAGAATAATGCTGTTGCTGCTAGACAGACAGGCTGCAAATTGCTTTGCTCAAAGGCAAAGAATAAATTTCCTCATCTTCATATTATAAAAACTGTGGCCTCAATTTCAGGGCATTCTGTGGCATTTCGAGAGAATGTTGCTTTCCATACCAAGGTGGAATGAACTTCATCTCAAGTTACTAGCTCTTTTGATGGCCGTTAGAGCACACGCCATCACAGGGATTGCAAGTTTTTTGGGATTGGGATTAGAATTCAAGGTGATCTTGGCAAACTGAAGAAGTAGTCTGTAAAGAAAAGAAAAAAAATAATGGAGGTATGAAAAAAATAGTTGCAGTGTTCAGCTTAAAGAATATGGTACTTGAGTGCAAGATGGCAGCTATTAGCTTTCTAAGAGAGAAGCTAAGGATCTGTAGTTGCAATTGATCATCAACAATTTCAGGCTGCTTGGGAAAAGGCAAACTGGGGAGAATAAAAAAGAGCATAAGCAGTCAGATGTGTAAATTTGTATTGATACCAATTTATTTTGCATTGGCAGGATCTCAGAGCATGAAGTAGGTAAAAATGTTGTAGGATTTTGGACTCCAAAGGCGAAGAATTTATTAAAATGTATTCAGAGGAAACCAGTAAGGTTGCTATTTACAAATAATGACCGAAATGGGGTTGTTTAGCTAACAGAAGAAAAAAAAAAATTCAGATGTACAAAGCTTGCTTCCATAAGGAAGGGAATACTTGGTTCTTCATGTCTACAATAAAGAGACTACAGCAAAGAACACTTAGGCTAGTCATGAGAAAAATCTTTGTAAGAATTAGATGATGAGACACTGATTTTTTGCCCAGAAAGACTATAAAATCTCTATATTATTGAAGATTTTCTTGAAGAGACTGTATGACCTTCTGTTTCATATCTAGGAAGGAAAGGGTAGCAGCAGCAGGAAAGGTCCCTTTGGAGTTCTTACTCCCCCTATTTCCTATGATTCAGACATGTCCCTTTCTTAAGGTATTATTTATTTCCAAAAGTAAATCAAAACAGAATAAAGCAAAAAGCAGCCTGTCACCTTTTCTGACTATTCAGACCACTGTGCTAAGTCACTCTCTCATTTCCCTTATTGATGTAAGGGAAATATAAGTGATATAAGTAGTGATGTAAAAAGTCCAGGTACCCAGGAAAACAGACACTCCATTACCCAGCAAGAGCAACCTCTGAAAATGGCGCCAAGTAGCCTTTGCCAAAACTGTGGACTCGCTCTACCAAATTTTTTTTCTACCACATATAGGAAAGAAAGGGTTCTCTACAAAGTCTGTGAAAAGATGATGGCTGAAACAGAATACTAGACCTAAATGATCAGAAAACACAAGTTTTTATAGCATGAAAGGAGAATTATAAAAGCATAGGAAAGTTTTTGTGAAAGAAAGGACTACAAATGAAAATAAGAGCATTTATGATACTATTTTCCTGTGTGACATGAAATCTGTACTTGGACCAAAGAATAAATGTTTTTTGAAGTAAGTTGGAATGATAAAAAGTTTGTGATACAGTAAAAAAATAGTTAGGACTGCTTTCTGAACATTATCACGGTCCTTAGGGAATGATTTCAGGCATAAGTGTCTTTATAGTTTCACAGGGAAAGTTTCACATGGGATACTGTAGGAATTATCACAGCATACTTTGGGAAAAAAGTTGTAATAGTTTCTCAAGAAAAAATCATTGGAATAACTGTATGATCTGAACTTCACTTTGGGTGTACATTTAATTTATTAAAGTGCTGCCTTATAGATTCACTTCAGTGAATTATGATACATAAACCTACCTCTTTAATGATCATTTTTCAGCTGACCAACAAAACAGTGCATCTGCATGTTTTGACATCAATATTATGTTGTTTGTGCACTCAATAATTTGGAAATGTAAAATATTTTCAACCCACAGTCACATTCTCTAAGCATAAGGTGAACCTGGGAGGATAGGGATTGTACTGAAAGCATTTCAGGTTTTTAGCAACCGGTTTGGCTGGACCAGTGTTAAAAGTTATTTCCTAATCCACATGTTAAAAGTTGCCTCCAGTGTGTCCTCCGCTACTGTCTCCAAGAGCCCTGCTGCAAGGAGTTCATTCTCCCTTACCACTTGCTTTCTTAAACTCATCCCTAGAAGCCTCCATACATAAGAAAACAAGCTATCCTTCATCCATCTAAACAGCAAGAAAAGACATCTCCCAGCTTTTATGGCTACAAAAAAAATTTTACTCAAAGAGAGCATAGGGACATTGCTGCTAGGAATTTGGAAACAGCCTATGAGCCCATCACCACAAGGAATCTACTCAGGCTGTCAGAGAGGGGCTGAGGGGCTTGGCTGTGAAGACAAGCATCCTGCCATCCATACAGTGCTGCATGACCTGGCCCTTAAGGATCCTCCTAAACCTCCCACACTGCTTAGGGTCAAGGTGTCTTCAGCCAAATGGCAAAACCTATCAGTATGGCAGATTAACACCTGTTGGTTTTCTACTGTAACTTGGCACTTTCTGGCCACAATTTTTTGCCTCAATTGCAGTTCAGTTTAATACAGTTTTGATGATCTGATAAAAATGCAGAGTGAATTTAGTGAACAGACCATTTTTCATACCACAAAAAGTGAGTCAGATATTGACTTAATGGATTTGGAGAAGGCTTGGATGAGTCATTCTTCTCCCGGTTAATTGATATTGCTAGGACATGCTAAATGTATCCCTAAATAGCGAAATAATTTATAGAATGTGCTTTTCTGGCTGTTAATTGTGCAGCTGGATAACTGCATTTAAAAGCTCATCCAATTCTCTTGAAATCACTAGAAGGTTTTCCACTGACTCAGAGGAAGCTGAAGTAGCTTTTGAGGGACCATTGTCAAAGGCAAGAGGTGATTTGACTGTATAAAAACTTCAGGATCTTAGTGCTATAAATGTTCTGTATCCTTAGAGTTTTTCCAAAGCCCCAAGGACAGAAAAAGCCTTCCTTTATCATCCTTCTGCTTTTCTAAGAAGGAGATAAATATGCTGTTTGTTTGTTGTTTGGTTGGTTTTTTTAAAGGACTCTGACCTTTTCCAATAGCCTTAAAACATTTCATACATACAAACTGAGGGCCACAAGGCAGTTGACAGTTTAAGAGTTTGAATTAGAGCTCCTTTGGGTCCTAAGACTTACATGGCATTATCTGCTCCTGATGTATGTCTTCAAAAGTGCATATGTTAGAATATTCACTATAAGTTTTGTTGTGACGGTCTCATGTTTCTTTTCTCTGATGTTTAAACATTTTACCACTGAAACTCTAGAATTAATATGATAAACTTGGACTGAAAAATACAACTTAATTTGTCAAAATTCCCAGAAGCAATGAAATAACTTGGTCATTCATTAATTATTGGCATGCAGCATTCACTAGCCTAATTCCCTGAGAAAGCAAGAACAGTGTCTTCTCTAGTACTACTTAAGACAGAAATTCTGAATGCCACTAATAATACAATATATTTAAATATATGTGCTATTCTGCTACTGGGAAAACAAGGAATAAACATATTCAGCCACTGGAAAAAAAAAAATTCCAAAGCTACTGAGAAAACAAATTAACATTATCTTGTGTAGAGAAACTAAAACATTTTGTGGTACCTTATTCCATGAAACAAGTTCAGGTTTGAAAAGGCATGCAAAAGAAATAATCTAAAGGGAAAGGCCGTTTGTATTTATATCAGCTCTGGCCTTTGTTATGGCAGTCAAGAGTTGGGCTAAAAAGATCAGAAGAAAAAGTAGGTATGACTTGTTTTCTTTTTAATGTTGAGCATTGGATTTCTTTTTTTAATCTGAAGGTCACTAGACTTCAGTTCTGATAAACTGCCAAAGGAGGCAGATTCCAGAGGCAGTCTTCTGAATGGCAAACTCAAACAGGACGTGAGTTTTCTTCCAGCTTATCTCAGCTGCAGTAACAGGATAGTGGTCTATCCAGTGCTTTAAAGGTCATGAAAACACCTTGAATTGTACTAAGAATGTCAACATGAAGATTTGCCACAGGGTGAAATATTTAATTGTCTATATAACGACAAGTCATTCATCATTCTACCTGTAACAGAGTTTACAGTGTGAAAGTTAGAAAAGAGTTGATTGATTTTCAGTAGGAAAATGTTAGGAAGACATGGTCACAGGGTCTGTTCACAGATGATGTCATCACTCCCCTAAGAGAGCGCAGCAGCAGCAATGTTTACAGTCATATCCTGTGGTCCTCAGGAGTGAATAAACCACAAAAGCAGACAAGAAAGCAGGGGAATGGACTTCTCTGGGAGCTCCTTGTTCTCCAGCTCATGCCAGAACCTGTCAGAACTGCCTGTCTCGTCAATATCAGACCAAGGAAGCATACAGACTCAGACTTATTTACATATCACCTTCATTTAGGTAAGCAAAGATATCAAGTAACTTTTTCACACAACAGCTTCAAGAAGTATTATTTTGCTAACTTACAAAAAGGGGAATAGAAATTCAGAAATTATGTAGTTACCTAGCTCCATAAAAAGTCTATTCTTCCCTACAGAAAGTTGTTGGGTTGTCTGTAAACAGCCAAAACTTTTAAGTCTGTTTTATTCAAGGATCTATCAACAACTCGACATGCCTGTTCATATGAACAAATTCCACATATCAGTCTATGTCCAGTATGAAATTAAGACAGTGAGAATTTAACTACATGTGCTGCTTTGTTCTGTGATTTATCTCTACCAAAACAACACAAGCTCTTCCCAGATCTCCAGCACCATTCAAGGTGGGTGACTCAATTTTCTGTGGTCACTTAATATCCACTACAATTAAAAAAAAAAAAAAAAGAAGAAAGAGCAGATGATACATCACTGAAAAAATGCATACTATTGAATTGTAATCCATTAAACTTTGGTTTACTATAGGCAGTGCTAGTTCTGACCAGTGCTTGAAGAGTGGTTTGAGCAATGAATTAGGCAAATAGAGAAAAATTCTAAATATACTTGAGAAGACAAAATACTACAGTCCAGTTTCCTAAGAAAACTGAAACACAAGTTAAAATTTAAGCATATAAAACAAGTTTGTGAAAGTTCCGTGGTATGTTCAGAGCTTTTATCACACTTGATACATTATTCATCTGCATGTCAGGTAGTCTGAGCCCTTCTGCAAGCACAGCGTGGATTAAAACCCAGAGATACAGTAAAGACCACAAAATTGTTTTGTATAGAAGCTGCATTTGGCTCAGCTTTATCCCATTCTCTGTCACAGAAAAACAATAATCTTTTGACTGTGCATACAGAGTAAAAGGGACAGGCAAAACCCTTAATACCACTATTTGGAACATGTTCAGTATATCAAAACCAAAGTACTTAACTTCTGTACCTCAATTACTCTGCTTTATCTCTGAAGTACTTTGTATAGTGTCTTGTATACTGAACCAAGAAGGTGCACTTGAAGAGATACTAGATCGGAGATTTTTTTTTCCTTCCCTTGGCAGAATCTGGTGCCTAGGCAGACTTTAACATTCTCATATCTGCATATAATATTAATAGGTTATTCATTATGGCAGCCTCTAGAAAAGTTAGGAATTATTACCTTCATTTTACAGACACAGTTAGGGTGCGTGGGAGGCTGAGAGAAGAGGGGAGTACGCAGCTTCCCAAGTCACTAGGAGGTGTAGTTTGCACAGTACTTCTGAAATTTGAGTCATAAACAATTCATCAGTGACACAGGACAAAACAATTACAAAACTTGGATTAGTAACCCTTAAGTAGAGCAGAGAACTGAAAAGTAAAACTTCTTTGATAACCACATGGCAGTTTGATTTATTTATGACCTTTATTTTTTGCTATTTGAAAGCATTTGAGTGAATGGATTACTGCTTGCATAAATGTTTTAATAAAAAAAAAGCCTGCTGTTAAGTAAAAATATCCATACTACCACATGAAACACACTGTCCCTGTGACAATAGGAGTTTTCATCATGCATTAGTTGCAAAACTGCTTTTCTCAATAAATTAGTAAGCAGAACAATGACATGAAATTTAGGTGACTGACAGCACATAATGATGTGCCAATAGCCAATGCTGAATAACCAAATGACAGTTCATCACCATCTCCCTCTCAGCCACACTCCCCTTAGGCTGACAGTTCTGAAATCATTAAATTGTTTATAAATGATTTGTGAAGTTTATGTTGATACTGAATGATCACCGTGACCAGTTCTTCCAAATTATTGTTCATATCAGGTCATAGTACCTTCCACTAGAAACTTAACTCAAAATACTTTTAACTTTATTGCAAAGCAGGAGTGAACTGCAGGAGTGAATTGCATGCTTGCTTATAAAACACAAGTTCTGTTCTCAGTTGTTGCTTTGCCCTTGAGCTATATATACTTCAAAACTTGATAAATCTCTCAACAAATATTTTTTAAAAGTGTTATTTTCCCCAAAACTTTAACATCATATATTAATTTCCTATATTTTGTTCTTATTGAGAAGGTTTCCTTGACGTCTCAAGCCCAATCTCTCTGAAAGATTAGATACATCTCTCTATTTTTATACAAGCACAGCAGTAAAATAATATATTATTTGTTATTATTAATAAGGTTCTGAGCTAGCAAACCACGTGTATTTCCTTTGTTAACTCTATTGTTAAAATTGCCTCACCAGTCTCAAAAAAACCCTGTCATTTCAATGCTTTACACAGTTCATTTCAATAAGTATATTCTGGATCCCTTGTGAAACCTCACCTCCCACTCAGATGCCAAAGAAAATGTAGACTTGTATGAAAACTCAGCCTTAAAAATGTCAAATATACAAATGTCCAACTACACAAGGGAATGTTGATCCAGAAAATAACTTAGTGTGACAAGCTGTACAGCCTGGTTTGATTCACCAATTAAATCTACACAAGATGTAGGACTTACTTGTCATTTAGTTTCACTGGGAGTGTTACAAAGCAACAGTAAGAGCATTTGTTCTGAGGAATACCATAACCTCAATGATGGCTTTTTGGTAAACTGGAAACTGAAATTCAGTCGTGTTGCTTAAAACATGTCTATTACTCCTTCTTGCCTTGAAATGGGAAGCAAAAATGCTAATAGCTTTTTTTCTGTTGAAAAACTGAAAACCAAAAAAACCCCAACAATAACCTTCTGCCCCACAAACCCTAAAAGGGGAAAAAAGAGAAATAAGCAAACAGATCTTTATGAGAGATGTATACTATTCTTTGCACAATCATGAAATTAAATTAAAGTTCTTCCATTCCCACACTGTCATTTCTAGCTGCATACCTTTCCAAAAGATGCCAGTTATTAAGACTTTTAATTACATTGTGTAGAGCTCTCTGGTATCAAACCCATTTGATTTCCCAATTCTGAAAATTCAACTGTATGGTGGCAAAGATTTTATCTAGAGAAGAGAGTGGAAGAGAATGGAAGAGGTAGAGAAAATGTGTGTACATGTATGGAAACTTTTCACTCTTTTATACAATGTTAACCAATTTATTACTGTCAATTGTAATAAATAAAAATTATGACATAGTATAGAAGGCTTTATTCTGCTATGCTTTTTTTACTGAAAACTAACAGTGCACCACTAAAGCAACTGTAAAAATACTGAAAATATTAGAAAAATAAATGCAGGTGTTTACAACTTGTGAAAATTCATAAATATGTTATGATATTTTTAAATGCCATAGCTTACTCTTTAGTAATAAAACTAAGTATTCATGTGTTCTTTGTGTATTCTAAGAGTAAAACTTTTATTTAAAAGTATTTCCTTTGCCTTGACCTTCTTGAAAAATACAGAAAAATGAGTTGTAAAACTGAAGTTTTAAGAACAAGAATGAACTAAATGACATATTTCTTTAAAAAAAAAAAGACTTTTTTAAAATTTGTAATGCTAAGAATACCCTATTAGGCCATTATGGAGAAAATTCTTTTCCTCTTAGCATATGCATTTGGAAGTTTGATGGAGTTTGTTTAACTAGATCTCGATTGACAAAGCACGCTAGATTATAGTCTTTGTATTTTTGTACCGATTCCTAAACAATCCTATTTCACCTTACTTGCATTTAATAGAAACTTACAGTATACTTTTAAATTTGTTTTAAAGTAATATATTAGCTCTTAAAAACAAAGTAATGTTAATGGATCATAGTGAATGATTCTTTAAGTTCTGTTTTGACTCCCTGATCCTTTCTGAGAGACCTGTATAAACCCTCACAGCATAGCTTCCTCCTGAATTTCCAGCTACAACTACGTTCCCTCATGTAGTTATAGACTCTCTGTAGCCTTCAGTCTTTTCTTCATTTTCCTAGTTGTCAGTTAAATGAATCAACAGAAATTACTATGAATCTCTTCCTCTTCCTCTCCAAAACTTTAATTCTACTATCCATGGTTCATTATATACTGGATTGTTTTCAGTAGCATTCAAAGAGGAAGCACCAGTACAGACCTTGTGTAGAAGTTAAACTCATGTAATAACTATGCAACAAATGCGTATCACAATATGACTCAATAATTGCAATCCTATGACTGCATTTGACAGGATAGTGTGGCTGCTTAACATTGTCATCTACCTGAGTATTATTACTTTTTATCTGAAGTCTACAGATAGTTGCTTTCCTCATGCATAGCTATTTTCTAATGTGACAGGAGCTTTAAAGCAATAATTTTGTAGGTATCAAAGTTGAATGAAAAGCCCATGGCTCCGCACAAAGTATGGTTGTGCGAGATTATTTGCACTAAAGAAGAAAAACATTTCTTAAAAGCTAGGTCATAAAAAATAACAATTGTTACTAGTTCTCCTCAATCTTTGCTATGACAGTAAAAATCTTAACCCAAGATAGCAATTAATTTCTAAGTGTGAAGAACAGAACACAAGATGAAGAAAGGGTGATGTAATAACAGTATTTTATTTAGCAAATCAATCTATTTATTGAGTAGAGCAATTTATAGAGCTCTGATATATTATCGGCATTTTAACTTGTTGGCTTTCTCTATTTATAGTACTGTCCTGGCTGTTGCAGTCATACTATTAGGTCTCTACTTACTCTGTGTAATACTTCTTAGTGATGTCGTAACCCTACCATGGCAGTTCATACTAATTAATTTTCATTAAAACCTATTACCTTCAAAGACTAAATTAGCGCTAGTTCATCACCAATATATTCCTCCTTTCTTACCAGTTTGAGCATTCAGAACTTTAGCAAATTATCTTAATGACAATATTATCAAATGAAGTCTGATTTCAGGCCTCAGAGTCAGGAACATTTCTTACTCTCCACTAACAACGCTAATTTAATCTTGTATCTTCAATAGAAAACCATAACATGCAAGAAGAAGGCCTCATGGATACAGAGAAAGAATGAAAAACTACTCTGTAGGATTCAAAATTCATGTCCAGCATTGAAATCATAAATACTCTCCTTGATAAATTCAAAATATAGATTTCTCTGTGAATTTTCTCATTTAGATTCTTCATTATTGTTACTTCTAAACTGCAAGACGTGGGAACTCTTCCCAGTTGCTGAGTCCAGGCACACACTGAGCTGTGGCTTTATTGCATACTGTCAGAGGACCATGCTCCATCCTCATTTTCCTCCCAATTTTTTGTTTCAGTTGCAGAAAGGAGGGACTTGTGATGCACCCTCTGGAAGCAAGACTGCTGGGTGCATTGCAGAGCACACCTGCCTCAACTTTATTTAGGCTGGAAGTCAGGTGTTGTTCTGGGTGAAGCTCACTGCAAAATTTCTGTTAACTTCAGTAGTGGTAGATAAGTTTTTTTTTTGACAGCTTGGCACTTTTCTTTGGACATGAAGCAAACTTATTCAAAGGAGACCTCTAATGGGATATCCAAGCAATGGCAAGACTTAGGTTTGTGTTGTACTGTGAGCAGTATATGTATATGCACGCTTGCTTTCATTAGTACCACTCCACGGAACATAAGGCTTCTTATGGTCCTCAGCAAGGAGATGAGGCAGAGTCCACAGCTAGTGAGACCTGCTGTGGCTACTACTTGTATTAAAAAATGCTCAGAATCTTCCCTGATGGACCATAACCTGGCAGACTTCCAGCTGCAGAGCCCCCAGATAAAGTTGGGAGAAACAAAGTCAGTTCCTTTCCCTCAGAGGTAGAAAGTACTGCAGAGGTAGATTAAGAAACAAGCAAAGATCAACCCCCCTGCAAACCCCCAAACTTTTCAGACCCTGCATCTCCCAGGGCACCTGTCTCCCCAGAAGGAGGACTGATGTGCTGGATCCATGGCTGTTCCTGAAGAAGAAGATAACAGCTTTCCTGTGAAGCTGCAGTGGAGAATCCTTTTACTGAGGCTTACTGCATGCATGATTGAAGAGCTCTGTCCTCTTAGAAGAGGGAACATAACATGAGGCAGAGAGATTTTGCCTTTCCCACTAATCTTCGGGATGCTTTTGGGTGCTGTTCTAGCTGTGGACTTTATTGAAGTCATATCAGAAAAACAGAAGACAAAGCCCCATCACTCAATTAAGAGCTGACAAAAGTATTCCCCTAGATGCTTTGTTTTGCTTTATAAAGAAGCAATGAAAAATTAAGACATTTTCTCCAGATTCAGAAGATGACTCTCCTCCATTGAAATTAAGGCCATAATTTCAGCTTCCTCCTTAAACTGTTTTCATTCTCTTCTCTATATCCACCACATCTTATTCACATTCAGTTTGAGCTCCCTGGGTTTCTTCCAGGCACCAATTTATCTCAAATATTAGGACAGCTGGGACACAGCAGGGAAGAAAATGAGAGACAGGGCTGACTGTGTTACCAGTTGAGTTCTGTTCTTGCTCTTCAGACTGACTTGCATAATCTTGGGCATGTCACAACCTTTCTGTATCTCAGTTCATATGCTTTCAAATAGGTACAATTATAAACCTTTCAGGGTTGTTCTGATGGTGGATTTTACATTGAAATATGTGGCTGAGAATAAGTCTAAGGGTGCAAATTGCTCTCTATATTTTATTCAGCTCTAACAGTCCTGTAAAAAGAATTGAAACTGTGTTTATATTATCAAATGTTACACCAAGAAGTATTCTCTTTTTCTAAGTATCACTGGAAGGTTAATGACTTATCTTTTTGTTGACTACTGCGTGTCAGGATATTATCATGTTCAATATAACTAGCGTGTAAGGTGCTGCTGTGCCTATGCACTTTGGACACAGATGCACAAAACAGCTGTAGTCTGCAGTGAAAATACCTAAGCCAATTTCATCATTGCAATGACAGTTTTCAAGCTAATATATTAGATAAAAAATGCATTTCCTCAGGTGCACTCTAAAGACTACTTTTAGGGAATTAAATGTGTAACTCCTGTTATTTTTTGTTTGTATAAATCAATTCAGTGAATTCTGTGAATATATTTCAGTGTGTTTGAGTTATTGAAAAATAATGGGTAAGCATTGCTAGCTAACTCATTATCATTAGAGACCTAAGTGAATTTAGGAGAAAAGATCACACTGACTCTGTGGAATTCCTGTCTGGAAACACGACCGTTCCCCACCCACCCTTGCTCATTTTTATCTTTTCCTCTTTTTCCTTCCCTCTCTCTCTCACTCTGCCCTACAAGGAAGGAAAATAAAACTTAGAAATTAAAAATCCCCAAATCCTAGAACTAAAACTTAGAGATGTCTCTGTTCTCATGATTTGATTTTGGAAATTCATTATCAGTGTATATTAGAGTCTAGCACCTATTGTCTTTGGACATTTTCTTGGCCTGAAAGGCAAGAAATCACATACTTACTGCTACAGAGCTTTGACTAGTATCCAGTATTCCTGGTTTCTCCAGGCTTATACTCTTGCCATCAGATTGGTATACTTAAATGCCCAATCTTCCCTGAAGGGGCAAAAATGAAGAAGAGACCATAAAAGGAGGTATTTGAAACCAAAGAGAGAGACATGAAGTATAGAGAAGTGAAAAAAGTCACTGTTGGTAAATAAGAATTAGAAACACAACAGCAGGAAGATGGCTTTATATCTCCTGTAAATCTGTTCAAAAACACAGGAGAGAGAGTAGGCAGTGAGGAGTAAAAGAAGGGGTGAGGGACACGTGCATCCAATTTCAAGGGGAGGTGCAACAATATTACAGCTTGTTACTAATGTGTCCTTACATGACTTAAGCAGGTTGCAAAAGAATTAGGAGTTAGACTTTTTGTGTGCATTAACTAGCATAGGTGCTGACGGCAGCACCTTCAACAACTTTGGCTACAACTGTCTGAAATGACTGCATCTTCTTCTGAGTTCAGGTAATCTGCAATGCAAGTTGATATCCTATGCTATCCATACAGCACTGTGACAGAAGTGAATGCATCAGTGTTTATAAATGCACATGTTCACATTTTTCACTCATTCTCTTCCTATGTTTCCAATCCCCGCCTAAATAGTCACAATATATATTTTCTTTAAATTAAATTTGCGTGGCCAGATCATTTATTTACTTATAAATAAGAATGAAGAATACAATGCTAAATAAAAAAAAAAAAAATTTCCATTCAGTTTTTAAGAGGTTGTGTTGATCCCAGGCAGTTAGCAATGCTTTGGCAAGCGTGATACAGAATTAGCTTTTCATGGGAGCAAATCAGAACCAAATTACCACCTTTAAGGAGCCACTCTGCTTAAAGGCTATCAACTGTCTACAAGCATGAAGCACACAGATGTTAGGATCAAAGAACCAAGTAGATATCAATAGCTGAACTAATCGTTTTAAGGCTGCCTTTATAATCGGCAGAATGCAAGAGTCACTCTTATAGTGTGGTACAAGATCTATTGTGTCCCAGAAGTGTGTATTTATTCCACGGCCATAAGAACATCAAGGAAAACTACCTTTAGAGACAGATGTTTATAATTTTGTTTAGGTCAATTGAGATGTGTCCCATCTAGAGAGCCACTGCAAAACACAAAAAGACATTACTTATGCAATTGGATTTTTCGATCTGTGTTGCAACTAATGCTACTGAGCTGTAAGTAAATGGTATGCTAAACATATGCAATGAGCTATGCTTTTTAAATTATTCATTCCAATAGCTGCAAAGTTTGACCTAATACAAATCTTCTATGGAAAACACTATCCCCAAATACTGTACTGGTAACTGAAATATGTTATTGAAATTGGTGCAATTATGTATTTAGTACTACATCTCTTTCATGACCCAGGGATTTGAATTTCCTGTTTTCTCATTAAATTGTGTTGTGTTAATTGCTACATTCATATCTTCATTACGTGCCTGGTGATGAAAATATTTGGTGATGGAAATACCCAGATTTTGAGAAATTCAAACAAACTACCTCAGCCATATAACTATTTAACTGGCATTTAACAGAGCAGATGAATACATGATTGGTTCTGTATATTACCACATAAGAGAAAAAGTCTGAACCATCAGTAAATAGTTACAGTAGGTTCAATGACTGTCATTGGGGCCTTTGGGGTCTCTTTATTCAGGGACAGCTGAAGAGCTGCTAAAGGAAGAATGCACTCATGGAGAAAGCCAGAAGGACTAGAACCGTGATAAAAAGAATCACACTCTAATGGGAAATAATATTTTGAAAGCAGGATTAAGCCTTCCTAAACTTGGTACCCATTTGACAAGCAGAAGGCTGGCTTCTTCCAAGCAGTAAGTCGTATGACTTGAACAGAAGGAAGTCTCCTATGGTTCATATAGCTATCATATATTATTACTATATATCATATACCTAAACGGAGGTGGTTCTGCCATCAGTGCAGATTTAGAAATGGCTGAGGCAAATTTTAGTTCCTGGCTCAACCACGTGCCTCCATGACCTTCACAAAAAATTCTATCTGTAATATGGAGGGAGCGTATCTGCTCAGGCAGTAACAAACAGACAAATGCACAGACAGGTTTAACAATGGATGGTTCAATAAAGTCAAAGACCACAATTATGCCAATGCACTACTGGACAAAAAAAAAAAAAAATAACACTAGCTATTGACATAAGTGCATGTGTGACAAGGGAAACCTCCCGCCACCCCCATACCTCTTTTATTAAACTTGTGTGTATAATTGACCATATTTACCTAAAAAACTCCAGAGGAGGGGCAGAAAACAGCAAATATTAAGGCACAGTAATAAGTTTTACAAGTTAGGCTCAAAGTTTTCACACTAAGGTGATCTTTGATGTAGATATAAATGAATTTAGAATGTTCCATATCAAGCAGTTCCCACCCAGGGGATGTAAACATACTACTTCTACAATAACAAGGTGTTTGCTTTGCATCTAGAGCTACTTAAAACAAACAAAAAAAGAAATCACAGATTTTATGAAATGCTTTATTAGAAGATATTCCCAGGGGAAGAAGGGGTGGGGAAATGCAAAAGCAGTGTCAAAAGTAGTAAATTAATAAAAAGCAAATAAAGTCTATATGGTTTAAACAAAACCTTATTCATAAAGAAGGTCTTTATCTCACACAGAAAGTTTAATTCATCATCCAGTTTACTATATTTTACAGCATCAATTAGAGAAAAGGGATTCTCTTCCTCTCCAAAGTTAGCAATACATCTTCACGGTAAAAGAAAATCTATTAGGCCATTTGCTAACTTGATGAGAGATGCATAAAAGTAAATCAGCACAACTGAAAGAAAATCAGCATGTGAGAAAGAAAAAACAATTTCTTTGTTATGAAAACTCATTCAGTTTCCAATGATTAGATGACGGCAGTCCTATTTTTCTAGCTTAGTGCAGTTTAGCTAAGCTGTGACTGTGGGAAGGAGGAATGGGGCAGGGGGATGTTGATTCCCATCCACCTCCAGTCTTTTCTCTTTCCAATGAAGGACTACGTAAATTGTGGGCTGTGGGTGGGTGATAGGAGAGATAAAGTAAACCACCAAAAAGCAGAATTAAGACATATGTAAAGAAATTATTTTAAAATCTCTTTTCCTATTAATTACTGCTAAAGATAATATGTAACTGGACTCTATACTTGGGCTACACAGATCTACCTAGCTGTAACTGGATTTTGAGTGTTATTAATATGCATTTTTTAACTGTTTCTACCTTAAGAAAAGGAAACAAGTTCCAAGGATATATATGTCCTTTTAGAAATATTTAACTGGGGCCACTATATAAATATTTTATGCTCACAGATTTTTCCTGTGCATTTAAAATTGCCCTTAGGCTTTTTTTTTTTTTTTTTTCCAGCTTCTGTATGCACCTAAGAACACAACTACATCATACAAACAGGGCAGATCCTCATAGACCAGTGTTTACTGGTACTTGAATATTAACACGACATGAGCATCCCTGTAAGGAGAATAGATTGGGTTTGAAAACATGGTGTCTGTGCTATGATAGCTTTGAACCTAGTCTGTCCTTAGATGTTCTTATTCAGAAGTCTGCTATTATGATTATATGGATTTGGTAAATAGGTGACAATTTCAGATTTTATGCTGTGACTGTTTACAGACATTTCCCAAGTAGCTTTAAAAATGGTGTCAAGTTTTTCACAGTGAAAGACCTATTCAGAGTTTCAAATTTGGGTTGCTTATCCACATCCCATTGTCTTCTCCCCTGTCCTAACCATATTCATTTGCTAACAAGCCTGGTGATAACGCCAAGTGAATAAGACCCAAAATGATAAATTTTCAGAAGAGTTTATCAAGAAGATTCACTGAATCCAGTTGAAAAGTCAAGTTACAGGCACCAGCATAATGGCACAAAATCAGACACAGGAATTTTATAAAAAGTAACAAAGCACATCTGCATTTACATTTCAAATATACTCCATAGAATTTCCTATTTGAAAGTCTTCATTCCCAGCTTCAAATCACAGTTCTTAAAGCCCCTCAAGAGGCAAGAATCTACTAGAAAGCTTGAAAGCAAGCAAAAAATCCAATTAAATGCTGGTAGGTATACTTTCAGCAAAGGAAGATGCCTATATCTCATCAACAACTGCAAAATCAATAGGACATAAGGGCAGGAGCTTCCACAACCTAACCCTTTCAACTACATTAAGAACAAACTTGTCACCTCTACTCAGGATTTTGCTGGCCAATTAAAATCTCAATTACGTTTACAGAGTCTCTGCTTCTATCTTCTGTTGGTAGTTAGTGTGGGTTCTTCTGGGAAAGCAAGGGAAAAGAGAATCATAGTATCATTAAAGTTGGCAAAAACCTCCAAGATCATCAAGTCTGTCAACCCAATACCACCATGCCTACTAAACCGTGTCCCGAAGTGCCATGTGTACACATTTTTTGAACATCTCCAGGGATAGTGACTCCACAACCTCTTAAGGAAGCCTGTTCCAATACTTGACCCATCCTTCAGTAAAGAAATTTTTCCTAATACCCAATCAAAATCTCTCCTGACACAACTTGAGGCCATTTCCTATCGCTAGTTACTTGGGAGAAGAGACCAACACCCACCTCACTACAGCCTCCTTTCAGGTAGTTTTAGAGAGTGGTAAGGTCTCCCCTCAGTGTCTTTTTTTCTAGGCTAAACAACTCCAGTTCCCTCAGCTGCTCCTCATAAGACTTGTGATCTAGACCCTTCACCAGTTTCGTTGCCCTTTTCTGAACATGCTGCAGCATGTCAATGTCTTCCTTGTAGTGAGGGGCTCAAAACTGAACACAATATTCAAGGTGTGGCCTCACCAGTGCCGAGTACAGGGGCATGATCGCTTCCCTGCTCCTGCTGACCACACTATTCCCGATACAAGCCAGGATGCTGTTGGCCTTCTTGGCCACTTGGCCACACTGCTGGCTCACATTTAGACCAGTACTCCCAGGTCCTTTTCTTCTGGGCAGCTTTCCACCTACACCTCCCAGAGACTGTAGCATTGCATGGGATTGTTGTGACCCAAGTGCAGGACCCAGCACCTGGCCTTGTTTAACCTTATAAAATTGACCTTGGCCCATCAATCCAGCCTGTCCAGATCCCTCTGCAGAGCCTCCCTATCCCTGAGTGGATTGACACTCCCACACAATTTGGTGTCATCTGCTTACTTACTCGATCCCTTCATCCAGGTCATGGATGAAGAAATAAAACAAGACTGGCCCGAGAACTGAACCCTGGGGAACACCACTTGTAACTGGCCACCAACTGGATTTAACTCGGCTGACCACAACTCTCTGGGCTCAGCCACCAAGACAGTTTTTTACCCAGGGAAGAGTACGCCTGTCTAAGGCATGAGCTGCCAGCTTCTGTAGGAGAATGCCATGGGAGACAGTGTCAAAGGCTTTACTAAAGTCCATGGTCATAATATCCATGGCCTTTCCCTCATCCACTAGGTGAGTCACCTGGTCATAGAAGATCAGGTGAGTCAAGCAGGACCTGCCTTTCATGAACCCATGCTGTCTGAGCCTGATCCATTGGTTGTCCTTCACATGCCTGGGGAGCACACTCAAGATGAACCTCTTCATAATCTTCCCCAGTACCAAGGTCAGGCTGACAGGCCTGTAGTTCTCTGGATCCTCCCTCCAGCCTTTCTTGTAGATGGGCACCACACTGGCAAACCTCCAGTTGTCTAGGTCCTCCCCTGTTAACCAGGACTGCTGATAAATTATGAGAGTGGCTTGGCAAGCTTCTCTGCCAGCTCCCTTAGTACTCTCAGGTGGATCCCATTTGGCCCCATAGACTTGTGAGTGTCCAGGTGGTATATCAGGTCGTTAACTGCTTCCTCCTGGACTCTGGGGGGCTAATTGTGCTCTTTGTCCCCGTCTTCCAGGTCAGGGGGCTGAATAACCTGGGGATAACTGGTCTGACTATTAAAGACTGAGGAAAAGTCATGAAATACCTCAGGCTTTTCCTCACCCTTGGTGGCAATGTTTCCCTCCCCCATCCAATAAAGGATGAGGATTCTCCTTGACTGTCTTTTTGCTGTTAATGTATTTGCAAAAACATTTTTTATTATCTCTTACAACAGTGGCCAGGTTGAGCTCTAGCTGGGCTTTTGCCTTTCTAGTTTTCTTTCTGCATGACTGAATGAGATCCCTGTACTCAATAAGAGTAGCCTGCCTCTTCTTCCAAAAGAGGCAAACTCTCCTTTTCTTCCTGAGTCCCAGCAAAAGCTCCATGTTTAGCCAGGCCAGTTGTCTTCCCTGCCAGTGTGTCTTACGGCATGTAGGGACAACCTACTCCTGCACCTTTAAGACTTCCTTCCTGAAGAATACCCAGCCTTCCTGGTCCCCTTTGCCCTTCAGGGCTGTCTCCCAAGGGACTCTCTCAACCAGTGTCCTGAACAGGCCAAAGTCTGCCCTCCAGAAGTCCATGGTAGTAGTTTTGCTGAGTATGGGGCAAATGAAAGAGGCCCAGAAGATATGAAAGACACGTGACCCTAGCAGCTGTAAGATCTGTAAGGAAGGGATGTGTCAGATGCAGTACCTTTGCTTCAAAGTATGTTCCCCTCCCCAAAGTCCCATTATAGCTCCATGTCTTCATATCATCACAAAAAATGCAAGTAGCATAAAAGCTATCAAATTTTAAGGCCCCAAAAGTAGGATTTCAGTATGTCATCATCACTATGCAAAATACACACATCAGTCAACAAAAATTCTGCCTCAGAGCTAATTAACAAAGCCCTGTTAAGTTCTTTCTGAGTTAATTACAAAGAACTGGGCTTTTTTAAACACCAATGACCCAGAAGGTTATGAATTATAACTCTTGCTTCAGTTTGGAAAACACATGTGAACAGAACTTATATATAGGCTGGGGAGCTGGGAGACAATGTCACCTCCCTTCTACATCTCAACTTGTTCTCACCCCACTGCCTGGGGTTGTTCAAATTTGCATTTGATTGTAAACTCTTCTGTGTAAGGACTGAAACTTTGCTTGGGTCTTGGAAAATACTTAAGATGCTGTGTGTGCTATTGGATAACTCATACAACAAAGTCATAATTCATGTAATACTGATAAGAGTAACTTTGCATGCATTTTTAACAAAATATTCTGATTGTTCTTGGCTTTTGCAGCTTATTAACAGAAACTTAGGTGCCTGCAGTTAATTTTTTTCTCATTAACAGAGCAATTCACAGAATGTTAAAGTGTATGAATATTTAAAATAATTTAAACTCTGTATAGGAAAATATAAATAAAGTTATAGGAAAAGCAATCATGGAGTTAATCTTTCAAACAGCTTAATGAATATGTAGGTTGTGGATAAAAATGGAAAATAAAAGCTAGAAAATAATTAATCATACACTTAATTCTGTTCCCTTCTAATAATATTTGAATGAAATATTTCATACTCTTTACCGTAAAACTTAAAGATTAACTTAATAATTTAATATAAATTTAATACATATGTTGCCAATGATGCAACCAAAGTATAGCTTCTCAGAAAGTTCCATGGTAAACACTTATGAGAAGACAAACTGAATCATTTATCCTGTTATTTCAATAATACTGAAAAAATTTTGTTTCAATTAATTAAAATTTCATTTAAGCTCTAGCTTTTATTTGCTTATATTTTAATCTTTATATTTAATTATTAATGAATACAAATTTCTTATAAAGTGCTAAACTCATTGAATGAAAGTCTTCTGGCTTGTCTGGGACTCCTGAAATTGGATTTAGAGGTATTTTTCCAATTGAAGCCTTGGGATCTTAGCATTAGCTGTGACTTAAGGGGATAACAAGATAATAAGGAGAAAGTATGGAGCGGTATAATAGAGGTATCATTAAAGAGAAAGTACAATTAATGTATCATTAAAATCAAGGACATTATAGCATAGAGTTAGCTATTTAATCAATGAGTATCAAGGAGTTTAAAGGAGTTTTTTTCAAAGAAAAGAAGTCAGTTGGGAACTATACCCTAAGATAATTTATGGGAGCAAGTAATAATGAGTCCAGCCAAAAAAAAAAAAAGTAACAGTCACACATTTAAATGATTCAAACCAGTTCCCCTGCTTCCCTGCACTATAAATGTCAGTCAGATGAACAATTCACAGGAGCTAGTGTGCATAGTTAGTCTCAATAATCCGAGGACTCTTTCCTGAAAAGTCAGGAATTTTGGAATCTCCAGATTATTTTATTTGCCTGACTCGGCTCAGTGATAAATACTGTGATTTAACCAACAATGACCTAATAAGCCAGTTTTAAGTTTGTAATTTAAAATAGAAATTTCAAAGAACAACAGAAACAATGCCAAATCCAAAGTATTTTGAAGATTCATTGTAATTTGATAGGACATCCTTAAATTTCAGAATAGAAAAATGAGTATTTTTTTAAAAACACCAAAATGTTTTGCCCAGTATTGGTGTAATACTTAGCTTGATTGCTTTCACAAATAGAGCATACCTTGATTTGCTTTGGATTGAGAAATAAGAAAAGAAAGAGAAAATTCTAGCTAGTGATTTAATTCAAGCATTAAGGTAATACGGTGCTGGGAATATGATATATACCTAGATATGTTACCACTACATCAAAAAGTGTCTTCTGCCAAGGAAGGCTGGACTCCCTGAAAAGCATTTCTGATGAATCAACAGGTGATAACATTTGAATTACATGAAATGCACCATTCTTAGGGGATCTAAAATCAATATTTTCTCTGTGATTTCAGCCTCTGCTGGCTCAAGAAGTAACACACTGGAGTCCATAGTTCTATACTAAAATTTAATTTGTCTCACTATGTCTGGGGCTTAAACTTCAACCACATAGTTAATGATGCATGATATCACTAATAATTTCTTCTATGAAATGGCAAACTGTAGTTAAAAAAATATGACATGAGATAAGAATTGCTTATGAGGTTAAGAAGAAAAGTGTTTTGAGACCTTGGCAGTTTCCCTATAATTCCTCCTTTGCAATGGAATTTAGAGGTTTCTGTCTGGGCATCACAACTGGCAAATATTGTACTTAATTAATTTGACAGTAACAGTTTTGGCAACATTTTCACTTCAAATAAGCAAAAAGCTCTTTCACATTTCAAAGACATGCACAATGCAGCCTCGTGATAAGAATATTACATCCTTTTCTCATCTGTTCTGGTTTGTCCCTGTGGGACAAGCGCAGAAGTTTGGAGAAATCTGCTTCTTTGTCCAAGTGCTTTAGTTTTTTTGCTTTCAATCAGTACATGGAGACAGAAGCTGTTTTCACCCACATTAGCAGCCAGCCTAAAGAAGTTATATTTGACCTTTTCTAACTGTTACCATGTTCTTGGAAAAATCAGAATTATTTTCTTTGTACTATGTATTTATTTAAGGTAGTACAGTGATACTAAAGTATTGCAGGAAAGTTTAATATATTTTATTACTCAGAAACAACATTCAGCACAACACCATATAACAACCTTATCTTAGCACTAACTCAAAAAAATAAAATGCACATGTTTCTTCAAGTATAGAGGACAAGGATGACTTAAGAGTTCTTGGCTTGGTTCTCAAGCACAATGACTTCATTTTTGTACCTGTTACTCTTTTAAGCCTGGTGTCACAGGGCAAAGCAGTTACCCACCGTAGTGGCAGGCATGGATTAAAGTTCTAGAGACAAGGAAATTGCTTGTTACTTTTATAATCTGAATCTTGAGTATTAGATTCTATAGAAGTAAAAAAAAAAAAGAAAAAAAAAAAAAAAAGAAACCTGTTGTGCACACAGGCAGTGGGTCCAGATCTAAACTTCCTCTTTATAACCCCCTCCATGGAGCATTTGCCAGAGCAGCACCAAGTGCACATCTTGACAGGAAGGTATCTGGTCAACCTAGTTGCAGTATCTCTTTACATCATTACAGTTGAGAAAAATCACTCCCCTGATAAGGCAGAACAATAGATAAGGCAGTTAGTTGTGAATAGGTAGCTATGCCCTGTCTTCAGACAAAATTGGAAGGAAACCAAATGTAACCTCTGAAAGGCCATCCAATAGCCATAAGAAAGTGGACTGGTGCATAAATGACCTTTTCTAAAAACAAAGGCATTGTGACAGTTGTAAGCAATTGTTACTTTTAAAAAGCTGGAAAAAAATCTATAGAAGAAGACTTAATGCATGATTTTAATTATACTATTACGTTATCTGCTTGGGGCACAATTCTGTTCTGCCATTTTTATTCATGATGTACTGATAACAACGTTATTGAGCTTGGCCTCTTCCTTTCATTTTCAGAAAGCTTATTCACTGCACATACTTTAATGAGAGAAAAGCTGACCTGTTTGAAAAACCCAGCTTGATACTTATCATGTTGACAGATGGTATTAATTTGTGGTAATATTATACTGTACTGTTACTAGTAATAGACACTAAAACCGGAGCTTTTGGTTAGCAAAATGCATTAGGTGCACCATAGAAACCAAGCTTATGATTACTGAAATAAAACTCACTTAGGAAAATATTTTAAAAAAAATTTGCTTTCTAAAAAATCAGGTTAATAACTAGTCCTGTCAGTAGTCAGAATGACTATATTTTACAGATATAATCGTAAGAAAGTGAAAAACTTTTCAGATTAAGTATTAATCTGTAACAGTTATTCAGCTAATATATTTATATGATAAATCAACAAAGGTAATTCACTGTGGATGATAGATAAAAATGACAGGTCACCAAATATCTTCAGCTTTCTGTCTTTTATAAACACGGGTGGTAAAAATAACAACTGACCACTATGAAAATCATTGGTAGGATTGGAATTCCATGTAATACCTGCTCATGAAAACCTGAACAGTAATAGTGAACAAAAGCATACTAGTATACATTTAGATTCAAAGAATAAACAAAACATTTTAAAATAAGATTTCTTAAGAATATTATTATTGACTTAATAATATTTTCACTATGAAGTTATTCAAATGCATGTAGTTAGTGAAGTGGGCTCAACTTAATTTAGTATTTTTTTTCCCTTGATCTTCTTGAGTATTGATATATTTTCAAGATTACAGACCTTTAGATTATTTTTTTTTTTCTCTACCGTTCCTCTCCGTTCCCAGATGTGCAAATGTGAATACACAATAATTTATAGTCAATGAAATTTACTTATGGGTCCCAAAGACTTCTGTGATATTACAGTGCTAATATGGTAATACTCAATCATTGCCACTCTAGACATATTTCTGTAGTTACTTGTCTTCTCTCTACAGTGCACACAAGATATGAAAGACCTCAGTAGTAGTGCATACTGTGACTAATCTGTCCTAATTTGACTAAAGAAAGTCTCTTATAGTTCCTGTGTAAAATATAAGGATTCTTAGACAAAAGCAATTTGTCTGCGTTATGGCATTTTTCACTGTGTCATTACCTAACCAAAAATAGATTTTATATTGTCATTTGAAATTTACTGTTTTATTTCTGTATTTTCTGATAAAACATTTTGTAAATTTATTTACATTTGTATATATTTTATATATATTTGTATTATATATATTATATTGTATATATGTATATATTTTCCTCTTTTATCCGTTGCCCACTGTGGTATGTGTTCCATCAGACTGTAATGATGACTTTAGGAAAGGCTCTCAAAAGTATGCTGGAACCTCTTTGACAGCTGGGTCTTTTATTGGGAGAAATGAGGAAAAAACGTTATTAATGCGTGCAGTCTGAGATATTTTGATTTCTTCCAGTGCAGAACTAGACCTGTACGGAAGAGGATGGTGTATCATAAATGGAATAAACACTCCAAGAAATAAATAAAAAAAAAAAAACAGACGGGAAAAGTTTTGTTTCAACCACTGCTAATCTACATCTTACAAGAAGAGATACATAGATAGATAGATAGATAGATAGATAGATAGATATTTGAAGACACTAACATTTCTAATTCATGTTTCAATCAGCAGGGTTAGCAATAATAATCAAAAGTAGAATGGTGAGAATGTAAAAGTCAGATTAAGTGAGAAATACTAAAGAAATAAAGAAACATATGTAAGAAAGAAAGGGGCGGCTGCAGCAGTTAAAGTTCTGTCATAGGCTTTCTATTAGGACAGAAGTATAACTATAACTGTGTATAACCAGGAATTCATTAGGAAGACCCTAGAAATACTTGAGGAAGTGTGGAAAAAATGAAACAAACTAAAAATACAGATGAAACAGACAGGAGGTAGGAAAAAGAAGGAGAGATACTGCATGCATGAATGATGGTAGTGATAAATAAAGTATGAGTGAAAAACAGGATATGAAAGAAACAAAATTATTGCTTTTATCTCATCTATTTCTTCTTTAGTGGCTGAGCAATAAAGGCAAAATAAATGAACTACCATAAGGAGTCCTATTTTCTTAAGTATAGCTTTCTTTTATTCTTGCTTACTGAAAATCCATTTAATTTAAAATATGTATGAAGAAAAGGGAAAAGCTGTTAGTCTAAAGGCGTGCACAGCAAGGTTCAATTTGAAACACGTTTTTTATGGCCAAGTTCCAAAGAGCAGTCGAATGGGATTTACAATGCCAGTGTTGACAGGATCTTAAGCGTAACAGCATTACATAGCTGCCACCATAACTTTCAGATAGAGATGGCTACAGTAAGTTGTAGGCTACAATTAATGCTCATTCATTACTGCTTTCTTCTCAACATTGAAAAGGTTAAGGACTCAGGGATCTCAAAGCCACTAAATTTTCTTTCTGGTTTAGAACATCCATATATACCACAGAAATGTTCAAGCGATTTTTCTTTTTTCTTTTTTTGAGGGGTGAAATTTTTCCAGTAGAAAGAGGTGAAAGGACAGAGAAAGGGGAAACATAGCTAAATGCAACACACTTGGCTTTTATTTAGCCAAAAGACCTTGTCTAGGTTTTGCTGTATATCTGTTCTACAGATACTTTTTCTATTCTTTTTTTTTAAAACCAACCCAGTAAAGTGCTTGCACTTTTTTTTTTTTTTTCCAAAATGTAGAGAAGCCAGAAATACCTGCCTATTTTCTATTTAGAAATCTGAGCTGATAAAAAGGCAAGTAAAATGTTGGATTAGAACTTACCCTGAACATCACCAGCTTCTGTCTGAGAAGTACCATTTCAGTTGGCTGATAGTCATACACTCAACAGAATCTGAATTCCCATCAGCTGACTAAGTAAGAATTTAATAATGCATTACGCAAGCTAAGAAAACATTAGCTGGATCTTTCAAGGAGATAGAGTTACTCTATTTCATTGGATTCTGACAATGAATCATCACTTCCTTCACATTACATGTTGCTGGATGCATATGTAGTTGATAGTAATCTGAATCTGGAAAGAAATGCTTCAGGCCATTCTAACATAAGCCTTACAACATGAAAAATAGGTCAGCTGTAAATTTTCAATTAAGATTTTGGTTTGGCAAGAGACACTATGTCAATCTGAATAGTGGTTTTAGAATTTTATCAGCTTATTATTGCCAAGTAAAGCAATGTTATATTTTTCCACGCCCAGTGCTGAATTTTCACTTCAGATAATAGACTGTTAGGGTAAAACACTCTTAGCAAAAGCTAGTCAGTGTCATGTCTGCACCAAGATTACTCATTAGCACTAGAGCCCAGAACAAGCAGAAATCTTGCTGCCCTCAGGACACAATGTAGAAAACACACTTTGACATAGTTTTTCTGACATAGTTTTCCTGCATATCATTAAATAAATATAAACAAAAATTACTTTCTGTCTGCTCAAGGGTAGGAAGGAAAAAAAAAGAAGACTACAACTGTTAATGGATTTAAAACATCCTAGTGATAGGCAAGATATCAATGGCACTCTAATTTGTCAAAGGGAATAAATAGGGAGTCGGTAAAACCAGAGCTTATGCTCCCCCTCACACCGGCCATCCACTCTGTGCTACACTACGGAAGGTTTCTTCAGTCCATCCTACTGTCCCATCTCTTATAACTACTCTGATGATATATTTTTATTGCTTTATTTTTATTGGAGTCTTTGAATAAGACAGTTTTCTAAAAGCTGTTGTTCTAGAAAACTCAATCAGAAGATACTTCAGGCTTCCAGTGTTCTGTTTTTCTAGAGGTAGGCTTGAGCAACGCTGTTTATCTCATAGGAGGTGAGCAGCCACAGTTGAAGGAAATTCAGGAAAATAGGTTTTGTTAAGTAAATAACATAAGAGGTTTTGGAGCAGAGATTATTTATGATTATATTTGGGTTGAAAAGTATTATAAAAGTGACCTATAAAATGTGGAAATACTTGAGAAAATACCAAATTATGATTAAAAAAATGCCATATTAATTCTGCAAGACCTCCCTTTCCTCATACCACACAGCTTCACTTTACTATGCATGTCAGAAAAAGGGCATTGTTATTATCAGGAGATAATATCCCTACAAAATTGTGGCCATCATTTTCCCTGACAGATGAGAATATCTATTGGCACCAGGAACTGTATAGAAGTCAAGGAAACACTGGGATTCCATCCTTGAGGTTACAAGAATGTACCAGGTACTGTAAATATAGCAATTATTATGATAATTTAATATTATGTTCTTTGTGTACAGTACTTAATAATTTTATAAGTGTGCATATTATCACCGTGAAATTTATTTTGAATACTGTTATACCCTGCCAGTCATTTTTTCCAACATTTTGAGGTTTGAAGAAAATGCAGATAGAAAACAATAAAAAATTCACATAGATCTAAAAATCAAGCAATGAAATTACAGCAAATTTCTTCTTCAACTGAAAAAAATGTAATTAGAAGTAACCAAGATGGGGAAAAAACAGAGACAAACAGTCCACTTAACCTTCTATGAGATTTCATGGTGCATCAAGTACTTCTCTGTTCGCAAAGCCAGTATGCAGCCAAAGATGATGTGACTGCTGAGAAGAACTTAAGCTTGTGGCATGCATCTGTTGTTTGCACATCTCTAGATTAGTGAAGTTTGTTTCCTAAACTTCTCAGTCATTTAGGGTAAGTGTGCAACATACCAATCCGTAAAAGCAGACGAGCTCATGCATAAAAAAAACAGGTGATAAAAAATTAATAGGTTGCATTCCACATTACAAATACCATAGTATCTACTGCAAGATATGAACAGACAAAATTTCAACTCACTGACAGAGAAGCCACAGAGTTACATATCAAATCCAAAGGGATTTTCTATCTGACAGACTAAAAATGGTTACATAAATCATACCTAATTTTTCTCTGAACTGCCAAGTGTAAATGTCTTTACAGAGAAATGCCTACATACTATTATTCCATACAATAGTTTTAGCAATTCACATGTGTTTCCCATGGTTGTAGCACTATGTGTAACAGAATAGCTGAATAGAGCTACTGCTGTGTCAGTTTAATTGCCCAGACTTGTAAATGTTGTACACCATGTTATTCAAACCACTTGTAGCAAGTTACCTGTGAATGACCAGCTTTCCCAACAGGTATAAAGTAACAGGGATTTAATTGCTTTAGCCTTTGACATCCTTCACCCACAAGGGATGGCAACTGTTAACTTCATTTCAGTTATAAGACAGAGCAGCTACTTAGCGGTCTTTCACCTGGAAAAGGATCAAGACTGTAAGTGTTAATTAATCAAACTTTTGAAAGTTTCAGCCACTTTTGATTTGTTCTCCAATACAGCAAGGTTCAAAAGTTCTTCTGGAAGAGTCTGCAAGCCTCGGGGTCTGTAGTCGCTTTGTGGTTTCTGAAAATTGTGTCCAATCCACTAGTAATTAGAAGGTGACTGTTGAACTCCCTAGGGAGGTCAGAGGTAAGGAAAGCATTATTGGCATCTGCTCCATGTATTTTATCCATTTTTGTTTAATGTACTAGGTCTTTGCAATTTCCTAAAAATTAGTCCTCACAACTCAGAGTATCCCTATGATCTGTGGACTGAATTGGCTGTTAGGTGTCCTGAGCCCATCCTTGGTTGACCTATCATTTCTCCTACATGTTAGAGCAGACTGTCAGGATAGTCTCGCCATTTAGCCAACATCTTGTAACACCTATGGCATATGTTCTCCTTATCACTAAGGATTGTAACCCTCTAGTGCAGCATTGCCATTGCTAGTAATGGGCTGTAAGCTCTGAACTGAGTTTGCAAGGCCTCAGCACTGAAGTTGTCAGTCCTGCTCTGTGTGAACTTTTATTGACCTGTTTGCAGCTTCATTTTACTTGGTCTAGCTGTGACAGCAGTTACTCAAATTGACCATGTATCCACGGCTACTTTGTCCTACTTTTGTTTATCTTTGTGTGATACAACCACAGTTTACATAGATAGCAGCAACAAGCAGTT
>NW_009260028.1:2626250-2647566 GCF_000687185.1 Egretta garzetta | reverse complement strand
GAGAAGTGGAGCACAGGAGGCTGCCCAGAGGTGCACAGGCATGGACGGTCAAAGGTGGGAGGCAGGGTGGCCCTGGAGGCCCCGTGGCTGTACACAGCTCGGTCACAGTCCCTTACAGAAATGCAAACCTGGACAAAATGGGGTTTCAGGGTGACAAAGTCAACACAGAAATAGTATCCAACATATGTAAAAGGCACCCTATACAGTAAACTCAGATGTAATATGGAACTGCAGGCCAGTGAAGAAGAGGAAAGGTATAAAAGTGTGTTACCAAACCTATAAAAAATAACCCAAAGTGGATCCTAGACCAAGGAAGAAACAACAATCAGCATCAGCATCATACCCCTGCCAGTAAAGGATTCCAGGTGCTGAGGACCTCCATAACACACACACACACACACACACACACACAGAGCACCAGCATGACCCTCTTGACCTCAGGAACCAGAGGAGCAGTGGGAAGGTGAACATAGAATCATAGAATCATAGAATCATAGAATCGCTTTGGTTGGAAAAGACCTTTAAGATCATCGAGTCCAACCTTTAACCTAACCCTGCCACCCAACCCCTAAACCATGTCCCTAAGCACCTCATCTATCCTTCTTTTAAATACCTCCAAGGATGGGGACTCTACCACCTCCCTGGGCAGCCCATTCCAGAGCCTGACAACCCTTTCAGTGAAGAAGTTTTTCCTAATATCTAACCTAAACCTGCCCTGGCGCAGCTTCAAACCATTCCCCCTCGTCCTATCATCTGTTACCAGGGAGAAGAGGCCGACCCCCACCTCACTACAGCCTCCTTTCAGGTAGCTGTAGAGGGCGATCAGGTCTCCCCTCAGCCTCCTCTTCTCCAGGAGAAAGCACAGAAACTAAGGCATGTGTGTATAACAATTTTAACTGCATTACTTTTCTTTCTTTTTCTGTAACAATTACATCTGGACTAATAATTATTAAACTTAAACTTAAGATTTCAATTATAGTCACAATAAATTCTTGGCTTTACTTACATACAAGCGTGCTTCCTTTTTGCCCATAAACAAGATTATAAGACGATGAAATCTTGGCTCCCTGGAAAAATATGTAGAAAGTATTGCTGCTGATTTCATTAGACTCAGAATTTCAATGTATGTCCTTGTGGACAGAGAACGTTACTTGTATTTTTTTTATTATTTGAAATAATTTGGAGAATTTCACTGCTTTAAACAATCTAATCATTCCTGGATTTAAAAATATGAGTTTTGTTAAAAGCACAGCTATCCAGAAACATTTTGACAATGTTGTCTGGGTTTTTTTTCCATTGAAAACATATCAGTTTCATCAAAACTTTTGAGGTGGAAAACCTTTCTTAACAAGGATGGAATTTCTGATCAAAAAGAGAGAGAGGCAAAAAAAAGGGGGGGGGGAACTACTAGCTAATATGATATTCTCTTGTGGATCTCAGTCTGTCTTGGGAGATATTCTTCAAAAGCAGAGATTGAGTCTATAGTGATTAAAACCCCTCAGCTATGACATAGAATATTCATGTTTGAATTTGTGTCCCCAAACTCTTTCCACTGTGGGACTGGAAAAATGTTTGAAATGCCTTGATTTCATGGGATAAGCAAATTCTTAACTTGAGAAGAAAACTAAAAATTAGTCCCATAATATAGTATTTACAGCACAAATAGACTACTTATAACACCTTTTATTTTGGGCTGTCACTACAGTGGCATTTAGATTAATATTTATGGGAAGTTCAGCTCCTTTTCTTCTATGAAAAAGTCTCCTACCTAATGATAGAAAGGTTCCAGCTACATCAATTAGACCAGTTTTAAAAGCAAAGTAAAAGCACTGAGAAGTGTGTATTTCCTCTTAATGCACACTCATTCCCCCCAAAGATCACAGTTAAAGATAAATCCACTATGTGGATTATATCTAGAATGCTAAGAAATAGGTCTCTCTCTCTCTCTCAAAAAAAAAAATCAGCTTTGTAAAAGCAGTTTCTGAAAAGTTAGGGAATGTCCATATTACAACTCCCTATGCATGTTTGTTCTCCCACCTTTCTTGCATATTTACTTGAAAACAAGCTCTGGCTTGCATAAAAAGTTTGAAATAAAGAAATAGAAGTGTAATTTAAAGAGAAGGAAATACTGGTGCTGCCCAGTATCTGCACAGGTCACCGTGCATCAGAACATTTAGATCCACATCACACACTTACACTTCCAGAGCCACCGGTGGCAGCAAGTTGTCTTGAGATGTCTATTGCTGAGAGCTCTCTTTCAAGAATAGAGGTGGCTGATGCTCAGTATCTTTTTTCCTTGTGAGGCAGAAGTAAAGTTAGAAGTACTTTAACACCCAAACAATTTGCTGTTCACACTACCTTGTTGTATGAGATATGTCTTTAGGAAAATGCTTCAAAGCATAAAGATTCTTTTATTAGCACATGGAAAACAAACAAACAAACAAACCAAAAACCAAACACAAAACCAACCCCAAAAAACCCCAACCCATGAAACTCTGAAGAGTCTAACCACCTTCTGCTAGAAATCCAATGCCGCTAATGTGTGCTGGTAGTCTATGTCAAATACAACATTTACATGTATCTTTGCATATTGCCATCTGTATTATTTTGCCTCTTCCATGTTTACTAAAGGTTTAGGAGTAAAACCTTGACAGAAAGCTCCGCATTTATGAACAAAATTAATGGAAGCAATAATAATGCAAACTTTCAGAATTAAGATAACTTCTAAAATGAAGCTGGAGAGAATCAGGTACTAATTCGATCTGCATGTCTGCTCCCAGCTTCCTCAGAGTGACTAGAAAGATCTGTGCATTACACAGTCTGTACGACTCCTGTGCACAGCCTGCATTTCCCTGAAAGCTCTGCTGGCACGGAGGCAAGAATAGCTACACAACTGCAATCCTTAGCCCCAGGGCTACAGATAAGCAGTCTGTTAGTAAGGACAAAAGGCTGCTTAGACCACATACTTCAGTTCTTCCTTGGGGTATACAACAGGATTTTATATTTTGCCTAATTACAAATACTGCAGACTATACTGTTCCAGAAGATGTATCTGAATGAAAGCAGCTTCCAACAAACCTTGACCGTGTCTCTTAATGGCAGGAGCAGGAGACTGACTTTTTACCCTGTCAGTAGATTTATTTACCAAAGTCATGCAAAGGCCTAAAACCTTATAAAGGAGTTGTTGAAGGTACTTTTCAGGTGGGTACTTACTGAGAAACACAGACAGGGCTGAGCTGCATGTACAGAGTGCCATGTTTTGCTTCTCTTTGCTTTCTGTGGTTTTGAAAACTTACACTACTGCATTAATCATTGGATACTCATGGGTATGAACAGCAGCAGTACAATTCTACTTACTGTGCCCTTTTACACATTTCTCCAGAAAAAAAAAAAAACCAAACCCTTCAACTAATTAGAGAGTTCATTTTATGAGAGCTATGGAGCATTGCTGTGGATGTTTTATTTCAAAGGTCAGTTATAGTGCAGATTTTTATTGCAACTTAGAAGAACAAAAACAGGAAAAAGAAAGATCCTTTTGTCACTATCAGGGTGTCAAAAAAGTTTGTTTGAGAACATATTTGAGTGGCACGTAAAGCAAACAGACACAGAAAAACATCTCACAGCACTAGGCAAAATAATAAATAATTCCTTTCTGTTCTTTTATTTTATTTCACTTCCAGAAATTTGTTGCTTAAGAGTTTTGCAGAAAATGTTTTCTTCTGTGTTGTAAGTAATTGCAATTCCGGAGAAGAAACAAGAGGATTGGAAAAAAAAATACACTTGTTTACTTTAGAGTCCAAAGGAATTGCTCCATTATTTCAATTTGTCGCTTTATTTTTTTTACATGAGTGTTTTTTATTGAAATCACAACTATATAACTTATAGAAATTAGAATGATGGCATATCTTTCTATGATTAATGCTTTTAGCATTTCCTCTTTACTGTCAAAGTGATGTAAAAACACAGCCAATTGACATTTATGCTAACAACCTCTTTAGCATGTATTATAGTAAATTTGATATTATTGATGTCTACTGTCTTCCCATTTTTACGGGGGATGACCAGTGTTTGTTATAATCCAGAATTTAGATTAGATTTGGCTCTCCCAAAAATCAACAAGGCAGATATTCCTGACTGATATCTAGATAAAGGGAGAAAAATAACTGGGTAATTCTGAGGACTGTTAGGTGGTGCAGTTAAAGTGATATCGCATAAGAGCTTTCAGTATCTACATTTTCTCTACAGAAGTATTTACAGCCACAATTTCCAGATAGGCTGGATCTTTACAATTCACTTCAGGTCAAGAGGAAATGGGGATTTTGGAAAAGCAGGCTCAAGCCAAATATGCAGTATCAAGAAGTATATATCAATGTAATAAGGGCAGCAGTAAATTGGTAAGGAATAAAAAAAAAACCCTCTTTAATCTCAGAACTGCAGGCAATATACTTCTATCTCAAAACCTTCTTGCAGCAATACATTCCTATATACTAGCTAGCACTACTGTTGACAAGAGTGATTTTGTACGTTACCACATCCAACCTCAACTCCAAACTTCCAAACAAAGGTGATGGAAAGATCTACTTACGTAATTTTTCAGGTTTTCAGGCTATGTCTTCTCACTGAATAACCTCTATTATACTTTTAGCTATTGATTTGTTCTCTAGCTGGGAATCTTTGGAAATAATATTGCCCTGAAAGCCAGCTACCACTCCCGGAGAAAGACTCTGCAAAGGGAATCACTTGTTGTTTATATATACGAAACAAAATTGTGATGATCTGATCTGTTCATCTTTTATTTGAAATGTACACACTCATTAGAGAAAATGTTTTTCTACAGGCAATGCACCTTGAAAAGTAAATAAATCCCTTCTTTAAACTTTATATACCACAGATACCTTTTATAGGGAGAGTACACATTCCATAATATTCGTGGAAAAAAAATGTTTATAAAGCTGACTAATAAAAATGACAGCAATCACAAGACAGACACTTAAAATTATAAATTATTGCCATTAGAATTGCCAATGAAGTTCTGCACGCAGGTTTTTTTTTACTTTCTCTTCCGCTACAACAGGATGTTGTATACTGGTATCCTCGTTTCTGTTGGGACAGAGTTAATTTTCTTCCTAGTAGCTGGTATGGTGCTGTGTTTTGGATTTAGGATGAGAATAAAGTTGATAACACACTGATGTTTTAGTTGTTGCTGGGTAGTGCTTAGTCTAGCCAAGGACTTCTCAGCTCTCAGCTCTGCCAGGTGCACAAGAAGCTGGGAGGGGGCACAGCAGGGACAGCTGACCCCAACTGACCAAAGGGCTATTCCAGACCGTATGACATCATGCTCAGTATATAAGCTGGGGGAAGAAGAAGGAAGGGGGTGATGTTCAGAGTGATGGTGTTTGTCTTCCCAAGTCACTGTTACGCGTGATGGAGCCCTGCCTTCCTGGAGATGTCTGAGCACCTGCCTGCCCGTGGGAAGCAGTGAATGAATTCCTTGTTTTGATTTGCTTTGCTTGAGTGGCTTTTGCTCTCCCTATTAAACTGTCTTTATCTCAGCCCACGAGTTTTCTCGCTTTTACTCTTCTGATTCGTTCCCCTTTACCATCGAGGGGGAGTGAGCGAGCAGTGGTGTGGTGCTGAGTTGCCAGCTGGGGTTGAACCACAACAACTTTTGCAATCTTTAAAATGTTCAGATACAACTGACATTGTAAATCTTACTGAAACAATGAAATAGGCTTCTAAGTGGGTGCTAGAATAAAATGATCCTAATTCCTATTGATTTATATCTTGCAGTCAATTGATTTTAAGAACTGTCCAAGTTATGATCAGAACTTATCCTGAATGAAGAGTATTTCTAAGAGCACTTGGTGTGGGTGATTTCCCTAGTAACTAACAAAGGATGCTCCCGTGGTGTGTGGGGAGGAAACATCCGTTTACAAGGTTTTTGTTCTACACTTACTTTTTCTATTTAAATGACATTTATAGATATTCAATATTTGTGATACTTATATTTCCTTTGAGTTCACAGACATTAAGGGAAGCGACTGACAGACACAGCCATTGGATTACATGACTTGCAAGTGTACCCCACTTCAGGTCAAGTTCTTTTACTACAGGTTTGTTTTTTGTTTTTTTTTTTTAAATATGCATATATATGTATGTAGCTTCTCCCCCCTCCACCCCTCTTCCAACTTCATTCCATGTACCTTTGGAAATGCAGAACGTTTAGCACACTTCTGTTGGCATGGCAGAATCTAGTTTTTAGGTTTATGTTTCTCATTTTGATTCTCTTAAGTTCATATCTTCAATAACACTTGTTCACATCTTGTTTGTTAGGAAATTGCATCTTCTCAAGCTGTGTTATGTAATGAGATTCAGGCTGGATGGGCCCTCAGGAGGTCCCTGGTCCAACCTCCTGCCCAAAGCTGTGTCAGCTCTGGAATCAGACCAGGCTGCTCAGTCCTTTGGCCAGCCAGGTCTTCAAAACCTCCACAGATTTAGACTGCATGGACTCCAGATAGAAAACATACGTTTCAGTACATCACAAAATGCTGATTTGGATACCAGGTACAACCCAAATGCTGGCAACTACTGGTTCAGAAAGGCTCAAAGAGTGAAAAGGTATATCCCATTAGCCAGAATGGACATTTACATAAGTGTAAGATTTAACAGACTAAGCGAATCATTGGAAAATTTAAGTTCTGGATAAATTAAGCTAGAATAATAACTGATAAATTAACCTTAGAGAAAGTATAAAAAAAGCACTAGATTGTCTACAAAACTGAGGTGTCTAGGTTTGGATATGTTTTCCAATGGGATTAAAAAATACTTATGCAGGCCAGATAGACAAAAAGACTGGCAGACAAATATCTTTACATTTTCCTTATTTGGATAGGCATTTTTTTTCAAGTACTGTATTTTTGCTTCCAAAGATTCCAGCTCTGGTTTTGTACCAAGTTTAGGATATGAAAAGCAATGGCAGCAATACAGTTATGATGCTGCCTGGATTTAAATTGTTTTCACATCATCATGATGAGGCAATGAGTAATAACTTCTCAAACAATTTCAAAGCATGGTACATTATCTGAGAAGGAAAGCAAGGCAGCCTTCACTGTGCTGTGTGCTGTCATGGCAAAACTGCATGGGCAGTTTAATGCCTGGTAGTAGACAGCCTTAACACAGCTTTCCCTTCCTTTCCTCTGATAAGTTCTACTTCTAAAGCATAATCTAATTGTGATTTTCTTTTTTTTAACTTTGCCACCTGTTTATATATGCAGTCACCTAAATGACTCTGTGATTCTTGTTGGTAATTGTGTTTACAGTTCATCAGAAGCCTTTACAGTATTATGCAATTTTTAGACATGCTTTCCCTTGTGTGTAACACACAGAAGTAACATACAAGCACCAGAGTTTTGTTTCAGCTAAAAGTGAATGCAAGGAACAACTGTTTTCAATATAAATTTGTGAGAATGTTGAAATATAATAGATGAGGCTTAACTATAATGAATACAGACTATGCACAGTACCGTGCTGTTTTATTGCAGACTTGATTCTGGTCACAAAGGTCATTCTGAGGGACACTGGTGGAGCTATGAAATGAGTGAAATGGCTTTATAGTCAGTAATAGGAAGATGAACATTTTCCACTCTCTTTCCACACCCAACCCCCACAAAGTGAACTTTGGATTGGTGACAACCAAACTGAGGAAACCAGGATATCCTCCCACTACCGATGCTGGAGCTTTTATTTCATACCAACATATTCACATGTCCACTGCCAAAAAACACCTTTCAAATCCCCGTGCCCCCATCTGTGTTTGTGTACACTATCAAATAAATAGTATATTTACAATTTTGGTTGCGTCTTGAAAAAGGTACATTGTTAAATGCTTCAACTAGTATATTCTTCTAATCAATTCAGTATATTTTATTTGATGGACTTGAGAGCTAGCCCTTCATTCTCTAGGATATATCTTGTTTTTATCCATAAGCTAAATACCAGTTTTGTACTTGCTAATTTTTAAGACTAAGCCAAGCAAGTTTTTTAGCCTAAATACACACATACTCATAGCAGTCTTAAGCACTGCTAATTTAGCTTCCAGTTACCTCATTTCTTGGAGAGAATTTGAGCAGCCAGCAGGAAACACCCTAAAAAACCCAAGTCCAAACAGAAGAAAAAACCCAACTAAATAAACAACTGACCAATGGAGAATTGCCTTGGCAAATCAGAAATGCCAAGAGGAGGAACTAATCATTAAACCTTCTCTCCTGGATGTATGTAAAATTAGAATTCAGATCCCAGACTAGTTTCTGCCCTTCAACACATACTGCTATTTTCCCTTTCACTTTGGATACCTGACTTACACTTTTCTTTTAAACATATGACTACAGTAGAGGAATCCATAGTGTCATCCATTTCCATCATAATGTGTTGACCGACTACACAGAACCCAGAGCTAGCTACACAGAGATGTTTGTATTAGTCTTTCCAGAATCTGTTGGTTTGGGTTTTTTTTCCAGCATGTTACAGGGAAGAAGGAACTTGCAGATGACGCAAAATTCACAAACACTCTGAAAAGAAGAAATGTTTTTCATTAGCAGCTTGATTGTGAGTGGGTTCCATGCTGCTTTTTCTTCATGAGACATAAAGAGAAGGTGCAAACCACATATTTTTCATGGTGCTTTGTATAAGATGGGCACAAAACAGGAGGAAGGTTAATTTCATACATTATAGTACGTGCTTATCAACTCACCAGCTTTCTTCAGTGGCATGTAGGAAACAGCAAACCTGGATCCTCAATTATTTAATATTTGCATTCTGGGTTATATTTCATTAAAAATTTAAGGAAACAGAAGCAAGTTTCATGAAAATTTCCGATGTTTACTAGCAGGTGGATCATGCACATATTAAAATGCTAACAAATATTTGAAAGAATATTAAAAACAAAACATTACATTTTCAGTGATAATGTATTCTGGTCTAAATTCATTCCTACATAGGGTGTACTTGATAATCTGCTCTGTAGACTAAGAAAACATTAAAAACAGAGAAAAAATTAAAACAGAGCAGGATAGAGTCATTGACAGTTGTTACAAGGAGATACCAACAAGTACGGCTCAGAATTTTATGATCTTTTTAGCTATAAAAAATAAATAAAATAAATTAAACCAGCATACATCTATGCATTAATATCTTGTATATGCAGGGAATTACATTAATTAAAAATTTAAGACTGTTGATATGTTACATTAATACATATATTTCACAAATATGTGGACAAATGCCATACTACCAGTGGCAAAATGCTGGTTAAACTAGAACACTAATCTTACTCATGTTTAATCCATTAAAGCCAACATTTATTTCCCACCCCCCCAATATCCTCAGACATTGTCTTCTGCTTAATTTATTTTTTAAATACAGACTTTTTTCCCATTTCTGAGTTATTTAAAAATATCTATTCAATTTTGTTAAGTGTTATCTATTTTAAGACAGGAAAAAGGAGAAGAAAAGAAAATCAGGCAATGGGAAAAAGGTAAAAGAAGGCTCCAGGAAAAAAAAAAATTAACAACCATAAAAAATCTGAAGATAAATTTCAGATATACTTTTACTTCACTGTATAGCTTCTGAGGCAATAAAGATTTTTTTTTTTCAAAACTGGTTTCTCTACTACTTGTGTTATTAATCAATTCCCTTCATTTTGCATTATATCAGAATTATTAGCTTAGCCACTACTAAACCATATGACATTTTCCCTAGAAAATGTGGCTGAGGCACTGAGTGTGATCTGAGAATTGGGTTCTCTTTGTTATTTGTCCCCCAGCAAGCTTTGCACCATGAGGATTAACCTTATAATGGGTCAAGAGCTGGCATCTCTTGAAGCATTTTCCACTCTCTGATCTAAGCCACACCATTTTGGCCCCAAAAATAATAATCACAAGATCCCTAATGATGTAGAAATAGGCAACTAATTTGGAAATAGAACCTTTCTTTCAGGTGCCTGTACTGACGTTACTCCTTGTTGTGCTGCCAGAGTGGGGGACAGCTGGAACAGGGAGGCACTACCTTCATACTTTCCCTAGGAACACTTGCAGTCTGGCTCCCAAAACACATTTTCAATTTCCTTAGTTGCATTTCCAATTTTATTTCCAACTCTCCGACAAAAAGGTTTTTTTCACCTAATTGCCCCCCTAACTCTGCACCTTACCACTACTCTTCACTTTTGATACGAGACATCTCAATTGGAATAACAGTATTTAAGGCTATTAAAGCAACATGTTACTTACAGATCAATGCTATTAGCACTTTTATGCCTTGCATGCTAATATCTCTTCCTTTCTAATATAAATTGAATCATGGAATTTATATAAATTCAAATATAAACTCAAACTTGGGGTAAAAAGAGAGTTCTCTAGGGTTATCTAACAGCAAACACCATCTGCTATTTTTCTGAGCTGAGAATGATGAAACGTATTCCTGAAATTCCATGACTGTACAGTGTCCATAAAAAATTATATAAAGAAAATTTCACATGACATATGATACATTATAGAAGTACTTTAACAATATCACTAGTACCAAAGAAAAAACCAAATCTCTCAAATATACCAGATTTTTGGAACATTATCTTAATCTTATCAGAAATACTCCTTTAATCTGAAGCAATGTCTCCCTACTATCTTTCTATCTCTAACTTTTTTTAATCCATTATTTAAAAATGACAAACCCCCCCTATATTTTTCTGAATGTATTTCTATATCCAGGTCCTCTGTGAGTACAAATGAGATAAATTTCCATACAGGTGTACTCCTGGCATGCTCTTGAATACAAAGTTATGTTTTTATAGGCCTACAACTTCCACAAGCATTCATTTTCTTGCACTTGTCTGTGAACGTTCAAAGCATGTACCTATGATACTTGTTTAAAATTTTTTCATTTGCTTAAATATCTACCAAGAATGCTTTACCAAATCTGCCCTTTGTCAAACTGCAAGCACTTCTGTTAGAATTTTTTTTTTTTTTTTTTTTTAAATCGATGAGGGAAAGCTAGGAGATAAAAACACATATTTCAGCTCCAGTAACTAAGATTGAAGAAAAGTTATTTTTACATTTAAAAATAAAAAGAAAAGTATTTTTATTCAGATATTGACTCAGTTGCGTGACCATAACTTTGGTTCTAAATAGCAGTAGCTTCTAGAAAATTTCAGGATCAAATAGCCCATAATAACAGAGTAATACATACAATTAAAGAAGGTAAAGTAGTACATTTACCCAGAAATGTCAGTCTTGCTGCTTGCATAAAGTCATATTGGCTCTAATGTTTTGTGTTCTGTAAATTTTTTGTAGCATAGGTATTTTGCTCCTCAGCTGAAATAGAAATATTTCACTGCCACTTTATCCTTCAACCAATAGAAAATCATACATAAAAATAAGGTAAATTTTTACAACAGAAGTGAATATGTTAGGGTTAAATAATTATTACATATTCAACATGCTATCTAACACCCACCCAGCCCTACCCCCACCCCTGGTTTTATTGCATGTGAGAGAACAAAAGAATTTATCTCTGAACACACTATGCCTTACCTCACAAAAGACAAAGGGAATTCGCGTCATTTGGGACCTTGTACATCTTCAGTACAGGGAGATCACTGACTTTTCTGAGTTCTGTGGAACGATGGCAATGAAAGATTGGCTACATTACTAACACCTCCACCCTGAGCATGAGGAGCACCACCTATGAGTGTCAAGCAGTGATGTTTTTGGTCAAAGCGGTGGTGTTCCCACTCCACATGTCGTCACAATGGCTCTGAACGGGTGGGTCTCTTGGCTTGTGGAAGCTGCTGCAGTCAAAGCTTTGACAGCAACTCCTATGTGAGTCCAACATACTCTGTATGCTTTGGAAGCTAGGTGACACTTTAGAGGAGCCTGCTTTTCATTCACGGAAGGCCAGGAGTAGTTCTTCTGTGGGTTTCCATGCATAAAAACTGAAATAAAATGTATTAATCAGTCAGGGAGTGTCTTAAGATCTTGCAGTGCTGCACTGCTGAAACAGAAAGTTATCTCTTGCTTGATATAAATCCTGCCTATCTTAAACCACAATTCACAAGAATCTCAGCAGGCAACAGCATACATAGATATTTCATCTTCAGTTGGGTTAGGATAGCAAAATGAAAACTATTTTTGAAGAAAGCAGAAATCAACAAGAGCTTGCCTCTAATTTCTATCCAAAGGTTAAGGGTTACACTTAGTAGTAGAAGTTATTTTTTCCTCAACTTGCACGATTTTACTGGTATGCCTGAAGATTTTTTAAAAAAATTAAATAACACCTACTTCCAAATTGTAGCTCCACAGATTAATTTATTGTTGCCCAGTACAGACATTACAAAATAAACTAAAAATGCAGCCCTTTCTTCTGACTAGTAATCATCCCTTTCTAAAACCAGAAAGTTTTGGGGTTTTTTTTTATCACAAAGAACTATAAAATGCTTGAGATATAGGGTTTAATTAGAGTTCTGATTTAACAATCTAACATTAAAGGCTGCCATTAGTCAAAAGGGGTGATATAGTGGATATAATCTATAATGTAAGAATATAGAAATTCAGTTACATTAAAAAAAAAGAGTTACATTTCTACATGCTACCAGAGATTGTAAACCACTTCCTATACTTGCTTAAATAACAAAAAGTTGAAAGGCAAGTGAAGTTAAGGTACTTATGTGACCTCCGTTAACATAATGACACCTTTGAGAGGGACTAAGGTCAATAAAGTGTGCCCCTATCTTTGCCGGTCCACTGACAGCAATAATGAGCAACTTCTGTGCCTCAGGCAGTATCACACATCACCTAGTCCATCTACCAGTTTCAATTTATTATTTTCTCGTGGCTGTGAGCAATAGAAATAGGTACCACAAACCATGAATTAGGCAATGCTTAAAGTCTGCACAGGGAGTTTCATTGAATCCTTTTGTGCACTCTTTCTGGCTCAGTGGCTACCTACCCTCCCAGATGTAAGAACTGCGATAGATGTGACTGAGGTAGACCTCACTCCAGAGTAATATGAAGCCTAGCATGCATCCAACTACTTCTCAGAGAGGACTGGATTTAAGCTCTCAAAAAGGAAAGAAGCCGTGTGAATTGATTCCAGGTCTTATGTGACTGATCGAACTTGTAGAATTTTATGGAGTAAGACCAGGGCATAATCCCTTGCCTCCATATCCACATAGTGGAAAACACAGTTCTATTGTCACTAGGAAGCTTCCTAACCTGGTCCGACCCTCGGACTACTATCCCTTACTGCTCTTCCACGTGGGTGCAGATGAAGTTGCAGTAAGTAGCCCGAGGGTGATGAAAAAAGAATTCAAAGCCTTGGGGCGGTTAGTGAAGGGATCTGGAGCGCAGGTCATCTTCTCCTCGCTCCTTCCAGTTGTGGGAAGAGACACTGGGCAGTACAGGAGAACTCAGTCTATTAACACGTGGCTTCGCGACTGGTGTCGCCGCCACAACTTTGGGTTCGTTGACCACGGGATGGTCTACACGGCACCGGGAATGCTGGCATCAAATGGGAGCCAGCTTTCTCAAAGGGGGAAGAGGGTCTTTGCCCAGGAGCTTGCAGGGCTCATTGACAGGGCTTTAAACTAGATGTGAAGGGGGAAGGGGAACCTATCGGGCTTGCCAGCGACAGGCCAGGGGTTGATATGCAAGGGTTAGAGGGACTGGGGGCTAGTATGAGCCCTCAACCTGTTGCCCAGCAGTGTGCCAGGGGTGCTGCAGCAAGGTTGAAGTCTGGCGGAGGTGAGCCGGAGGCTCCTGAGGTAATAGGAGCCAACAAGGAAAAGCCCATGAAACACCTCAAAGGAAACAAGGAGTGTACTGCTATGAAGGTGATGAGGCCGACAGCTCAGATGAGATGCCTCTATACAAACGCACGCAGCATGGGAAACAAACAAGAGGAGTTGGAAGCAATCATGCTGCTAGAAAGCTACGACCTGGTTGCCATTACAGAAACCTGGTGGGATGAATCCCATGACTGGAATGTAGCTATTGATGGCTACAGGCTGTTCAGAAGGGACAGGCGAGGAAGGAGGGGCGGGGGCGTTGCCCTTTATGGACTCGATGACCTCTAGTGGTCCCTTCCAACCCAAAACATTCTATGATTCTATGATTCTATGATTCTATTTATGACATTCACTTTCTGCAGTTAAATACACTATGTATACACTTCAGAGTGAAAGGTGGGTTTTGTGTATTATTACTTACTTTTTTAAGTAGTCAATATAGAGAAGTAGATGTTCCCAGATCCAAAGCACCTAAACTGGCCTTCTCAAGGTAGACAATGTAAAAGTTGCCTAAAATTGCTCTAGGAATTCCTGCCAGATAAGACTACTAAGGAGAGAACACAGCATTAACCAATGCTAATGTTTTTGAAGGATGAGACAAGGGGTGACTTGTCTGCACTTGTGAACATTGTGAAGCTCTGCACATGTAGATGGAGCCATAAACAGGGAAAAAGAGGGGGGAAAAGATGAAAATAGAGAGAATAGCAGACATAGGGTGGCTATAGATTGAGTATAGGAAGGCAAAAAAATACAGACATATATATGTGAGTTACATATTTGGTTCCATGCAGATGTAATACCATACAATAGATCATTTGCGTGAATAATCTTTTAAGAGATAATAGAAACAATTGTTGAAGATTAATGACAAAAAGAAAAATAAATGAGGATAGGAATAGCAAAAGATTCTGTGCTTTTAAATATTCAGAGATGCTTTTAGAGTTGGACATTATCATTAATTAAAAAAAAATACATGTCCTATTCTATATTTAATTTATCAATATTTCCCTTACAAAGTCAAGACAAGGTTTGGGAGGTCACAGATGTTTAAGATCCTATCTAGATAGAGATTTAATTTTTCATCAACCCTTGGGGATTTTTTTCCAAATTGTAATACTCTGTGATCATATAGTACAATCCCTACTTTAAGTTAACTGGCCAGTTGGTGCAAATTCTCAAATGGGCTTTTAAAATGTATTAAGTTCTTTCTGTTATTTCAGTATAAGTAAGGTTCATGCATAGCTTTTGTAGTAGGTTGGCAGTCTTCCAACTACTTTCCTGTATTTTCTATATTATTCCAGCATTTTATATTGTAAATCTTCTGCTCTGGAATTTGACTCGACAAAGATGATTTTGGATCATTTGCCTTTGCACCTTGGAAGACACATGTACCTTAATCCTTAATAACATAATGTGCACTAGGAAGAGAAAAGTACACACCCGCATAACAACAGCCAATTGAAAAGCCTATTACAGCAAATCTGGAAAAAAAAGTACATCCTCTAGACTGTACTCAATGTAGCAAAGGCAAGAATCTCAGACAGACCGAGGTGAATCTCCATCTTTTATTGGATGTGGGTAGAAACAGAGACATAAAGGCTGAGGAAAAGACTGAGGTACTTAATGCCTTCTTTGCCTCAGTCTTTAATAGTCAGACCAGTTAGTTCTGGGGTATCCAGCCCCCTGAGCTGGAAGACAAGAATGGGGAGCAGAATGAAGCCCCCATAATCTAAGCAGAAATGGTTAGTGACCTGCTGCACCACTTAGATACACACAAGTCTACAGGGCTGGATGAGATCCACACGAGAGTACTGAGAGAGCTGGCGGAGAAGCTTGCCAAGCCACTCTCCATCATTTATCAGCAGTCCCAGCTAACTGGGGACGTCCCAGATGACTGGAGGTTAGCAAATGTGATGCCCATCTACAAGAAGGGTGGGAAGAAGGATCTGGGCAGCTACAAGCCAGTCAGCCTGACCTCGGTACTGAGGAATATTATGGAGCTGATCATCTTGAGTGCCATCACACGGCACATACGGGACAAACAAGTGATCAGGCCCAGTCAGCATGGCTTTAGGAAAGGAAGGTCCTGCTTGTGCAACCTGATCTCCTTCTATGACAAGATGACCCGCTTAGTGGATGAGGGAATGGTTGTGGATATTGTCTACCTAGGATTTAGTAAAGCCTTTGACACTGTGTCCCACAGCATTCTCCTGGAGAAACTGGCTGCCCCTCGGCTTCAATGGACGTACTCTTCACTGGGTAAAAAACTGTCTGTATGGCCAGTCCATAAGAGTTGTGGTGAATGGAATTAAATCCAGTTGGTGGCCAGTCACATGTGGTTGTGACCACTTGTCACAGGGCTCAGGGATCTGTATTTGGGCCAGTTTTGTCACATATTTTTATCAAAGATCTGGAAGAGGGGATCGAATGCACCCTCAGTAAGTTTGCAGATGACACCAAGTTGAGTGGGAGTGTTGATCTGCCTGAGGGTACACAGGCTCTGCAGAGGGACCCGGACAGGCTGGATCGATGGGCTGTGGCCAATTGTATGAGGTTCAACAAGGCCAGGGGCCAGGTCCTGCATTTGGGTCACAACAGCCCCATGCGACGTTACAGGCTTGGGGAAGAGTGGCTGGAAAACTGCCTAGGGGAAAGGGACCTGGGGGTGTTGGTTGACATCTGGCTGAATGAGACAGCCAAGAAGGCTAATAGCATCCTGGCTTGTATCAGGAATAGTGTGGCCAGCAGGAGTAGGGAAGTGATTGTCCCCCTGTATTCGGCACTGGTGAGGCTGCCCCTCGCATACTGTGTTCAGTTTTTGGTCCCTCACTACAAGAAAGATGTTGCATTGCTGGAACATGTCCAGAGGAGATCAGTAAAGCTGGTGAGGAGGGTGGTGCACAAGTCTTATGAGGAGTGGCTGAGGGAACAGGGGGTGTTTAGCCTGGAGAAGAAGAGGCTGAGGGGAGACCTTATTGCCCTCTACAACTACCTGAAAGGAGGCTGTAGCAAGGTGGGTGTCAGTCTCTTCTCCCAAGTAACAAGTGATAGGACAAGACGAAATGGCCTCAAGTTGTGCCAGGGGAGGTTTTGATTGGATATTAGGAGAAATTTCTTCACTGAAAGGGTTGTTGAGCATTGGAACAGGCTGCCCAGGGTCGAGCCCCCATCCTTGGAGGTATTTAAAAGACGAGGTGCCTAGAGACTCGGTTCAGTAGTGGACTTACAAGTGTTAGATTTATGTTTGGACCTGATGATCTTAGAGGTCTTTCCCAACCTCAATGATTCTATGATTCAGTTACTGGCATGGACAAAACAGATTCAGCTTTGGGGAAATTAATCCAATGTACTGGCAATTAATAACAGAGCAGGATAGTGAGAAATAAAAACAAAACTAAAACCACCTTCTCTCCACCCCCTTCTTCTCAGTCTCAACTGCTTTTCTTACTCTTCTACCTCCTCCCTCCCAAGCAGCACAGGGGGATGGGGAATGGGAGCTGCAGTCAGTTCATAGCACTTCATTTCTGTCACTCCTTCCTACTCATGCTCTTCCTCTGTTGCAGAATGGGCTTCTTACCATCGGATACAGTCCTTCACAAACCCAATGTGGGTCCTCCCCACAGGCTGCAGATTTTTAAGAAATGCTCTGGTATGGAAGAATATTTCTAGTAGGGAAATACCTACTTCACTGTGGTCTTCTCCATTGGCTGCATGGGAATTTTTGCTCCAGCACCTGGAGCACCTCCTCCCCCTCCTTCTTCACTGACCTTAGTGTCTGTAGGGTTGTTTCTCTTACATATTCTCAATCCTCTCTCCGGGCTACTGTGCCTCATTTTTTACCCATTCTTAAATACGTTATCACAGAGGGGCCACCAGCATCATTGATAAGCTCAGCTTTGGCCAGCAGCGGGCTCATCTTGGAGCCAGCCAGCATTGGCTCTGTCGGACATGGGGGAAGCTTCTGGTGTCTTTTCGCAGAAGCCACCCCTGCAGCCCCTGCCCAAACTGTGTCATGTAAATCCAATACACTCCCTATGTTGTCAACTTCCTCTAGACACTTTTCTCCAGTTTCAAACCTGGGTTTAGCTGGTTGCAACTAAGAAAAGATGCACATGTAAAAATACCTTGCTATATAACACAACAAAAATAAAGCAATATAAAAGTTACTTTATCTCAATGTGTATTCTGAGAAATTCTTATTCTCATTCTTGTCTATTTTTATTCTTTGGTTTAATGCTACTCTCAGATGGACAAACACCAATACATCAAGGTTCTCAGATACCTGCCTGACTTACAATAGTTTATTAATATGACTAGCTCTTAAGATATAGGACTGTCACTGCAGAACTTTTGTGGTACAGCTTGTGTGGTTGTATAGAACAAAACTCAGACACATAATTAATCCATAGTTGTCTGAATGCAATGGAACAGTGACATTTCATACACCCTTATCAATCTTGGTATCTTGGAGATCCCCCTGCTTTCGGTTACTTACATCACATCTCTGATGGAAGCACTTCCCAGTGTTGGAATACCAACCTATTAAAACTATTAAAGGTCTTTTACAACTTAAATGATTCTATGATTCCATTTCCTATTTTTTTCCCACTTTTCCTTATCTCAACTTCTGCCCACAAACTATGATTTCTGTCCACCCTTTGTTCTAACCAGTGACATACAAAGTCACTTATGGTGAGACTGTATGAGTAGCACACAAGCAGCTCCCCAGTTTTCTCTAATAAAGAGAAAAAAAAAAAAAAAAAAAAAAAAAAAAAGACAGTACTTGAAATAAGTGCTTAGATGCCCAGAAAATTAGGTAGCACATGACTTATCTTCTGGAAGACAATGAGAAGAGATTATGGAAGAAGTGAAATGTTTTGTCAGGGTTCCCATGGAAACTGAAATAGGTGCAATAACAACTGTTTAAATTTTGTCAACTTTCCTAAGAACATCAAGTTGAATCCTGCTACCAGCCAAGGCCAAAAACCTCTTGGGCTTGTCAGAATAGTTCTCAGTCAGCCTCAGTGGTCAACCTGCTAGTCTACGCCTAAGAACAAGAAAGGAGCAGCTTTGCTGTGAGGCAAGAGACAGACAAATTATAAGGGAGGAGGACAAGGAGTATGCAAAAGCAGGCCCAAGACAATAATTTTGCTGGAGATTGTGCTAAAAATCATTTGTACAAGCATCACAACTACCAGTGTTGTCAGAACCCAGATACATCCTTCCTCCCACAGTGAACTCTGCTTTCTGAAAGCAACAGCTCCCTCCACAGGCTCTTGCCCAGAAGCCTGGTTCATAACCCAGGGTGAGCAGAATGATGAGTTTTGAAACTCCCACCCTGTTATTCAGGCATGACATTTCCATTAGGCACAGAATAATTACTGTAGGTGTAAGTCTTCATCTTCCTGTAGTTCAGGACGTAATCTTGTATGTCTGCCTCTCACTGCTATAAAATTTGAACAACTTTGTTTGTTTATAGTGTGTCAATCCAAAGTTTGGCTTGCTTTGCCTTTTTGTGTTCTGACTGACAGTTTGTGTATCTAATACCGTTAGTAACTCCACTGTTTTCTAAAGCAATAATTTTCCTAAGAGGAGAATAAAGTTCCATTGGAAATTTTTCACATATTGTCATAGAGGATTACAGAAAAAAAGTATTTGAAATTGTATAGTGTATTAAGAGGAAATGTTTAATATGACAAGATCTCTACAGTTAATATACAGTATAATATACCACACCATACAAAATATGGTAAGCTCTTATACCACAAGGTAGACATTGCTCAGCATTTTCATGGCCGTTAGATATCTCCATTTCCCTCTCAGCCTTCCAAATATACCCTACTGTGATCTTAGAGCTACTTCAGCAATAGCAAACTAGGCTTTTCATCTATCTAAATGTTCAGTAAAGGATTTAATTAACCAAGGAAGCCAAGAAAAAGACTAAGCTCAGGAACCCTTGCATTCAGAAAACACTGAATACTAAATTCCATTTTTAATTAGCAAAACCAGCTGTTAGTTTCTGAAAACTCTCCACTTTTCCTCTAATCCATGTTATATAAGTGTTTGTGAATCTGTGACAGTAGTGAATCCATAGTAATCAATGTAGCCTCAAGGTATGATGAAGAAATAGGTTTCACAGAGCTATAAAACTAGAGAATTGTCATACAAGTTTCCAAAGGTGTCTTCACTATAACCCGAGAACTATGAACTTGTAAAGTTATCAGTAAATACCTGAAGGCATTCTTTTCATTATCATGTTTTTGTTATATTCTTTAAGATTTGGTTTATCCCAAATTTCTTCAAGTACAGCATCAAAACCACACCCCTCACTCCCCCCTCTCCCCCCAGTCCCACTGGTACACCATAAGCAGAGTAGCATAAATACCTCCTGTCCTCATTTTGGATGGGTTTTGACGCACACATCAGACTTCCCCATCCTTTCATATTACCCACCAATTACATCCAGGTCTTTGAGAAAAGCAGTCCTACAAATGTGTTTGCCTTTGCCCAGGGCAGGAATAACCCAGACTGTCTTCCCCAGCGTACTTTTTATGTGCGCTACAGGTACTTTATCCCCTTTTAAAATATGTAAAGACTTTTAATTAGGCAGGGCCAGCTGGATTGGCAGATTTGCTTAGGGACACAGTTTAGTGGTGGGATGGCAGTGTTAGGTTAATGGTTGAACTTGATGATCTTAAAGGTCTTTTCCAACCTAAACAATTCTATGATTCTATCCCCTAGTCTTGACTAATGAGGTTGCCTTTGCTAAATGTGTATCCCAATGTTTGAATGTCCCACCACCCATTGCTTGTAGTCTTTAACAGCCTATTGTATTGTTCAGTTTCCCCAGAGGCTAGTGCATGATAGAGGATGTGATATACCTACGCGATGCCATGCTCATTGGCCCACGTGCCTATGAGGCTGTTTCAGAAATGAGTCATGTTGTCTGACTCAGTTCTTTCTGGGGTGCCATGCCGCCATAGGACTTGCATCTCAAGGCCCAGGACAGTGCTCCTGACAGTGGCATGGGGCACAGGGCATGTTTCCAGCCATCTGGTAGTTCCTTCCACCATGGTGAGCACATGGCACTTGTCTTGGCAGATTTGTGGGACTGTGCTATAATCAATCTGCCAGGCCTCCCCATATTTATATTTCAGCCATTGTCTTCCATACCAGAGAGGCTTTAACCCCTGGGTTTGCTTGACTGCAGCACATGTTTCGCATTCATGGACAACCTGTGCTATAGTGTCCATAGTCAAGTTCACCCCTCGATCATGAGCCCATCTGTATGCTGCATCTCTTTCTTGATGGCCTGAGCTATAAATAGTTCACCCCTATGCTGCCAGTCCAGATCCACCTGAACCACTTCTGTCTTAGCACCCTGATCCCCCTGCTGATCTTTTTGAAAGTTCTTCAGTGGCCCAACTCTTAGGTACATGAGCATCTAAGTGATGTACCTTTACAACCAGGTTCTCTATCCGA
>NW_009260028.1:2621065-2626237 GCF_000687185.1 Egretta garzetta | reverse complement strand
TCAGCAGCCCAGATGGGTTTGCCTCTGTGCTACCAGCTGCGCTGCTTCCATTGTTGCAACCACCCCCACAGGGCATTTGCTCCCACCCATGGATCAGTATAGAGACAGAGCACTGGGCGTTTTTCTTGTTCAGCAATATTCAGAGCCAGCTGGATGGTTTTCACCTCTGCAAAATGACTCCATTCACCTCCTTCAGCAGTTTCTGCAATTTGTTGTGTAGGACTCCATAGAGAAGCCTTCCACCCCTGATGCTCTCACAAGACAACAGGACCCACCACTGAACAGGGCATATTGCTTCTCATTTTCTGGCAATTTATTATACAGTGGGGTCTCTTCAACACATGTCACCTTCTCCTCTGGTGATATTCTAAAATCTTTGCCTCCTGGCCAGTCCATGATCATTTCCAAGATTCCTGGGTGACTGGGGTTTCCTATTTGAGCCTGTTGTGTGATCAGTGAGACCCACTTATTCCACTCAGCATCAGTTGCATGATGTGTACAGGGGATCCGATCCTCCCTTTGAACATCCAGCCCAGCACCAGCAGTCGGGGTGCCAGGAGGAGCTATACCAACTACTTCCAAAGCAATTCAAACCCCTTCATATGCTACCAATAGCTCTTCTTCAGCTGGAGTACAGCGGGCCTTGGATCCTCTATCCCTGACTCCAAAACCCTAGGGGTTGGCCTTCAGTCTCCCCTGATGCTTTCTGCCAGAGGCTCCAGGTAGGGCCATTCTCCCTGTCTGCATTCTTACATCTTGCCCTGCCCGGACTGGCCCAAGGGCCACTGCATGAACTGTCTCCTGTTTAATTTGCTCAAATGCTTGTCATTCTTCAGGGCCCCATCTGAAACTGTTCTTCTTCTGGGTCACTTGGTAGAGAGGGCTTATGACCAGGCTGTGATTTGGAATATGCGTTCTCCAAAAGCCCAAAATGCATAAGAATGCTTGTGTTTCCTTTTTTGCTAGTTGGTGGAGGCATGGCTGTTATTTTGTTGATCACATCCATTGGGATCTGATGATGTCCATCTTTCCATTTGATTCCTAAAAAATGGATCTTCTGTGCAGGGCCCTTGGCCTTACTCTGTTTTATGGCAAAACTGGCTTCCAGAAGGATTTGGACTATTTTCTTCCCTTTCTCAAAAACTTCTGTTGCTGTGCTGCCCCACACAATGATGTCATCAATGTATTGCAGGTTTTCTGGATCCTCACCCTGTTCCAGTGCAGCTTGGATCAGCCCATGGCAAATGGTAGGGCTGTGTTTCCACTCCTGGGGAAGTTGATTCCATCTGTACTGGACACCCCTCTGTGTGAAAACAAACTGTGGCCTGCACTCTGCTGCCAAAGGGATTGAGAATAATTCATTAGTGATAACAGTTGTGGCATACCACTTGTCTGCCTTTGACTCCAATTTGTATTGAAGTTCTAGCATGGCTGGCACAGCAGCACTCAGCGGTGGCATGACTTCATTCAGGCCACGATAGTCTACTCTCAGTCTCCACTCTCCATTTGATTTTCACACTGGCCATTTGGGACTGTTAAAGGGTGAGTGAGTCTTGCTGCTTGCTCCTTGGCTCTCCAGTCAATGAATGCTGCTGTGCTTTGTACCAACTTCCGCTACGTAGGTCATGTGCACTTGACTTCATCTGGATCTTTGGATAACTGCTTGTTATCCAGGTCATCATAAATCATATCCAGCAAGGGTAATTCCTGTAGGTACTGGATACTTCTCTCCATGGTGTCCTACTTTCCTGGGTGACATATAACATCTGGTGTCAAATTGGAGCCAGCTTTCTCAAAGGGGAAAGAGGGTCTTTGCCCAGGAGCTTGCGGGGCTCATTGACAGGGCTTTAAACTAGATGTGAAGGGGGAAGGGGAACCTATTGGGCTTGCCAGTGACAGGCTAGGGGATGATATGCAATGGTTAGAGGGACGGGGGGCTAGTATGAGCCTGGACAGAAATGCCTAGGGATGTGTCCTGGTTTGGGCTGGAATAGAGTTAATTGTCTTCCTAGTAGCTGGTATAGAACTGTATTTTGGATTTAGCATGAAAATAATGTGATAACACACTGATGTTTTAGTTGTTGCTAAGTAGCGTTTACACTAAGTCAAGGACTTTTCAGCTTCCAATGCGCTTCCAGATGCACAAGAAGCTGGGAAGGATGATAGCCAGGACAGCTGACCCAAACTGTCCAAAGGGATATTCCATACCATATGATGTCATGCTCAGTATATAAACTGGGGGGACTTGGCTGAGGGACAGCAATCTCTGCTCCAGGACTGGCTGGGCATGATGGATGGGTGATGAGCAATTGCATCATTCATCACTTGGTTTGTATATTCATAGAATCATAGAATCATAGAATGTTTAGGGTTGGAAGGGACCACTAGTGGTCATCTAGTCCAACCCCCCTGCAGTGAGCAGGGACACCGCTAACTAGATCAGATTGCTCATGAAAAAGACGTTCCCCATCTTTCCTATAGGCCCCCTTTAGGTACTGGAAGGCCGCAATCAGGTCTCCCCGTAGCCTCCTTTTCTCCAGACTGAACAAGCCCAACTCTCTCAGCCTGTCCTCATAGGAGAGGTGCTCCAGCCCTCGGATCATTTTTGTAGCCCTCCTCTGGACCCGTTCCAACAGTTCCATGTCCTTCTTGTGCTGAGGGCTCCAGAGCTGGACGCAGTACTCCAGGTGAGGTCTCACCAGAGCTGAGTAGAGGGGCAGAATCACCTCCCTCGACCTGCTAGCCACACTCCTCCTGATGCAGCCCAGAGTACGGTTGGCCTTCTGGGCTGCCAGCGCACATTGCCGGCTCATGTCTAGCTTTTCATCCATCAGTACCCCCAAGTCCCTCTCGGCAGGGCTGCTCTCGATCCTTTCTTCCCCCAGCCTGTATTGATACTGGGGGGTACCCCAACCCAGGTGCAGGACCTTGCACTTGGCCTTGTTGAACCTCATGAGGTTCACACAGGCCCACCTCTCCAGCCTGTCCAGGTCTCTTTGGATGACATCCCTTCCTTCTGGTGTGTCAACCGCACCACTCAGCTTGGTGTCATCTGCATTCTATTATTGTTGCTGTTATTATGCTTATTATTATTATTATTATCATCATCATTTTTCATTTCAATTATTAAGCTGTTCTTATCTCAGCCCATGAGTTTTCTCACTTTTACTCTTCCAGTTCTCTCCCCCTTCCCACTGAGGTGGGGGAGTGTGTGAGTGGCTGCATGGTGCTTAGTTGCTGGCTGGGGTTAAACCACAACAGTCTTTTTTGTTATGCAATGTGGGGCATGAAGGTTTTGAGATAATAACAGATTAACCAGAGCGTATTTATATCTGTATAAGGAATTTATATCTGTAAACAGTTGCCGGTCACAATATTGATTTATCTGTTCTCAATATTAGTATATGATCTGCACCACACTTTTTATTTTTGCTGCACATATTAAAGATTGGTGTTGGTTTTTGCAGTTTGTTGTGCTCTGTAGTGATTAGTGATGTTTTGCTGGGGACACTTGCTATTAAAAAACTGGCCTTGAGCTTCATCTGTTATTTGAGCTTTGTACTGAAGCCATTACTATATTTTAGGTACCACCTCATGGAGACAATTAGCAATTATACCTCTTCATCTGAGAGGTTTTTTATGGAGGAAATACAGAATGGCACCTTTGCTACCTTCTTCTATGATGTTTCCTCCTTCATTACAATAACTTTTTAGTATCTTGAACATTCTTGGGTAGTTAAGATACATCTATTGGTATTTCTTGGGACCATTGTTTTGGTTTTATATAAGGGTAATAAGCAGTTTAAGAATATAATCCAGAGATCTGCCTCAAGAATGGATTGTTATGAGTGGCAGGGTGTGGTCAAGTAACTAGCACAGTAGGCACCTCCAGTGTGTTGGAACATCACCCCTAAACAAGTGTAGAATCCTGAAAAAGCAGGGAAAAGTATGCTGTCACCCTGGTAACTCCAGAGAAACACAAATCACTGCAATGTGCTAGGGCCTGGCCCATGCCTACTGATCCAAGTTCAATGCTATTCATTACTCTCAAGGGGAAGACAAGGTCTCTGAATCTAATGACAAAATGATGGGCACTGTGACTACTCCAACCCTGGCAACAGACAGTGTGGCTGAACCAGAGAACCAATCCATGCTGGTATCAGTCGCTCCTATACACAAGAAGAAATACACAAAAAAAATCAGCTCATTTATTAAGGGATGAAGATGAACCAGGGCCATCAGAAGACCAGGAGAAGGAAGAGGAAGAACGCAGCCATGGTAACCACCTGATCCCTATCCCTGAGTGAGCTGTGAGACATGCAAAAATATTTCAGCCATCATCCAGGCAGGTACATCATCACCCGGCTGCTCCGATGCTGGGATAAGAGGCCCAGTGGCTTGGAGTCAGAGGGTATGGAAGCCAAGCAGCTAGTATCCCTTTCTAGGGAAGGGGGCATAGACAAAGCGATTCGAAAAAGGGCACAAGCCCTCAGCCTCTGGAGGCGACTCCTGTCAGGTGTGAAGGAAAGGTCTCCCTTCAAGGAAGACCATAGAATCATAGAATGTTTTGGGTTGGAAGGGACCCCTAGAGGTCATCTAGTCCAACCCCCCCGCAGTGAGCAGGGACACTGCTAACTAGATCAGGTTGCTCAGAGCCCCATCCAACCTGGCCTTCAATGTTTCCAGGGACCGCTAACTAGATCAGGTTGCTCAGAGCCCCGTCCAACCTGGCCTTGAATGCTTCCAGGGATGGGGCCTCCACTACCTCTCTGGGCAACCTGTTCCAGTGTTTCACCACCCTCATTGTAAAGAATTTCTTCCTTATATCTAGTCTAAACCTACCCTGGTTTAGTTTAAAACCATTACCCCTTGTCCTGACACAGCTGGCCCTACTAGAAAGATTTTCCCCATCTTTCTTATAGGCCCCCTTTAAGTACTGAAAGGCTGCAATCAGGTCTCCCCACAGCCTTCTCTTCTCCAGGCTGAACAAGCCCAACTCTCTCAGACTGTCCTCATAGGAGGGGTGCTCCAGCCCTCGGATCATTTTTGTAGCTCTCCTCTGGACCCGTTCCAACAGTTCCATGTCGGAAGGTGGGGAACCACTCCACTGAAAGGGAAACTGGCAACGTGGTGCCACCTCTTTGTCGAGTTTGTGCTGCCCTCTGCTCTGTC
>NW_009260028.1:2615654-2619785 GCF_000687185.1 Egretta garzetta | reverse complement strand
GAGAGCTCTTGCACTCTGTGGATCACATCCTTAAAGATCTGCCGGCTCTGTTCTGTTCTCCTGTCCCTGAGGACCGTTTCCCAGGGAGTCCTTCTGACTATCTCCTCGAAGAGCTGCAAGTTTGCTTTTCTAAAATTCAGAGTCCTGACTGTACTCTTTGTTATTCCCATTTCCCTCAGGAGCGTGAGCTACATCAGCGTGTGGCCACTGCAGCCCAGGCTGCCTCCAATTTTGATGTCTCTGACAAGCTCACTTGCATTGGTGACCACCAGGTCCAGTATCGCATCCCCTCGGGTAGGGGTGTCTATTACCTGGCTTAAGAAGTTGTCCTCAATGCATTCGAGAAACCTGCTGGATTGCCTACAGCCTGCCACGTTGGTTTTCCAGCAGATGTCGGGGTGGTTGAAGTCCCCCAGTAGGACGAGAGCCTGCGAGCGCAAAGCCTCCTGGAGTTGGAGGAAGAACGCTTCATCAGTCGGCTTCTCTTGATCTGGCGGCCTGTAAGTAGACACCAACCACCAGGTTCCCTTTGTGGCCTCTCTCTCTGATTCTTACCCATAAGCTTTTGACCTGCTTGTGGCTATTCTTGAGGGACAGCTCTTCATACTTTAATGATTTCTTGATGTAAAGGGCAATGCCTCCACCCCTCCTTCCTCATCTGTCCCTCATGAACAGCCTGTAGCCATCGATAGCTACATTTCAGTTGTGGACTTCTTGTGCACTCCCAGCCTGCTCGCTGGTGGGGTGGGGTGAGAAGCAGGAACAGCCTTGATTCTGTGTAAGCCCCACTCAGCAGTAATGAAAACATCCTTATATTATCAACACTGCTTTCAGCACAAATCCAAACCATCGCCCCATACTAGCTACTGGGAAGAAAATGTACTCTCTCCCAGCCAAAACTACCACACTACCCTATCCCCTTCAAACTGCCCTGTTATTCTTTGTTGTATAAAACAAAACAAAGCTCTGAACATAAAGCTGCATTTGTTTGCATAATCATTTTACAAACCAATCAGTTAACTGTGAACAAATCCTAACAAAGTTTATAAGCATGCCTATAATTAGTTAATTCATTATTACAAATGGAAGCCAAACACAGTTTAAATACCTCCTAATGTAGTAGAAAGCAAATCTAGGATTATTTAAGTATCTGTTACCTTTAGATAGCAGCATATTCTTCAACTCAGACTATTCATAACAGAATCTATGTTCTAAACTATATGAATGAAAAGATTAATGATCAAGTATATTGCCTTAGAGTTAGCTGTGAGCTGAGACATTAGGAAATGACATTGCAGAGAGGGAAAAATAAATAATTAAATAAAGACTTCAGGTCAAGTTGTGAGTTACTTACATATTTTGTCTAGCTGTTAACAAACACTTCCTCTTGCAGATGTAGTTTATCTGACTACAAGAAAAATAGATCAGGCTTACTTAAAAACCAGCTTGAGATTATAGTTCTTTTGGCTTTTTTCTCTACTAAAAAGCAAAAATATATTGTGTAACTTATTTTTTTAAAAAAATATTTTTCAACAGTCGGTAAGCAAGCATGTGTTAATTTGCATGACCTATTATCTCCTGCATCTATTTGTTTGTAGTCTTTGCTTTTAGAAGAATTGGCATTAATTATAAGTATGGAAGTAATTTGAAATGTCAGTTCAGAATTTTACAGCTTGGAACAGCTCATCCTTCAATAATTAAGTCAATAAAATTAACTTAATTTAATTTAAACAGTGATGCTTCTTTTTAGACCTTATGGAGTGATTACAATTAGTATTTCATAATTAGTATTTTATTGATGTCCATACACCGGATTGCCAGGCATCATCAAGATACACCAATGATTGGAAGTAATTTGATAAACATTCAGAACGGTTGCATTAATGGCATGCGTCCCAATTATGTATTGAGTTAATGAATGCATTTAAATGTTATGGAGATGAAATTAAAGGACAGCTCAACCTTAATTACTATACCATTTCCCCCCTCTTCTCAAGCATTCTAATTATAACTTCAGTAGTTATCACCTTTTAGTATACAAATACCAGGTTCCTCCCTAAATGTAGAACTAGAACATTTATGATTTTTTTTTTTTTTCAAGTGTGCTAACACTGCTAAAATGAAGGGGTAATTTTTCTGTAAAATAAAGACTTCTAGAGATTGAAGAATGATCTTTTCCCAGTCCTCCCTCTTTCGCATTTAATTTTCTCAAAGACTAACAGGCAGGACAGGGCAGAGAGTGTAACTAAGTGAAACTCTTTCCAGCAATGTTTTAAGTTTTCCCCCTATTCATTAAAAATGCCGAGAAAGAGTGGAAGAGCTAGCATCATTTCCAATATCAGGGTGTTTGAAAGTGTGTACAGGCAGGTAGGGGAACTTTTTCTAGCTCTGTTTCAGCCTAATTTAATAACTCTAATGTCAAGGAGAACATGATGGAATGCCTTGAAATCCCTGACTGCCTAAAGCCACAATGGTTTCACTCACACAGGGATATGGTTTGGCCCTAGAAATCCCTGTCACTACCAGTGTTTCTGCAAAAGAGAGAGTATGTCAAGGAGGACAGTAGTCCTGAACTCAATGAATCCCCTGAAAATTTATTCTCTTGTGAGCACATGCAAACCCAGGCTTTAAGGAAAAGCAAAACAAAATTGTTATCTCTAAGGGACAGAGATGAATCATCAGCTACCAGATGGCTAATTTATGGTTGCAATTTCTTAACTTTGTCATGTTTAAAGGGACAGCTGATGGAAATGCATGCTAGGAAACATTCCTATAAAAGTTGACTATGCTGTTAGTACATACTTTCCTAACCACAAACCCCACTCTAGCACAGAAAACAGGCTTAGGAAGAACATGAAGGTTTTGCTATCAGACATGCTATAGCTCTACAAAACAGATATGGTTTGCACGAATCCCCTAACACATTATAAAACTGGAAGGAACAGAAGTGTGTGGCATCCAAGGACGTTTTAACATTGCAACCTGCCAAAAATAGTCTGTTGTGCTTCTTGATCTCTTAAAATTTCTTATAGCTTTAAAGGTCCTGATGGTATAGAACGAGCATTATCTGCATGGAAATAGAGTAAAAGGAATACTAAATGACATGGCTTGAGTAGAGCTTAAAACTTATGAATTGTTACCCTGCCTAATTTCCTAATTCCTCTCTCTCTCCTCCTTTATTTACTTTTTAGTACCTATTGTCTCACAAAGCTCTCATACATTTTCAGAAAGTACTTCTGTTTGTTTGTGGAGTTTTTTTGACTTTTTTTTTTTTTATGTGTATTATTGATAGTAGAGGACAAAGCCATTTTTGAGCATAGAAAGAGCAAATGAGTTAGCCGTCCCACTCTAGGCAATGAACTGCTGTATGCCTCATAGCTAAGGGTAGTAGAGAACTAAGATAGTGCCCCTAAACAAAGATCTAAAATCTATCTATTCCCATCCTTGCACAGCTAAAGAAATACTGTCTGTGGTGAGAGACTCTCTCTCCTGTGCTGGAAAGGCAGCGTCTGCAAGACAGACAGCTACACAAGTGGTACCAAGAACAGGCTGAGGCAACACCAATTCAACATCCCGCTTGCAATTTCTTGGAGTGCAGTGAAAAAAGGGCAAGTAAATTTAGCCTTTATGATTGGCTGTGACAAACATGATGGGAGTTCATTCTTTTTCAAACATGTCCACATGTGAGAGGATTGTGTGTGCTCAGGTCCCTTCCCACCAAACAGTCATGATAAGTCTTGGATGTGCACCACTCAACAGAACTCCATGGGCATTGTGGAAAACAACGGCTCCACTATTCTAACTTGCCTAAATTTATTGAAAAGATAGGGTAGGAAAAGAGACCAAAATGCAGATTTTTCTAAATGTAAACGGTGATTGCCATTGTGTTCAGCTTCTATTGATGGACTAAGCCACAAGCCTCAGTAATGCAACAAGAGGCTCAAAGTAACTCTTCTATAGCACTTAGAAGCATCTATGCTTTACACTCTTACATGAAAGTGCAATTTGTCTTTCAGCATTTGGTGTTTCCATTAAGAGCTTGTATTTCAGATCAAAAAAAGAGCATTGCACTTCGCTAACTAGGGGTCTGTGGAGGAGTGGCTGAGTGAGAATGGGCACGCCTTAGTCCCG
>NW_009260028.1:2606787-2615429 GCF_000687185.1 Egretta garzetta | reverse complement strand
ATTTTTTTTTTTTTTCAAGTGTGCTAACACTGCTAAAATGAAGGGGTAATTTTTCTGTAAAATAAAGACTTCTAGAGATTGAAGAATGATCTTTTCCCAGTCCTCCCTCTTTCGCATTTAATTTTCTCAAAGACTAACAGGCAGGACAGGGCAGAGAGTGTAACTAAGTGAAACTCTTTCCAGCAATGTTTTAAGTTTTCCCCCTATTCATTAAAAATGCCGAGAAAGAGTGGAAGAGCTAGCATCATTTCCAATATCAGGGTGTTTGAAAGTGTGTACAGGCAGGTAGGGGAACTTTTTCTAGCTCTGTTTCAGCCTAATTTAATAACTCTAATGTCAAGGAGAACATGATGGAATGCCTTGAAATCCCTGACTGCCTAAAGCCACAATGGTTTCACTCACACAGGGATATGGTTTGGCCCTAGAAATCCCTGTCACTACCAGTGTTTCTGCAAAAGAGAGAGTATGTCAAGGAGGACAGTAGTCCTGAACTCAATGAATCCCCTGAAAATTTATTCTCTTGTGAGCACATGCAAACCCAGGCTTTAAGGAAAAGCAAAACAAAATTGTTATCTCTAAGGGACAGAGATGAATCATCAGCTACCAGATGGCTAATTTATGGTTGCAATTTCTTAACTTTGTCATGTTTAAAGGGACAGCTGATGGAAATGCATGCTAGGAAACATTCCTATAAAAGTTGACTATGCTGTTAGTACATACTTTCCTAACCACAAACCCCACTCTAGCACAGAAAACAGGCTTAGGAAGAACATGAAGGTTTTGCTATCAGACATACTATAGCTCTACAAAACAGATATGGTTTGCACGAATCCCCTAACACATTATAAAACTGGAAGGAACAGAAGTGTGTGGCATCCAAGGACGTTTTAACATTGCAACCTGCCAAAAATAGTCTGTTGTGCTTCTTGATCTCTTAAAATTTCTTATAGCTTTAAAGGTCCTGATGGTATAGAACGAGCATTATCTGCATGGAAATAGAGTAAAAGGAATACTAAATGACATGGCTTGAGTAGAGCTTAAAACTTATGAATTGTTACCCTGTCTAATTTCCTAATTCCTCTCTCTCTCCTCCTTTATTTACTTTTTAGTATCTATTGTCTCACAAAGCTCTCATACATTTTCAGAAAGTACTTCTGTTTGTTTGTGGAGTTTTTTTGACTTTTTTTTTTTTTATGTGTATTATTGATAGTAGAGGACAAAGCCATTTTTGAGAATAGAAAGAGCAAATGAGTTAGCCGTCCCACTCTAGGCAATGAACTGCTGTATGCCTCATAGCTAAGGGTAGTAGAGAACTAAGATAGTGCCCCTAAACAAAGATCTAAAATCTATCTATTCCCATCCTTGCACAGCTAAAGAAATACTGTCTGTGGTGAGAGACTCTCTCTCCTGTGCTGGAAAGGCAGCGTCTGCAAGACAGACAGCTACACAAGTGGTACCAAGAACAGGCTGAGGCAACACCAATTCAACATCCCGCTTGCAATTTCTTGGAGTGCAGTGAAAAAAGGGCAAGTAAATTTAGCCTTTATGATTGGCTGTGACAAACATGATGGGAGTTCATTCTTTTTCAAACATGTCCACATGTGAGAGGATTGTGTGTGCTCAGGTCCCTTCCCACCAAACAGTCATGATAAGTCTTGGATGTGCACCACTCAACAGAACTCCATGGGCATTGTGGAAAACAACGGCTCCACTATTCTAACTTGCCTAAATTTATTGAAAAGATAGGGTAGGAAAAGAGACCAAAATGCAGATTTTTCTAAATGTAAACGGTGATTGCCATTGTGTTCAGCTTCTATTGATGGACTAAGCCACAAGCCTCAGTAATGCAACAAGAGGCTCAAAGTAACTCTTCTATAGCACTTAGAAGCATCTATGCTTTACACTCTTACATGAAAGTGCAATTTGTCTTTCAGCATTTGGTGTTTCCATTAAGAGCTTGTATTTCAGATCAAAAAAAGAGCATTGCACTTCGCTAACTAGGGGTCTAATAGATGTAACAAAATCACGATCCAAGTATATCCTAAAGACTCTGGAACCAGACAGTTAATAGAGTGAACCCTCTTTTTAGAAGGTGAAGGTACCTTTAGAGACCTGACTTAATTTTTTTTTTAACTTTTGTGGTGGGGAATAATAATTTTTTTTTTTTAAACCAATAGTACATAGGCCAGTGACACAAGTATACAATATAAATTAAATTGCCTAGGCTCAGCATAAATGCCAAATGAATGCAGTGTACTGATAGGTGAGAATTAATTTTAGAAGGCATTCCTCCCATTTTTCATTAAATACACATTCAGAACACTACATCCATGAATTACTGTAGGACTGAAAATACTTGTTACCTTAATCAAACCACAACAAGGCCAAAACACCAAGAGTAGGTTAAAAGTCAAGTGTGTTTTTCTTAGAGTTACTAAAATACAGGAATTTTATTGAAGCCAGTCAGAAAATATGCCTTTCTGGAACATCAAGATCCTAAAAGTTTGGAACTGCAAAAAAACAGTGTAACCAAAATTTATTGCAAGGTCTTACAAAGGGAAAAAGGGGTTTTGTTTTTAAATCTTCAATCAAGATGACTTTCTGCATTTACAAATGCCAATAAATGCATCTGAATGGTCTGGCCAGGTTCACATATACAACATGGAAGGAAAAAAAAAAAAAAATATTATATCTGTCAGGTCCCTCAACCATAAGAGTTCCTTTTATCTGCTGACAAATCACCTATGGTGTGGTCCTACCATGGTGCAGACTTTCCCACCTTGTTACAGGCAACATTTCTCCATTTTACTACTAGGAACTGCATCCTGGGAGTGGTGTCCTGGAAACGGTATTCTCCATTACCAACACAAACCATTCTTAACCTCTATTAAACACATATTTGCACATTCCCATTCGTATAGCATTCATACCAATTCTTCATATATTTTACAAATCTCTACAGAATTACCTTCTGAATTGAGAATGATGAATTTTCTTATGAATCTCTTGTATTCCATTATAATACAGGACCTTTCAATGATCTAATTTGAAGCTAGTATTTCCATTAGGTTGAAGTTTATTAATATTCAACAGTTTCACATTTACGGATGTAAGCCTCTAAAAGAACAAAAAAACTCCACCCACAGAATTCAATTCCCCAGTTTGGTAAAAGTTCTGATCTCCAAATTCTGTGAAACATCGTGCAAACAGTTAACCATTCCTGGCTTTATTTTTATTTTTTCCTTGTAAACCAGTCTGTGCTTTGGCTTTAATCCAGTGTATAAAATCAAAATGTAATAACAAGCTCCATGAACAAAATGTCATTCTGTCTAGCAACTGAAGCTGCAGCACCTAACTGTGCTAACTAGATCACTGACAGTTCAACACTGTCAATAAATGACAGTATTGGTATGAGTAATGTGTATACTTAAGGCTACATGTAATGGGAATAAAGTGTTCCTCTATTGTCAAAAGTGTATCATTTCAGAATCTTCATAGCAGAGGCTTGCTTGATAGCTCAGCAGGTTAGCAGACAAGGAAGCTAACAGATAAAGAACAGTGCAATGACAGGTATAGCTGCTACATATTTCTGGAACATCATGATATAACTGCAACCTTATTAGAGAAGCAGAGTGGGAAGAAAAAAAAAAAAAAGAAAAAAAAAAGAAAGGGCTTTAAAAGGAATTGCCTCAAGCTCAAGTGTGGCAGTACATGTACTGGAGACACTATAATGCTTGGCCCAAATAAGCAAGAATGACAGAGTAAAACCTGCAGGTGCCAGAGGGTTGATGAACAATCATAATTAAGAAAGTCTGGTTTTGGTATCACATCCTCAGCATTAAATCCAAATTAAAAGACAAACAAACAAACCCCCAAACCCCACAAACAAAAGAGTTTTCTTAAAGTTATTTAAAAAAGCATATAGAGTACCATTGCTATATGTATTCTGGCAGTTTAGTGTTCAAATATCAGGCCTGACAGTGCTAACTAAGGCTTGGGAACTCATTGCGTTTTCTTATACAAGCCCTCCCTTCCTCCCCCAGCTGTTGAGGACATTTGCAGCTACACAGGGAGCAACATAATACTGCTGCTATACTGTTTGTCCTTTATCCCAGGAGGAGGAGAGCTGGAAGAGGTGCATCTGGACAGTGTGAGTGGCAACTTAAGAAAAGACAGTGTGAAAGTGCCTAGGGAAAAGTTTAATTTATTAGAACAGCTGTCCTAGTTATGCTTCTTTCATGGCTACTGATGTACCCTTTACGTTGATATCTCTCAACTTCACTGAGCAAAGCTTTCACACTATGGTGGGTTGACCTTGGCTGGCTGACACACCTCCACCCAGCCTCCTCAACAGGGCAGGAGAGGGAGAAAGTAATATGGAAGAGTTTGTGAACTGAGATAAAGTCAGGGAGCACTTATCACAGGCAAAACAGGCTCAGCTTGGGGAAAATTGATTTAATTGATTGCCAATTAAAAATAGAGTTGGATAGCAAGAAACAAAGACAAAAACCTAAAACATTTCCTCCCCTGCTTCCCAGGCTCAGCTTCACTCCTTCATCCCCAGCTCTTCTACACAGCCCCATCCCTAAGTGGTGCAGGAGCCATGGGGAATGGAGATTGGGACCCATGGGGTTTGGGAGCCATGGGGATATGGGATATCTCTTGTCAGACTACATATTACATTTGTCTCCCTTAGTTCCAGTGTAATTTTTTACCAAGAAGATACTGGATGGGTATAGCAATAGCTTAGGACCTACACAAGTAGCTCTTGTTCAATATTCTCCAAATGTATGCTTTTCCCTCTGTTAGGAAGTCTTGAATAAATGCAACTGGTAGAAAAATAAGGCTCCTTATAATGTTTTCCTCTAGAATCTCTAAGGTTTTAAAGAATAATCTTTTATTACTCAATGGGGGAAAAAAAAGTTTCTCCCTCCAATTAACAAAGTTACTGAGGAAAAATCCAGATTTGGGAGTTGGGCGTTGACTAAATTAAGCTAGGGAAGGTAAAATGAGAGACTTTTATTATGATTGTACTGGTAACACAAAGAAAAACAAAGCAAACAAAGAAAATTAAACTAAATTTAGTCCACCACAGAGCAAACCATTCAGGAAAAAAACATCGGATTTCGGGTACTCCTGTCTTCTCCTGAACCAAGCAGTATGTTCTTCTCTCTGTCTAGCAACTACCCCTCTAACACCCAAAACCAAGAACCAAAGGGGAAAAAAGAAAAAAAAAAGCCCTTTCCCCCTCACTTTAGTCATCCCATTTGTGTTCTTTACTACCTTTTGTTGATCTGGAAGGCACCATTCAATACAGCACTTTAAAGTCACCACCCTGTAGTGACTGGAAGTCCATCAGAGATACAGTTAGTAAGGATCTGCAGTTCCAACCTGTTCTAAAGAAGCACCATATTTACTGCTACACATTTGTTTTCCAAAAGTAATTTGGTGGAATCAACGTTAAGCTTTAAACAATCCTCATGACACTTTAAAGTGTCAATAGTTCCCTTTATTAAAAAAAAAGGCAACATGATGCAAACACCAGCCTAAGCTTTCTCTCCCATCTTGGTTGCTCTTGAGCTTTCTTGGATCAAATATATTTAACTGTCTGTTATGCACCTCACTAAGCAGTACATAAGTGTAAGAGACCCTTTCAAGCTTCTGTTTCTGGGATAGAACAGGGCAGGAGGAGAAAGACATTTTCTTTCATTTTGCAGAAGTGTGTGTGTTGGGAGCAGGGGGAGCGTTCATTTGTGTTGTAAGGTTTTAGTTAAATGTATACACAGCTTGATTTTGCCCTTTATTTTAAAATAAGTAGATTATTTGAGAGAAATGTATCTGTCTACTCAGAGAAGAAATTAGAAGCGGTCTTCACTGCTCTCAAGTAGCCCATGACACTGCTTGAAGAAACCAAAACCTCCCACATACAATCAACTCACCCCCACACCCCACTGCCTGAAACACCTATTATTTCCCAGTGTATGAGGAAATCTGAACAAATAAAGAACTGAACAGCTCCAGAGAGATATGTGCATTTGGTTTGCCTTTGATGAGTTTAGTCTGGCAGTCAGTTATACAAGACTAACACCAGGATATAGGAGATATAGGACTGAAGATAAGAGACAGGTCAGAATTGGGTCACTAAGTTACTGACAGAGATTTAGTAATACCACGTATGGACATGAGATTTTCCCACAAAGATTATTAAGGAAGAAGCATGATCCTGAAACCTTACAGTCTACAAGAACCTACACACAAAATAAAACATGGAGAAGTTGAAGGAGAGTAGAGAAAAATAAGTTTAAAAAAAAACTCAGAAAGAGCTAGAAATTTAAGTTAATTCTGCTATCAAGAATTGCACAAATAGAGAAGGTATGGATATAGTGTAGCACATGCTTTGGGAAAAGGCTGCTAGAAAGTGTTTTGAAATGGTGTAAGAGTAGATAAGTTGAATGAAGACTGAAAAGAAGCTTCAAGCAAATGCTTTCAGCATTGAATTCAAAGGACAAAAGTAAAGAGATGGGAAAAGCTGTTATTTTGCAACAGCAGACAAGCATGCTTTGAAGAAGGGAAACAGAGACCATGCTTGTCCAGTTTGTGAGAGAGTCTGAAATGGTAGTGAGAAATCAGTGGTTCAAAGAAGCAACGGGATTTAGAGATGAGATTTTCAAATTAATAATTCTTCAGGTTTGATATATGTAACAAGCAGAAATACAAACATACCCGCTAGATAATCCTCAACTGATGTGTTAAGAATTGACGTCTTTAGAAGACTTTTCTAAGTAAAGTTTATATGCTTAAATAACATTTCATCATATAGTGTTGATAATGGTACAAATTAGTTCTACTATACTTGCCTTTAATAATCTTTCTAGAAAGAACTTTATATCCTGAAAGAAAAGTCAAAAACATGTGATTAAGTAGCTGCTAAGAAAGAGATATCTTCACAATGTCATTTCCAAATGAAAGAATTTTTCTGTCTGTCTTAAAAGTAAAAGGAACCACAATCCCTGTGTCTTATGAATCAAATAGAAGGCAAAAAAAAATCCCTAGCTTGACACTTGTGTGGGATAGCTTTTTCCTCTACAAATGCACACGAACAATGAATTCAAACAGCTTTTTATCTTGTTTCAATCAGAAACCTGTTGTAGACAAAAACCTGCATTTAAATAGCATTATGGCTCAGATATATGCTGACAAACCCCTGCAAATTCAAAAGCAAGAGCATCTTTTAAATTATATATTTAAATTTGAATGCTCTAGCTTTTGTGATTTCCTTGTTTGTATGCTCTGAGTGTGGTTTTTCTCTTTTGTCCAACGTTAATATATAAAATGTACTTTACACAATCTCAAAAGGTTGTGAAACAAACATCCCATGGCAGCCATTCTAACCTCCCTGGATGACGGATAGATAAATGATTCACAGTAGGTGAATTCATACTGAGGATTTTTTAAAGGTTTATAATTTAACTGATTAACATGAGTTTTGTGACATATGATTTAAACAATCTTCAGGGCTCTTGAGTATATGTATTTGGATAAACTTACCAATTACGTAAAAGCATTTACTACTATGGACAATAGCAGCTTCTATCCTTTGTCAAAATTCCTTCATTTTGTGGATTTTAAATCCAGACACCAACTGTTCCAAAGGCAATATTAAAATCTTTATTGCTGATCCAGTTACTAGGCACATGTCCTAAACTGATGTGCCTAAATATCACTATGCACTTTTAATTGCATAGAAAAGAGCATTTCTAAAATGAAACAGTGCTTTTCATTTCTACAATACCCAGGGGCAATAATTCACATATAGGCTAATCGCCTGTAAATTCTGCTTGTTGACTGTTAACTGCAAAAAAGCAGTGTGTGAAACTCTTCCAGTACAGTACTCGCTTTAAGTCAGTTTATTTAAGTTCTTCAGCCTTAGTAGATCAATATACATTCCCCAGCTTATTTGGATTTACCTTGATATTAAAAGTAGTAGTAGATACTGCAACTTGCATTAAGCACCTCACCTTGCTGCCTACAGCAGCTTGTAGACATCATCCTTGAGATAAACTTTGTTTAGTTAAGGTTAGTCTCTGACACTATGAATGTGCATACTACTTCAGGACTTCTGTGAACAGCAAAAGAGAAGATAATTTTTCTGGTTCCAGAAAACTTGTGTTCTTGCTTGCAAATATAGATGATACATGCACATGTAGGTAATGTACTAGATTGTAAGTGCTTCCTTCCCAGACAACTTGTTGCTATAGAAAAAAACAAATACCCTGTCACCTGTATCGATACGCAATATCAATGTTATGCCTGATGTATTTTCTCATCAGTTGACCTCCCTCTATCAATCAGTTGATGTTCTTAAAAGTCATATAGGCAGGGAAGTTTCAACAGAGCTCTGTGGAAGAGGGAAAAAGCATGGCATGTATTATGGCAAAACTTTTGCTTAGCAAAAAAGAATGTCACTTGTGGATGTGGGAAGTGTAGCACTGAGTGGATTTATAATAAAAGTGCTAATAGACAAAGTTGAGTACACAGTTGAGTACAGCAAATGTTACAACATTGAATACAAATAAACAATATTACAAAAATTATTATAAAAATCAATTACATATAAAGGATTCATTTTGTCCAGGCTCCTA
>NW_009260028.1:2605469-2606742 GCF_000687185.1 Egretta garzetta | reverse complement strand
CTTTATGCATTAATTTTACTTGTTCCCACAACTTCTGGACATCAGCTGAAATCCTCCCGCTCTGGTCAATGTACATGTAACAACTGATATTAATAATTGTACATACTCCCCCTTGTGAGGCTAACGAAGTATCTACTGCCATTCTATTTTGCAGTCCAACTTTGGACAGTTGCAAAACCTCCTCTTGTAATGCTGTAATTGCATCAGCAGTATTATTGCCAAAAATTTCTATTGTCACTGAAATGTTAACTAAGGCCTTTTCCAATTCACTCACTCCACATCAGGGAAGAAACCATCTAGTGAAGCAGTAGAATGCAGTTAGCCTTTTTACTAGTGGATTACCATGTCCTATGAACAAATGTTTGTAACCATGATCCTGATCCCATAATTAAATTTGGGAGCATAGAAATATTAGGAACAATGTCTCCTGAGGTACAAAATCCCAATCAATTGCCTGGTAATGTTTTGCAAGCTTCTCTTACCACGTATTCAAAACTACCCTTTTCCCTCAGGTACAGACCAAGGTGTATTGGAAAAGTACAAGTATTCCGCTCATTCTACTTTCATTGCTTGGTGACAGTCATTAAAGTTGCCCACGGGGGTAGTGCTACTGTATAGGAGCTTAAGTTGACTGGGGCAAGCATGATGTTTTACATATTGCGGTTTTTTTTCTTTGCTTCTGGGATTCCCACCTCCTATTGTTGTGAGTCAATGAGATCTTGATGGAAAGTAATATTTGTCCATGATACAGTATTTGGCATAGGAATCTCCAACAGGGGAATGCTTGAAGCAGAACGGCTTGGAAGATGAGTACGTATCCAACAGTTTTATTAGTAATGTGGACTATGGTTTGTGATAGGTTGAAAGAGAGATTTTTCCCTTGACCTCTAATGAAGCTGTATAGATTTAGATATTTCCTCTACCCTTGTAATAAGCATGGTAAAGATTAGGAACTTTACCTGTAGAATTTCTGTAATTTCATCAGGCACTTGGAAATCATAGAATCATAGAATGTTTTGGGCTGGAAGGAACCCCTAGAGGTCATTTAGTCTAACCCCCCTGCAGGAGCAGGGACACTGCTAACTAGGTCAGGTTGCTCAGAGCCCCATCCAACCTGGTCTCAAATGTTTTCAGGGATGGGGCCTCCACTACCTCTCTGAGAAACCTGTTCCAGTGTTTCACCACCCTCAATGTAAAGAATTTCTTCCTTATATCTAGTCTAAACCTACCCTGGTTTAGTTTAAAACCATTACCCCTTGTCCTGACACAGCTG
>NW_009260028.1:2523305-2605039 GCF_000687185.1 Egretta garzetta | reverse complement strand
GATCTCGCTGTCTAAGTCATTGATGAAAACGTTAAACAGCACCAGTCCCAGTACGGACCCCTGAGGGACACCACTCGTCACCGGTCTCCATCCGGACATCGAGCCATTGACCACTACCCTCTGGACACGACCATCCAGCCAGTTCCTTATCCACCGAACAGTCCACCCATCAAATTCATAGCTCACCAATTTAGAGAGAAGGATGTTGTGGGGGACCATGTCAAAGGCTTTGCAGAAATCCAGATAGATGACATCTGTTGGTTTTTCCTTGTCCACTGTTGTTGTCACTCCATCATAGAAAGTTACTAGGTTTGTCAGCCAGGACTTGCCCTTGGTGAAGCCATGCTGGCTATCTCGAATTACCTCCCTGGCCTCCATGTGCTTTAGCATAGCTTCTAGGAGGATCTGTTCCATGATCTTCCCAGGCACAGAGGTGAGGCTGACATGTAGCTCACATCCAAGTAACTCTGGAAAAGAAATTCCACTGGTTTCAGTTTCTAGAACAGTGGCCGTGGTAGATTCTTCCTCCATCAGTTGTTAATCCACTGAATGATCCTCCAGCAACCATTTAACGCATGAGTGGTGAATTCAAGCTTCCTTTCCTGTTTACAGCAGAGAACTTAGTAGGACAGTATACAGCCCCTCCCACCTGGGTTCCATTTTAGATTTATGGGAAAATATTTTTCTTAAAACTCTATCCCCAAGCTGAAAATCATGTGCCTATATCTCCAGAGAGGTGGGTTGGTACCACTGAGCATGATCCCTTTTAATTTTGAAACTTTCTTGTAGATTTAGAACACAGTGTGCTAAATGCTCATCTCCATTCAAGGGGCTGGTTTTGGCCAGGATATAAGTCCCTGGTATCGCTAAAGGTCTGCCAAAAAGGACTTTGGTAGGCAATAGTCCTAAAGGTTTTCTTGGGGAATTTTGAATGTTCCACAAGGCTAAATTTAATGCTTCTGGCCATTTTAACCCTGTATGTGTGCAAATTTTAGCTAGTGTCTCCTTAATAGTTTGATTCATCCTTTCTACCTGTCCGGATTCTTGAGGGTGATAAGGAGTGTGCAATCTTTTTTCTATTCCTAAACTTTTAAAAGGTCAATTATTTCTGTTGTGAAATACAACCCTCTCTCTAATTAATAGATTCTGGTACTTCATACCTAGGAATAATTTCTTTAAAGAGAGCTTTTATTACTCCTCCAGTGTCTGCTTTTCTTGTTGGGAAAGCCTCCACCCATCCTGATAATTAGTCTACTATCACTAGTAAACATTATATACACATACTGCAGGCATATCAGCATAATCTACTTGCAATCTCTTTAATGGGAAAAAAGCCCAAGGTCAGCTTCCCAATTCATGCACAGGTTTTATATTTGAGAATTTCTGACAGGTAAAACAGGCATTAATAATTGTTTTAGCATCTTCATAGACACCCAGTGCCACCCATACTTGCTGTACTTGATTAGCCACTGCTTCCACTCCTCCATGAGCTTTTTTGTGGAACCATCTGGTTATAGTAGCCAGGTATTCTTTCAGTAAGATGGGTTTTTCCCCTGTTGTCCATATCCTGTCTTAATCTTCTACTGTTTCCTATATTCTCCACTGTTCTTCTGTATTTGTCACATTTGATTGATATAATTTTCTTGGATGGTCAACACTGGGCCACGAGCTCTTGTCTGAAGAAACTACCATAATCTTTACTGCAGGCTGGCAAGCTGTGGCTTTTGCTGCTACATTGGCTTTGCTGATTACAGTAGTGTCCCTTGTATGGGCTGGACAGTGAACCACAGAAATCTCTTTGGGAAGCTGGAAACTGCTGCATCGCTTCTCAGTAAATTGCTGGGAGCTACTGATCTCAAAAGATTCTGAAGTGGGTCTTATTACTCAATCCCTTTTGAGAAATTCCCCCAACTCTACAAGGATTTTTCACCACTCCTATCCAAATCTCTTCCATTAATTGATAGGTATTGCAGTGCCTAGTACATAAGAGCTCTAGAAAGACAGACTGATTCTGCGGTAGATACCTGCAATCTCCGTATTGAAACTTAGTCCATTTCTTGTGACTACAGCATAAGACAAATGCAGTTCTAATCTGTTACTTATTCGAACCATCCAAATAGTTAAACAGCTGTGAGCACTGACATTTCCTTAGGGGGTAATTATTTAAGAATTAGTATTTTCAGTATTCAGCCAGCTTTACTGTCCACCACCAGTCTGCACCTCTATTAGAGCACATTTTTCATCTCCTGCCTCCTTTGTACATTTTAGTTTACACTTAAGTCACTTGGCTTGCATTTCTGTTAGTTTCTCTATCATCTTCTCAGTTGGCACTACCAACTCTTGTCAATTTATGACAAGCTGTGAATGTCATTAACGCTATATCCCCATCCCACCTCCAAAGCAATAATGGTGATGATATGCAAATGACTAATTCTATCCTACTGAAGTGAATAAGAGTCTTAACTCTGATTTACATAGCTTGGGATCAAGTCCCTGGAGAACACTTGACAAGTTTTTCAGCTTTGATACAGGTACTTGAACTCACTATTTACTTTTTCAGACAGTTCTAATACAGATAACCGTTCCAGAATAACTTGCATTAGAGTTAAGAGGATGTTTTCCCTCCCTCTCCTGAACAAACCAATTCATTAAAAAAAAAAAAAAGAAAAAAAAAAAAAAAAACCAAAACTGCAACACATTTCTTCTAGATAGTCAAACATTGTGTTGGTATTTATGGAAGTTTAATTTACAAATGTTAGTGTTTACTGTACATGTGAAAATCAGTGATGTTGCATGTTAAGGACACTTGCAATTCCATTGGCATAACTTTGAAAATTTAGGGCGTTTATATCTGCTGTGGTAATTTCTGCACTTTGTTGTTGATGCATGAAGGACTGTGAAGTTTTGTGTGTTTGATTTTTTTTTGTTTGTGGTATTTTTTTTTTTTTAAAGCAAAGTGCATTCTTTATAAGCTTATGTCTATTACGTAACAGAAAAAAAATATATTGTTTTGTAGTGGCACATAGAAACTACTACTCATGCATCATACAAATAGCACACAAAAAGGGGAGAATTCTTCCATACTCACTTGATTGTGGGATTTATCTACCATAATTTGCAGACAAGAAAGAGTCTAACCTAAACATAGGAGTATCAATCTTTATTCCAGCTTTGACATGATGCCAAATCTCAAGTAATCCACAGTTTCTGGTGCCCAGTTAGACCATGATAGGTTAGGAGTCATCTGCCTGACAACTCATTAACTCATACATAGAGATCTGTAATGTAATCATTCAGGGTATGTAACTGGGGAAGAGAAACAGGAGTATCATGAACATGATTCACATAATTTCAGATGAGAATGCTAAAAGATAAGCCTCACGTTGAAGGCCTGTTCACTGACCATGGCAGGAACACAGCATGGCTCACTCAGACTTTGATATCCATTGTATAATGCTACAGCCAGGTACTACAGAACAAATCCTGCCCTCCTTCCCTCCACCTTCCCAGAAGTTAAATTACTAAGAAGAGCTATGACTTAATCTGAGACTTGGCAGCACGGCATAGGAGTTTCAGGCTCTTTTTCTAACTCTAAGTCACCTGCCTATCTCTATCTGCCAGACCTCACTGCGATGCAGATATAAGTTAATTGTTTCGACTAGCTTACCTGATCTGAAATCAAAGTGTGTTGCTCAAAATTTTTCTTGGCTGGCCCAGCACAATTAAAAATGCCGTACAGTAGAATTTTTATAATCTGAACACATTGTGTATTTAACATTTGATAAAAGAAATTTCATGCTACTGCACTAGCAGTCACCACAAGCTGAAGAATGCCCATAATTTTTACCTCTCTGAAAATGACTTTGTCAAAAATGTAAGGTAATAGAAGACAAAAAAAGTATGTGTGTTTGTATAAACAAAATACTGTCATTATCTCAGTAGACAAGCATTTGATTAATTCAGACATTTAAATTCTGGAGCAATAACTATTTCCCATCAAATGGATCTCCAACAGACCATTCGATTTTACTGAAACTTTATTATGATTATTTGAATTTGTGTTCTATTTCTTCTTGCACATCATTTTATTAACACCTTTTGTTTATACACTACCTTCTTTACAGGAAAAAACCCTAAGTCTCTAGATAGCAGAGAAAGCAAGACGAAGATTGAGTTCTTTTCCTTTCTTAGCTCATTGAACTCAGCCCTACTACATCTTGTTTTTTTCATCTTGGTATTTTTAAGAGCTAGATAAATACTCAACTTGGCATACAAGTCTTGTATATTACCTATTCTGGGTTACAGCTTTTATTGATGAATTCCCTTTGAGGATGATTTTTATTGTCCCAAGTCTGGGGCTTGGTACCCGTCATTGTCGTCGTTGTCTGTCCTGAGGAACTGTATATATGAAGGCTGCTAACTACTAGAATGAGCATGTGAGAAGATAATACTCTGTTTATTATGCTGTTTTGTTTTTAAAATAAAATGGTGCTACTTACAAAAGTTTCAAAGATTTTTGTTCTGAGAAGATATAACTGGTAGCATGTAGCTGCAGTAGCTAGCTTCTCATGATTTTTGTTGAACTCTGGATGTTAGAAAAAAAACCCTTGTTTTTTCTTTGTTTTTAGAATTGTGAGTTTCAACGTTTTATTTTTCAGAAGTTATTCTGCATGACTTATTTAATGTTATGAGAGAAGCCCTTTTCAGTTTTAGTTTTTCATATTATGCACTACTCCTCTCATGTTGTTTTATCTGCCTATCCTTCAGGAAAAGGGAAGAGGTTATAAAAATGCAAAAAAAATACTACCTAAAATTTCCAGAACAATAATGATATTCTTTGTTTGGTTTTGAGTTCTTGATTGTCTTTAAGTGTAAATTCCATTAAAAGTGTGAAATTAAAACTATTTTTTTTTCCTTATGTAATGCTTTAAACAGTAATTTTACCTCCATGTTCTCTCCTTTTTCCAAGGCATCCTTTCAGGCCTCCATATGCTAGTTATTGTAAGATATGAAATCATTAGGGCAGCTCTAATTGTATAATGCATTTTTGTAATATCTGAATTCAAAATTGTATCAACAATAAATAAATAGATGAGCAGACTGGGAGTGGGAAAGTAAGGTAATGAGAGAAGTCGCAAATCACCAGTAGTCTAAACAGTCCCATCTGGCAGTGATTTGTAGGTATCACAGGAGAGGTAGTTTTTAAGGAAGGATTTAAAAGGGATAGAGTGATATGATCTCCAAGATTATCAGTGACAGCTGAAACGAACACGGATTTAAAGGGGAAGGAAAGTTTTTAAGTACTCTGTACCTTTAAGTCCCAGACTTACACTGTGAGATAACTAATTTGTCTTCCTTAGTAGTTTGGAGGGTTTTGCATGAACAGTAGGCTGGAGGGGATTGGTGATGGTCTGGAGACTTAATGTGCATGCTTTATCTCTATACTAGCCTCCTGTTTAGGTGAAAAATAAAATGTCTGAGGCTTAATAGCACAAGTTCAAGCTCCTATCTGTGTGTAGGGGAGGGGGAAGCTTTCTTCCCCAAGTATGCAAGAGCTCATCTCTTGTTGGCTGGTGTATTTATCTGTTAAACTGTTATTTAAAAAAAAATGTTATGAAGTATCATATCAAGTATTTTGACAAAGGAATGTTTCAACAGTGCTTTGTTCAACCTTGTTTGTTTTTCCCTTTCCACTCAATTCTTCATCTTCTTGTTCAGAGCTGTAATGAATTAGTCATCTGGAAGGTAGATCTGTAGGAAGACATTTATGGTGTCAAAAACTGTCTAAGGTGGTTTTGCTTAAAACCCCATATGTCTGCATACTGGTCACGTAGACAGCTGTGGTTCTATTTCAAAATAACTCCTATTCATGCATAGGATTTAAAAGCGGTCCTTTGCTAAATATCTTGTAGAGTTTATTTTTCTCTAGAGTTTGTTGCAGAACACTGCTTTTGGAAGTAGTTTCTACTGAAGTAGATTTTTGGATTTAAAAAAAAAAAAAAGGTGCAACAAAAGCATTCTTCAGAACAGGCTACAGAATTGAATGGTGTGCTTGAGGTAAGTGATACCATGAAAAAGTCCAGCATACTAAGGAGATTTTGAAAACTGCTTAAGGGGAAAATCTCTGCAATGAAAACCTCACTAATCCAAAAAATATTCTCCTTTCCCCATTTATAATATGTATGAACTGCAATACCCTGTTTGCTTTGGGCAACGTATATGCTGAAGAAGAAGAAATGGCATAGCCATACCTATTGAAAGTGTTAGTGGCGTGGGTGGGGGAAAGGCAGGCAAGAGAGCTATTTTTAAAAGAAAAATAATGTTCTCTAATGGTGGCGACCTGCCTGCCAGCACAGTGTTCGCTGCTGTTCCCTTCAGGCTCCATTTCTACTGGTTTTATTTTGTGAGCCCTGTGGTGCCTCTCTACTGCAGTTCTGCTATCTTACCCTTTAAACATCATTCTTTCAAGAAATTTCTGCAATGATTGTGTAATTGTGACCACAGGTTAAATACTGGAGAAACAGCAGGTAACATATACCTGAAGCCTATCTCAACTAAGGAAGATCACAACTAGGAAAATGAAATCATAAATCTCTGACAACACACAAAGTATTTCCATACAGGAATTGTGAGCTCTCCTTTGTTGTATTCTAATCAAAGAAACTGTACTCTGCAGACTGTTTACAACAGCTTTTGAAATTCCACATCTTTCCAGTGAATGTTATGTGGATTATATTATGCCTGCTTAATCAAGGCAAAGCAGTGAATAAGGCTAGATGTTAGCAACCTTTTGCTGTAATGTTGTTAAGCAAAACTTGTACTAACTGCAGCTATGTAACACACGTGTGGGTATGTATGTGTACATGTACCCATGTGTGGGTGTGTTATAAATATGTCCATTAAACAACATATTAAACTAAGCTATGCTTTTACTAGCTGGACAGCCAAGACTTGGTTATTAATGGGCCTTGACACTCACAGCAACAGTTGAAATATTTTCCCTACCTGGGATCTTAGAACACCCCAGACCTCAAAGATCATCTAAACCAACCTTTTGTGGGAAAGGAAGCTTTGATAAGGTTATCCTCCTGTCTAGTCACATCCTGAACACATCAGTGATGGGACTCTTCTATGTCCCAGGGGAGGTTGTGAGGTGAGAGGTGAGAAGCTGGCATTTTGTTCTCTCAGTCTACTGCTCTTCTCAATATCACTCTCTAACCTCTTTGAAAAGAGGTAACACAGATACCTAGAGCTCATTTCACAGAATCACAGAATCGCAAGATTGGAAGGGACCTTGGGAGATCATGTAGTCCAACCCCCCCGCTAAAGCAGGTTCTCCTAGAGCATGTTACACAGGACTTTGTCCAGGCAGGCTTTGAATATCTCCAGAGAAGACTCCACAGCCCCCCTGGGCAGCCTGTGCCAGGGCTCTGTAACCCTCGAAGTAAAGAAGTTTTTCCTCATATTCAACTGAAACCTCTTATGCTTCAGGTTGTGCCCATTGCCCCTTGTCCTGTCACTGAGCACCACTGCAAAGAGTCTGGCTCTTTCCTCGTGACATCCACCCTTAAGATATTTGTATGTGTTTTCATTTGCAGCACTTATCACATATTGCAGAAAGTAGTGTTTAGTATCCGGTTTTTGTGTTATCAGAAGTTATCATCAGTAGTGCATGTTTGTACTGGAAACTGTCTAGTGAAATACTTGAGTTGCAAAGGGGAGGAAAGATGCAGTGGTCACTTTGTTGTGGCATGAACCCTTACATTGTAATATTTTTCTAAACTCATTTTCCTTGACAAAATTAATTTAAAAATAAAATAGGTTTGAATTCTACTGTATCCTTTCCTGTCTCTGCATGGGAACACCATCATGTCTAGCATGGTTAATAGAAATGAGTATACTTCCTTTGCCCTCTTCAGAAGCAGCTTGCTTCCTATTCTAGGATCTCATAGGATCTAAAGCTGGAAACTGTACCAAGCCAAAGAACGTTTCTGACTTCAGGGACTTCTCATGTAAGGCACTAGGGCTTTATAGGAGCACTGTGCTTCTGAGGGTTTTCTGCTTTGAAATGTTCTGTCCTTGGCTCCATATGAGGATTCAGTGTGTGTCTGAACTGTTCCTGGCATCTTTTCCTAAAGCTCCTTAAGGGGTGCTGGGGAGTGTACCGATGTACTCTGTCATTATGCTATAGTTCATTGCTGGTTCACGGAAGCAAAGGCAAAGATAGACGCGAAGAAAGCTGCAGAATGCTCATGCATGCTGAAAACCTGCTGTTACATCTGTAGGTGAAATGGCAGGCGATCCCTTGAAAGCAACATCTCTCTCTGCCCTGCTGCTGATCTGGTCTTTTATGTAGTGGAGGGAAAAAAAACAACCCAGTAGCTAACAAGTATAGATGTGCAGTCTAAAGTAGCAACCTGCAATGCTTCATCCTCAGCTCTGCATTCCCACAGCACTCAACTCTCATCAACAGATGCTTTTTCACCAGCATGCAGCTTCTTGTTGGGTATGGAAACTGATAGTTGACAGAGCAGGGAACTCTGAGGAGAAATGGAAAAAAGCTATGCCTCTATTAAATAAGGGAGGAGGGAAGCAAATGGAAAATGTATTAATTGAAAAAGATAGAAGAGACTGGGAAGGAAAGGTGAGAAAACTGCCGCCCTTTAGCAATACCTGGAATAAAGGAGTTCAAAAGCCTCAAGAGAGGTCCAGCAGTGAAGAGCAATTCTTGCCAAAAAGCAATGAATTACAATGTTAGGATTTGTGATAAGGGTAGCACAAGCTTTGTAAATTTTAATAGTCCTTACATGTATGAATGATATCTATGGTCATCTTCATAATGTCAGCAAGGATTCTGGAATAAGGCCTCAAAACCACATATTTAAGTTTGGGGAAAAGTGAAGTATTTGCAGCCACAGTGCACCAGGGTTAGCAGCAATACTCGCATCTGGTTCTTTTTTGTTGCTGTAGTTTTAATAGTAGTGTTTTTATATTGACAACATTCTCCTTGTTGCCTGCCCCAAGCTCTGCATATCAATACCTCTTTCCACTATGTTAGGGTCCTAGGATTTCTATTAACAAAATGTAAATTATATATAAAAATAGACATTTTTATTTCCAGAATAAGGAGTTAAAGGAACAGGGATAGCCTGCATACTCACCAGCAACCTAATAAAGTATTTAGTATGAAAGGAAGTGGTGGAAACAGTAAAAGACCTGTAGGAGTAAAACTACATAAAAGGACCTCAGGTTTACCTCAAAGCACACTTCACTGGTGTGTGGATTTTCAGAAGAATATAAAATTAGCCTGTACAGTTTGCTTCTGGAGAAGACTGCTTAGCCACACAGCTCAATTCTAATGCACAGTAGAGAGGAGGGGAAGAGGACAAAGACCTCAAGCAGAGGGCCAGAAGAAGGATAAGCTGATGAGAGAATATTGCTTTGAAGAAGTAGGTTAGCAAAAGGACATTGTCAACCTTTCAGTATGCTACAATTTTGCTATATTTCGCACACTGCATGCAGATTGTGGTAAAGCCCTTACAGAAATAGAAGTATGTGTCATGTCCTGAATCCTGCACCCTTAGTCTTCTGAAAGAGAAGAGTGCCTGGGGGTCATAGTCCCTGCTGGCATCAGCAGGTACAGCTTGCCTGGAGTCAGTGGAGCTGAAGACCCACTCCTGGCAGCAGCAGCTTGTCCTTGTAGATTTTTTTTTTCATAGCTGAACATTTCAAAGTGTTACTGTTGAGTATATACTTTCAATAAAGATGATAATACAGTATGTAACATTCTGGATATATTATCCATTTATCGCTGTTTTGTAGATTATGTTTATCATCTCAGATGGAATAATATACTTAAGGCAAAGAAAACTGTATTTTTTTCTCTCAGAAAATAATTTTCTAAATACACTGGAAGAAGAGGCTTGCTTTCCTTACGGGTAGAATAAACTCCTTTTTTTCTGAATGGACCATTTTCATCTTCCCATTACTGTGATTTCAACTCTGTAGAAACATGACTCCTGTGGATGGCAACAGGGATTATCTAGTGATTATTGCACAGAGGTGCATGCACAGAATATTTCAATACTATTATGTCAAGTGAAGATGCTGCAGAAGCACAGCTTCTTGCCTTTTTGTTTTCTCTTCCCTTTCCTTTCATTTTTCCAAGCTATTACCTGAGTTGTGCTTACTAATGACTGTATCCAGTGTAGACCCGAGAGTGTGGAATAGCTACAGAGAATAAGATCCTAAAGCAACTAAGAGACAATCGTCTTTGATATCTAATCCCAGCTGCCCCAGGCCTTTAAAGATTGTACCCCTGGTGGTAAACATGGCTGATAGTCCACATTTTGTGGACATTTTAAAGATTTTTTATAGGGGTAGTCCACAGACTAAGGGAGAGATATCTGCATATTATATCAAAAGATGGTGGTTAATGAGGATTGATTGGATAGTGTGGGACCTGAGCATGATGTAAATGATGTGGAATAAGGGGTGAAGAATGTGCTGGTTTTGGCTGGGATAGAGTTAATTTTCTTCACAGTGGCTAGTATGGGGCTATGGTTTGGATTTGTGCTGGAAACAGTGATAACTCAGGGATGTTTTAGCTTACACAGAGTCAAGGCCTTTCCTGCTTCTCTCCCCACCCCACCAGTGAGTAGGCTAAGGGGAGTACACAAGAAGTTGGTAGGGGTCAGAGCTGGGAGAGCTGATCCCAATGACCAAAGGGATTTCCCACAGCATATGATATCATGCTATAAAGCTGGGGGAAGAGAGAGGAAGGGGAGGACATTCAGAGTTACGGCATTTGTCTTCCCAAGTAACTGTTACACGTGATGGAGGCCTGCTTCCCTGGGGATGGCTGAGCACCTGCCTGCCCATGGGAGGTAGTGAATGAATTCCCTTTGTTGCTTTACTTGCATGCACAGCTTTTGCTTTACCTATTAAACTGTCTTTATCTCAAGCCATGAGTTTTCTCACTTTTACCCTTCCAATTCTCTCCCCCATCCCAGGGGGACTGAGCGAGCGGCTGTGTGGTGCTTAGTTGCTGGCTGGTGTTAAACTGTAACACCTGGTTAGAGAATGACCTGAAGATCTGGAGCAGGAAGTAGAGATGCTTTTGCAAGAGGTGAAGAGGGAAGTACTGCCTGAAAAACAAGCCCTATGAGCTTGGTCACAGTCTCTCCCATGGTGTTGTTCTGAATCAATGTTACTGTGTTTATTCAAAGATTTGAAGAAATATCTTAACCTTGATCTTGGAGATGCTGCTGGCTAAAGACTTCTTGGCAGTACAGGCAATGCTGATATGTCTCAAGGATAGGATGAAACTAAGTTTTATAAAAATAAGACAATAAATTTTTGGAACAGGGTCTTTGGGCATAAGGGAAAAGAGACAGAGTGGTAAGAGGAGACATGAGCAGATGGTGTTATAGAGGTTGTAGTTTGAGAATAAAGATGATGATGGCCATGCGCTTATTTTTCTTGGTCTTCTGTATCATTTTGAAGCAGAAGGAGCTCATTGGGCTGAACTTTCAGGTCGATCCAGTTGAGCTGAAACTCCTGCCTCAAACAATTACTACCACCCATGAGATTAAGCAAGTAACTCTTAGTTCTGCCTCCACCACTGGTACCACTTACTGCAGCCCTGGCATGTGACTAGCTCTTCTTCTGAAGAGCTTCTTAATGTGTAAAATATGCTAATATTACTTATTTTCCTAATGTTTGCAAGACAATACTTAAATACTAAGTATTTCATAGTGAAAACAGCAACAAAAATAGGCATCTGCAGAAAATGAAACACATTACATAGATCAATTTTGTGAGCTTTTGTTCTACTTTTTAATAATTTAAGTTGTGCAATGTGAATGTTTTCTCCCCCAAGCTACAGTTCTTCACAACTGTAGTCATGAATTGAGGTAAAAAAGGAAGAAATAATTTCTGAACTCTCCAGGTACTCCTAATAACTTGAAACTGCCTTAAAAGCAATTTTAGAGGAAAAATGTGTCCGGGCTAAGAAAAAACACAGTGCAAATTCTACTTCTTATGCACTTGTTAATTTAACCTTGTTTTTATTTGGCTTTTTTGAGATGTTGGGAGTTTTAATCCAATCTTTTCCTTCTGAGAATGAGACTAGGGAAAGGGCATGCTATGCTTCATAATAACTACAAATTATCAATACAGTGAGACCTGTATGAACATTTAGAGTTCCATGGAGGCACAGAACTGAAGGAAGAGGAATAATATGAAAAAAAGGAATAAAGATTAGAGCAACTTTTGTAAGTAATTGGCTGATTATTTTCTGTGTATCCAGCTGGCAAAAGCCTTCTGGCATATGAATGGCAAATTCTGCTGGAGGAAGCACTTTGCAACCTGAGTGAAAGAAGCCAGAGGCTGTATTAAGTACAGTAGGCTGAAGGCAGCAGACTTGACGACCATTTGTAAAAACAAGATTTTAATAATCTATAGAGGGACATAACAACATTTTTGAACTGAAAATGCAGTTCCAGCAATATTACAGTGTTTTACTTCATTCCTGTTTTCTGCTTGACTTGCATATACTCGGGTGAATACAGTATGCTATTAGTTTCCAGTATATTTCCCTGTTATAGATATATTTTTGAGCCTAAATACTTCAGAATATTTCACTCCATACAATAGTAAGATTGTGACTATTCATCATAATCTAGTACTAAAACAAACTTAGACCAGCCTGTGTTGCCTGTCCCAGCCAACTTCCCAGTTTCTCTCCCTCTGAGCTCACCAGCTCCTGGTCCTTGTCTCTGTGTGGTTTGTCCTGTGAACAAGGTGTGATACATCCTGCTCATGGGACACAGCCCTGAGCACTGTTCTGGCAGTTGTGCAGAAACAGTCAGTGTTGAAACACAGCTCAAATGCTGAAGTGGGAGTCTTGACACCCTGGGAATTGCTGTGCCAAATTTATGAAACGTGGGAGGTATAGCTGCTGCAGAATGGATGGTCAAGTGAACCAACATGTTCTGCTTTTCTTTCAAATTGCCAAACTATTTTCTGTGAAATTTTCTGACACACTTGTGTGAGCATGGTATCCAGTGAGAGAAAAAAATGTGTCTGAGTAGAAGTTTGCCAAAATTACAAGCAACTGAAAACATGATCTTTTAAAGGAAGATACCAAATATTAATAGATACGTAACAATGCTATTAAATAACTCTATAGACTCTACATCTGTTTGCAGAGACTAAGACAGTTCTTCCTTTTTGGATTAAAGTGACCGCATTTCAAATGCTGAATAGAATGTTTTTAGAGGTATAAGAGAGCTTGGAAAAAGTAAGTTTGTAAAAGCAATTGGATACTTTGTTTTAGAAGAGGGGCAGAGCATTGGATTGAAGTTCTAGACAATACATTTGCTTTGGATGGTGCTTAATTGATGTCTAGAGACTGTGTGTGGTGGTTTGACCCTGGCTGATCCCATCCCCCCCTTTTTTTAATTTATTATCAATCAAAATCAGAGAAGGAGAGGAGAAAAACTGCTAGATCTTAAAAACCTTCCCCCCACCCCTTCCTTCTTTCTGAGCTCAACTTCACTCCCAGTTTCTCTACCTAATCCCCCCCCAGCAGCACAGAAGGATGGGAATGGGGGTTGGGGTCAGTTCATCACACGTTGTCTCTGCTGCTTCTTCTTCCTAGGGAGAAGACTCTTCCCCTGCTCATGAGTGGGGTCCCTCTCACTGGAGACAGTCCTCCATGAACTTCTCCAATGTGAGTCCTTCCCACGGGCTACAGTTCTTCACAAACTGCTCCAGCATGGGTCCATAATTTCCACAGGGTGCAGTCCCTCAGGAGCAGACTGCTCCAGCGTTGGGTCCCCCCATGGGGGCACAAGTTATGCCAGCAAACCTGCTTCAGCGTGGGCTTCTCCCCACCACAGGTCCACAAAGTCTTGCCAGGAACCTGATCTGGTGCAGGGTTCCCACAGAGTCGCAGCCTCCTCCACTTGGGCATCCACCCGCTCTGGTGTGGGGTCCTCCACGGGCTACAGGTGGATATCTGCTTTACCATGGACCTCCATGGACTACAGGGGGACAGCCTGCCTCACCATGGTCTTCACCACGGGCTGCAGGGGAATCTTTGCTCCGGCTCCTGGAGCACCTCCTCCCCCTCCTTCTTCACTGACCTTGGTGTCTGCAGGGCTGTTTTCTCTTGCATTCTCTCACTTCTCTTCTCTCTCTGGCTACTGAGCCGCAGCCGGTTTCTTTTCCTTCTTAAATATGTTATCACAGAGGCGCTTCCACCATCACTGATTGGCTTGGCCTTGGCCAGCAGTGGACACAGGGAAAATTTCTGACAGCTCACTGAAGCCACCCCTGTAGCCCCCCACTACCAAGACCTTGCCACAGAAACCAAATACACTGTGTTAATAAGAAATTCAATTGAGCACTTATCCGCAAGTGAGAGCTATATGGGTTAGGTATAAAAATGTCTCTACCTTTCTTTCCAGTCCTGAGTAGTTGATAAATTCCATGTTCATCTCTTAATTTCAAGGAGTCATTGAAAAGATCTGCTTCCCTTTGAATTTCTACTGCTTGGACGTATTCAACATCTAATTTGTTCGGAGGACTCAAGAGACCTGATCTTGTCTAGTCTTTTTTCTCTCTTAACAGGTTTTATGACAGTATGGACTGTTTTGGCAGCAGCCAATGTTTTCCTGGTTATGGGGTATGACCTACAGGCAGTGGGTGTAACAATAATCTGGTGAAGTAAAAGTTAGACTTATGGTAATATGTCTCATGTCAAAAAAGAAAAGCATCATGTGATTGTTCTACAGAGGGAAAATCATTAGAAAGAAAGTTAATCATAACCTGTAACATTTATTATACTAGTGCAGTACATGATATGACAGAGGTTGACGTGAAATATTTTGCATATGATAAGTGAAAGACAATGATTTAGGCTGCAACAATTTTCACTAAAAGGCTGACAACTATATAACCTTCAGCCCAGGGACTGAGTTGCCTGTTATACAGAGTTCAGTTTGTTGCAGCAAAATTTTGTGACCTTGGTGCAGTTTTAATGAGAAATTGTTGAAAGGTAGGTATGCCAGAACCACACAACATAAGGAAAATTAAAACCTAGACACAAATGAGAAGACAAGAGTTAGCAGTTGAATGGTTTGAAATGAAAAACACTAACATGAAAAATTATTTAAAAACCACTTATAGAACCCTAAGAAAAAGGAATGCAGGGAAGTAGTATGTAGCAGCATCAAGAGCCAACCCTTTCCAAGATATAGGGAAGAAGTTCTTTACAATGAGGGTGGTGAAACACTGGAACAGGTTGCCCAGAGAGGTGGTGGAGGCCCCATCCCTGGAAACATTCAAGGCCAGGTTGGACAGGGCTCTGAGCAGCCTGATCTAGTTAGCGGTGTCCCTGCTCCTGCGGGGGGGTTGGACTAGATGACCTCTAGGGGTCCCTTCCAACCCAAAACATTCTATGATTCTATGATTCCAAGGGATGGTGGCGGCTGAGTCTTGCTCACTTGACCAAAATCAACCTGGCCACTGGAGGCTCACCAGATATCTCGCTGGTGATGGTAAGCCCTTTAATTCTTAACTTGTTGCACAGGCAGCAGATAGCTTGGGCTATTAATGGAAAAATAATGTTCTAGTTTTGTATGTGGTAGAATTTTCCTCCACATATTAAAGGTGACCCAAAGAAGGAGAGTTAGAGCTGGCACACTTAATTATGAGAATACACTCATCAAAATTGTTGGCTAAATGCTAAAAATATACCTCTTAACAGTACAGGTGTAATACATGGACTTAATTGTTCAATTGCTGTATTATGAGTCATTCCCTTCAAAACAAAAAGGCTTCATGTCTATAAAATGTTATGTAAGGATCTATTTGATGGTATTAACTCAGTATTAGATATTATCATTTAATTGAATGTATGTAAACGTACAGTTCCCTTTCAGGATGTGAAAATTTAAATTTAGCAGGAGGAGGAAAAAAAAGAGCCTTTGAATATAGTAAGGCAGTTGGACAGCCTGCCAAGGCACGTGTTACAGTCATCAACTGTGGGTTGTTCAGTGCTAGATGAGACACCACGCACCAAGGATGTGTGTAAGCCACCAAATCAATCCCTCTGCTGTGCCGAGCTCAAATAGGTAACTCCCCAGAATGTCTTTCCAAATTCCAAATCAAGAAATTATTCTTGATTAAAAAATAAAATGTATAAAAAACTTCAAACCTCAGAAACAGGAGTGAAAAAAAAATCAAACACTGATCCATGCCTGTAGTCCTCTAGTAGCAAAGCAGATATACATGTGTGATGAAAGAATGAACTGACAAATAAATAATCCTGCAGGAAATTAATTTAAGTTCAGTTTTCTCAAATGATTCTGTTTTGTTTTTTGGTTTTGTTTGTTTGGTTGCCATTCTCTGTTTAGTAAACAGTATTTAGAAAAGTAATTAGCTGAAGTTTGGCTTAAACAAAAACATGTTTATCAAAATGTTGTACCACAAAAGAAAGCTATAAGACAAAGCATAATGGAATGGGGAGAGAGGAAGAAATAGTGTAATGTGCAAGAAATGTCCTGAAAGAAATTCAGGATGACCTCAATGAATAAAAAATATATGTTACACCCATATATAAGAAGTGATCTCCATCCAGCTCTAGACAAGTGTTCAAATAATTAAAAGCAACACAGAAGAGGGTTTTTTTCCAAAACTTTTTTTTCCTTTTTTTTCTTTTTTTTTCTTTTTTTTTCTTTTCTTTTTTCCTTTTTTTCTGAGAAGCCTAATTATTGGCAGAGTCAAAAGCCAAATAAAGGGGTTTTATGAAAATTGAACATTTGCCGGGAAAATTTCTCTGTATTAAGAGTAAAGCTTATATTTCATCTTCCCTCTGGAAACTATGAACTTCAGTCCCAAGGGCAGTCTATTGACTTGTTACATGGGTATTAATAAGTTCTTCTTAGATGGCTGTATTGGGTTTGCATGGCAAGGTTTTGGTAGCAAGGGAGGTACAGGAGTGGCTTCTGTGAGAAGCTGCCAGAAGTTTTCCCTGTGTCTGCTGCTGGCCAAGGCCAAGCCAATCGGCAATGGCGGTAGAACTTCTGGGATGACATATTTAAGAAGAACAAAAAACTGCTGTGGAACAGCAGTCAGAGAGAGATAAGAGAGAGGATGTGAGAGAAAACAGCCCTGCAGACACCCAGGTCAGTGCAGAAGGAAGGGAGGAGGTGTTCCAGGTGCCAGAGCAGAGATTCCCCTGCAGCCCCTGGTGAAGACCATGGTGAAGCAGGCTGTCCCCTTGCAGCCCATGGAGGTCCATGGTGGAGCAGATATCCACCTGTAGCCTGTGGAGGACCCCATGCTGGATCAGGTGGATGCCCAAAGGAGGCTGTGACCCCATGGGAGGCCTGCACTGGAGCAGGTTCCTGGCAAGACCTGTGGACCTGTATGAAGAGAAGCCCATGCTGAAGCAGGTATGCTGGCAGAACTTGTGACCCTGCAGGGCACCCACGCTAGAGCAGTCTGTTCCTGAAGGACTGCAGCCCATGGAAATGATGGACCCACATTGGAGCAGTTTGTGAAGAACCGTAGCCCGTGGGAAGGACCCACACTGGAGAAGTCTATGGACGACTGTATCCCGTGGGAGGGACCCCATACTGGAGCAGAGGAAGAGTGTGAGGAGTTCTCCCCCTGAGGAGGAAGGAGCATCAGAGACAATGTGTGATGAACTGACCCCAACCCCCGTTCCCCATCCCCCTCTGCTGCTTGGGGGGACGAGGTAGAGAAAACAGGGAGTGAAGTTGAGCCCAGAAAGAAGGGAACAGTGGGGGAAAGGTGTTTTGAGATTCAGCAGTTTTTATCCTCTCCTACTCTGTTTTGATTGGTAATAAATTAAATTAATTTCATCAAGTTGAGTCTGTTTTGCCCGTGACGGTAACTGGCGAATGATCTCTCCCTCTCCTTATCTCGTCCTATGAGCCTTTTGATATATTTTTTTCTCCCCTGTAATGTTGAAGAGGAGAGTGATAGAGCGGCTTTGGTGGGCACCTGGTATCCACCCAGAGTAAACCCATTATAATGACTTAAAAGAGGTCATTATTTTCTTATATTGTGAATTCAGTGGATGCTACAGGCCCTAGTCTCACTCTCACAAGTGAGGAAGGCTGGGAAAGAATTAAGTAGTAACGTTAAGCTTTGAGTTATTTACTTTTACCAGAATATACAGAAAGTAGTAAACTATTATTTAAATATTGAAAATTCTCATAGGGCCCTTTCTTTTATCAATCACAATAACTGCAATTTCCAGGACACCCTCCCTTTTCTTACAGTTCTCCCAGGGAAATCCTAAGTACTATTTATCAACTAGGTAATGTTTTCATTACAGAAATAGAAAGATTAAAAAAAAAACCTTTCAAAAGCAGAAAAAGTAATGTATGCTAATATGTGCTAATTCAGATCTTTATACATACAGAAACAATCTCAGCTGAAGAAATTTAGCAATTTTCTAGTTAAATTTTGAATATTGTTCACTGTTAATGTTTAATCAGGAATTCTCTTGATATTTCATGCCTTTCAAAGATTTGGTTCCCGTATGCACGTCTCACTGCTAAACTTATTAAAAAAACCAAATAACTTAATGCCTTTGAAAGTATTAAGGAAAAAAGAAAATCTATTTTTCTATAAGTGTTATTATTGATTGATTGATTTTCTTTTTTATGCTTATTATTAACCCCATAGGCTTTCACAAACCAGTTTTAACTGTGTACAAACAACCTGGTTCTTCCCTTCCTCTCTGGGAGAACTTCTTTACTACTATTCCAACTATATCGGAAGGAAAAGTTTATTTTAAAAATGCTTGGTTGTATTAGAAATCAGGACTAATGATTATTCCTTTAAAATCTCAGCTAGTTTCTCATTTCCCAGTTAGTTTCATGTCTCTTAACTTCAGTAATGAAAACAGATAAATCTTTTTAATGTTGTTCGCAATTGGTTTAAAGGTTGTTTCAGCTTTCTAACCCATTTACTCAGGTCTTTGCAAGCACTTTGGGAAAACAAATGAGAAATGTTTTCATTAATCTTAGTTTCTGATTACCTTTGCAAAAGCTAAATTCTAGACTCCTAAGTCCACAGATGTCTATTCTTTTACATGCATGATGTATAGGAAGATTAGTATAGTTGAAAACAAGTCAATATGACTAACAGTGTGGTTTGCTTGAGAGCTAAGAGTTAGTTTTAAGAACAATAAATGCTTTTCTGATATTAGCTGGATCATTTGACTGTGTTATCTCTTTTCACTTTCTCACCAATAAATTGAAAAGGATGCTCAGATGAGGCTATGCTGAAAAAACACGACTGTTTCTAAAATGCTGTTGTCACAGCCCCATTTGAAGCCCCTGTTGGTCAGGTGCTGTCTGCACCACCTGTTATTTGGGGGCTGTGGGATGGGGCTGGTTGGGGAGGAAGGGCACTGCATCACCCTGATGGCCCCACGGTCCCTGCTGCCCTGGCACCCCAGGCCACCCTTGCCTGTGCTGTGCCCTGACTATTTGATTTCTGTTGTTCTTATCCTTGCAGGCTGTTGAATGCCTTGATTAGCACTTACTGGGATTGTTGTTAATTTTTGCACATGGCCATAGTGTAATACATTACGAGAAATGTGGAAACTACACCTTTTTTTATTTGCTATGCCACTCAGACTGTCTTCTAACTTGAGGGGACTTGATTACAAGTACACTAAATTAATGTGAAATACAATATTATTGCAGAGAAATTGTTTCTAAGTGGAGTGTTGCCCCAGGAGGTTTTTAGATTAAAACCTGAGAATAAAGTTGGAAATATTTTAATATCTGTAAATGGGACAGGACTGTGTTGAAAAGGTTTCTGCCTCTGGACAAGGCTTGAAATGTACATTTATGCAATGTTTCTCTTCACACACCCACAACTTTGTTCTCAATTTTTCTGAAACTAGCTCTGAACCCAGCAAATCCCACAAAAGACAAAATTAAGATTCAGATGAGTTTGTTTCTTTCCATTGCAGAATTTTGGCAGGATCACCAAAATAACCTAGGATTAGCATTAGACTTTGGGTTTCAAATACCATAATATAGATTAAATATCTGTCTCCTCAACATGGTGGCCCAGGTGCTATATCTAGCTCAGATAGTCTCTCCTTTAATTTCTCAAAAGCCAGAGGAAGCATTAGTCACTATGCCCAGTATACTATTGTACACTTCCCCTTAACATCTGCTGCCAGCCCCTGATTCAGACATGCTTTTGACATATCCCAGTTGCAGACCTCACATTCTAGAAAGAATATTGTACTCCTAGATTAATTAGAAATTCTAAAACTACTCAACCTTTCAACAAAGCTGCCACTAATGGAAGACCACGAGCTGTTGTGAAAACCTACAGTCCTCTGTAATGTCTAAAATAAAAGCTAGCTGTACATATTTCAGGTACATAGAAATGTACACACAGACATGAATATATAAAGCTTTATAAGCATCTGATATTGCCCAAGGCATGAAAGTCAGGTATGTTTCATTCACTGAAAATTGAGTTAATGATACTCTGTCTCATAGGGACATTTTTAATTGATTTTTACCACCACATTACTACTTGTAGATCTGCAGAGCAGTAGCATGGCAAAAGGCTGAAATGTACTTAGGTTGTTTCAAGTGGTGAGTGATTTTATTTGGCTGGCAAATTTAATTCCTTGTTCTCTGGGTGGTGGATTTGAAATGTAATGTAAGTTCAGTCATCTCCATCAAATCCAGCTATGTTGAGAGTGAGACTTATTAGGTGTTTCATGTAATATATGCTGGCTTAGTTCTGATATGTCATTTATCTTCACTTGTGAGGAGACCTTAGAACTCACTTTTAGTAATGTCATTGATGATTTATTAGTCTCCTCACTTGTGAAGATAAATGTCATATCAGACCTCAGTCATCATGCCTTCCTTCTACATATAAATCCAGATTTAGAAAAGAAAGTGAGAAAGAGAATAAACGAATATTCCTGCATGGTTTGTGGTTAAGGCATGTGAAACTTTCTGTGGTAGAAATTGTACATTTACTTTAATAAATCTTGTTGTTCGATCATTTCTTCTTTGACACATCCCTTCAGGCAGATGCCACTGAAGCGTTCAGGTGTTTTCCTTTGTGCTGCACATAACTTTTTTCTAGGAACGCCAGCAGTGATTGGTAAAAACCCTTTTAAAAGCTTTACCAGAGGAAATGGCTGGCAGACAGAGAGGTACATTTGTCAGATTCACAGAAGGGCAAAGTCCCCATTTAGAAATGAAACCTGAATGCCACTTACATGTATCTTCTGTCCAATTTTATGGACTTTCATATATCACTCAAAACTCAAAGAAAAAAACGTGCACAAAGTAGAATAAAACAAGACTGAAGACTGAACAGCATTCTGGTTCATTTCTAACCTTCCGTGGATATTGTGTTACAAAGGATCACAAATCAAGTGAATCTGTTTTTTCCTAGAGACTGGGATAATTCCTTTAATGTTCAGGATACAATACCCACAAAGAAGTTCAGTAGTTGTGTGACAGGTTGAATAAGAGTTATTACAGATATGCCACTTGCCATGATGCAGCTGTATAGGAAGCCAAAAGGGATACCTGTAGTATCATTGTAATTTAAATCTTCATGAATTACTCTTAACAGCTGAAGATGTTTAGGTTTTCAGAGCATCTGCTTTGTAGAGTTACTTTCTGATAAACAAATTAACCTTCTTGAGTCTGCAGTTTTTCTTCACACTGGTAAAAACATTTAGAATTGGTCCACTTTACTTGGCCTGATGAGAACACATTATGAAATCTGTACCCACAAAGCAGCTTGATTTCTGCACAGAACCAATCAAATTGCCTTCCAGAAAAATGTTTGCTATGCTGAAAGCTATCACGTAGCATCATGACAGCTAAGTTCAGAGAAGGCACTCTCTCCTGCAACCCAGATGTTGCCCATAAGCAGGATGGTTCTTAAGGTTTTAGTTTTCCTGCATTTATTCCTCCTGCAGGTCCAACAGATCCCAAGCTTGACGAACTTCTGGCCATGCTTCTCTGCTCTTAGGTATTTTTCAGAGGGAAAGACAAGAAAAGAATCCTTTTTTGGTATCTCTTTCTTGTGAAATGGACAAGGAACTTTTTAAGTGTATATGTTTGTATGCACACCATGTCATATAGCATAATGAAACACCCGTCCCATGTATTGCAGTAATATCTTTCTGGGACCAGTAGATGTCATCCCAATAGGAAGAGTACCTTGTGTATACCTTTATTAGTTGACTTGTGGTTAACATTACAAATTTCTAGAGAGAAAAAACAACATAAATATGCATATGCCTTACACTATATAAACCCCACAGTCCTCATTTCTTACTGTCCTTTTAGAGTTTATGGATACCTGTCATAGCTCCCTTCAGACATAGTTAGATGTTTAATCCAGAAAAGCCTGATGCTAAACAAGGTGCTAGGATTATCTATGTCTAGAGACTGTCTTCATATCTTTGCAAATGCGTAGACATGTAGAGTATGTGGCAGGGTACCCTGGTGAGAAAGGCCTGGTGGAAACTGCTAAAATTGACAGAACTGGTATAGGAGCTGTTAGACTAGGACTTGCTTCTGAAGGCGCACAGAAATTTTTCACTGTGGGCAAGCCAGCTGGCCTGCCGCTCTTAACCACAACCTGAGAATGAAGGTGGAATGGAAATGTGCTAAACCAATGGCTGCTTTTTACAGAAAAGCAGACAAACAAATAAACCCAAGGATAATCACCAAACAGAATTTCAGATTATTTTAGCATAAAATCAGCTCTACTTGCAAATATGAGATTTAATGTCAGCTCCCCGGATTTGCCAAATAATATCTGAATGAGAAATTTTCTGCCAGAAAAGAGTCACAGGATTTGTCTTACTTCAGGTGCAGTCAAGAGATTTCGGTTTTACAAACACCTGATGATCAATCAGCTCATCACAAGCTCAGGCAAGATATACTGTTTATATTATATGCATTATAGAGATTGTTTCAAGAGCAACTGTGAAGCACTATGCCATTACTAAGAAATTGAAAGGTATGCTGTTTATGGAATTTTAGAAGGACATCTGAGCACCTAAGTTTTACAGATTATATCCCCATGGTTTAATTCTGTACAATGCTTTTAACAAATCAGAAATCTGGTCTGCACTTCAGCAGAGTTAGGCTGAACAGCTGAAAGAAAAGCATAATGGGGGTTATTCATAATATTGCCTCAGCAGGCTGCTACTGTGTTACACCATTGTGCTCTTTATACAGAAATGTTAGAAATGGTGCAAGAGACCCAAACAGAATGCAAGCATAGATTCAGGTGCAAAATCTAATTTCTTGTTGTCCTTAGTCTTGTAGACCTTCCTAAGAGCAGCCCGAAAAATTCAATTTTCAAATCAAATCGCTCTCAATAAGGCTGTCATTGAACTAAATCGCCACCTGAAGTAACCCAGCAACATAACATCAATTATGTTATGATTAAAAGTCCTTGTTACAGCATAGGCTGAGTCAAATCCCAATACTATGAGTATATAACTCATTTTTCAAGCTTAAGGCGACTTAGGCAATGCTTAAATCATTATATATTTCTTACATATAATGCCATCTTATTTCTACCATAATTTTAATGTATTATTCTATGACACAAAATTTAAGTGCAAAAGAAGTTACACTCAACATTTAGTCCTTGTAACAGAAAAAAAAAAATGCTTGTTTCTTTGGTATGATGCGATTCATAAAACCTACAACCTCTAATGGGCCACAATGTACATCAGTCTTCCTTCCACAGTACTGAAATATATCCAGAGTCTGCACAGTAGAAGTTAATCTGGACTGAATATTTTAGTGAACATATAGATATGTGGGTACTGTGTGTATTGATTCCAGGGAGATCGTCCTGCACTGTGTGTTAGTACCACCCATTTGAATAACTACTAACAAAAAAGGAAACTTGTAGAAGAAAACAATCCTGTCTTCCAAGCCTTTCATGCAGTGAGCTTGGCTGAGGAATCAAAGCATGAATTTCTGAAAATTTCCAGATGAGAGTAACTTTTTTTCTAGGATGAAATTATTAGTACTAAATACTTCACAGCATGAAAGGCCAAGAAAAGAGAAATTATTTCTACTTTGCGGAAGCATTCTTTCAAACAGAATTTTCTCAGCCTACATCCAGACCTGCCTGTATAAACACAAGAGAAAGGGAGGGAAACATCCTCTTGTCCCCTCTTCCTGTTCAAGTACCCAACTCAGCAGAAATGTTAATGAAGTACCGGTGCTGAGTTACCTCCAATTGTTGCTTCATTAAGACCGGATTTTGATTAAAAACTTGTCTGCAAAGTTATATGGCTTGCATATAATACTCTGTGTTCTGTTTGGGGTTTTTTCAGAGAATGGTTAGGTTTCATCTGGCAAAGCGATGCAACCAATGATGGTAGCATGTATCTTCTCATACCCAGCAGGGCAGTACTTGGAATACTCCATCACCTGGATTTCCTGTCTCTGAATGTCTGTTTCATCTCAGAAAAAGTGTTTCAGTTTGCATACCTATTCTAAGTGTTAATTATTTATATTGTATGGAATGGTAAATTCAGTCTGATTTCTGTATAATTGACTGCATGAAATAAAATTCAAAGCTACTTCAACTACACAATGTCGGGGATGAACTACACCACACATACATATTGCATTATGGGTATATTGATAGAAATAAATAACTATTCAAGACTTTGGTGCACATGTTTTTCCTTCTTGCAGAGATTTATCTGGTAGACTGAAATCTCTAGATTAGATTTTGCTGTATCTTGAGTTATTTATCTCTCAATAATTTAACATTTCCAATGTTGTCTTGGAGATGATTGCCACATTGTGAAATGAATCTACGCCTTTGCTGACTAGGTAACATGAAGGTATCACACAGGTTGCTACAGCCAAAAGTAGGTACTTGATCAGACAACTGGAATTGCAAACAGGCTAACACAGATGAGACAGATAGTTTTGGTTTGGTTTTGGGTTTTTTTGGGTTTTTTTTTGTTTTCTTCTGGAAGCTTTCAGAGAAATTAGAAATCCTTCAAACATAACAAAGGCTCAGAAGTGGCAAAATAAGGTGTTTAAAAATGATTCCCAGAAAGAGCAAGACTAAATTTTAACTTGCAGTGTGCAAGAAGGTTTGTAGTATCTAGTGTATCTATGAGATGAGCAAGGTCAATGCAGGTGCACTGAGAGGGAAGCCAGCTGATGGCTAAACAGTAAATAAATAAATAAATAATCAAGAATAGGTTTTCAGCTGGAGTAATTCCCTGAATCAGCTCAAGACACAGTTGTTGGACTGGCTGAAAGGGAAATATGGGGATGAACGGGTCAGTATGGGACTGCTGTTTTCAGCATGAGTAGGTACATATACCAACCTAAAGTGACAGTAGGATCACAGCCCTTAAGGGATACTTCCATAGTATTGAGTGTAGGTGAATCTTTTGGTATTGCTTTCCTCTCAGTCACTATGGCTATGTTCACAGCAGTGTGACTTTAATGGTTGACCCTCCTGCTCCCATATCTAGACTGGACCAGGAGGAAGTTGCAAGAGATTCTTTTTAGGCCATCAATCTGTTAAAAGTGCTATTGACTGTGTCTTGTCCTTATTTTAAGGGTGGCTCTATATAAACAGTATCTCAGTATAGTGAGTTGTTGAACATATGCGGTTATTAACATATACCATTCCTTTAAGAATGAGGTTACTCTCCCTATTGTTAATTTTGAATTCCAAGTCATTTTTCTGTCCTCATCTGAATTCTGACTGGTAGTTAACTCTTTGCTAGTATGTATCACAACTGAGTTTTGGTGGTGGTCAGTGTATTTGACAAAACTTCAGTAGCTCAAAGGGCATGGACAAAATAATCCTTCCCTATATTTCAGCTTTATTACTAGAAAAAGGTGCTGATTGTAGGATATCCCCCTCCAGCAAATGTTTTACTAATTTGAACCAATCATTCCCAATGATCTTTTAAATCTCCCAGATATTTTAAATGCAGTCCCTTACAGAGAAGTAATTAATATTCTAACTGTAGTTTCCTCTTCTGAATAAGGTTTGTCATTCCATGGTCTGGTGGTCCTATTGGCTGGGAAACACAACACTCTTCAAAATCCGGCAGCTTTCCCGGGATTATTCCTGAAAAGCATGAGGGATCACTAAGATACTGTAGCATATATGGATCTTTGATGCCTCTGTTTTGATGGGAAGGTGCACACATTACAGGTTGGTTGTGGGTTTGGGGTTTTTTTTGGTTTATCTTTGTTATTTTCTAACATAGCAATTTGCCAGTGAGGGACAACAAACAGTAATATTTAGGATTGGGGGTTTTGCTTGTTTCTCTTTTATAAATTAAATGTGTAAACCAGTGTCAAAATTATTTTGTCTTTGTTTTCTGTAGTAATTTCAGAAAGTAATTGTTGTTTGTATTTTGCAATGACTTCAGATTAATAGCAAATATGCACCATCAATTTGCATTGAAACCATTGCTAGACAAATAATAACTACTTGGCAAAGTCCTTGCTGAAAATGCAAAGTCAATTAACTTGAGCATTGTTTTACATTCAGCTGTAATTTATAAAGGATCAATCAGTGGTTTTTAATGGTATTTATGTCTTTTCAAGCAGCTGTAGTATAGAGCTAACATTAAGTACTTAAAGAACACTTTTAACTCCTGTCATTAATTTAATTTCTTTCCAATGGTAAATATCAGAAGTTTGATGACATCCAATAAGTGGAACTACTGGAACAAAAACATGCTGCTTATTTTGTTCTGCTTATAAAGGTATAAAGAGATGCATGTGCTGTTTCAGTAGCACTGGGCTAGATCCTATTGACCCTTTAAGGTAAATTTTTCAGTTTCAGGAAAATAGTTGTCATGGCCTGAAAATGAGACAGTGTGAATTCCTACCAAAAAGAGTACTAAGACATAAAAAATTAAAAAATGGTATTTTATTTCAGAATTATATTCAGGTCAAACCAAAGTGCTATTAATTCATAGCATCTTTATAGTAAACATGCGGTGCCATTTTCCCTCATAACTATGTGTGTGTCACTAAGTTCCGCTTATTGAAGGTTTTGTTGTCTTTTTTTTTCTTTACTGTGGTTATACCTTCAGTTTGTGTCCTCTTTGTGGTGGGGAGAGAAAGGGGAAGCAATAGGAACACAAAGAAGTTAGGGAGGAAGCTTCTAGGTTATGAAATCAATCCTTTGCAGGCACTATACTATTCAACTGCTTTAAAAACTTACTGAGTTTTCTTATAAGCATTTATGTTCTTTTTGTCTCCATTATTTTCAGTGAAAGACTGTTTCAAAATCTGATAGTCAGGAAGGCTCAGAGCCTGTTTCTAAATTAAATCTAAATTTATTCATGTTCAGCTTATGCCCATTTGTTCTTGTGCCAATGTTCTCCTTTAGCTCAAGTGGTTATTTTCTCTGCCTTGTGTTCATTTCCTTGTTGTATCTAAAGACAGCAATCCTATTCCTCCTCATCTTTTGCTTTTCTGGTCTAATGAAGCAAGGTCTTTTGTTCATCTTTCATGAAAAAAAGATCTTTCGTGGATCATCCTTTGCTGTACCTTTTCCTCTTCAGATTCATTGATCCATTTATATGCTCACCTTAACAGTGACAGATCATTTTTTTCATCATCCTTTCAGTAGCAGAATAGGGAGGAAGTTCTTATATGCTCTCCCTTACTTCCTACCCCTACTGTTTTCACGTAGACGTTGGCCTTAGTTTGCCTGGAAAAATTACTAAACTCATTTGAAATCTAGAATGATTTCAGCTGAAAAGCTCACTAAATCATGTTAAAGAGCATAGAAAAACACCCACTGATTTTTGCTGTTTTAGAAACATTATCTCATTAAGTTACTAAACAATTATGGGTATCAGAAGGCACAAGTAGAGACATTTATCCTCCCCTTGATGAATATGCAGGGCTGAAATAAGCCCATTAGAGTTGGTGAGATTTATGGGTGTTTATAATGGGAATAACAGGCCCCAGTGGGTGGCAAAGGGGGAGCAGGAGTCTGAACTCAAGATTGGAAGCCAACAGCTTGAGTTCTAATTAATGCAGAGTGAACATTTTGAAACAAATAATGTGTTCAAAAAATGCTATGCTTTTGCCTGTTTTGTACATTACCTTCCAGACAGTCCGTAATACCAAAAAATTATGTTCAGTTTACTTTTGTTGTGAGAACCCTTTTTTTTTTTTGTATGAAGAAAAAGTTGCCAAAACCATTTCTGAAATAACCAGTGGTTTTCTGCTTTGCCAGATATATAGAATTCTTTCTACGTTGTTATTAGGGAACATAAACTTGGTAAAGGAAAGGGTACCCTGAGTCTTTCATGTAAGGTGGACAGAGGGAAGAAAAGGAGCTGGAAATTTAAGGGCATAAGGGACATAAGGACTTTTTAAAATCTTCATCTTGCCACCTTAAGACAAAAGTGAGCTTTTGGCTAAGTACTGTGAGAGGACCCTAGATTTAAGTACACTCAAGTTTTTTCCGCAGGCATTCTGAAAGATTCAGTGGCTGTCTGGCAGACTTTGCATTCAGTCACGTCACATTTTCACCAAGTGATTGAATGTGTGTATGAATGTGACATTGCTTTTGTAAGTTCTTGTCTGATCCTTTCTTAGATGATGTGATTGCTTGTAGAGACCCAGACGCATTCCCATATACAGCACTACTTATTACTTTATAAGTTTGCTGAGAGCATAAGTTTTAACCCAACATTCAGATCTTTTCCATTTTCTGTAATCATTATTTGTGGGTGTGGTGCATTGCTGTTTGAAAATAATTATACTAAACTCTTCTAATCTTCTTCTGCATTTTGGAAGGTTGTTGCAATTGTAAGATTGTTGATTTAAATTATTTTCCCTGAATTTCAATCATGTTTTGTGCATATTAACTTAACTGATCTCTATTTTGTCTGTTTTGTCCCTGTTATGACAATTTCTTCTCATTTTGAAGTCAACAAGTATATACTCTTTGGTGCTTTCTCTTTGATACATTTCCAGGGTAATGGCTGAATAGTTGTGGAATTGCTCCCCATGGCTTACTGTCCTCCTTACCTCCTTATGAATGTCATATTATTTCCTTTACAACAGCTGCTAGTTATACTTGACAAAACCCACGCTCTTCATATATTCCATCTTCAGCCATTGTAAGCAATGCACTTGTGTGCTTGTGACCACTTGGCCCTGTTTTCCAGGGCTGTGGTAGACATCTTATAGCTCTCTTATTCTACTTTGCAGAGAGTGAGCAGGTGTGCTTTCTCCCCAGCACAGTTTGCTTTTCTGTTTCTAGCAGCTGATTTCAATGTTATGTCTGTAAAGAAAAATATCTTGCTAATATTTTGCTTGATAATGTCTTTTCAGCTTGTACAGTATCTAGCAAAAAATAAAAATTAAAAATAATTTACTTTTGGCTCATGTTGTGATTGCAAGCTGTTATATCAGCATTTCCATATTCCTTTACACTTCCAGTATCCTTTTTAGGCCTTACTACCATTAGCTATCCCTTCCTTTCAGGGCAGGAAAGTGTAACTGTGACAATTATTTACCATTTTACTTCAAATCTGCCATTTTAACTTTCTAAAGCTGCTAAACTCTATGAAAATAAAATTTCATCCACCAGAATAAATTACCCAGTGTATATGGAACTATTTCTCAGGGACATGAAGTTACAACTCTCTATAGCAAGGTATATGCAAGTTAGAACTATGTGTCCTAAGTTATTCTTCTTTCTATCAGGTTCCTGAGTGTTTTTGTAGGTAAGATTTAAATTGCTATGTTTTTTAACACCGTGTTACAATTATAAAGTTCATACTACCAAAGCTATTGAACATTATATTAATATTATCTAGCATGAACTACAAAATCATAAATGTCAACAATGCCTGACGTGTTTCTTCTGCAAGAGTGCAGGGAAACCAGCGACCTCTGGGTGGATCATGTGCTGGTCTAATATTTTAAGTTCAATTCAAGTGAAGGGGAAAATGCATTCCCTATTCTGTTATAGGCAAAAAGTATATGCATTCATTAGTAAGTACTTAAGGAACTTCTGGAACAATTGCACCTTAACAAGGCACTTTAGGAAGCCTACATGAACACCACTTTCAACTGACACACAGTTTGATCTCATAAAGTAAAAATTATTCTCAGAAATGTATGCTATTTAGCTTGTACCTTAGTGTATGGGCCTTGCTTATGTGGTGAGGAAATGATGGGGTTTGCATGGAGAATTTAAAAAAATCCTGAAAACTGTATCAAATAGCTGCTGATTACAACCTGATCTATGTGACTGCAATTCAAATGGTCTGTAAGGAAAAGTGTGTGTATCATCTAGTTTGTAATCTGAAGTACAGATATTGTACCTATAGTATTAAAGATCTAGCTTTTAATAATTTCGTCTTTATTTATAGAGAATAAAAAATATCTTGAGAGAGCAGGGAGTATGTAACAGTGGAGAAAGTGACTTGGTCTTTCATGGTACTGATAACAGCTGAAGTGAAAGTGAGTTTGATTGTAACATTCTGGACTGGATTCATCACAAACCCCCACAGACATAGATGCCATTTAGCTGGTAATCAGCCTCTGCTCAGGGGAGGCCTAGAGTTGGATCACTGGCAGTGCTAATAGTCAGGTGCTTGGTAATATCTCTCCAGGGCTTGCCTGTGCTTTGATTTAGCTCAGTGATAGTGATCCTTCAAAAATATGTTTCCAGTGTTTAAATTGAGACATGCCTACTGTGATAGAGGTGTTTCAACACTACAGGCCACAGAGCTGGTTTTGGTTCTATACAGGCTTATATTGTTACTTGCTGTATTTAGTTGATCACCAGTAAACAAAAATATGTCTTTCCACTTGTCTTTGAAATTTTTGTATAGTTGGTTCTAGAGTTAAATAGTAAAGAAATAAGCCTTGAACTTGGATGAAGTCAGATATGATGCAGTTGTTCTTCACCAACACATCTATCAAAAAAAGTTTCAACTTCGTGTCTGAGTGGATTTCTAATTGGTTGGTTGCTAACAATGTTTGGCTCCCGAAGATTAAATGGGCATTTCAGGAACCTCTCTGCTATGCAAAATCTATGCCATGTCAGACAGCTTTACATTCATAAAAGGAACATAAGTTAATATTGTAATTAAAAGAAATTATGAGTACTCTAAGTTACAGGAAGTCCCCAGGGTGCTTTATGCACAGTAGAATTCTCACTGTATCAAGGAGTTCATAAGGAATTTTCTCCAAATTAGAGATTCCCATTTGGGAATTTTACTACAGACAAAGTCACTATTCTGAAAAAATGGCATGCAGCTCTAAGTATATGGAACTGTCCTTGTCAGTCCTTAGCTCAATAAAATACAGAAGACATGCTGGAAATCAGTTAAAAAAGGAAAAGCATATCATTCTTCCTTTATTTTATTCTATAACTGGTTATTAGTTACATAATTTTGCATTTTATGAGACTGAAACATATCCTACACTCCATCCAAATCTTGTCTGGTAGTACAAATGAATTTAGGTTAATCTGGCAAATATTGATATCCCACTCCATAGGATGTGATGGAAGTAACAAAAGTGTGTCAAATTAATGAAAGCATGCCTTTTACCCAACGCAATGTTGATGATTGACAAGCTCTGCAGGTTTTCTCCTCACTAAACTGCAACAGACTCATTCAGAAAGGCAAACCAAGAAAGCCAAGTCATGAGTCAGTCAGAGTATCACGAGGTAGCCAGGTTTCTGCCAGGCAGAAGTCTCATGGCAGGCACAGAGCAGCAGGAGTGACCTCGAGGACTGAAGGTTTCATGGCAGATATGCCTGCCCACCTCCTGGTTTACTACATTTCTGACCTCCTCAGCCTTGTAATGTGTTCTCCCCAGAGGTCCCACAAGAAGCAAAAAAGTGCCAAGAGCTTTTAAGCTTAGTCATGAGACTGAGCTGCCACAGCTGGGCGACGGATCGTAGTCTCTGACCAGGAACAGAGAAGACAATCTGGTGCAGGAGCAGCTTGAAGTAACACAGCTGAATCTTCAGGAGCTTGTCTGGTAGAGCAATGCCAACTAGCTCCCAAAGGCATTCAGGTGCCTAATGTCCTACTGATGCTCACCTTTCCTTCTGCTAAGAAGTTTTCTCTGCTGCTGTGCTTTGCCCTCACTGAGAGGTTCACTCACTTTGTCTCTAACATTGACATTCTTTCAGCAGTGAATAGAAAAGCATCTTCTGCTTAAGATGAAAAATAGGAAAGTGAAAACCTGTGAATATAACTGAGTTTGTATATTCCTAGAAAAGGACCATTTTTTAACCTTCTTTTTCCACTTCATAATATGTCATAGAATCATACTATAATTGAACCTCTGATTGAAAGTCAATACTTCATAAAACTGAGAGACATAAGGTAATAATTAAAGTAATTCGGCAGGAAATTGTTGCTGAACTTTTAAACTTTCACAAGGAGAAAAGCTTCAATCGAAGCCTGAAAAAGGAGGGTGCAGTAGAATTACTGGAAATGTTAAGGATACCATTAAAAACTAGTGGACCTAGAGAAAGAAAACAGACATAATTAAGTATACATTTGTTTCTGTGTGCGTACTGTTAAGTATACAGTACGATTGGCTTGAAAAGATTCACTTAATTATAGTTTAAGGATTCACCTCCTGTGACAAAATTTTGTGGTAGCTTCTGACTGCCCTCTCTCCGACTCCAATCCAATTGTATGCAGCTCTCTTTTTCCTACTTGTCTTTGATCTATGGATACAGTAAGAGGAATCACTTTGTCTTTAATGTGCTAGAAACCTATTACTTTTGTGCTGTATGCATTTCTTTAATGTAGCTATGATCCAAAAGGACCATTGGTGTAAAGTGCAAGAAGACATGAACACAAATCAGAGCAAGGAAATGAACGCAAATAATCTCTAATACAGAAATGTTCCATTGTAAATTAATTTTAGCTTATCTTTACATTACATTGTATGAGAAAGAAAAGAAATGAAGAGAAAGGAAGATAGGAAGGGATGTGACTACAATGCTTTGGCCAGAGGCTTATAAGTGTCACTGATCGCATTTTAATGTTGAGATTTTTGTGCCTTTAGAATATTAAAACTTCTATTACATTTTCAATTAAAAACTCATATGGAATACATGTTGTAGTAATACCATGCTCTCCAAAGCAATTGATGCATGCACATTCTGAGGAAATGTGAATGTTTTAAATTTATAAACTGAGACGTTTGCTTAGAGAATTAGCTATGTGAACATCTACAGACATCCTGGGACAGTGCAGACTCCCATTTAATTTTCTGTATTAAATTCCACTTCTTGAATAATCTCTGTCTCCTAGGCAATTATTCATTACCATTTAAGAAGAAAAGACATGTGCTTAACGTCAAATAAACACCCAAACTCTTCAGAGAGGGAATAGTGCACAGTGAAAAAGCAGTAAATACTGATCTAGAAGAAAATGAGGTTTGGGCAGAGTTTGGGTGAAATTCCACTTCTGCTGCAATCTCAGCAAATTCCTCATAAGTCTTAATGGAATATTGAGTATTGTGGCTAAGGCACTGAAATATCTCAGTGCTGCTGCATTTTCTGCTCAGGTGTTTTTGACAACTTAATTACCAAATAAAATAATGAATTATTGGAATAATGTTTGACATGAACAATGTCTTTTTTAAAATAGTAGGAGGGTCCAGTCACTGAATCAGTGATCCTGTTTAGCTCCTCAGCAGTTTAACATCTTCCGTTAAGCATTCTTCTGCCACTTTATGAATCTCAACAGTTTGTTCAGATTTTATCCAGCGGAGTTAGACAGAGGAATTATTTATCCTAAACTGAAAAAAATCATTGCATGTTTTCAAACACCATGCTTTTCCATAACTGAAAAAACCCAAAACTTCCTTAACTTTTCTGGGAAAAGAGAAGACCTAGAATAACAAGTAGCTTGGTCAGGTTGTTACCTTTTTTAGGGGGAATCAAAGCTTGGGTCCCTGTTCTGGTGTTCTCTTAAATCTGAGGTGAGTGACGTAAGATGTTAGATGACTGTGCTGCCTTTCCCTGAAGACATCAGCTTAAGCATACATAACTGTTCATTTGATCAGTTTATAAAGTTTCTTCCAGGATCAGTGTTAGGTCCTTCCTGTAGTTCTCCAGGAGTACCCGTGTCACATCTTCATGGCTCTGTAAGTACATCAGTCTGCGACTGATGTAGGTCTGTGTTAGCATGTGAATGGCAATGGCTCTAGATGGATTAAAGTAAGTGTCTTGCACCAGTTGCTTAGTCAGGTTGCCCGATAGTGCTTACAGCATGATGATTTCTACTGGCAGCGCTCTCTGAGGCAGTCTCTGAGAAAGCTGTAAGAAGCTCCTGAGACCTCCTAAACCAAAGACTCAAACCCCACAGTGACAGTGTGGCAGACTTTATAGTTAAAAAGTTCAACACAACAGATAACCTTTCTAAGTAGTATTTCTCCCCATGGGCATAACATGGTAGTGCACTGCATGCAAAGGGACTCAGACAGACACGATCCCAGAGGAGACATCAAGATAGCTACTGGTTGTGACATAAAACTCATGAAGTTATCAAGTTGAACCAGGACTAACCAAAAATGCTGGTACTGTAAAAGGAAGTGGTTCACTTAATAAGTTCACTTAATAGGGACTAGTGAACGTGACCCTTATTCCAACTGAACTAAAGTGTCACTTGCATGGAGGGAGTTCATTTTCCCTTAAGGGCAGGAGCAGAAGCCAAGCAGTGGAGAGGAGATAAGTTAGAGGCTAAAATACCCTGTTTCATGTATTTGTGAAAATAGCAGTCATTCTTCTTGTGACTCAGGTTTGAACAGAGGCTCTCTAGAATGAAAGCCATCACGCTCCACAGAAACCATTTCCATCCTTTCCTTTTATGCCTGCTACTCTCATCAGCTCTGCAATCTGAAATGCTCACATAAACCATTGAATTTCTGCTACGCTGGTGGCTCCACTTGCCACTGCCATGACCTGCAGCTTGGGAAGTGCTGCTCTACAGCTTGAACTAAGAGCCTGGGTCCATAGCTGCGACTTGTAAAACACTTCTAATCTCTGTAAATGTGTAGCAGCCTTTGAACAGTACATTGCTTTCTCAACGCACTGAGGGTGTGAAAGGGAGAAAACAGAGAAATGCCCAGGCAGGGAGGAGACCATCAGGGAGCAGCAGGAGCGGGGTTGCTCCCCAGGGTGACCAGGTGCAGGCTGAACCAGGCCTTCTCCCCACAAGGCACCGACCTGTGAGGGGCTGGGGTGGTGACAGTGACAGGTACCAAAAACCCAGACACAGCAAGGGTTTGCTGCCCCCCAGGCCCTCAATATCCCTGGGGCTCTTTGTCCAGCAGGTACTGCCTGGGGCTGTCAGCCCCTTCCGCAGCAGCACTTACAGAGCTGGAGCTCAGGCTGGGCAATGGGCACTTGGCCATGGGGTGCCTGGTAAACCCAGCTCAGCCCCGCTCAGGCCAAGGGCAGCCCAGCCACACCCTGGGACCTGCACAGTCTGATGCCTGCACCCAGCAATGCCAAATATAACCACTCTTGCTGGGCTATAAGAGTCACCTTTGTAGAAATTTCAAGCATCGAGATTTTGTACCTTCATTTAGGAGAGGACATCACTAATGTGTGAGAGCAAGGAATCTGAGCGCACTGGATGTCTATGCAGTGTAATGACTCGCCTTCCTGGAAAGTAAAAGACAAAACCAAAAAGCTTCAATTCCAGGAAGTCTGGCCTTTTGCAATGTGAAAAGCCAAATTACTGTGTTAACAAGTTTTAAAAAGAATATTTTAACCTTCAATAATGGAGGGAATGGACACTTCTGGTACTGCAAGAATCAGACAGGAAATAACTTAGAAATTCAAGTGAGGGTTTTGTGTAGTGAAGGGGAGAAAAAGTAATCAACTTGTGAAAGAGACAGTATGTGAGAGAGAAACTATTCATAGAATTTCTTCTAATACAAGTCCATAAGCTTTTAGGAAGAAATAATTGTGTTTTATTAATTTCTATTAATTATGCTGTTTTGTAGAGATACCTTAGGACATAGTAGATTTCAGCACAAGGTTTCAGATCAGTTTGTATGACAGAGAGGTTTTCCTAGGCCTTGTTACATTTGTCCCACTTTTTGTTCAAGGCATTTGAAATGCAGTTTGGATTAAGAGTGCAGAAAAGTGCATGCTTTGCCTGAAGCTTCAGTTCTCACTAATAAGGAACTAAGTTTATAAAGACAATTGCATGTATTTCATGAGTTTGTTTATTATATCCTAACTTTAAGACTGAAAGAAAACTGTAGGGCTTAACCTGACTAGAAGCTAGTTATAGTTATAACCTATAGAATTAGTAGGGAATTAGTCTGAAGTCAATTTTATGTATCACAGCTTTTGACAAGAGATAAACAGAACCCAGTAGACTATTATAAATAAGCTGCAAAGAATAGAAAAGTAATAAAAAGCAATCACAACCAGGCCTGATACCACTGACTGGTAGCACCTATTCCCAATTACAACATGTGTCATAGCAATGTGCTTACATAAACTTACACATAATGAATCACTATGCTTGAGATGAGTACAATGATCAAAGATAGCACAGCTTATAGTAACACATGTAAATATGTAAGAGGTTGCATGAAAAATTTAAAATATTAAAATATACTTGGCGGTTGATACTTTGGCAAAGAGGAAAAATATTCCCTGAGATGAAGTTATTCTGGTGCACAGCCTACGTCATACCAGTAGAGATTAGCTTAACAGAAGTAGAATTATATTCTGAGACGGTAACTGATGGAGTCTGTTTCATTTTCTATTTTGACACAGTACTTGTTTAACTGGGACAATGGTAAACTGTAATTGCATAATCCCTGAGACTTTTCTACATTTTAAAATCAACTTCTCTCATACCACTCCTTCTCTACGTTAAATCTCCACTGTGACTAATCAAAAAGGAAACAGGAATAAATCTGGCCTCAATCAGTATTGCTGTTTGATTGATTAAACAAGGTATTGAAGGAGTTTTGTTTATATTTAAAACCTACTGCTAAAGGAACCTGTGGATATTAGTGCTGACAAGTTAACGTGACTGTTCTTAGTCCTGAAAACAAATAGCTGGACTGCAAAATCCCTTTGGGCTATGCAGCAAGAGTGGGTGCAAAGGGGTTGCAAAGACGGTGGAGGGGAGACAGGCAAAGAGGTCTTAGAGGAAAAGCAGGGAAAACTTAGTTTTTGTGTAGTTTCCTACCACCAAATTTTTTTTCCAATGGTGTTTTTTCTTGTGTTTGTCTCTGGGGTTAATTAGTGCAATTGTGACAAAGTGCTTGAATTAAGACGAATTTACTTTAATTGAACTGTGAAAAGACTACTCACTTGTGTCTTCACTCTCTCTTTCTTTAGCAAAAGAATAGGGTATGTAATTAACACTCAGAACAGGTTGCAGAATTAGAAAAAGTCCAGTGCTGGGACCAGACTTACTGTTTATGAAAAATAGGGCCTATTATCCTGGCAGGCTATCTGTCAAGAATCCAAATTAGTTCATTAAAAACAACAGAATATTAGTAACATCTAATTCTTTGTTTGTGTTTCTACTTACGCTGCTATTCTATCAGCTGACTCCCCTCTTCTGCTACTTCAATTGCTCCTAATTCTCTGCTGCATAAAATAACCATATGAGATGTTAAATGCTGTTGGAAGACATACTTGTGATTCCTCCCTTTGCTCGTTCACTGCCCTGCTTTTTAGCCTTCAGTGATACTGCTGTCACAGTTCTCTAGTCCCAACCTACTCATTTGACAAAAATAAAACACACCACCAGACCCCCCCCCCCCAAAAAAAAACCCCAAACCAAACAAAGAGTACAAGAAAGTTGTATTTCCCTTTTAATTTCAAAATAAAAAACTCTCTGGGGTGCAAATAGTTATTTTGTGTTGTGTTTTCTTTCTTCAGGCCTCGTATCTTTATCAGTTGATTGAGTCTTCCAACAAATAAACACAAATAAAGAAGCACCAGCTTCAATAATTTCTTGAGACTGTGACTGGAGTTTATTAAGGTAGTAGCACTTCAGATAGCAAAGAGAGTGAGAGGTATTCTGTGCTTTTTATTTGCCCTGATACAGACATAATACTGCCTAAGGAAATATGGTTTTGACTATAACAGTGATAATTTAAAACCAAAAAAGCTTTCTCCTATTCCATTTTCTAACAATAATTAGCAAACTAACCTATCAGCTTATATCTTTTTTTTCAAACAGCTGAAAGTAATTTTCAGATGTGATATGAAAAATTGAGTCGGATGTAGCCCTCTGTTGGATTTTTCTTATTTATAACATAAAAGTCTTTGTCTTTCTTAACACTTGCATTTCAACCTTTTAAATCTACTTATCCTGGAACAATAGAATTATACAAGCAATTAGGTAAATTCAGATATAATGAAAGTGAATGCAGCTCAGTTGTCATGAATGGATCTTACTTTGCATTTGATTACAGTTTGTCTCAGACTGCAAATAAGCTAATTCTGTTTATGTTTTTCTTTCTAAAGGCAACTGTATTGAGTCAGATTTTCAAGAGAACTCAAATCTCATGTCTATGGCTAGATAAAGTTCTTCAGAAAGTAGGCCAAAGCATTATGTGGAAATTTGTCACTCACTGTTAAACCATAGCTGTATTAGTCTTTGCAGTATAATGTACAATAACAGACTATGGTATTTTTTGGAACATAAATGTTAGTTTTCATCATCTTCATTAAATCTTTACTTCTCAGGAGCAGGCTCAACATTCCTATGGAGAATGCTGCATATGAGGCATTTGTAAAATATTTTTCTTTCTTGACATACTAAGTTCCCCAAAATTGTGTAAAAATGGAAAGGGGATCTTGGATGTCAGATAGGAGATGATATGTAGGCCTGTCTTTTGCTTCTGAAATAACACAGTATAGCGCATGTATACAATATGCCTTAAACTCTCCTCCAGCCTTGAGGCTACATGGTACCATATCTCTCAGTTTTGGTTTTTTTTTATTTACTTATTTCAAATAGACCCCCCAATTGTTTATCATTTACCAACAGATGTTTTTGCAGCTGGACCAAAGGGTGTATTAGTCTAAACCACTGGGTGGCACAAAGAAGCTACCAAGTACAAGTGAGTCTGAGTCTACCTTTGCTTTCTGTGATGCATGGAAGATACACTCTTTTTTTTCTAATTTCCTTTTAATCTTGAAATACTATGCCAACAAGAGAAGTACAGCTATTTGCTTTTATTTGCATAATTAGGTGGTTGTCATGAGATACAAAGACTTTGCTCCATGACTGGAAGTGTCAGCGTGTCTGTGCTTTAGGACAATTTTGGAGGGAGGGAGGGAGGAGGAAGACATGGGTAGCATTCATTTTTTCAATGTGTCTTGATCCTTGCTCACATTGCTTACTGATTTATAGTACTTTTTTTTTTTTTTTTTTAAATTTAGGTGGTTTAGATGTATTTCTCTCCATAGCTGTTTGCCCCCATTTTGGTTTTCTTTATTCCTCATTTACCTAGTCTCACAGTAAGTCATTTGTATTGCATTCTGATAGGTTGCTTGCTATAGTATGCTTAAAGACAGCAATACTTTGTGTTACTTTGTAGCTTCCAAGTACTTTCACAGTATTAATTATATTTTCCTAACTTTTTTAATCCCTGAAAAGGAAGCATTTATTTTCTCATTTAAAGAGTGGAGAACTGAGGCATGACTTATTTAAGCTACCTGCTCAAATCTGACATAAATCCGTATAGTGGACTAGGGATTTATAATGAGATTGTCTTTCACCTTACTGATCCCATTGACTGGTCAAGGCTGTGTTCGCTCTCTTCCATGTTCTCAACAGATTAACTTTCTTATCTTTCCTCTGGTCCTCTTTAACTTCTTTTGTCTGGGTTTCAGCATTTCTTTCAAAAGACTGAAAGTATTATTTGTAGAAGAGATTGATGATATCTCTTAAAATTTTAAATATCTTGCAATGCTCTAAAAATACAATTGGAGTGCTGGGTTTATAATTTTCATTTTGTGTTTTGTATTTAAACAGAAGTGAGAGAGAAGGTATCAGAAATAGATAACCATATAGCTATGTTTGCTGTCTCTGAATTTGTCTTAAGGTATTATGAGAAGCACCTAATTCAGCTAAATAGTTTTCTATTTTGTATTAGGTTTTTTCACATTTTATTCCCCTTAGGAAGACATCAATTCACTTTTCTGAGTGGAATGTATATTTGATGAAGTTCTGTCTCTTGGTGATCACTTCATTTTGTATTTCAGAAAAAATCTTTCTCTATAGTAAATTCTTATGAGAATAAATTTAGTGACAACATCCTTCTCCTATTCTTCCTTTTGCCTATTTAAAACTGTTTTTATGAAAACATTCAAGCTATTCTAGTTGGTTCACTCATTTATATTTCGGTACCATAAATTGTCATATTGGGTATGTTTAGGGTGCAATGCTTTCAACTCAATTCAAAGTCATGATATGAAAGAAAGGGATTAAGCTATGGTTTGGTATGCTTGTTTGCATTTTCAGGCTCTTGTGTTCTGGTTTTGGTCTTCCTTTTTCTATATCACATTCTGTGAAGCTTTGTTTAGTTTTTTTTTTTTTAATATTCTGTTACTGAAGTTGTGAAGAATAACTTCCCAGACTTCCTCTGGAACAGAGTATTTACAGATTTATTTCAAGAAGGAACTGGAGAACCTCTGGTCTTTGCTCTCCCTTTTATCTTCCTATCTGTCTTCTCACAAATGGTACCAAGTTGCAGGAATAAATTCTGCATTCCTTACGGCTCTTGAACGATGAAACCCCTCCACTATGCAATTGGTGGAATGATAGGCAGGGGGCCTATGTGGTGAAAAAAGGAAACGATGGTGGACTTTTGGTTTATTGCTTCTGTTTAGGTTCTTTGTTTGGTTTTTTCAGGTCCAATCATTTTTTTATTTTGGAGTAAGGCTGGCAGTTTCAAGATTAGGACCCCATGCTTCTCCTTTAATTGATTCAAAACAATATTTTTTCCTTAACTACAGAGTAAGCTTCTGGTTTAGGTCACTGACTTCTCTGACTTGGCAACCAGAACACTGAACTCCAGTAGCAGGCAATGAAATGTCTCTAGTAAAAAGTAGATTATCTATTTAGAGACCAATGATGAAGGTGCCCAAAACACTTAATCTAGACTTTTTGCCTTGGTTTTAATTCCCACCTTATCTTTGTTTAGGACTTCCTATCTAATCTTCATATATGTGAGTTTAAGATACGTTAGCCCAGCTATCAAGGGGAAAAGCTGCTCAGTTCACGTAATTAAAGCAAATCAGGATCGAAGTGGTTTTATTGATTTACTAATGACATGCAATTAGCTGGCAAACAGTGAACTATGCTTTCAGGATCAATATGAGTAAGAGAATGAACAAAACACAATCCTAACTGCTTAGAGAGTGTTAATAAACACCCAAATCCCAAAGAGTTCTCTCTCACACACAGTCACACACACACAGAGATGAGCACATAAAAAATTAGAGGCATTGCCACCCCCTGAGTAATGTGGATGACAAGCACACACGCCCTTTCTGGGACTGTAGTATAAGTGGGTGATCCAGCTTTGTGCATACCTGTGCTGTTCTCTAAAACCTGCTAATGTATGAGCCACTGAAAAAGAACCCCAAGAGTCTGTATATGTACTCCTGAAGTCTAGGTACTACCTGTGTCACACCCAATGTTCGTCCCATCACTGGAGAGCAGAAGCTGCTTATTGCAAGCAGTGATCAGCACAGAGACTGCAAAGTCTTGCCAAGGCAGAGGTCCCCAGGGTTGGTGGGGTGTCTCTGTGTGTGTTTGTGTGTGTGTGTGACTTCTGGCTGTGTCAAAATGGAGTTTGACTTCCACTGCCAGATGTCTTCCCTCACTTATATATTTGCCTGCTTCATTTAGACATCTTTTCAGACCAACTCCTTAACTGTTGCAAGAGTCTCATTATAGTTCCTTGGTTACTCTTAATCTGCCTGATGGTCTTCCTCTTCAGTATGATCAGCTCTGGGCAGACACTCTCCCAGACAATCTTTGTTGTTTGTTTCACCCATATTGTTGACACACATGTTCCTCCTGTCTTAGCAGTGGTTGTTATCCAGACCTTTTTGCCAAGGGTGGGCTGTAATAAAACTCCCATGTACATCCTGAGTGTCTTAAATTAATCTTTTCAGTAGTAGACATAAGTGATAAGTAGGTATAAGTGATCAGAAGTTATCTTGCTTTTAAAACTTGACTTTCTGTCTCCTGTGCTTTCAGAATATGAAGTGTTATTGCAAACCGTTTTTCTAGGTGCTCCAATAAAAGCTCTTTTTCCAGGAAATCTGAATATGTCAATTAAGATATTGTTTAACAGTTGTATAATCTTTACTTTTATGGACTAGATAGATCCCCAGCAGCCACTTGCCAGTTGAATCATGCAATAATTAAAATTTCAATTACAAAATAATGGACACTTTTGAATTTTAGAGCTCCAATTTAAAGAAACAAACAAACAAAAAAAACAGGCAAACAAACAAACAATAAAAACCCCACATGAGCTACTGGCACAACTGACACTCAGGCACTAAATTCTGTTGATAACTAGTGTAAAATTTGAGAAATTAAAATGGGTGTTATGTGATCCTTAGGGCTATCAGAAACTGTAGGCGGTGGTTTTCAAGCTTTGATGGAAACATCATGGTAACAAAATTAAAATCAGTTTTGAAAAGAAAACTAATTACCTCTGCAATGAACTCAGTTTTAGGATTGAAGAAAGTTTCAGCTGTGGTTTTAGACTTATTCTGAACATTATAGGAGCATGGATGCTTGCTCAGAAAGGGGAAGGCACCTGTTAGTTGCAAAATACTAAAAGGATTTTAAAAAGTGTTTGGAGGTATTTTTACCAGTTAGTCACTTTGCCCTATAGAATACATATTTTCTGGTATTTACACTCTATCACCTCAGTTTAAAAAATGCTCTAACCCAGGATTTTGAGAAACCTTATCAATTAAGAGTTTGATTATGTTTCAAAGGACTGCCAAAAGTATTTTATTGACTGCTATTTTGTAGAGATTAGCATTTTTTTAATTAATTTCTATCAGTCTGAAATAATTTAATACTAATCCTTCTTTTCTTTTGTCTTCCGTCTTCAATCCCTGAACTGTGTCTGTGTCAGATGTTGTATGGGTCTGTTTATGTTTATCCTGTTCCTTATGGGTTTATTTTCTATTGTTTTGCTTATTTTGGAAGATGAGTAAAAGAGCTTTTTATTTTTATTTTTTTTTAGTTTACAGCTGGGATTTTATGTGGCACAGAACTCTGTAATAGCATCTGTGCATATCAGCCCACCATATGGGTGGGAGGGAAATAGCTTAATTTAGTGCATATGCATGAAGTAAATGAAGACTTGACTATTGCTGGGCTACAAATCACTAAACACTATCGAGAATAGTAGGTTGGGGAAGGGTTACAATAAACCAAAGGGCAAATATGACCTCAGTGGTATTGTACTGTTCCTGCTAGACATTTCTTCAGCATTTATCAAGAGCAGTGACTCAGCAACTACCTGTCTAGTCAGAAAATCATTAAAGGTTAAGGCTTGACCAATATGAATGAAATGACATTGACTGAAAATACAGCTGAGGGCTCACAGGCTTACTTTGGTTCCAGTGAGACAGAGTATCAACTTCACTGATTCAGCTAAAGGCACCAGTAGTCCCAATGTAGTTTCACTGATAACATATAGCCAGAAGTCTAAATCTTCTCTTCTTTTTTTTTAAAACTGCCTTTGACCATTACTGCTTTTTAAGCCCTCTCATCTGTTACGGCAATAGGTCAGCTTTATATCTAATATTTCTGACACAAGGGACTTGTCTAAGGATGCAGTGACTTTTACACAGATTGGGTTTGGAGAGCAGATATGTATAGGGTTGGAAGAAATAACTCCATCACCTCTGAATTTTAGCTTATTTCACTTGTTGAAGTGCTAGAGGTGTTAAAAGAGTATTTTGTTTATGGCTAGAACATATTGGTGAAGAGACAGATACATCATTGGAGAAGATAATTAATAACTTCTTAAGGAGTTCATTTGACATAATTTGGTGTCAAATTGTTATGCCACTGCTAGTTTCTCAGCAAAGATATGGAAACAGTCAAAGACTAAGTAATCTGCCATCCCAAATAAATAACACATCAGAGAGTGCTTGTGAGCAACCTGACAGCTGATCTTCATCAGGCCAGGGAAAATTGCAGAGATTATGTTCATTTCTGTAGGTCATATTGTATACTAGCCAAAAGTGGCTTCCTGAGCAAGAACAGAATGTCATTGTGTGAGTGGAATAGCTACAATTGTCTAGAAAAAGTGGAAAGCACCATGTGGTTGCGGTCTGTCCATACAACTAAAGTGCATGCCTACATATAATTTCTTTTTTTTTGTTTTCAACAGGACTTTTACCTGTGTTATTAGCCTTACAGAGAGGACCTGAAAAAATCAAGCCTGCTGACTGTTGCTTGCATATTGGGTGAGTTAATAGTTTTTAAGAATTTTGTTTGAACCTACAGAAATAGACAGTCATATTTAGAAATCTGGAATGAATTATAAGTTTTAAGTTTATGATTGTATGATGTCTAGTACTAGTCACTGGGAAAAATACATAAATGGTTCTTGGATGACGGATGAAAACCCTCAACCTCCTTCTTCCAAGCCAGCATCACACAACTGGACCAGAGTCAGATACATCCTTTCCTCTCATCTCTGTTCAATTCTGAATTATTTTCTACACAGTGGAAGATGTATTTTAAATTGCATGAGCTACATAAATAATTTATAGTGAATGTCAGTCTTCCAGCAAAAACACTTAAATAAAGGGCTGTGCTTCTTTCTCTGAGTTGCATATAAAAAGGACTATGTCCTGTCTCTAAAGAATGTCAATAACAACTTCAGCAAACTTCTTATTTTCTGGGATATGTGGGATTCTTCTTAACATGCCTATTTCTCAAGATAATTCTTTGCATGTAACACCAAATGAAGTGTTTTATCAAAGGTGTGTAATACATGGCACCATATAGAATGGTGTGGAGATTTCCTAAGAGAACCTTATAATGCTGTAAATAAACTCATAATTCAAGCTCTGTGCTAATGTAGCTATAGTACTTGCCATTCTGGAATAACCATGCTTAGTGGTGTCTGTGGGAGCTTTTTATTTTATTGTATCAGCACACCTTTGTATTTCCAGGAGTATATACCTGAATGTGCGTGCACTGCAATGCTGGAAGGCTTTTGGTCTGCGAAATTCTGAATTCATGAGTCCATAGTGAGTGTTGGAACATTAGCCCATAAGTAGTGCTGAATGGAAAATCCCCTGTTGAATAAGTCTTTGATGTGCAGGGAAAAATCAAAACTTCAAGAAAACTGTGACTGAAAACCTTTCAGGAGGAGACTGCAGAGTATTTCCGTTAAAGAAAAAAGAGAAAGAAAGACAAGAAAATTTCATCTAGTCAAAACAGCAGTATTTATTATATATAGAATTTGATTTTGATTAACTCTAGTCATGATATTGTAATACGTAATGTGACAGAGTAGTTGATGATAGCAAAAACATAAAAGCTGCAAACATTTTAAGGTGTGTATGCTAAAACTGATGGTGAGTTTTCCTTTGAAATTACTTTCATGTTTTCCACTGGAATTGGCATGAAGTTTCTAAGTTTACTTAGAACTTGTGAATTATAGAAAGAAATCTTGAAGTAATCTTTGCTCATGTTTTATCCTCTTATAAGATGTTTTGGCACATTGTCTGTTATTTATTTATAATTTTAAAAACAACCCCAAAGTGTCTTGGTTTCCTAAAATAAAATTTTCATAGGAAAGCTGAACAACAGTAAACTTAGTGGAAAGTTCTCCTAATGGCAGGATAAAGAAATGCCGTCCCTTGACTTCTGAAATGCTGCCCAACAGCATCTGACAGGTGAATAATCTGTACGCTTCATTTCTTAGCATACAAAACACAATAAAGTCACATGAAGTGTGAATAACAGTGGAACAAACAAATAACTGGTTTCCATTGAGGCAAGATGCAGCAGTCATACAAAGTGTTAATCTAGTCTGTTACTTCATAGTAGATGGACTTTGTTACTTCTTATTCAGTATCTTCAAAATTATTTTAAGGTTGTACACTCAAAGCCAAAAGTTTTGTTTCACAATTGGATTACACAAACATCCCAGACAGAACGTAAAATGAAGGTGTGTGTTAAATACTCACACTGGTTCATTTTTTAATTTCTTTGCACTGGCCTGCCAAGGTGAAACAGATTTTTGTCTAAATATACCAAGACCAACCCTTAACAAAAAAGACAATTTAGAGGATTAAAACAACAAAAAATATTTAAGGAAAATCAAATTGAAAATAATAGATAAATAGGTTTGGTCTATATACCCTTCACTCAAACTCTCTTTCAAACCATCTTGTGTAAATACAAATAGTGGAAATCCACAGAAGAATTTTCTGTAGTGTTTGTGGGTACTAATAATTTCACTACGACTGCTAACAAAGAAGTTTAGGGACACATATATTTACCTACATTCTTTTCCTGCAAGTCCAAAAAAGATTTATGGTAGAAACCTGGTGTAGTTTTGTACACCTGAAGCTAGAGATGATGTTTGAAGAAGACTCAAGTCCAGAGGGCTAAAGTAGCGTGAGCTGTCTAGCCCAGAGTGTCTCTGAGGGGCTGCAGGAGCCAGCTTCAGCAGTTGCACCAGCCTCTTTGTTCTGTAACTCCAGGCACTGTTATTTGCAACGGGATGAATTCACTGGACTTCCCATTGTTTCACTTCTGGTTCATTTTCCCAACTTTATTTTTCATGTCTTCCTATTTTTGGGCTACCGAATACCAACTCATCCTGTGTTTTTCTTTTTGTTTTCTAAATATAATACCAGATCTCTCCTGTACACTTCTTCAAAGCCTTAGTGTGAGGAGATGGGAGAAAGGCTGACTAGCTAGAACATTTGTAAACCTCAACTTTACAGCAGAAATTAAGGTGGATTATAAATGTTGTAGTTTGGCTAAACCAGTAGGCATAAAAATTTTGATAATTTTACTTGTTGCAAAATAGAATTAATTTGAATTAGACTGTTGTTGTGGGTTAACCCAATAGGCAGCAGTCGTGGTTTAACCCCAGCTGGCAATGAAGTACCACACAGCTGCTTGATCACTCTACCCCCTGCCCCTGGTGGGATGGGAGAGAGAATAGGAAAAAAAAATCTAAAACGCGTGGGTTGAGATAAAGACAGTTTAATCAAACAGCAGAGGAAGGAATAATAATAATCATATTTTTTTTAAAAAAAATACAAAACAAGTGATGCACAATGCAATTGCTCACCACCCGTGGACCAATACCCATCCCCAAGCAGCGATTGCTACCCCCTGGCCAACTCTCCCCAGCTTATATACTGAGCATGACATCATATGGCATGGAATAGCCCTTTGGTGAGTTGAGGTCAGCTGTCCTGGCTGTGCCCCCTCCCAGCTTCTTGTGCACCTGGCAGAACATGAGAAGCTGAAAAGTCCTTGTCTAGTCTAAGCACTACTTAGCAACAACTAAAACATCAGCGAGTTATCAACATTCTTCTAGTACTAAATCCAAACCATAACACTATGCCAGCTACTAGGAAGAAAATTAACTCTATCCCTTCTGAAACCAGGACAGCAGTTAAGCACTACACAGCCACTCACTCACTCTTCCCTCTGCCCAGTGGGATGGGGGAAGAGGAAATCAAGAGTAAAAGCAAGAAAACTTGTGGTTCAAGATAAAAACTGCTTAATAAGCAAAGGAGTAGTGGAAGGAGAGAGAAAGAAAGTGAAACAGAAGTGATGCAAAGGCAATTATTCACCATCTCCTATGGGTAGACCTATGCCCAGCCAGTTCCCAAGCAAAAGATAGCTAACCTCTCTAAACCCTCCCTTTTCCCCTTCCTATTGCTGAGCATGACATTAGATGGCATGGACTGTCTCTTTGGTTAGTTCAGGTCATCTGCCTGGTTGTGTCTCTTCCCAACCTCTTGCACACCCCCAATCTGTTCAATGGGAGTGCAGAGTGAGAAACAGAAAAGACCTTGACGCTTTTTCAGCAGTGCAAATGCTGTTCAGCAATAGCCACATTAGTGTGTTACCAGCATTGTTTTGGCCACAAATCTAGAACACAGCACCATGTGAGCTTTTGTGAAGAAAATTAACTCTATTTCAGCCAGACCCAGTGCAACTGTGATTCGTAGTGAATAGTGGCTGTAATCTGCGTATTGTGGTATTGCAACATTTGAGTTATTTCAGCTTGATCTTTTTTCACACACTTTGCTAACGCATGTATGAGTCTTGAAAGTAGTTATAGTTAACAAAAGCAACTCTGCTGTGAATCTTATGTATTTGATATTTCTTATATATACATACTCATATGTTTATGTATAGACACAAACATACTACATATAGTTCTTCATATGCATGGCAATGGAAGCATACTTTATGCAATCTTTTTTTTTTTCCCCTTGACTAATATTCTTTTAAGTTTTCCCGCTTGAGGACAAGTTCTGTTCAACTCCCACCTATTGCAAAGTACTTTTATCTGAGACAGGAATAGGCTAACCTTTCACCTGGAAAAGTAATTTCAGCTGATCTTTGCCAAAAGCCATCAGGCAAGACACCAAGCAAAAACTGTCACCAGTACAGAGGAGGGAGTGATATCACAGGCTTTTTGCTAAGAATCCAAGGATAACTGTATTGAGCTCAGTGGAACGAGTATAAACCAAAATTCTTGACTATTGTGTTATAATCTTGTAGATACCCATTAGCAGCTTGGTCCAGGCACTACTGAGCCAGTAAAAAGCAGTGTACCATACCTATGAGTGTTATCTAGTCCTACTGTTTTGTAGGACTCATCCAAGCATTGCCCTCTGAAACATGAGGCATCGTATAGGGGAAGTTGTCAGTTACGTGGTAACTACCAGTTTTTCCATACTGGGTCTGAGGACCCTTCTGTTCCCAAAGCATAATCCCCTACCAAATGCTGTTACGATTTGTCCTTGTCTAACTGTGCCTTAGGGGGAGTGCAGCGTATGTTGTTGATACTGTCCCAGTTGGAGCATGACAGTTACTGCTGCCTGTTCTCTTGGCTTTGATTTCTGATTCCTTTGGTTCAGTGATTTCTGAATTAAATATGTCCAGATGCTGTGTTTCATATATTGTGGGTGCATGTGTACACAAACAAATAAGTGTTTATGTTACTAACCTTTATGCACTGTAGGAGTAATGGAAACATTTAAGGTAGCAAACCGAGTTAAACCCCTCTAAATAACCCAGTATGATTCTAAAAGTCAAAAGTGTAATAAAATATGTAATTGTTCTAGAATACATCTGTATCTTCTAAAATATGAAAGTAAATTCATACTTTTAGGCAATGTATATAGCAGTTCTCTACATTCGCTGTCACTGCAAGTATTGCCATATGTATCTGTTAATTTTTCTTTTTTTTTATAATCTGTTTCTACATTTCCAGCATCTTATGTAGCTTTCCTTAAAGCTAAATATATGCTGAATCTATTTTTTACCCCCCTACACCAGAAAAGGAAGATGGTAAGGATGTGTATTTGAATAGTTCAGCACTTTTTTTTTTTTAATGATGTTTCAAGTCCTTAGACACTGTATTACTGTTAAATTTAGTCTCTTGGAAATGCTGCAGTCTGGTAAAATTGACACAAATATACTATTAACAAAAAATTTATTGATTCACTTACCAGAATATACATTAATAAAAATAAGTCCTCATTGCAGCTTAAGAAGTATTTTGTGAAAGAGGGGGCACATTGTTAGAAGGACTTTCAAACTAATTGGTATGATTGTAATGATTTCAAAAGGCTGTTTCACAAAATCATTAAGGCTAGAAATTAATCTTTGAGCTATATTAGCTCAGAGACTTGCACTTTCTTCACACTTTGCAAGCACAACCAAACTGCCATTAAGTTCAAGGTGCCCTCCATGATGCTTCATCAGAGAAATGAATTCATTTAAGAGTTTCGTTTCAGCAGTATGTAGCTACAGACAGAATAGCACACTATCATGACTGACAGAGTAGGTGGCTTCACTATGGATGTGCATCCACAGGAGTCAGAAGATTTGCAAGTCACAGCAGGGTATAAGGTCACTCAGCTAACTTTGTTATTGCAGCAGTGTGCTTATAGTGTGCTTAAGAAGAACTTGAAACAGTTCTTCTTAAGCATGATTAAAATGAATATACATGCCTTAATTATGGATTTGGAGCACCTTGGGCAAACGCCAGTCCTTTGAATTCCTCTTCCATGTTAGTAGTTCTCGTAACTTCTTTCTTATCTGCCTTGTCAGATATGTTTAAAACCTATTTCCAAGACCACTGTTTTACCTGTCTTTAACCAATGCTACTTTATTCCCTTCTGTATATGTTTCCTTAAAGATGCACAAGAGTTGATATAGGACCTCTTTGCTTGGCAACTGCTAGAGAGATAGGCAGCTGTAGCAACTGATTCTGTAGATAGTGACCCCGTGCTATCTCCATTCTTGCAGGAAATTATCTACACTTCCCCTGTTGGTTTTTCTTCTCTGCTAAACTAGAAATGTCTTTGAAATAAAGATAAGTAACTCTGTTAAGTTAAATAAAGGCAGAACCAGAAGTAGTAGAGAGAGGTGTGACACACGCAGAATACCGGTCTGGGTAAATAACGCCTGAACAGCTTTAGAAGATGAGGGCAGTTTAACTATTCTTATAAATAGACACAATTGTTAAGATTGCCTATTTTAATTTGATTTATATGTGTCCAAAAATCCTTTTAGTCCTTAACACTAGCTTTATTTTTTTCCCTACTGTTACTGTAGGAAGACAGTCCTGCACTTTCCTTCATTGTGGGAATTCTCTTCCATCTGAAAGGAGCTATCTCATGGTCTAGGGGAGACTTAACAACTGAGGGAGTCCTTTGAGCCACCCTTTCTTTGTGTCGGTAGCTTACAATTTTCCTGTGCTTTCTGTAGTCTGTAACAGTTGTATAATACCTGATCAAAAGATTTTGTTTAGGCCTTCAGGAGAAGTATGTATCTTGCTATATGCAAGCCTGCAGAACTACTGGTTACCACTGGTTTTGTTCTTCCATGTTGTTTTTGCTAGCAGATATTGCTGTTTTTCTATCATCCTTTTTTTCCTGAATTCTTCACATCTAAAATTTCCTCCTGGATATCTGTCCAAAATTCAACAGGACCATGGGAGCATGCTTAACAGCAAATTCCAGGTAGCAATGAGGATGACTTAGTATTTTATTATCAGAGGATACAAAAGCTGAGAACAGGGCTGACCTAAGTTGTTCTGTTTGCCATTCCTTAGAAGACTTGTTTACAGAACTGACTGTTCCAGGGGAAGTTCGATGAATGGGAAGAATCAAGCCCAAATAGACTGAACTAACCAAAATGTGCAACACAAATCTCCCATCCCACCAAATTTTTTCCTCAATTTATCCTCATTAAAACAATAGCAAACAAACGTTCTGTGTGATTGGCATGTGGCCCTGTGGCATGTGGCATGTGTGTTTGTAATTTATCATATGGACTGAGTTGACACTACTGTCAAGATCTTGCATAAGCACATAATTTTTCCTTTCTATTTTTCTTATAGTATCTCAGATGATATTTTCAAAATACAATCAAGTAGTACTGACTGACTATAATAAAAAAATTCAGATGCAGATCGATAAAGATTAAATTAAAAAATACAGATTAAATACAAATTAAAAAAAAAAAAAAGATCAATTCTATGTAGTTGCTGAATGTGACCATCATCAAACTGGCTCAGGCATGCACCAGTGCTGAACTACTTGTCTGACAGTGATATGAAACAGGCAGACTGATGGACAAGCTTAGAATAACCTTCTGACTGAGGAACATTCTTTGTTTCACAGTCAGTTAGCAGAAGGTTTGTCCTTGAAAGTAAAAAAAGCTTGTGCTTTCTAAGTCTTTACAGTCCACTTTAAAGCTTTTGTATATCTTGCTAGTCTGCTGTAAGGCAAATTGGCTCATTTGTTGTTTGGATATAGGTCACCCAGTCAGTGGGGTTCTCTTTATAGGCCTATCATGGAATTGGATTGCTGTGGGATGGGCCTTACTTTATTCTGCAAGGTTCAAAAGTGGGCTACATGACCTCAATATCTGTCAGTAGATTTGTGGGATCAGTACCATAGAATTCAAATATATACTTGCATAATACCTTTAGCCTGAGAATTTTTTATTTTTTTTGGCTTTTCCATTCTTTAAAATACAATAAAGGAGAATTTCAATAAGAACACCTTTTCTTTTTTTTTTTTAAACTCTGCACAAGTATCTCAATTTGTTCTTGATCAACATGCCTGCTGGCTATAAGTTTTTTCTTTAACATGGGTGGTAATAAATATATTTTCTCCAGTTGCTTTTAAGATACCAATCCTTACAACAGAAAATCATGAATACAAACTCTTCTGATAAGATAAAATCAAAACATAGGACTGGCATGCATATGTGATGATAAATTTGACAAAGTAAACAAAAATGTATGCTGGCACAGAAACTACAGCACTTACTAAAAACACTAACAGTGTATAAACTAACTAAAAATCCCACAAGTTCTGTCTGGCATATACTCTTTTACAAAATTATTATGTTATATGACCAATTTTATATTAATAACAATAATATAAAATTATAAATTAGAATATAAAAATATAATTACAATTATAAAATTGTTTTCTATAATTGTTATACATATGTTATATTGTTTATTAATAAGTAGAAATTAGGTTTTTTAGGGCAATGCCTGTGATATTAAAATCTCATCTGTGGTTCTGACATGAACTTTTTGACAAAAACCAACTTTTTAATCTTGCTTAGTACTTTGCACTGTTCTGCAATTGCAGTTCTGATTATTTATCTACATAGTGTTCTTTTTTTTTTCTTTTCAGTACTGAATGCTGGTTAAAAACAGCAACAAAAAAATAAAGTTTAAGAAACTAGCTGATGTTATACATCTTTTTACTTTTCTTGGAGCTAAAATCTCTTTTCTGAAAATTCATATGACACAAATAGACTACCTGGATATTAATTTCACTGAATTCTAAATCTAGAAAATGTGGAGCTATGAAAGAGACATGTTTTTTATGTATTTCAACATACCACAAAATTTCTTCTGGAAAAAAAAATATTATTTTATGCATATCTTTTAAATTTGATGTGAAAGTTGAATTTTTCTGAGAGTAGATACTGATTTTCTGTTCCTTTGCTTTAGGTGCTTAATGTCTAGATATTAAATTTTAGTTGTTTCTGTAAGCCTATAGTTGCTGTAAGCCTACAGTTGTTCTACATAGTGTATAAATAGAAGTACTGTCTGTGAGGATTTAAAAGACACTCATACTTTTGAGATGAATGTTAAATTTTGCTGTCTTTTAATTTGATTCCATAGATCTTTATTTGGACTCCTACATGAGTAAGGACTGCTGAAGTAGACCCAATATGTAATATACACAGAATTACAGTGTGCTATTAATTATAATTTTTTTCTCGCTTGCTCTAATTACAATCATTATACTATAGTGGCATATTCATAATTACATAACCCAAGAAAGTTAGTGAAAATCTTCAAAAATCTGTGGGCATGCCTGTGGTTTTGGATGTCCATTTTGATTTACCATATGGTTCAGTGTTTAGAAAGCACTTAATATCCTTCAAAATTAATTTTGTCTCTTTGTATGTAAGCATTACAATAGAATCTTAAATTACACAGTTGCAGGCTTTTTAAATGAAACCTCTGCTTCATTCTTGCTGTGGTCCAGAAACCCTGTCCAGGGTTAACTCCCTCAGTCAACTGGAAGCAGCATGACCTTATGTGATGTTTCTTAGAATTTGAGGGTACACTTAGCAAACACAAATAATTTTGCCATATATATATGAATTTAAAAATAAGACTCCTTTGCACATTCTTCAATATTTTAAAACCGGTGTAAAGATTACTGAGTAGATGATCGATTTTAACATCAACTTACACTAGCTCCAAATGTGAGGTTTGGGAAGTAAAGTTTGCTTACATATGTTATACCACGAGTGAAGCTAGTATTTTTTTTTCTGATGGTAATCTGCTTCTGAACAAATCTTAATTACATACATTTACTTTTCTGTATGGCTCAAATTCATACTGCGTTCAAATTTCCATTTGTTGCAGCATGTAATGCTGTAAATTAAAGGCAAGTGTCTTCTTTTGGGAGGGAAATATAGTAATTTATTTGAGTAATGATGGTAAGGGGGAAAGATTCCTATTTCAGAGCATGAAGATTTGTGTTTAGTTGGGTTTGAGAACCTTACAAATAGCTACTGTGTAGAATTTCTCAAGGACAGGACAGTCCTAACACTCTCCATGGCAAGAAGGTGCTGCACTGTCACCCAGGACATAGCCAAATATAGGCACATTGGATGGGCATTTCCAGGTAGCTGTCCATTCTTGTTTTGGTACCTGCCATTTCAGACAGTGTATGACATACTTACATGACAAAGCTTGCTCAAAGGGACAAAAAAAACAAGTATGTGTCTAGAATATATAAGTAGGAGAATGCCTGGCAATTAGGCTTCTGCTGACTGATGCTGTGACTCCAGTGGCTAATAATTATAGCTAAATTTTTACTTTTGGGAGTATGTTCATAAACATAAGTTCATTGAAGTAATTTTTGTCAGTTTAAAACAGAGTTCTTGATATTAACAACCTTATTCTAATCACTACTGTGTTCTATTATTGAGCAATGGATTATCAATAAAGTGTTTTTCAGTCCCCCTTTTATAGGCAAGTATTAATATCTATAAAATTGTTACTCTTTGTTAAGTTTGCCAGGCTATGTGGAGTGATGGAAAATTCCATGGGAAAAGCAGGGCACTCGTGTTTCCTATCAGTATGCCTTTAAATGCATGGGGTTTTTTTCTTGATTTTCTTGATTTTTCTTGAGGTTCTCGTAATCCTATTCTCCTACATTATCTCCACCTAGCTATGAGGTTATGTGTAGACAGTCATTTCAGGAAATCTAATATTAATTTCACTTTTTCTTCTGGGATTTGAAGTTTAGGTCAAAAGTACTGACAGAGTGAACTACTGACATTTTGATTTGAATTCACTTCAACAAGATATTTTGTCTAGAATGGTTTGGAAGAATACCATGATGGCTGATAGATTTCATTGTATAAAAAACAATGAAGAGAGAATCTGAGATCCCTATCATTAAAATCTTTCCTAACGAAAACTGTCTTTTACACCAAAACGTATAACACAACCTGGAACTGTTTAAAGAGAAGTGCTACAACATAAGGAGGGAAGCTAAGTCACTAGTAACCAAGACAATAACATGAAGTGTGGGGATATTTTTTTAATTGCATTTAACTAGTGCTTTTAATTACTTTCAGCATTGTATGGACCAGTGCATTAAGTCTTTGTGTTGTAAATTTGTGAAAACCATCAGTAGGCAATATTATGGGCACATGATTTTCTATCTGATTTTTTTTTATTATTATTTATATTTTTTTATATAAACTCCTAATTTTTGACAATACAGTATAAAATTCCCAGTAATTCTGACTTTGACTACTTCTTTTCTGGGAGAGGATGTTCTCTTGTTTGCTTAAAGTATCCTGGCACCCTACTTCACTGGAGGGAACTCCTGCAACTGGACTTTGCAGAGTCATTCTTTGGGTTTTTGCCCTCATCCCCTCAAAACCAGGGGAATGACACATGGAATTTTCTGAACATTAAGTTTGAAACCTGAATAAATGGAATTGCTGTGACAAGAACAGATGTACTTGGCTTTCCTGCCTTGAACAGTCTCCACAACAGCAGCCAATTTGGACCTAATGCAGTCAGTTTTGTTTGAGTCTTATGTGGTAATCTGTTCACAGAAGAAACATTAAACAAAGTATCTGGGCAGAGGTAGGTCAGATTCACTGAGCTTCCAAACAGGGAAGTGATTTCAGTAGTTTTATTTATGACAGAAAGAGAAAACTGTTTCTGAAGTCATGTGATTTAACTGTTGTGAACGCTTTTATGTCTTACCCAGTCTTTCAGCATAACTACTGTTCTCCCTTTAAGTTTACTCAATCTAGTTTACTCAAAAAATTTAGAAATATCACCAGATGAGCATGAATACCCAGTCTTTCAGCATAACTACTGTTCTCCCTCTAAGTTTACTCAAGCATTTAGAAATATCACCAGATGAGCATGAGAAGGCAAAGTATATTTTATTTGTAGCTATATTTATTGGAACTGTGTGGATGGTACAGTACTCTCTAATGTTGCTACCTAATAAGAGTATCATAATGCGTGGACAACGATGTGTGGGGAGGGACTTAGTCTTATTTGCTTATTAGCTGGATGAGCTTACTGTCTTGTCAGAAGTTGCAATTTCTAAAGATTTTTTAACAGTTTTCATAGACATAATCACTAGTCTTTCAACATTTTAAAACAATTGAAGCTTAATTGCTTAGGTTTTATTCTTTGTTTTCAAAATGCTTTCATACATCTTACACAAATTTAATTTTGGAAATATTATGGGGCTTAACAATATTCTCTGATAGGGATAAGGACTGCTACTGAAGACAGCATTACATTTTTAATAGGAAAGTTAACTTTACAGGATGTCCATTGTAGGTTGGTATAAGTGACGTGAGTAAACAACTTCTCACAATTTCTAATAGAAAGCCATAGACTAGTAACTATTAAAACTTAAACAACTTCATTTATTTTGAAGACATTTTAATAAGAAAGATATAATGTCAACAACTTCTTAAAACTATGGTCATGTTTTAGCCTTTTTTTTGCTTTATCCCAGTAATGTGAGACAAAGCTAAATATAGATTATTTACTAGGATGGCCTAAAGCTGCTTAAGACAGATATAATCCACTCCCAAACTAACAATTCCTAATATGCCCTCACTGAGCAACTGCGTATAATTTAAAAAATCTTTAGGGCAAAAAATATAAAGATGGATTTGGCTATGTCTACCTCCTTAAGCATCAGATGCATTTTGTGAAAGAATAGCATGACAAATGAAGGAGGGGTCATAGCAGGTAATCATTTTATGTTGTAGATAATCATAGTAGAGTAGAATTGGGTTTTGTAGAATAGCTAGGTGATCCTAATTACAATTATTTTTTTTATGACAAATGTATGTCAGAACTCTAACCTGTGTTGCACTCATGTAGTTAAATTTCTAGTCCTGGACCTGGACCTTAAACTCTGTTGTGGTTCCACATGCTGTGCACAGAAATCCTCTTTATTCTTTCTGTAATAAAAATTACAAAAGTCAGACATTTATGCTGCAGCTTTTGAATCCAAACATCATTGCAACTGTGCAACTTACAGCTAACTTTTGCCCTTTTTTTTTTTTTAAACAAATAAGTTGTGCAGGTAGCTATTGAAAGCACCAAGGGTAACTTGCTCAGTGCTTGATATGTAACAAGCTGAAGATATAGATGTCACACTTCTCACGTACTGCAGACAATGAATTCAGAGCTGTGTGCAACTGTGGTTGATCTAAGCTATGGCTACTGATAAATGGAAAAGCTTCTGGTAGGCAAGGTAACGGAAAGCACTTTGCTTCCCAAGCAGGCCGGCTGCTCACAAACAAGTGCTCCAGAGGGAAAATAATTCAATTCATATAATCATCACTGGCTCAGGAGTGGAAATAAAAGAAGAGAACAAAGAGGTGATGAAAGTTAGAATTTGGAAGGATTGACAGGAGGTTGGATGGCTTTGCTAACACCCACAAAACACTGATGGCACTTGTACATTAGTCTTTTGCTTTATTCATAGTATTATTAATTTTTAAAGAACCATTAATATATTTCATTTAGAGCAGTGAAATGTGCTGTCATGTTCACTCTGAATGTTTCTGGTATTTTCTCAGCTTTAACCTTGATTTACGTGTTCACCACACGTGGGTATAAATTTGGAAGTCATGAAGTTGTTGTCTAAGGTAGATGAAAATTTCCCAAGAGTTTGTGAAGCACCTTTGCTCATAAGAAATGCTGTTTGTCTACCCTAGAAGAAAAAAATCAGGAAAGGTGTAGAAAGAGAAGGATAAAGAAGGAAACGTGACATAAAAGCGCAAAATAGTCCAAGCAAAAGCTATTGAAGAGTCAGACAGCAGAATAAAATAGATGAAACCCTTGAGAGTTCCCTCCACAAAATTTTGAAGGCTGGGACACATAGAGACAATCTTTCGGATTTTCTTTGGGTTTATTAAGTTGCACAGAATTCAGATGTTTCATGAATCTTTTAAGGTTGACTCCTTGATTTTGATTTTTTTTCCTTTTGTTCAATAGCTTCATACAAAATAAATACCAGGCCATATTTCTCAGTAAGAAAACTCTGTAGTTCTTTCAGCTGGGTTTTTAATTTGATAATTTACTTTAGATGCGACTATTAATGTCTCTCTCTCTCATGGATTTTTTCAACAGGGCAAACATCATCAGTGATGTTAAGGAAACCACAGTGATTAAATTTGAATGAATGCTCTCATACTGAAGAAAGAGGTAGTATTTTTGAGTAGCTTTCACTCTTCTTGAGGATATATTACTCAGATATTGTTCTGAACTGGTATCAAAAAAGCTAGTGGTATCATGATGCTACAGTCATCTTATGCTGAAAATCTTGAGCATATTCTGTCAGCAAACTTTGACCAGCAGTGAGTAGGTATAGGGTAGAGCTGAGATCTGAGAGATAGTATGTGTTAAGAAAGCTAAGAGCAACAGAGATTTCTGCTTCCTTGTATGTTGTGAAGTTATCAGGTACTGCAAACTATTATCTTGCATTGAAACAAGATACACATCATTGCTTCATGCATGCCATCTTGCCTTTCGTTGAGTGGTAATGTCTCTCAGTTCATGTATTGGCTTGTATCAGGAATAGTGTGGCCAGCAGGAGGAGGAAAGTAATCGTCACCCTGTACTCGGTGCTGGTGAGGCCTCACCTCAAATACTGTGTTCAGTTTTGGGCCCCTCACTACAAGAAAGATGTTGCATTGCTGGAACATGTCCAGAGGAGAGCCACAAAACTGGTGAGGGGTCTGGAGCACAAGTCTTATGAGGAGTGGCTGAGGGAACTGGGGTTATTTAGTCTGGAGAAGAGGACGCTGAGGGGAGACCTTATCGCCCTCTACAACTACCTGAAAGGAGGCTGTAGCGAGGTGGGGGTTGGCTTGGAGGAAACAGCAACCAAAACCAAGCAGTTCACACAATTGAGAATGGACTTTCAAAGGAATTAACAGAAGAAAATAACGGAGACATTGCTAGAAGATGTTTTACTGAGGCTAAGGTGAGGTGCTAAAGGAACAAAGACCCTAATCTACTTGATTGCCAAAAGTGTAGGTTGCAACTTGACCCCTAGAGGGTAAGCTAGGAAGTGTCTAAAGATCACAAACACAGTAGAAAATACCACTGTAGTCAGAACTGTTGATGCATTATGCAATATCAAGACCTTCCTATATTTATATATTCCAGGATATGTTTCCCCTTGTAGAAGTGGACCCAAAATGAATTTTCCTTTCCCTGATTGTCTAACTGTTTTGCAGTGGATCGCATAATGAGATGGGGGGGGGAAATCCCACACTTTAAGCATATATGTGTGTGTATACTTATGACTCTCCAGGTATCCAGTTGCTTTATTTTATAAAGCAGCTCTCTTGACCTTAGCTGTTTAATTGGGAGTGATAGAGATCAAAATTGAAAGCAACATTACTACCTTCCCTCTACTTTAGTACTCTTTGGTGTTCCTCAAGAGTCTGATGCAAAAAAAACCCCTCAAACCAAAACAAATTTTTTAAAAAAATCAAAAGAACTACAAAACAAATATTGTCCAGAATATTTCCCCACAGCCATTATAATAGTCCCTTTATTCTGACTGCAGCTGTAGATGTAGCAAGAAGCTTTATAATAGGAAGAAAATGCCTGGAACTTTAATGAAATGCCTGCTGAATAAGTGTTTTAATAACGTTTTACATTTGGTTTACTTACTGGCAAACTGTACAGAGGATTGGAGAACAAAATTAATTAGAATAAAATAGTGCTTTCTTTCCAAATTGTGATAAAATGTGCTCATTTGGGGAAAACAAAAAGAGATATACACTAAAATTTCTACTTTGCAACAAAAGAAAAAGAAAAAAACAGTCTACCTTAGGAAAAAAAAATGCATCTGTACTTTCTTTAGTTTAGCATAAGAGTGCTATTCAGAACTCTACATCCTACTTCTTTCTAAGGGTATTTCAACACCCAATTTGAAACCTTCATTTTCACTGTATACTCTTATAATTAGGTTGACATTATACTCTGAAATTATTTTTTGCTTAGCTGGTCTGAAGCATTTCCATTCTGTATAAATAAATGTTCTTTTATTTAGCTTTCCCTCTCAGTCGACAGAATCACTACATACATAATTATGACCTCTAAGCTCTGCCTCAAACCTCCTTAAAAAAGTCATACTCCAAAGGCACTGGGGGAAGCCACCCACTTGCTGGGTGATTGCACAGCAATGCTGACTCGTTATCTGCATTTGGCTGTCATTCAAGGGGGGTTATTTTGAGGAATCTGAACTCTTACAGCCTCATGAATCAGATAGAGAAGTGATTGAGGTGGATAGACTCATTCATACAGGCTTCTTCTGCAGTCAGCTGAGTTGGAACACCGTATCTAAGAGTTTGCTTTTTGGGATAAATAGATTAGCTGGTCTGCGGCCAAGAACTGTGACCTTCTATAGTATATACCATGGCTTTTTTCTGATGAAATCTAGGTATTAACCCTGAAATACTGTATTTGGTATTTGAATTATTTCTCATGTCTTAGAAACAAGATCTCACAGTTAAAGAGATTTATGCTCTATTTGGTAGTCCGCTCTTGCTGTTACATTAAATAGCTAAAGCTAGGAATCTAATTCTTGCCTAAGTACTGAAAAGGTGACCTATTTACAGGGCTGTAGAGTGCATATGTCTCCCACTAAAGTCAATAGGGAACAGTTAGTGTTCAATACCTGAATTTGTGTCCATCTTCTTGATTCCTGGAAGATATCTTTAGACACGTACTGTCTCACAAATATTGCCTGAGATAACTTGGTTGCTAGTATTGCTGTGATTGTAAAATAAAACAGTACAAATGAAGTATCTTAGGTTTAGTTGTCTTTATTGATATTGATTAAAGCATGGTTTTTTTGGTTTTTTGGGTTTTGGTTTTTGTTTCTTTTTCCCCAGAGGCTCAATGACTTCTAACAGTTCTTTTGCCGATTGCTCTGAAGACAGGTATTTATTTGCCTGCATTCAGCCATCTGGTTAGGACATCATATGAGAGAGTCTGCTTTTCAGGATAAACTGGATAGTTGGGTTTGTAGCTGAATGAGTACACATACACATTGTATAATATTTGGAAAGAACTTCTGTTATTTTTTCTTCTCTTGGGCCAATCCATTACTTCGAATGACAGCTTGCCATTCAGATAGACTTTAAGATAAAATTTCCTTTTGACAAATATTTTTTACATATTTAATGTATAAAGAGGAGAGATATTTAAATGATCATTGTTCTGAAAGTTGTTTCAGTGTTCTCTCAATATAATAAAGGGTTGTTTCAGACACACTGAAACAAATTTGACCATCAAAGTATTTCACAATAATCACTTGCTAGAGATAAGAATTTGCTATGGGCTGCTAATGATGATACCTTAAAGAGCCAAGTTAGTTACCTGGTAACAAAGTGGTGTTTAAATAATGCAATTTATCACCTTCCTCCATATTTCTGCTTGACCTTACTCTGACTGCTGAGTTGAGTATCAATTACAGAAACATGTATTCAGGGGTATCTATGATGACTAACATGACATTAGGATCTCCTATGGGTCTCCACAGGTTGAACTAAACTAACACCTATAGTAAACCTAAGCCCATATATTCATATGTGGGACATGATTAGTATGGTATAAATTTCATACTGTGGATTATAAGAGAATGGTTATTCTTAATAAATGTGAACAGTCAAATCAATATTGTACAGCCTGTTGTGCAAAATTTGGAACAGATATTAGCTAAGATAAATTTCCAGAAATTATAATTTCTGAGTATTTCTAAAGAGAAAGAAGGGCTACAGGCTGGAATCTATGCACAGCAATCTGTGCAGGTTTCATTTGGCTTTTAGAGTTTCTAAGAGATTTCTTTGAAACTGTCTGCCAAAACCTAGCCACTAGGGTGCAGGTATGCAGCACAAACCACAGCGGGGAATACATGTAAACCTCTCACCCACTTCAAAAAGCTTCTTTTTCTTGAAATGCTACTAACATTTTGACAGTATTTCAAACTCTGAAAGTATTTATAGTTCTCAGAAACTAAAACCTTCAAGCTTTCATTCTGTAAGTTAATATTTGAATAAGTTTCTATTGTATTCCGTATTTGTTAACAAATATAGTTTCTAGATGCATCTTATTAATGTAATGACACTGAAAAGCTATTAAAGCATCTAGGACTTAAAGCAACGGCGTGAAAGGTCAGGTGCATTGCATGTGACCTTGTAGGTAAAACTGTAATGTTACAACTGTAATGTTGCAAAGTCCTGCTTGAAGCAGGACTGTTATGTTGTCCTGGTTTCAGCTGGGATAAAGTTTATTTTCTTCACAGTGGCTTGCATAGTGCTGTGTTTTTCAATTTAGTACTAGAAGAATATTGAGAACACCCTGATGTTTTTATTTGTTGCTAAGTAGTGCTTAGACTAGACAAGGACTTCTCAGCTTCCCCTGCTCTGCCAGGTGCACAAGAAGCTGGGAGGGGGCACAGCCAGGACAGCTGACCCAAGGGCTATTCCATACCATATGATGTCATGCCCAGTATATAACCTATTGGAAGAAGAAGAAAGGGGGGCAGTACATTCAGAGTGATGGCGTGTGTCTTCCCAAGTTACCGTTATGCATGATGGAGCCCTGCTTTCCTGGAGATGGCTGAGCACCTGCCTGCCCATGGGAAGCAGGGAATGAATTCCTTGATTTGCTTTGCTTGCATGTGTGGCTTTTGCTCTACCTATTAAACTGTCTTTATCTCAGCCCACGAACTTTCTCACTTTTACTCATCCGATTCTCTCCCCAATCCCACTGTTGGGGGCAGTGAGCAAGCGGCTGTGTGGTGCTGAGTTGCCAGCCGGGGTTAAACCATGACATACGTATAACAGCATAAGGAAGGAAGAGGATGCTGTTGCAGCTTTATTGGCAAAAAGCAGTGCTGAGGATTTCTAAAATGGTCATTGAAGGTAAGAACTGATAACTAGCAAACCTCCCACCTACAGGCACAATTTTGCACTAAACTGTTGTTTCATACTTACAACTTTTATTTCTTTCTCATTAACACTAAAACAAAACCAGTCTTTACTGTATTATTTTTAAGATGGGGACATTTTTATTTCTTGATAAAAAAACGTTATGGGTGCTGCAGAAAATAAAATTAGAAAGCCATTTTGTGCATTGACAAATTCACAGATTGCAAACACATTTTTGTCTATTTGTAATTTTATTAGAGGTAATAAACACTGTCATTGATGCCCAGCACTACTTTTTTTCTTGCAAGGAGGGCAACATTTTTAGTATAAATGGTGCAATTGGCTTGCACTGTGGATATGAAATAACATGTCTGGCCTTGAGCTAAGAATACAGATGTTCCTCGAACACTGATCCTTTGCATCAGACTAACGTTCTCTTTTGCAGTGTGTTATCCAAACTGTTCCATCTTCTTTTTCACCCTGCAACATATCAGTTGCTATTTTAATACATTTTTATTCCTTCTTTCAAACTGTTTTGAGTTTTACAGACCACATTTACTGCAGTGCTCTTGCCAGCTCCACACTGAACCCAGAGAGGTGCATGCCTGCTGTTCCATAGGCAGCCTGCCTTGATCGGACCTCTGGGTGCCATACAGTCCTGCATTTTCTCTTCACGTGCTTTCTCTGAAGCTTTCTGCCACGTTGTCTTGTTGTCTTTTTTATGACAAACAGTATTTGAAGTGGGAAAAATAAGAATTTTGTAACTTTCAAAGACGCAGTAACACTGCACTTCAGCTGGCTAAAGAAATACCCTAAAAAACCAAGGCGTCCCTTTACATACATTTTACCCCTGATGTCTTTCAGTCTTACTGATTTGGGGACATAGATTTTCTTAGTTTTTCTTCAGCACATTTGCTATTTGCTGTTTACTTGTTCCTTGACTGATCTGCTTCGAAAACATACCTGTTCATTTCCCTTCCTGTGCCCTTGTGAACAGTCACTCAAAATTTTTGTCAGAGTTAGACCCATCAGTAATGTCTATTGATGTCTGGTTTGGTTATTGTTGGGTTTTTTTCCCTTCTTCTCCCCTTTTCACATAGGTTTGGTCTCAATAGCTATTTTTTGTTTGAGATGTTCATAGTTAGGTAATATCCAGTGAGTTGATTAGTGTGTCCTTGGCAGTGTATAACTCACCTTATTTTTGCTGATATCACAGTTATATCATATCCACACATTAACAGATCACTTGATTGTATACATTTGGACTGTCAAAAAGAGCTACCTGGCTGAAAATTTCTTTTCAATTTACAGGCATGCAACATAAACACTGTATCAGCTGGTACCAAGAGGAAGGTGTTTTGGTATCCAGATGAGAGAAATCCCATTATGCAATCTTTTAGTATTTGCTTTGATTGCATATCCATATTCCCCCATAGTCAGAGAGAAAATTGCAGTTTAAGATTTTAATCCCCACTGGTTCTCACAGCTGAATCAGTGACATCTCAGTGATGTTGCAATTATTCCAGTGTGAGGACATAGTCTAAAATAAGTTAAAGCTACCCCCAAAAGTAAGTTATCGTAAGTTTTCTGGAGAGCAATGAAACAATCAAAATTACAATCTAGACCTATAATAGCAAAGTCTGGGAAAATTCATATAAAGGTTATACAAAAAATGTTGTAAAGTTTAAGCTGATCTTTAACTATTGCAACATCGAAGAATACTTTGTAGAGAAAGTTACATTATTCTTTACCTCTTGCAATAGCAATCGCATCCTGAGACTGAATAGAAAATCAGGTTATTTCATTACAATGATGCCCATGTTCCTAATATATAAACACATTTTTTCCTGCCTCTTTTTATCTCTGATAAGAAGTGATGAGCTGTTGTTTTACATGTCATAAATATGTTTGGAATCAACATCCATTGAAATAAAAGACTTTGTTTTCATGATTATTTTTTGGATCTCCACAAATTAATGTAAAAAAACCATTCATTGTTTGTAGCTCTTGTTTTCAATGTTTTCTTTACCATGCTGCAGGTTAAAATAATAAATAAATTTGGGGTATCCAAATATAAGAATCAGGTAACAGCTTTTCTTGATTATTCAAGTCTAAGCTTTTCCAGTGGGGAGGTATGTTTTCCTCTGGGTGTAGTTCCCAGTGACCTGAATATCAATAACAGGAAGCAGTTGCAAAAAAACCCAAGAAAACAATAACAACAACAACAACAAAAAAACAAATCCACAAAAGTTGGGGAAAGACATTAATGGAAAGATCTATTTCACCAAATCCTTCTTTCCCACTAAGTGTGTCTCTTCTGGTTTAGTTTGGAACAGTTTAGGTATAGGTTAGCCTGCCTAATAAACCTGCTTGGTGCAGGATGTTTCTAATGGGAAGGTTATTGTGGAATAGCTCATGTGCTTGACATTCATCCCTTCCAATCTTTCTGTAACACCCTTGTGTGGCTTCAGACTTTATCCATACTAATCCTGGGAATACCTATGTGAGAAGCCATTGCGAAAGAGTTACTCCTCTCTCTTATTCTTTTATTGTCTTGAATGGGTCTATATGGAAGATATAGACATACTCAGAAACTGTACTGGCATATGTAGAAATAATCTAAATTTCTAATTTTTCTACATTTCAAATTTTTTACATTTTTCAAAAAATATAAAATAAAGGTGGTTAATTTTATTTTGATATTTCAATGATCAACTTCTAATCCCCATAATGAATTTTCAGACACTTAAAAGCGAGAGGATACCTCATGCCCATGAATGAAACAAAACTAGTTATAGTTCAGTTTTGTGATAGAAGACTGTTTTATTTTATGTATTTTCCCTCACTTCATTTTTTTTTTAGTGTTATAAATTGGGATAATGTCAGTAAATGATTCGGCACTGCTCTTTGATGTAAGTTTGCTTACTCGCTTTGTTATAGATTCCTTTTAATCTCTCTCTCTCTCTCTCTCTCTACATTTACTTTCCTCCCCCACTTTTTTTTTATAAATGGTGTTGATGTTTGTTGTGAAATGCCCTGTGCAGTGATATGTCTGTCGGAATATGTGGCTTCCTGTTTGCTTGGGTTATTTAGAATTGCGTATTGTTCTTTCTTGATCCTAAGTTTGTTTCCAATCCTTACACTCCATGATTATTTTCATGTTGTTTCTTTCATGTCGTTGCCTCTGATCATGTTGCAGTTCTATGTTACTGTCTTTTTTATTGACTTATTTATTTATTTATTTTCTAAATTAGAATTTTTTCCCCTCTGTTTAGCATCTATCCCTATGCAGCCAGTTACAAGCAGTCATAGCATACCTCATAGGGAAAGGACAAATCTTTGTTTTACGTGAATATTGAAAATAACAAAATCTGTGTAAAGATTACTTCCATTTGGGGTATAGTTTAGCTGATTGACCTTAGAGTGTAGAACTATTACATCTTAAAACATTTGTTGGTATGTCTACAATGTTATGCCATGTTTCTTGGGAAGAGAGTCTAGTGTTTTTCAGCTTTGCTTAAAGGAAACATGATTCAAATTTTTTTATTTCATTAGGATTATTTGTGCTGTAGTTCAGCAGTATCTTTCATGTATCTATACCATCCACAGAGATTTACAACTTTCTCTCTTTTATGCAACTTTAGTTGCAGAATTACCTTGCAGAATTGATTGGAGTGAAATCTTATCTTTTAAAAATAATCAAATCTCTAAATTCAGCTTAAACTGATTTCCTGATCTAGATTATCCTTATTTAGTTGTCCAATTAATGCGTTTACTTGCACAAAAGAAGCAACAATATAATAGCATAATAATGAGGAAAAAAAGAAGAATAGGGAGGTCAAGTGTCTTTTTAAACATGTCAAAACCATGTTTAAAGACTTTCTCTATTATAGACATATTATTACACAGATATTCCTGCTTCCTGGTGCCCGGCCAGAGTTATTTGGATCCATACACTGTCTATAACTACCATCAAGGATTTTAGTAGATTATCTTAATATAACTGAGTATCACAAAAGTGCACTGTTGTGATTTATATATTGAAAATTTGTTCCTGGATCATCCTGTTCCAGAGTATTTCTGTATACTTTTTTATGTGCTCCCAAACAGCAGGTTGTAAGTGCAAATTAACTTAGCAGTTGCAGTGACTTGGAAGAGTTGTTTCAGTGTCTGATATGGAGTTATTTGTATTGCATATACAAAAACTAGCAAGAACTCCAAGAGAAAATTTAAATGAGTTGTATTGCCTACCTATGGTTTAATTCAGTCTCTTATGCCACATCATACTGAAAAATCATCATCAGAAGTTCTGATACTACAAAGTCAAACAGTGTATTGGTGTATACACATTGTCCTTACTTTTGGATTTTTCAGAGCTAAATATTTAATATTGTAATACACCATTGCAAGTTTTCACAATATATTCCAGCAAGAAAGGCACACAGAGCCCATACTGTATTGATTAAAATATCATTTCTTGGAGATAAAATAAGTAAGGAAAAGAGGATAGCATAGATAAACTTAGATCTCTTCAGATACTGGGAAGCCTGACTTGTTCAGCATCAGATGGACTTCCAATCAGGACATGGCACACTGCACTGTGCAGATCCTGTCTGGGAAAATGTTCACCAGCATTGTAGTCTTGAGAGATTTTACAGGATGTTCTTAGAAGTAAGCAACTCTATTAATCATTTCTACTGTCAAACAAATGGATGGTATCTGAAAACATGCTGCTTTACTTCAAGATAAGATGAGACATGCAAGTAGCTTAACAAGCAGGTGCTAAGTGGGAGCCATATCCAGGCTTCTCTGTTACCATCAGTACACTAAAGTTCATCCAGCATCCAAGTGGTGTATGCAGCACAGCACAGGCTGCACCTACTCAAGCCAACTGTAAGGTGTATCCTTAAATCCTTTATGTACCAGAGTCTTCCGGTAGGACCACTACTAATATGTTCTGTTGACAGAGAATATGTTGTCCAAAGAAGGTGGAAATTATAGAATCATATAATCGTTTAGGTTGGAAAAGACTTTTAAGACCATCAAGTCCAACCGTTACCCTAACCCTTCCATCCCACCACTAAACCATGTCCCTAAGCACCTCGTCTACCCAACTTTTAAATACCTCCAAGGATGGGGACTCGACCACTTCCCTGGGCAGCCCGTTCCAATGATTAACAACGCTTTCATTGAAGAAATTTTTCCTGATGTCCAACCTAAACCTGCCCTGGCACAACTTATACCAGTACAACTCTCAGAGTAGATTGCCTTCCCAGTTCTGATCAGTACTAGTTAGTGTTAAATGGAAATCAAACAACAGGTGTATAATGCTAGGTTAGACCACCTGGAAGTCACTTAATGCTTTTCCTGTCTTATCATCCGTTGTAGCTTGCTAAGGAAAAAATCTTCAATTTCTTTCTTCCTGCTAATTTTCCCATTAGTACAATATTTTAACGTACAAATACTGGGAAAGATTCCTGGTTACAAGCTAAAAAGAAAAAAGGAATTTGGGAAATCTGTGATGAATTGTTAAAATACTCTGTCTGTAACTCATCTCTTTGAGTCAAGTGAAACTCAGTCTGTAGCTCTAATGACTGATCTATCTGACTTAGCTAATCATCAACAAGAACATTATAATTTTTATTAATACCACTCCACAGTTTTCATAAATTAGTTAACTCACAAGACAAGATTTCAAATCAAAGGTTATTAGTTATAACCCTTAATAGATAATTTCTTACATATAGTGTCAGAAGTACTCAAGACCCACACATAAGCTTAGAAAGCTTCACATTTATGTTGCCAAAGGACTATGTGAAGTTAAAGTCTAAAGAAATTTCAGTTGTTTTTCTTTGGATCACACTTCAGATGAGACCAGTATAATTATCTGTATTATGTCACAGTATTTTATTTATATCAGATCTAAGAAAATATTGTTTTAAATTTTATTTTACCTTTAATTGGTATTAAGCTCTGTATGAATGCTTAGTGTTAAAGTTTTGCTACACAAAATATGCATTCATTGATAAAAGGGGTTTACTGAACTTAAGCTACTCCAATTATCTTAAATTCTAGTAATAATTCCAACCTGAAATTTGTGTTTACTTTGTATGTTAAAAGGGGAGATAAGCATAGAAAGCATGCATACTGTGCTTTGTAAATAGCTATAGACTTTAGACTACAAAAATATCTCAACTGTAGAGTGACTTTGGTTGAAAGAAAATTTTGGAGAGTGTCTGGTTCAAATACTTGCTCAAAGCAGGGACAGCTTAGACAAGGTTACTCAGAGCACTCCCATCTGGATATTTGCAGTCCCTTATACTGCCGCTTATCTTGCAAACTTTTATTACTTACATGGTTCCTACATGCAACTACATATCTCTGGTGGTCCCGTTGACCATACTTATGTAAAATGCTCATACATTTTTTCTGGCTACACCATCACAGTGTTGCAGAATACTTACATATTGCTGTTTAGTACGTCTATATTTGGATTCGAGGCAAGCTAATATTAGTTATATCCTGATAAATAAATTCATAATTTATAGGAGTTATAAGCCTCTACTTCAGCTATGGGGTCTTGTTCAATCAAAAATCAAGTATCTCCAAAGGTGGACTTTCCATAATCTCTCTGGAAAGCCCGTGCCAGTGTTTGACCTCCCTCATGATGACAAAGTGTTCCTTAATACATGTTCATTGCCTCTCGTGCCTTTACTCCAAAGGGCTGCTAAATTCCAAGTTGAGTCTAATCTTCTTGTGTGGATACACCCCTAGCAGAACAAGGACATCAGTTTCTGTTAGGGTTGGAATGCTCTTAAAGGGGAAATGCTTAGCCAGTGTACGGGACACTATTAAAGGGGAAATGCTTAGTTGCTAGAGTAGAGAAGCAGTAACCGCAAGTAGGGTAAGATGATGATAATGAAATAACCAGTGAGTGAGTTAGAAGCTTATATGTTTGCTGGATAGACAGTAGCATGTCCGAATTAGAAAAATCTACGTGACTGTGTGTACAGGACTTGGAAGAGTATAAAAGCTGTATGCAAAGCTCTAATAAACGGCTTCTGAAGATCATATTGGTCAGCGTCAGGAGACTGGTCTTCTGCATTCTTGTATTCGTATTTAAATAAAACCTGGAAAGAAAAAGCAAGAAATGTGGCTCTTGTTTATAAAGAAGGGACTCCACCACTGGAATCACACTGTGGTATCTGCTGTATTGTATGCTTATTCATATGTTTAGAAACAATCACCAGAAAAAGTGAACAGTTTCTGAATGGTTTGCAGTTATTTAGGACAGAATACAAATCCAGAAGTGAGGACACACAGCAGGATACAAAGTGGATGGGACATAGGATGCAGAAGAAACCTAGTGTCAGTAAACACAAATTAATGCTTTTGGAAAAAACCTAGCCTATAAATTTGCTGTGATAGACTCCAAATTAACTATTAACTCTCAGGAAAATTATCTTAGTCAGAGTTGATAAATTCTATGAAAACATAAGTTCAACATTCAGCTACCAGTAAGAAAAAAAGACCAAAAAAATAGAGAAGATAGAAGGAAAAGAAAGGAACACAAAATATAAACAGCAGAATACCTCTCTAGAAGTGTATGCTGCACTTGTATCTTTGATGTTGATGGGACTGCAGTTTACCCTCCCCACTGGAAAAAAAATAACGGGCAGGGAAAGTAACAGAGGTAGAAAACAAATGTATAGAATTGTTTCACTGCTAATGTGATGAAGTAGACCATTATATTAAATAGATAATAATAATACAAATCAATGGAGGCTGTTAGTTACCAGTGCAGAAGACAGAGCAGTGAGAATGCTGTTAAGCTGAGAGCACAGTAACAGTCCCTAGCTGTATGTATTGCATGATTTTGATTGTTTGATTTTGGTTTTCCTTCAGTTTTTGTGTATCTTGGCTAGTATCTTTTTCCCCTTTTCCCTTTGTTGATGACAGCAAAGTTTATGAGGAAGAGCCAAAAGAGGGAAGAAGTAGATAATGTGAGATGGGAAAGGGGTTCACATAAATGGAGAGGAGGTTTGTTTCTCAGCAGGGAAAAAGGAGAGATGCTGCTTTGGCTGGTCTGCATAAAGTGGTCAGGTATGCATGTGCTGTGTGTGCACAGGCTTAGTAAGATGGTAAGCACGGTCACATTGTAAGAGGGAAGTTTTAAGCAAATGCAGATGGGGTACAGATGAGGAGGCAGCCAGCCTACGGTAGGCAGAGGTATAAATAGTAGCAAAGGTAGAAAAAACCCTGGCAAATCCTGGGGGGAATGGACCAAGAAGGGGAAAACTCAGGAAGAATTCTGGAGTAAGAAATAAAAAAGAGGAAAGCAGTTAGACACAATGTTAAAATATCTACCCATTAAATAGCTGGAGAGGAAAGGATGCTGAGTCAACTTGGTAAACTGAAGAGATGGGAGGATGCTGACTAGTGAGAAAGAGCGCTAAGGATGCCAGGGTAGTAAGGAAGATGTTGATTTTTCCTTTTCCTCCCTTTACTCCTCCTCTTCTTTTGCATATTTGATGATAGCAATGTTCGCACAAGCAGTCAAAGGCTCAGCAGTTCATGTGGTATTGATAGCAGAAGCAATCTTTTTTCAGGAGCCAGGCTGCATAGCTCTTCCTGGGCAGCAGAAAATAACCTCACAAAGCACTTGGTCAGCTCTTCTCAGGAAAACAACAAGGCAGTTTTCTCCCTTACTGCTCACTTTTGGTTAGGTAAATAGACCTTCTGTTTAACTTCATACAAAAATTTTATGGTGGTTAGCAAAGAGTTTGAAATGCAGCATGGAGTGCCTTCAGGACATTGACTAAACAGATTAAATAAGGCAATTTCAGTGTTTGAACCAGTCTGGCAAAATCAATCTGGTACAAATAAAAGACAAATGCTTTTCTAGAGCTGTCTTTGGCCTTTATGTTCATCATAGCTGGGGATCATCCTTAAAGTGAACTAAAACTATGATTCATGACAGTGGGAAACTATATTACCTATGCAACTTGAAACTAGTTGCAAGTAATGTGATAACATTGTGACATGTTTTCCAATCTGCACACAGTATTCCGAGATGACTATTTTCCTGTGACATGACAGGATGGCAAGTTTTCCAGGTGTACTATCATGAATTATTTTGTTATACAGAGAAAGAAAGATATCAGGAGTTTGGTATTATTATTTCAGAGCATAATTGAAGCCTATGACAATGGGTATGCTTTATTTATTTATTAAGGCACGGCCTTCTAAAAAGTACAGTTCAGACTTGGTAGCATAGAAGAATAGAGGAATCAGGTAAGAGGATACTTTTGTACAAAAGAAACTCTCCTCCTGAGCTTAAACCTCCTCCCTCAAAAACCAGTATTGAACACTCAAACCCCTCCCACCCCCTCCTCAATAAAAGTAGTCAGTATTTTGCTTCTGATAATGCAAATTACTTTAAAACATCTTTCCTTTCTTATTCCCTTTTCCTTAATACTGTCAATCTGAAAATTAAATATAACAGAATCACTTAAAAAAATCTATGGAGTTTAACCCTGTTTTCCCTTAAAATTTATGCAGATGTAAGGCTAGTGTGATTTTGGTAGAGGGATTCTTGATATATGTTTTCTGAAAAGTAGTACAAAACCAATAAAGTCTTACGTAATTTCCAGCTTTTTAAAATTAAACTCCCATTTATAAGGGAAGGAAAAGTTGAGGGTAGACTCTTAAAAGGACCGTATGTCAGAGCTTAGCAAAATCTGAATTACTCCTTAAAATCACTCATGTTGTTGAAATACTGAAACAATAACATTTTGACAGTTGGTGATTGCCATGATAGTCTTTTCACAGAGTAACCATTTTATTATATTCAAATAACTGTGATGATCAAGGTCCCTAAAAATTAAAAAAAAAAACCTAAACCAAAAAATAATCATTTGAGTTCATTGAAATATGAGATTAATGGTCATTCAAAAGTATTTTAGTTTTCTCTCCTTTTAGTAACTGCTCTATAAGTCTAGGATACTTCATATGACCCTTAAAACTATCTATGTGCATAAACTGTTCATAGATTAATTGGTATTGATGTTCAGAATATATTTAAACTCTAAAACTCAGTCAGAATGTTGTCAGAGAAGAAGGTGTTTGGAAACATGGTATTGTGATTGTTCTATTTTATTAGCTGCGAAAACACACAGAATAATTCTGACTATTATTTGCCATAGATATATGTCACAGTTTGGCTTTATAAAATAGATTATTTAAGAGGAGACTGCTATTTCTTATATTAAAGGCAGTAAACAAATATAATTTGTTCATAATTCTGTGTGTAACATGAAATTTAGCTTACTAAAAAAGTCATGGATAGCCTTTTCTAGCTGTAGATCTATCTCAAGTAAACTAAGAGTATGCAATATCTGCTTTAGACCTGGTTTAATATGTGTTTTCACATTCAAGCTGTTTGCCTGCAGTGCACATGAATTAACAGGTATTTACTCCAAGACTGTGTAAAGGAGGCAGGTCCTCTGTGGTTTTGTGTATATATACATATCAAATATAGAAATATTTGTGTTGGTTTAACTTTAGTCTATTTTTTAGTTTAATCTGGAGTTGGCTTTCATATGTATTCTGGCTCTCACTCAAGATATTGCTGTAGTGGTTTAGTATTTTTATCTGTAGGGCTGTGGTTGGAGATAAATAGTGTGTCCAGGTGAGAAGGGAGAAAATGCTTCTCGGGACTTGGGTCTTGAATTGGACCTAGAGCAAAGGACTAGGACTTAGAATGACAGGAGGCTGAACAGATTGCTTTCTCTTGTCAGTAAACATCAATGAAACCTACTGGCAAAATACATACTTCATTCCTCTGTAGTAGTGGTACATGTAGAAGATAGCAATCTATTGCTCCCACAAATTACTGGGTTAGCTCGAGGTGAAGTTTACCTAAGACTTCACAGATGATCTACTGGGAGATGCTGGAGTTTGCATGGCAGGTCTTCTGGGTTTGATTGATTCTTTTCTTCTCCAGTTTTTTTTTTCTTAATCACAGAAAACATAGTAAAAAAGAGTATATGGTGGTATATTTAAGGTTCTGTCATAATATTAAAAAAGAAAGGAAGCCTAAATTAAGTTTGGAAAGGATTCATGATACAAGTATTTTTAAAATAATTTGTTATGTCACACTTCTTTTTTTTAAGACAGGGCTTTTTATACTGTTTAAAAAAGCATCATGATCTTTGCATTTAATTTACTCTCCCTGGATACATTAGTTTATAAACAGGTTTTAAAAAGAGGCTAAACTGAAATCTTCTCCAGTTAATAAACCTTATTCAGTTAATAAAAACATTATGAAAAAAGTATTTCAGCAAACATTTTTCTGTAATTTGGATGAGCTGAATTTAATTATATGTTGTTCTAAAACAACTTATCTTTTCCCTTATTCTTATCATAAGAACCTCACTTTATAGTCTAATTGGCAAGAAAAATTCACCTGAAAAACTGCAAGGAATTTTCTATCACCTAAAAGAGAGGGTTGTTATTTGGGCTGTCCTGGTAAAGCTAGACACAGCTCTATACTAATTTCTGGTTTGAAGGCACAGTCCTTTTATGTCTGCAGTGTTTCCCCTTCATTTGATACTGTAAGAGCACACCGTATCCTGGTTTGGGATGAAAATAGATCACATAAGGTCCAATGAAATCAGGAATTTTAGTTTCTGCAGTGGTCTGATTAGCATGCAGATATGAAACCTTAAAAACAATCCCAGCAACTCTTTTTTTCCTTGCAATCACCATACTCTAATGTTAGTGATGAAAATAGAACAACAGGATAATTAATGACCACTTTCTCACCAGTAAACTGAATAAATCTTCACATCTGAAGGAACTATAGATTTCTTCCCCAGTCAATGAACATGATTGACCATGTCTAATTTGCAAGACATAACAATGCTGCACCTTCAGGTATAAAAAATAACATTCCCAATTTTTTCCCAGTAGTCTCATACATTTCCTTTAATTTTTTTCACATTTATGTATTTTTAATGTAAGTTCTCAAATGACTAATCAGCTGAGAGTAATCCTAAACCCAAATAGATTTGTTTAATCTTTATCACTTCCAAATTATCTAACGATGTTTTATTTGGCTCTATCTGGATTTATCATCTTAAAAATTGGACATGTTGATGATGACTAACCATTGTCATGACAGTTCATAACACATCAGGAGACCAAGGTATTAAATTACCTGTTTGATCCTGTGCACAAAAGAACAATCTGCGTTAGGCAGCAACTTTACCAACTGTTTTGTCTTTGATAGTGGCCCAGGGGTGGATGCTGCAGAGGATATAAGAGAATGCAGGACTGAGGTGGTACAGAATATCCTTCTGTTTCCAGAAATCTGTTAATTAGGAAGTTTACAATTTTCTGAAGGATGGATATCTATTATTAAAACTGAAAAAAAAGTAAAAAATACCCCAATAAAAAGTCCAGTTTAAAAATATCTGTGTTCTTCCACTCATTACAGATAGGATGTAGTATAAAAAACAACATGAAGAAAAGCTGAACTTGCTCTTACTTTTTTTAGGAAGCAGATTCCTTTATGCTTGATTTTTATTTCTAAAAGACGTTGTCATCTCACGGAAACTTGTATGATTTCATTACAATAACACCTGACATTAAATTAGAAAGGTTCTTTTGTTGGTTTTGCTATTGTTTCTCTTTGTCTTGTGTGCATGTGTGCATTTGTATTTTGTTTTGCTTAGTTTGGGATTTTCTTTCCCTCTTCTCCCTCTACTCTCATCAGAACTCATCTAGACTATACATTCCGTCCAGACACATGGGACTTTAAAATCTGCTTCTAACTCAGCTACTGAGTCATCCTCCAATAGAAACCCAGGTTTTAGATAGTCAATGAACACAAAACTATTTAACTGGATACAGAACTATTCAGCTCACATCCAATGTGTTTTCTGTTAAAATTCAGCCATACTCCTAACGATATCAGTTGCTGAATAAACTGGCAGGTACGGTGTAAATGGTACTGTCTAAATTTACTTAAAAGCAATTCAGAATATTGACCTGTAGAAGCACTTATGGAAACAGAAAAATGGTCTCTAGACATCAAAATTATGAAACTAAGGAACTTTTGCCAAGCATGGCATCCATATCACCAAAATGTGAGTATTACAAATTTTTGCATAGAATGTGTTCTGTCAAAAGGAACAAAAAATCCCAGACCTGCCAGGTTTAATATCAAATACATGAATCTGTTTAAAATCAATGTCTTTTAATACAATTCATGAAAGTGCTTAGGTACTGCTCTGTTCTCTCTGCTCAGGATGCTTTTAAATAATATCTGAAGATGTGGCAGAATAATTGGGAAGTACCAATTTGCTGTATGTTTAGATCTAGTATGCTAGAATTTTTTCACATAACTTTTAACATTTAAATGTATGTAGAAACTAAGATGCATTTAAAACCTGTGGTTCAGTTATCTAGCTAGAGTTCATAGTATCTTTCCTCTACTAGCCATGAAGACCAAAGGCTTTTTGAAGTATAAGCATAACATACTCAATGTATGTTACTTCATGTGTAGTAATTATTATTACATGTATATTAAACAGTAATTATGTCATGTATAACATACATGAATGACGGGTAGAAACATGTTAATAAGATGGTCCTGTTCTGTATTTCTTATTTAGACAAATGGGGGAATCTGACTTAAGACCATAGATATGCTGTTGGTACATTGTCCTTTTTGCTTATTGATGGAAATAATATTATTTGTGACAAAGATTATTTTGTGTGAGAGAGAGTTTGGATTGGACTCTGTATTCCTCATTTTTGAGATGAGGCCTATTTAAATTTCATGTGTGATTTGATACACCGTCTTGCTATTTTTTAAGCAAAAGAGAGATCTTGGACAGCTGCGAGAACTCGGACAGAACCAGAAATGTCTGTCTTGCACAAATATGCTGCTCCCATGAGGCAGTAATTCCTGATCCCATTGACTTCAGGCTATCTTGTACTGTGGTGAGTAACTTCATCTTGTTTGAAACAGTGACTCTCAGGTCAACTACACTGCTTGAAACAACTCTATAGGAGCTAAGAGCAGCAGCAAGGCCAGGAGCAGCTGTCTGACCAGAGCTTGCTTGTTTGTGAGATAGCTTCTCTTGGCTCCCCTGAGTTCAAAACTCTGCAGGAACTGCTGCCTTACCAAAGAGGTTGGTCTAACACGTCTTTTTCTTGCAAATCAAAATCTCCCATTATATAATGGGAGAGCCACAAGACCCTTGCATAAAATATCTTCCTTCAGGGGTGCTGGAGGTGTTGGCTTTTGCACTCCTCATGACTTGTGGACTTAGTGGGAGTTGAGGAGTCATGTCTTACACAGGAGCACAGCTACAAGCTGTCATTGCGGAGGATGTCTGTTCAGGAATGGAGTAGGAGCAATAGTCTTTCCATGGGTGAAACACCAAGTTATGGCTCATTAGTTGATGACTAGTATATTTCCTTTGTGCAAGGTACAAATTTCCAGGGGGATTTGAAACTGTATCTTTCATTTTAGCTTTTTTAATCTCAAGCACAAAGCAATATATTTGAATTTTCAACTATTTTGTCAATGGGAACATCATTAATAGACCTACAGAAACTGGACAGACTCAGAGCACACTATCAGCAACAAGGAGTATCAAAAAAGGGATGAAATCACAATGTCTAGAAAAGGTCTCACCAGACCAAAATTACCGTTTAAAAAAAAAAGCAAGAAATTGTATCAGAGGCAATGACGTCCAACTCTTCTAAAAGCTCCCTATCAGAATATAACATGGCCTCACAGGGAAGAAAGGCTATGACATTCCTGAGTGAATCCAATTCACAGGAAAACCGTAGTATAAAATTCTGCACAAGTTCATTTTTATAAAATGAAAATTAGCTATGGGAAATAACTTTGTCCATTGAAGTATTTTTTAACTGTTCTCTGTGCTATGTGTATTCCTCCTAATCATGATATGAAGAAGTAACTGTCTTATCAAAGCTCAAATCTCTGGGTATTTTGCTGTAGTGGGGAGCAATTCTCAGAACCGACCTAATATCCTGATGCATGTTTTGTAAGCACTTTTGACATCTAATCAATATACGTGAATTTTTACTGGTTTGTCTCAAAAAGTATGCTTAATTTTCAAACAATTTTTATAGCGAGCAGCAGTACTGCTTTTTAAGGCTCTGTGGTAAGCTTTATGTAGTTCTTAATATTTTTGTAAACAACTAGTCACGCAGGAATTGTATCCAGTGCCATTATATATGTAAGGACAGCTTTCAATTGAAAACAAAACAAAACAAAAAAAACCAAGAAAAGCCAACTCAAACTTTTTACCAGTCAAAGTAAAATTTTACTTGAACTTTCTTATTTGCTATGTGCACATAATTAACATAAGCTTCTTAATTGTATCCAAGAGATGTAGTCTACTGACCCAGGAGGGAAATAAAGATACTGTCTGAGCATGCAGGATTGGGCTTAGGAAAGCCAAAACCCATCTAAAGTTGAATCTGAATGGCAACAAGAAGGGCTTCCACAGGTACATCAGCAGCAAAAGGAAGACCATGGGCCCACTGCTGAATAAGGCAATGGAGCTGGTGACAAAGGACATTGAAAGGTATGAGGTACTCAATGCCTTCTTTACCTCAGTCTTTACTAGTAAAATTTGACCACAGAAATCTCAGGCCCCTGAGACCTGAGAGAAAGTCTAGAAAACTTACTCTTGGTGGGAGAGGATCAGGTTATGGCACATTTAAACAAGCTGGACATACCCATGTCACCCCTATCTTCAAGAAAGATCAGAACCAGGACCCAGTGAACTACAAGCCAGTCAGCCTCAACTCGATCCCTGGGAAACTGATGGAGCAAATAAACATTGTAACTATTTCCAAATGTATCAAGTATCATGAAGCACAAGGAGGTGACAGAGTAATCAGTATGGATTTATGAAGGAGAAATTATGTCAGACCAACCCAATTACCTTCTATCAAGAGATGACTGACTTGACTGATGAGCGGAGAACAGTGTATGTTGTTTATTTTTGCTTTAGCAAGGGTTTTGGCATGGTCTCTGATAACATGCTCATAGACACATGGTGAAGTATGGACTGGGTCAGCAGACAGTGAGGTGAACTGAAAGCTGACTGAACTTCTGGGCTTAAAGAATTATTATCAGTGATAGCAAGTCCATCTGGATGCCAGTCCCTAGTGGTATACCCCAGTGATTGATACCAGTGCTGATATTTTTTAACATCTTCATTAATGACCTGGATGATGGGACAGAGTGTGCCCTCAGCAAGTTTGCAGATCATAAAAACTGGGCAAAGTAGCAAAGTCATGGATAGATGAGATCATTGTGCTGCCCTTCATAGGGATTTTGACAGTCTGGAGGAATGGCTAACAGGAATCTCATGAAGTTTAAAAAGGCAAATGCCAAGTCTTGCACCTGGGAAGGAACAGCTCCATGCAACAGTACAGGCTGGAGACTGAATGGCTAGACGGCAATTTTGCAGAGGAAGCCCTGAGAGTCCTGGTGGACCTGTACTTGACCATGAGCCAGCAGTGCAAAGAGGGAAAACAGTGCTGCATTTGAAGAATGTTGCCAGCAGGTCAAGGAAGGTGATCCTTTCTCTCTGCTCAGCCTTGATGCGACACATCTGGACTGCTGGGTCCAGTGCTGGGCTCCCCAACACAAGAGAGACAGGAAAAAGTCTAATGAAGGGTCACATAAATCATTAAGGGCTTGGATTATCTGTCATATGAGGAGAGGCTGAGAGACCTGGGACTGTTCATCATGGAACAGAGAAGGTTATAGGGGATCTTATCGATGTGTATAAATGTTTGATGCGGGGAGTAAAGAACAAAAGGTACTAGGCTCTTCTCAGTGGCATCCAATGACAGGACAAGGGCAATGGGCACACACTGAAATACAGAAAACTCCATTTAAACACAAGATATTTTTTTATATATATATGATCATGATTGCAATGTTATGTGTTGTTCAAAGAAGTTGTGGAGTCTCCATTCTTGGAGATATCCAAAACCCAAGAGAACATGGTCCTGAGCAATCTTCTCTGGCTGGCCCTGCTCTGAGCAGGAGGTTGGACTAGATGATGCCTCTGATGATCCAGAGGTGCCTTCCTGTTCTGTGATTCTGTGACTCTTGCAGTGCATGTCCTCATACCAAAACAAACACTGCTGATTGATAAAATAAGCTTGGGATAACAGTATACAAGGTAGTAAACACAAACTTAATTTGGAAAGCACGCAGCTGTCCAGGTCTCTGGCTGCAGGGAGTGCCACCAGCTGGCACTGGAAATGGACACCAGCAAAGGCAACACCTGCATAAGATGTGACCAAGTGGACTACCTACTCTGCCTGGTGGCAGAGCTAAGAGGAGAGGTAGACAGGCTACGGAGCATCAGGGAAGCGGAGCAGGAAATAGACTGGTGGAGCTGCACCCTGTCCTCCCAGATATCTATGCAGGAGCAGCCACCAAAAAAGGCCCAGGATCAAAGGGAACTAGCATCACCCCCCTGTCAGGATGACGGAAGGGCCTCAGAGGAGAGCAGCGAGTGGAAACTGGTCTGCAGTTGGGGCAGGTGGAGAACCGTTTCCTTGCCCACTGCTTCTCCCCAGGTGCCTCTGCAAAACAGGTATGAGGCTCTAGAGGTGGAAGAGAAGGTGGTGGATGGGGTAGGTGTTGACCTATCCACATCACAGGAGGCACAAAGATCAGAAAGACCTCCCCATCGGATTACCACTACATCCACGAGGAGGAAGAGGTGGGTAATAGTAGCGGGAGATTCCCATCTGAGGGGAACAGAGGGACCAATATGCCGGGCAGATCCTGCTCTTAGGTAGGCCTGCTGCTTCCCAGGAGCCCGGGTTAGAGACATCACTAGGAAACTTCCTAGCCTGGTCCGACCCTCGAACTACTACCCCTTGGTGCTCTTCCATGTGGGTGCTGATGAAGTTGCAGTAAGTAGCCCGAGGGTGATCAAAAAAGAATTCAAAGCCTTGGGGCGGTTAGTGAAGGAATCTGGAGTGCAGGTCATTTTTTTCTCGCTCCTTCCAGTGGTGGGCAGAGACACTGGGCAGTACAGGCGGACTCAATCTATTAACACGTGGCTCCGCGACTGGTGTCGCCACCACAACTTTGGGTTCTTTGACCACGGGATGGTCTACATGGCACCGGGCTTGCTGGTGTCGAATGGGAGCCAGCTTTCTCAAAAGGGGAAGAGGGTCTTTGCCCAGGAGCTTGCGGGGCTCATTGACAGGGCTTTAAACTAGATGTGAAGGGGGAAGG
>NW_009260028.1:2521582-2522196 GCF_000687185.1 Egretta garzetta | reverse complement strand
CTGGTTGTGTAGGAATGGGGTCAGGAAGGCCAAGGCGCGGCTGGAGCTAAATTTGGCTAGGAATGCAAAGAATAATAAGAAGGGTTTCTACAGGTATATCAGCCGTAACAGGATGGTTAAAGAAAGCGTACCCCCATGGATGAGTGAGACCGTCAAGCTGGTAACAGCAGATGAGGAGAAGGCTGAGGTATTCAACACCTTTTTTGCCTCAGTCTTCACTGGCAGCCTCTCTCCTCACCCCTCCCGAGTTGATGGATGGCATGAGGGGGACCAGGAGGGCAAAACGTCTTCTACTGTAGGAGAGGATCAGGTTCGTGAAAAAGTCATGGCAGTCAGGTGAAGTCCCCAGTGACTAGAAGAAGGGAAACATTGTGCCCATTTTCAAGAAGGGTAGAAAGGAAGACCGTGGGAACTACCAACCTGTCAGCCTCACCTCTGTGCCTGGGAAGATCATGGAAGAGATCCTCCTAGAAGCTATGCTAAAGCACATGTAGACCAGGGAGGTAATTCGAGATAGCCAGCATGGCTTCACCAAGGGCAAGTCCTGCCTGATGAACCTAGTGACTTTCTATGATGGTGTGACAGCATCAGTGGACAAGGGAAAACCAACAGAC
>NW_009260028.1:2494335-2520984 GCF_000687185.1 Egretta garzetta | reverse complement strand
TGGGCTTGTTCAGCCTGGAGAAGAGAAGGCTGCGGGGAGACCTGATTGCGGCCTTCCAGTACCTAAAGGGGGCCTATAGGAAAGATGGGGAACGTCTTTTTAGTAGGGCCAGCTGTGTCAGGACAAGGGGTAATGGTTTTAAACTGAAGCAGGGTAGGTTTAGACTGGATATAAGGAAGAAATTCTTTACAATGAGGGTGGTGAAACACTGGAACGGGTTTCTCAGAGAGGTATTGGAAGCCCCATCCCTGGAAGCATTCAAGGCCAGGTTGGACGGGGCTCTGAGCAACCTGATCTAGTTAGCGGTGTCCCTGCTCACTGCAGGGGGGTTGGACTAAATGACCTCTAGGGGTCCCTTCCAGCCCAAAACATTCTATGATTCTAATTCATTTGTTGCATGATTTGTGAAGTTGAAACACCCAGAAAACCTGGGAGATAAGTAGATTTGCAGAATGAACATTAACCTTCGTACATTTTCTGCCACTGTTACAATAATAGTTTTGGTTATATAGATAAATAAAGGGTTTTACCCCTTACAGTTCTACTTACATTATAGCTTTCTGGCTTTAACTGTAATAATTCAGAAATTTAAAAGTTACGTTTTTCAGGCTTTAAAGGAAATGATTATTACATAATTCATATTAGTAAGGTTGGAGAATGGATAAACTTTGTGGAATATATTTCCTATTTGAGGGAATGCCTTGTTATTTAATCCTTGATTCCTTGCAGTGGCAATCTTTTGTAAGGAGTGTTACTCTGGGGACAGTGAAGTAACAGAGCAGTGAAATCAAACAAATCATATTCTCCATTAACATAATGGGATTTAATGGGTTGCTTAGGAACATAACAACTTTCAATCATCCCTCCGATGTCCAGTTTGTATATGGTGATTTTCAGTAGTGTGAAATATTTCTGACACCTTGTTTAAAGCTTTTAGACTTTATTACACCAGATCACTATAATGTCTCACAAATTAATTTGTTTTCTTTTATAAACTTTTTAAAAGGTCTTCCCATCTGGAAATACACTTGCTGATAACCTTTTCAGGCTAAATTAAGATGAGTTCATTTTGATAATTTTTTATTTCACTGGTAATATGCTGTTTAGTCACCAGATAATGGGGCTTTTCATAGATGATGAGAACTCATTATCCCAATCTTCTCATAGAAATGCATCTTATCACAGGTGCATGACTGCTATTCTTGATTTCATTTGAGATCATGTGTGAAAAAAATATATAAAATATGGTATCTTCATTGTCGATGGGGCAGCTTGTTAATAGACAACGTCCAAATTATTCACTGTGAAGTCCAGATGTGTCCTGTTTGTCATCTACTGAGAACATAACTTTTCATAGTCTGAAATACAAGTTTAAATATATAATAATAATAATAATAATAATAATAATGATGAAGAAGTCAGACATTATCTGTTACTCATCTCTGTGCTGTTGCAGGACCAGAAGACGACATTTTTATCTCCAATCGTGGTTATTCCTAACCACCCAGGGCTTTTAGTGCTTTGTAGTTCTTACCCTGGAAATTCAAGACAGAAGGATGTGTTTTAAAATTTGATTTGTTGATGGAAGGACTTGAAGGCATTCTAAGTTCTGAAAGAGATTTCATGTAGTATGTGAATATAACTGCAAAAAAGATCTGTCTGCAAAAGTCATAGTCCTTGTTTCAGCTGTGATAGAGTTAATTTTCTTCCTAGTAGCTGGCATAGTGCTGTGTTTTGGATTTAGGATGAAAAGAATGTTGATAAGAATGTTGATGTTTTAGTTGTTGCTAAGTAGTGCTTACACCAGTCAAGGACTTTTTCAGCTTACCCTCCTCTGCCAGGTGCACAAGAAGCTGGGAGGGGGCACAGCCAGGACAGCTGACCCCAACTGATCAAAGGGCTATTCCAGACCATATGACATCATGCTTGGGTGGAGTTGGCCAGGGGTGGGCTTGTTCAGCCTGGAGAAGAGAAGGCTGCGGGGAGACCTGATTGCGGCCTTCCAGTACCTAAAGGGGGCCTATAGGAAAGATGGGGAACGTCTTTTTAGTAGGGCCAGCTGTGTCAGGACAAGGGGTAATGGTTTTAAACTGAAGCAGGGTAGGTTTAGACTGGATATAAGGAAGAAATTCTTTACAATGAGGGTGGTGAAACACTGGAACGGGTTTCTCAGAGAGGTATTGGAAGCCCCATCCCTGGAAGCATTCAAGGCCAGGTTGGACGGGGCTCTGAGCAACCTGATCTAGTTAGCGGTGTCCCTGCTCACTGCAGGGGGGTTGGACTAAATGACCTCTAGGGGTCCCTTCCAGCCCAAAACATTCTATGATTCTAATTCATTTGTTGCATGATTTGTGAAGTTGAAACACCCAGAAAACCTGGGAGATAAGTAGATTTGCAGAATGAACATTAACCTTCGTACATTTTCTGCCACTGTTACAATAATAGTTTTGGTTATATAGATAAATAAAGGGTTTTACCCCTTACAGTTCTACTTACATTATAGCTTTCTGGCTTTAACTGTAATAATTCAGAAATTTAAAAGTTACGTTTTTCAGGCTTTAAAGGAAATGATTATTACATAATTCATATTAGTAAGGTTGGAGAATGGATAAACTTTGTGGAATATATTTCCTATTTGAGGGAATGCCTTGTTATTTAATCCTTGATTCCTTGCAGTGGCAATCTTTTGTAAGGAGTGTTACTCTGGGGACAGTGAAGTAACAGAGCAGTGAAATCAAACAAATCATATTCTCCATTAACATAATGGGATTTAATGGGTTGCTTAGGAACATAACAACTTTCAATCATCCCTCCGATGTCCAGTTTGTATATGGTGATTTTCAGTAGTGTGAAATATTTCTGACACCTTGTTTAAAGCTTTTAGACTTTATTACACCAGATCACTATAATGTCTCACAAATTAATTTGTTTTCTTTTATAAACTTTTTAAAAGGTCTTCCCATCTGGAAATACACTTGCTGATAACCTTTTCAGGCTAAATTAAGATGAGTTCATTTTGATAATTTTTTATTTCACTGGTAATATGCTGTTTAGTCACCAGATAATGGGGCTTTTCATAGATGATGAGAACTCATTATCCCAATCTTCTCATAGAAATGCATCTTATCACAGGTGCATGACTGCTATTCTTGATTTCATTTGAGATCATGTGTGAAAAAAATATATAAAATATGGTATCTTCATTGTCGATGGGGCAGCTTGTTAATAGACAACGTCCAAATTATTCACTGTGAAGTCCAGATGTGTCCTGTTTGTCATCTACTGAGAACATAACTTTTCATAGTCTGAAATACAAGTTTAAATATATAATAATAATAATAATAATAATAATAATGATGAAGAAGTCAGACATTATCTGTTACTCATCTCTGTGCTGTTGCAGGACCAGAAGACGACATTTTTATCTCCAATCGTGGTTATTCCTAACCACCCAGGGCTTTTAGTGCTTTGTAGTTCTTACCCTGGAAATTCAAGACAGAAGGATGTGTTTTAAAATTTGATTTGTTGATGGAAGGACTTGAAGGCATTCTAAGTTCTGAAAGAGATTTCATGTAGTATGTGAATATAACTGCAAAAAAGATCTGTCTGCAAAAGTCATAGTCCTTGTTTCAGCTGTGATAGAGTTAATTTTCTTCCTAGTAGCTGGCATAGTGCTGTGTTTTGGATTTAGGATGAAAAGAATGTTGATAAGAATGTTGATGTTTTAGTTGTTGCTAAGTAGTGCTTACACCAGTCAAGGACTTTTTCAGCTTACCCTCCTCTGCCAGGTGCACAAGAAGCTGGGAGGGGGCACAGCCAGGACAGCTGACCCCAACTGATCAAAGGGCTATTCCAGACCATATGACATCATGCTTGGGTGGAGTTGGCCAGGGGGCAGTTATTGCTGCTGGGGGATGGGATGGGCATTGGTCAGTGGGTGGTGAGCAATTGCACTGAGCATCCATTGTTTTGTATATTCTGTGTGTTCTATTATTATTATTATTGATTTTTTTCCTCTACTGTTTTATTAAACTGTCTTTATCTCAGCCCACAGGTTTTACCCTTTCTTTTTTTCAAATTCTCTCCCCCACCCCACCGGGGGGGGGTGGGGGGAGGGAGGGGAGAAGTGAGCGAGCAGCTGTGTGGTGTTAAGCTGCCTGCTGGGCTAAACCACAATAGCCATACACAAGATAGGTCTGCTCTTCTTGAGCAAAGGCAGTTGTTTTGGTGAAGCAAGCACACTTTCTCTAGAATAAAGATCTGACTGAAATTAGATTTTTTGGAGGATGTCTGTAGATACAAGTGACTTAGTTGTGTACTGCCTTACTGGTGTTGCACAATATGCAATTGTTAGCATTCTGGACCTTCAAGAGTTCCTTGAGGACTTTTGATATTTCCCAAGTTTATGATGTTCTGGGAAGTAACTGCTGAGATCAGGAAAAAGTGAGGAATATTGTAACTATATCTATTCTAGTGAGTGCGCATTATTTCCTTTCATGATATTTTCAAAAATTTCAGGAAAATATTTCTTAGAAGCAGTCTTCCTTATGGTTTGCTTAGGGTTTCAGCAGCTTGAATTACAATTGAAACCTCTCCTTTTACAAAGAATGACAAGCATATTGTTGTGACTGTTTCTGGTGCCTCTACCTTCCAGTTGCACCAGCTCTCTTGAGTACTGAATTGGAGTTGTATATGATCTGTCAATTGGAAAATATTTCTGGGGCTCCATGTTTAAAATCAAGCTCCTTGTTTTTAACATATTTTATAGATATCAACAAGCAGAGATCAATGGAGAACAAACAAAATTTTGAGGGAGCCATGATATTTTAAATATATCAACTGAGTGTACATCCATTTAATTAAGAGATTTATCAGGATGGAAGCCTCTGAGGCAAAGGGTTCTGGAGCAAAGGATCACACTGAGGGACCCTTCCCAAAATGGCAAAACCATGGCAACACCACAAAGGCAAAAGCACAAGGGAGAAAGAGGGGACCCCAGCCCCCACACCCAGAGCGGGAAGGAGCAGGCTTCTGACGAGCAGCAGCTCTGACCCAGAGTGGGTGGGGACAAGAGCGATGGCATCCAAAACCCCTCACAACCAAGAGCAGCCCCCAGGGAGCACTGCGACCAGGGCAGGTAAGCAGGACGTGGCGCGTCAGAAGGGCATGGCCGCGGCAGTTTGTGCAGGCAGGGCCAGTCCCCCTCCTGACTCTAAAGGGTAACTCCACTAGTGGTCATCGCTCTCCCAGGAGAGGACCTAGCCCAAAAGCCATTGCTAGTAGGAATGTGGCAACCCAGGTGGAGCTCCCACACAAACATGTAGCTGTCCAGGTCTCTGGCTGCAGGGAGTGCCTGAGCCTGTCACTGGTACCAGAGGGTGGCAAGGACAGCAGCTGTCTCTGGTGTGACCAGGTGGATGATCTGCTCCACCTGGTGGCAGAGCTGAAAGAGGCAGTGGAAAAGTTAAGGAGTATCAGGGAGCATGAGAGGGAGATAGACTGGTGGAGCCGCACCCTACCACCCCTGGGGCCAAGACAGCAGATGGAGACTCCACAAGAAGCAGAAGATCCCTTGCCCTCTTGCCACCAAGCAGAAGGAGGGGACCTAAGAGACAGGGGGGAATGCAAACAGGTCCCTGCTTGGGGCGGCAGGTGAATCCCCTCCTGACCTCCCTCACCATCCCAGTTGCCCTTACACAACAGATACGGGGCTCTGGAACTTGAGGGCCAGGCAAGTGAAGATTTAGGTGAAGGTCCATTCAGGGGATGACTAGGGTGAACCACTCAGCTCCACGCATTATGACTGCCTCTGTTAAGAAAAAAAGGAGGGTTATTGTTTTAGGTGTTTCCCTTCTGAAGGTGACAGTGAGCCCAGTATGCGAACCAGACCCATCCTACAGGGAAGTCTGCTGCCTCCTTGGGGTACAGGTTAGAGATGTTAGTAGGAAACTCCCTGGTCTGGTATGACCCTCTGATTATCACTCGCTATTGGTTATGCAGGTTGGCATATGGTTGTGGAGAGAAGTCCAAAACCAAAAGGGACTTCATTGTGCAACAGGATAGCTGTGACTTAGTCTCCACCACAGAAACAAGGTGGGATGACTCTCAAAACTGGACTTCTGCAATGGATGGCTATAAGCTCTTCAGAAGAGATAGGCAAGGAAGCAGAGGCAGTGGGGTGGCTCTGTATGTTAAGGAGTGTTTCGATATTTATAGAGCTAAACAATTGTGATGATAAGGTTGAGTGCTCATGGGTAAGGATGAGGGGGAAGGCCAGCAAGGCAGATATCCTGTTGGGAGTCTGTTATAGATCACCCAACCAGGATAAAGAGGTAGACGAAGAATTCTACAAGTGGCTGGCAAAAGCCTCACAATCGCTAGCCCTTGTTCTCATGAGGGACTTCAGCTTACCAAATGTCTACTGGAAATACAACACAGCAGAGAGGAAACAGTCTAGGAGGTTCCTGGAGTGTGTGGAAGATAACTTCCTGACACAGCTGGTGAGTGAGCCTACTGGGGAGGTGCTGTTTACTAACAGAGGTGCAGGAGCAGGCTGTGCAGGGAACAGGCAGGGAAGACAACTGGCCTGGCTGAACAGGGAGCTCTTGCTGGGACTCAGGAAGAAAAGGAGAGTTTACCTTTTTTGGAAGAAGGGGCAAGCAACCCAAGAAGAGTACAAGGATCTTGTCAGGTCATGCAGAGAGAAAATTAGAAAGGCATAAGCCCCGCTAGAACTCAACCTGGCCACTGATATAAGAGATGACTAAAAGTGTTTTTACAAGTACATTAACAACAAAAAGAGAGCCAAGGAGAATCTCTGTCCTTTATTGGATGGAGAAAAGGGATACATTGCCACCAAGGATGAGGAAAAGACTGAGGTATTTAATGACTTCTTTTCCTCAGTCTTTAATAGTCAGACCAGTTATCCCCAGGCTATTCAATTCCTTGAGATGGAAGACAGGGATGGAGAGCAAAATAAACCCACCATAATCCAGGAGGAATCAGTTAACAACCTGCTGCACCACCTGGACACTCACAAGTCTATGGGGCCAGATGGGATACACTTGAAAGTACTAAGGGAGCTGGCGGAGAAGCTTGTCAAACCACTCTCCATGGTCTATCAGCAGTCCTGGTTAACAGGGAAGGTCCCAGACAACTGTAGGCTTGCAATGTGAAGCCCATCTGCCAGAAGGGCTAGAGGGAGGATCCAGGGAACTAAAGGCCTGTCAGCCTGACCTCAGTACCAGGGAAGATTATGGAGCAGTTCATCCTGAGTATGCTCACCAGGCACATACAGGACAACCAGGTGATCAGGCCCAGTCAGCATGATTTTATGAAAGTCAGGTCCTGCTTGACCAACCTGCTTTCCTTCTATGACCAGGTGACCTGCCTAGTGGATGAGGGAAAGGCTGTGGATGTTTCCTACCTGGGCTTTAGTAAAGCTTTTGACACTGTCTCCCACAGCATTCTCCCAGAGAAGCTGGCGGCTCATGCCTTAGACAGGTGTACTCTTTGCTAGGTAAAAAACTGTCTGGAGGGCCAAGCCCAGAGAGTTGTGGTCAACGGAGTTAAATCCAGTTGGTGGCCAGTCACAAGTGGTGTCTCCCAGGGCTCAGTTCTGGGGTCAGTCTTGTTTTATTTCTTCATCCATGATCTGGATGAGGGGATTGAGTGCACCCTCAGTAAGTTTGCAGATGACACCAAATTGGGTGGGAGTGTCAATCCACTCAAGGGTAGGGAGGCTCTGCAGAAGGATCTCGACAGGCTGGATCAATGGGCCAAGGTCAATTGTGTGAGGTGCAACAAGGCCAGGTGCTAGCCCCTGCGCTAGGGTCACAACAATCCCATGCAATGCTGCAGGCTTGGGGAAGAGTGGCTGGAAAGCTGCATGGCAGAAAAAGATCTGGGGTTGTTGGTCAACATCCGGCTGAATATGAGTCAGCAGTGTGCCCACATGTCCAAGAAGGCCAACAGCATCCTGGCTTGTACCAGGAATAGTGTGGCGAGCAGGACTAGGGAAGTGATTGTCCCCCTGTACTTGGTACTGGTGAGGCTGCACCTCAAATACTGTGTTCGGTTTTGGGCCCCTCAGTTCAAGAAGGGCATTGAGGGACTGAAGCATGTCCAGAGAAGGGCAATGAAGCTGGTGAAGGGTCTGGAGCACAAGTCTTATGGCCAATCCAACTGGGTTTGTTTAACCTGGAGAAGAGGAGGCTGAAGGGAGACCTTATCGCTCTTTACAACTACCTGAAAGGAGATTGTAGTGAGGTGAGTGTCAGTCTCTTCTCCTGACTAACAAGGCATAAGGTAAGATGAAATGGCCTCAAATTGTGCAGGGGAGGTTTCAACTGGATATTAGGAAAATATCTTCACTGAAAGTGTTGTCAAGCATTAGAACAGGCTGCCCAGAGAGGTGGTGGAGTCATCATCCCTGGCGGGGTTCAAAAAACATGTAGATGTGGCACTTCAGGACATAGTTTAGTAGGCATGGTGGTGTTGGGTTTACAGTTAGACTTGATGATTTTGGAGGTCTTTTCCAACCTTAATGATTATATGATTCTAAGATTGTTAACTCAGAAAATTTCTTAGAGCATTTATTGCTCTTTTTTAAGTGATGTCTTTCTATTTTTTCTTTGCCACTTTTTCTGAGTATTTTTCTTTTTTTTTTTTTCTTTTAAGTTTTCCAAGAGTAAAGAGTCACCTCTACTTTATCCTCAGTGGATCTAGATAATTTATATAGATGTCTACTGATTGTTAAACACTCTATCACAAGAAGTATGTAACCAGTGATAGAATATTTGTAATGTTTTGCAGATATTTGTCTTTATTTAAATATTCTTACCACATCTGTTTATTTTTACAGAAAATGGTAACAGATAAATGTTCTTACAGAAAGAAATTAGAACTATGTTATAAAACAAATCACAAGGAAGGAGCATGTATTGCTGCACTGCAGCAGTGTCTCTAATATGTCTTTCCTTTGCTGATGATCAAGCTGCCCCTGCTCTAAGTTGGCCCTGCTCTAAGTGTTTGGACCAGATTACTGCAGAGGTCCTTTTTAGCCTAAATTACTCTATTTACTCTGAGGGTGGTGAGACAGGTGAGAATAGGTTGCCCAGGGAAGTTTTGGATGCCCCCTCCCTGGAAGTGATCAAGGCCAGGTTGGATGGGGCTTTGAGCAACCTGATGTAGTGAAAGATGTCCCTGCCCATGTCAGGCGAGTTGGATTTTGTTCTTAAAGCAGTTTCTTATTTGCCCCATGCGTCTTTCTCCAATAGCCCAGCCAAATCCAGATTTGTACCTCTACTTTCTTGTTCTTATCCTGAACTCCTCCTGTAGGCCAAGTCCCCAACATCATGCTCACCTGCCACGCATACTCCTCACACTCATCTTTCTTGCCTTTTAGAGCAATCAGCAGCCTCCTCCATTCTGGGCCTGTAGCTCTTTTGCCAGAGCTTTGCCTTCTGAAACATGAGCTCATTTGATGGAGATAAACTCCCTCCCACATGCTTTGGTGCAGGTGCCTCTTGTGGAGCAGTTTCCTTGCAACAGAAATTGGAATGCTTGATGAGAAGGTGTCGTGGTTTAACCCCAGCTAGCAAATCAGCACCACACAGCCACTCATGCACTCCCCCCAACAGTGGGGTGGGGGAGAGAATCAGAAGAGTAAAAGTGAAAAAACTCATGGGCTGAGATAAAGACAGTTTAAAAGGGAGAGCAAAAGCCACACACGCGCAGGCAAAGCAAACCGAGGAATTCATTCGCTGCTTCCCATGGGCAGGCAGGTGCTCAGCCGCCTCCAGGAAAGCAGGGCTCATCACGCGTAACAGCGACTTGGGAAGACAAACACCATCACTCCGAATGTCCTCCACTTCCTTCTTCTTCCCCCAGCTTATGTACTGAGCATGACATCATATGGCATTCTTCTTCTTCCTGGTCAGTTTGGGTCAGCTGTCCTGGCTGTGTCCCCTCCCAGCTTCTTGTGCACCTGGAAGAGCTGAGAGCTGAGAAGTCCTTGTCTAGTCTAAGCACTACTTAGTAACAACTAAAACATACATGTGTTATCAATGCTCTTCTAGTATTAAATTGAAAAACACAGCACTATGCAAGACACTATGAAGAAAACTCTATCCGAGCCAAAACCAGGACAGAAGGGAAGCAGAAGGCACCAAGTATGGCCTGCCATGGTGAATCTCTCTATACAAATTCATGGCACTTATGATCACAGTTTGCTAGCAGGAGCACCAGTGTAACAGTGGAGAGCTACATCTCAATTTGCAGTCCCAAAGTAGTGGGACACTCTTACTTATACTCTTACTTTATATCATACCAGAGCCCACAGGCCCAGGTGGTGGCTGGAGGGTAGCTTGTGAAAGTAGATTGCACACATGCAAATCAAAAGTTTTCTTTGCTCCAGGGAACTTACAATGTCAAATACACTGTTTACTGCCCCTTATAGAGAAATAAATAAATAAATAAAATAAATAAATAAATAAATTGCTCTTGGCAATGTGCAGCTTAGATTTCATATCAGCTTTCCCATCTGTCAGTTTTTCCAACTTTTATCTCCAGAAAACATATACTTTTGAGCTACATTCTGGGAAGGATCAGTTTTCTGGGCCAGTTCTGGCATCAAGAGGCCATTTTATCACACCTGGTCCTGCACTAGTTGATGGCTTCTTTGTGTGCATGTAGATACATCTAAAAGATAGGATTTCACAAATCATATACGCCAACAGCATTTAATGTAATTTGTTCCATGGGCAGGAATCCATTTACTTTCATTCAACTCAATTTTTAACTCCTCAGAGATTCAAGCTTTTTCACATTTCTGCAGTCTTTGAAAATTTCTCATTGTCTTTTTGGAATACAAATCTGAAGTGATGATTTGGTGCTAATGGAAAGAATTACTGCCTTTTTTATGCATATAGTATGGTTGAACATATTGAGACTCCAAAACATTTTTAGTAAATTGAGAAGACATCAATACCTTCCTACTAAAACTGCAATATTCTTTACTGGTAAGCTATGACTTATTAAAGAGGACTCAAAAATAGAGTTAATGAAGCATGAATGAGCTGGTTACTTCATCATTTTGAGAGCTGGTTATTTGGTTAAGCAAAATTAGTGTTCACTTAATGTTAGACCAGAAAAAATCTAAAGGCATATCTCTGTAATTTAAGTGGTATTTCACTTCTGTAGATATCCTTGTGTTTATTCTTTTCTGGGTTATATAAGGGCTATAACTTCCCAGAATATCCTAAGCAGGTAGGAATTTCCAATGTAAATCGAAAGCTTTGCATGGGGTATAAAAGCTAAATGTCTGGGTGAGGGTTCAGAGCTCTGTGACAAGAATTGTATCATGTAATACAGAACACATGAAATGTGCTTGGTGCTATTAGAGGAGGACCTAAAGCACCCATAACTTTCCCTGAGCACCTCCATTTGCCTTCTATAGTACCACAGGCATGTCATAAAGCTAGAAAAATATTAACTTTCACCTTAGGCTAACTAGAATGTGTGTCGCTAGGAGGCAAAAAGAAACTGAAGAAGCTCAACAGTTTTAGGTAAACACATTTTGTATTTTGCTGTCAGCATCTTTCTCACTTTTATATCAACAGATAAATTCAGCATTTTCCCCAATAATTATAAACCTACCTTCTAATTCTAATCTTCTTTCAATTCAGTGACAATGCTTTGAATAAAGGATTAAAAAGTCTACCTTTGGAGTCTGTTAATTTTAACTCCTCTTCTATTTGATCTAAAAATATATCAGATCTCCATAAATCATTTCTATTTTTTAACAGAATGATTTTTTAATATGTAAAAGTGTCTTAAAATCAGTGAGATTCTATCATACTTCTTAATTGTAGTTTGATAGGTAAATCCATGATCTTGTATTCTCTGTATATAGCTAGACATGCAAACATTTTAATGATAATCACAGAATCACAGGATGGCAAGGGTTGGAAGGGACATTGGGAGATCACCTAGTCCAACCCTCCTGCTAAAGCAGGTTCACCTAGAGCAGGTTGCACAGGACATCGTCCAGGCGGTGGAATATCTCCAGAGAATGAGACACCACAACCTCCCCGGGCAGCCTGTTGCTCTGTCACCCTCAAAGTAAAGAAGTTCTTCCTCATATTCAACATGAATTTTTAACTGCTTAATTAAAAAAAAAAATATTGTCTCTGTTTTCTTATTTCTTCTTGAATTCTATGAAACAAAAGGCTAACATAACCTTTTAAAAAACAAATTAATCCTTCAAATATTTTAATTATCTTTCTACTTGATCCCTGACTCACTATCTTTCCATCTTGCTTTCTATCTATCTTTCAGGTTGCCTAGAGAGGTTGTGGAGTCTCTATCCTTGGAGACTTTAAAAAGGCATCTGGATGTGGTCTGGGAAATTGGTTCTAGGTAACTGTGCTTGAGCTGAGCGTTGTACCACGTCATCTCTAGAAGTCTCTTCCAACCGTAACAATTCTGTGATTCTACTAGTGGTTCACTTGTTATGGTGTTTGGAGCAGTAAGGACTACTTGTGCTTCTGTTCTTTGGACATTTCTGAATCATTTTATCCATCTTTTCCATAATGGAAATTAAGCAATTGATGTGTTCCTGAATCTTTTATATTGGCCCAGTTTTATAATCTGATATCCTGGTTTTGGCTGGGATAGAGCTAATTATCTTCCTAGTAGCTGGTATAGTTCTGTGTTTTGGATTTAGTATGAGAAGAATGTTAACTCACTGATGTTTTAGTTGTTGCCAAGTAGTGCCTAGTCTAGTCAGGGACTTTTTCAGCTTCCCATGCTCTGTCAGGTGCACAGGAGAGGGTATTTCAAGGACCCAAAAGTGTACCGGAATGCTTTTGGTATACCTGCCTTGGAGGCAGAGGAAATTAAGCAGCTGTCTACCTTGTCAATCTCTCAAAAGACCCTTCTGTTATGGGGTTGCTAAGTGTCAAAGAACAACAAGTACCAATCGCTATCACAACAGTGCACCGGTGGTAATATTGCACCAACCAAGACTCCCTGATTCCCATCCAAAAGCTGATTTCTTGACTGGAGAACCAAGGAGCGAGCAGCAAGACTTGCTCACCCTTTAACAGTCCCAAATGGCCAGTGTGAAAGTCTAATGGAGAGTGGAGACTGACAGTGGACTATCATGGCCTGAATGAAGTCACGCCACCACAGAGTGCTGCTGTGCCAGCCATGCTACAAATCCAATACAAACAGGAGTCAAAGGCGGGCAAGTGTCATGCCACAACTGATATTGCTGATGAATTTTTCTCAATCCCTTTGGCAGCACTTTGCTTTCACACAGAGGGGTGTCCAGTACAGATGGAATTGACTTCCCCGGGGGTGGAAACACAGCCCTACCATTTGCCATGGACTGATCCAGGCTGCACTGGAACAGGGTGAGGATCCAGAAAACCTGCAATACATTGATGACATCATTGTGTGGGGCAGCACAGCAACAGAAGTTTTTGAGAAAGGGAAGAAAATAGTCCAAACCCTTCTGGAAGCCAGTTTTGCCATAAAACAGAGTAAGGCCAAGGGCCCTGCACAGGAGATCCAGTTTTTAGGAATCAAATGGCAAGATGGACATAATCAGATCCCAATGGATGTGATCAACAAAATAACAGCTATGTCTCCACCAACTAGCAAAAAGGAAACACAAGCATTCTTATGTGTTTTGGGTTTTTGGAGAAGCTTATTCCAAATTACAGCCTGATTGTAAGCCCTCTCTACCAAGTGACGTGGAAGAACAGTTTCAGATGGGGCCCTGAATAACAAGCCTTTGAGCAAATTTAACAGGAGACAGTTCATGCAGTAGCCTTTGGGCCAGTCTGGGCAGGACAAGATGTAAGAAATGTGCTCTACACCACAGTCAGGGAGAATGGCCCTACCTGGAGCCTCTGGCAGAAAGCAGGGAAGACTTGAGGCCTACGCCTATGGTTTTGGAGTTGGGGATACAGAAGATCAAAGGCCCACTACACTCCAACTGAGAAAGAGCTATCGGCAGCATATGAAGGGGTTCAAGCTGCTTTGGAAGGGGTTGATACAGCTCCTCCTGGCACCCCAACTGCTGGTGCTGGGCTGGATGTTCAAAGGGAGGATGTCCTGCACACATCATGCAACTGATGCTACATGGAGTAAGTGAGTCACACTGATCACACAAGAAACTGGGAGAGGGCACAGCCAAGACAGCTGACCTATACTGGCCAAAGGGCTATTCCATACCATATGACATCATGTTTATAAGCTGAGGGAATTGGCTGGGGGGAAGCAATTGCTGCTGGGGGACAGGCTGCACATCGGTCAGTGGGTGGTGAGAAATTGCATTGTGCGTCACTTGTTTCGCATATACTTTTATAGTTATTTTAATTATTATTCTCTCTTCATTTTCTTTCTAATTAAACTGTCTCTATCTCAGCCCACAAATTTTACCTTTCCTCTCCCCCCCCCAGTTCTCTTCCCCATCCCACTGAGGGAGGGGAGTGAATGAACAATGTTGTGGTATTTAGCTGCCTGCCGGTTTAAACCACAACACCTGGTTGATCCATGTAATATTTTTTGGTCTTCACAGATATTTAATTAAAAGCGTGCAGATTTGCTTCAAGAATTGTTACTGTTGGATAGGTTTTTCTGTTCCAGGTGTTATGCAACTTGTTCTACCAATTCTTACTGTTTCTGCTTTTGGATTATCGTCCATTGTTACCCTTTTCTGTAGAAAACAAATGCCTAGTGTTTACTTAATGCAAATTTTGTGTTTCTTGTTAAAAACACTGATTGAAAAAGAAATGGTTATAATGTTCAAAACTTCAGTTCTGTCTCCTTAGAGCTACCTTTTGTGCTTTCTAAAAGTGCAGAAACTGTGAGAAAATTTATTCAGGATTTGTCTTCAATATCTAGGTCTTTACATTTCTGACTTACAATCCAAGCCTTTCCATATTTTTTCCTTCAATTCTTGTTCTCACAATGTAGTCAATAAGTAAGAACAATTGCACATCAATAAATACATTGTTTTCATCTTGACAGTGGACTAAATATTCTGCTTTAATATAGACTTTCTTTCTTGCTGTATTGGGTGTAGATGGCAAAGTGTTGGTAGCTTCCCACTACCCAAATCAGTAATGAAATATTTATTTTAATTGTCAATAAATTTAATTACTTTTCTACAAGTCAGGTATGCTTTGTCTGTGATGGTAATTGTTAAGTGTTCTCCCTGTCTTTATCTCTGCCCACAAGCATTCTTGGTCTTCCTATTTTCTTCCCACATCCCACTGAGGGGTAAAGTGAACAAGTGGCCAGGTGGACATTTAGCTATTAGCCAAGGTTAACCCACCATGCTCACTAACTTCATTTGTACTCCACAGCCAGCCATTATCCTCTGTGCATTTTATGCAAGAATAACAGGATTTTTCAGAATGATACAGCTTAATAGTGATTAGCATTTTGCATTTTGATTTATCTTCTTAGGACTAATCAAAATGCTGTATTTATTCAGTATATAATGTCCTTTCTCTGACACCTGTAGATTCTTTTCTTACTTTCTTTTCTTCTCTTATATTTCCTTTGCTGTAATATCAATCTGCTTTCAACATTTGCTGGAAATGACAGTAATGTTCTGCTGAGCTCATCTTCGTTCTGTGCCACTGTGACAATTAAGATTGATATGTTTTTATATTCAGTGCATTGTTGCAGATGCTTGGTGATTTCAATCAGATTCTTCAGTCAGATTCTTCCTGATATTTTGGCTTGGCCATGCAGCATCCTGCATACTTTTTTTAACCAGCTTCAATTGTTTCCTATTTAGTGGAAGGACACAGCTAATTAGTGACATTTCATGCTTCTCTGTGAGTACTTCAGTTTAACCCTAGGTTTTAGTCTATTTGGATTCTTGGAAATGCTTTTACCATCTTTTTAGTTTAGCCTCATAAATTTTTAGTGTAAGTCCTGCTTAATCCCTTCACAAAAAGATTAGTTGTGTAGATTGCTTAAAATGTTTTTGAGGATTTGGTAGGTGGTTTTAAAATTGATTTTTTTGTACATCATCTGCTTTCTTGACTTTATTGTCTATACACATTCTTTCTCTATATCTTCATTTTGTAATGAGGTCTTTCATATCCTTGACTTTATTGTTATGATATAACCCTTTCTGTTGAAAGAATACAAAGGCTATTGTAAGAACATGAAGGATCAAACCAAGCCATCATGCTCTTAATGGTGAATAGTAAATGTTTTCAGAAAAAGTAGGTTTAGTGATCTTTTCTCCAGTATTGCGTTTCAGTAATCAACAATTTGGGAATTAAGGACCAGGTGATCCAACTGTCACAATTATAATAGGTACTCGTGGGCTTAAAATCTATGAATTCACCTAAATCTGCTCTGAGCATACATATTCCTTTGGCCTCAATTAAATCTGGTGATGATATTTTGTGCAGTTGAATTGCACACCGCTTAAGAAAGCACTTTGTGCTAAAATGCTGCCAGGTAATTTCAGTGTCTGTCTCTGAGAAACAACCACTTCCTCCCTACTCGTATTCCTGCCCTGGCTACATTGTAGGTGGGCTTTCCCCTTGCCCCATTCCTGAAATTTCTCTGTTTCCTGGAATGGCTTTGCATTTGGCTTGTTATTTTACCTTTGCATGATGCTTGTTGGTCTGGTGGTAAGACTCGTTTGCAATCCTCACCCTGCTCTGCTGGCCTGCCTCTGGTGCTGTGGGACTGTGCCCTGACAGTGACAGTATTGCCATCATGGTTGCCATTGGGTACAAACTTGCCTTCCATTAGGTAACTTCCTGTTCTTACTACTATGACAGTACGTACAATTAAATGGTTTGCATGATATGATTACATATAATGGTGTGCATTATTTCTAATTTATCACCGTTTAATATTTCTTTATAACTCATTCAGGAAGAGGATGCTCCACTCATTCTAACGGCTATTAAGAGGCTGCATCTTGTTGATCATAATTTTTCAATTGCTGTTTTAGAGTAAGCTGTCAAGAGGCATGCCATAGGGTCTGGATTTGTGCATGAGGAAGGTAGCAGTTAGAACAAGCCTGCAGAATCAGTCCTCTTTCTTAAGTGCTGCGGGGGCTGCATTATCAGGTTTTAACTTCATTTTAATGTGAAGTCAGCTTTGCTTTCTCATCAACCTTAGCATTCCCCATTAAGAAAACACACATAAAGACAAACGTGGCTTTCTGGGATGGAACAGGAGAAAGGAAGTCATACTTAACAGAAATTATTTTCTTAATTTAATATGAATTTTTAAAAGTATATTAAGCACCACAGCAATGATAGTAACCAATAATAAGGCCTAAAGTGCAAGAGAATGGGAAGAACTTTATTATGTAATCCCATGAAGCACTTGGGAATAAAAAGCAAGGCACAGTTTTAGTGTTAGATAAGAAGCTGAGGAAATTAGGTGGTGTATGGCATAAAGATGTGCAAATTCTACGGAGGTATGAGACTTTCCCTAATGTCCATCTACTTTAGAGGATATAGCCTTGTCAAAATTCTAAGGGGAGGCTGGGGGGGGTAAATTCCCCAAATGAAGGGAACTTTCATTTTCAAATACCTGAACAATAGTAGCATAAAAGAGACAGAAAAGCCAGCTGTGATTTCTATTTGTGATTCTTGCAAAACCAGGACAGAAACCAGACAGAAACTGCATACTGCATTCCTTATTTTCATTTGTAGGGTGCTTTTTTTTTTTACCCCCATTTGCTCCACTTTTTTCTCCCTATTTGTTTGGATAGTGACTATCTAGTGAAAGCCTTATATCTTTATGGCAATTGTTCCCTAGTGTCTATTCTCTAGTTCCTCTTATTCTTTACATGACGGCTGTAATCTGTCCTCTTTAAACTGTTTAACTGGCACAACTCAAGTAACTATTTTTGTGCCTTCCAAAAATATTAAATATGTATTCAGATACATAGCAATACAGGCAGCTAGCAAAGAAAAAGAAAAACTGCTGTATCTCACAAACCCAAACATTTTCATATTTGATATTGCATCCCAAATAGAGTAGAATTAAATGGAAGCATGACTGCTTTTCTCCTAATACTAAGTACCAAAGTTTTGTTTGTGATGGGTATCCCTGGAATCACAATCATAATCAAAACCTGGCACTGTTAGCAGAGTTAGAGTGCCACTCATTTTAAATGCCTTTGTACTGTCAGCTTGGGACATTTCAATGATCACAAGCCCAAATGCCTCATTTCTGATACACAGAAGCAGGGGAAAATGCAGTCTTGAGGACATGAATAATAATACATTCATTCTGGTAATGCAATAGGACAAGGACAAACCGTGGAAAGCTTACAGGATATGCTTCTGGCTCTTAAGCTCTATTATTTGAAGTTTAAGGAGTTAATAAGTCAAAGGTAATAGGCAAAAAAAAAGCGAAAATGTAAAGTGGTAATGAGATAGAATTACAAAGGTGAAGAAAAGAAGGAAACAAAAAATGTTAATTAATATCTTATTCAAATACTACTGTCATTTTCTTTCCTTTAGCAATTCTGTTCAATGGGTCAATGGGTGTTTAACGGCCATTCACTTTTCATGCTCACTAGACAAAACGGCCACAGTGAGGAGGGCTGTTCTAGTACAGGTCCTAAGATTGCACTGCCTGTATTTTGATCAAATTGCTCAAGAAATTTTATTTGTATTCCTGTGATAGGCAGATTTCTTTCCTGTCAGTAGTGTCCCAAACTAACTTCCCAATTTTAAATAACAAATTTGTCTGAGATTAAGAAAGCAGAGTCTAATAAAAAAAAAAAAGTAAGCCGTTGTAAAACGCAATCTGTTGTCTGTATCTGTTATAAGCAGCAATAGCTCTAATGTCATTAAAAAATCTTATGAGCTTACTTATTATCCAAGAAATTTGATTATATTTTGTAAAATGTTTGATAGGAAAAAGAGATGTCATTTTTAGTTAACTTGGATTTAGGAGTTCATAAAAAATGAGTTAAGTAAATTCTCGATAATGGTAGCAAAATATCAAGAGTTTAAAAAAAATCAATTGAGTGTTTTAATCCTATTGAAGATAAAATTTAATGCTATAGTAGGAGTAATCTAGGATCTCTAGTATAACAGATCAGAAATTACTTTCAAATATAAGTAAGAAAGAACACTGCAAGGAAGTGTCTGTCTTGATATAGTAGTGCTGTTTTGCTGGACATTGAATGCATATGAACATTCAGTAGCCATTGTAGCTAGAACAAAATATTTTCAAGTATGACCTTCATAAATTCAAAATATACATAAGTGGTAAACAAATATATCAGTCATGATAAAATATGGTGGGGTTTATGACCCTTTCTGGGTCTGACATGGGTGGTCATGACAGAATTGAAACAAATAATAATTAGGTATTTGTGAAGTAGTAGATGTGCTTTTGCACACTTTAAACACATTACATCCTCTGTTTTGCCTATGTTTTTTAATGAGCGTCATATTTATACCCCAATCAGCAGGACTAAAAAGTAGTTACTGTTTATGAACATGTCTGTCTACAGTGACGATTATAATTCACAGTTAAGTAAATAAACACTTGTGTGGGGAGAGCTTCTAAGAGCTTTAATATAATAAACATGAGAAAGCATATTATATCCCTCTTTTAAAGGTGGAATACCAAAAATATGAAAAATATGTCTTCATAACTTTACATTTGAAGCTTGATACCAAAAGGAGGCAGAGGTAGGAATGTAAACCAATCCTTCAGGTAGGAAAAAAAATTTCTTCAGCACATAAACACCCTGTTTTTCCTAAGGCAGTACATAAAATCTGTAATCTCTGACTATATTTTCCTAAATTATATAGACGATTCATTAAGGCAAAGTTGTTTCCTTGCTAGAACAAATAAGGACATTCAGCTTATTCAGGATCACTCCCATCACATTGGTGCTTGACAGGTATATATTAAAGTGATCTTTCTGAAACATCCAGAACTTTGGGATAGGGAAGAAAAGGATAAGATTATAATCCTTCACATGGTAACCCCAGACCCTTCTCTAATTTACATCCAAGAGTCTTGCAATTCAGTATATAATATTTTGATGAAACACGAATAAACTTGGGAACTGCTACAACTTGATGGCAGTTAAATCAAAAGTTAGTTACACCTATACCAACCTGTGAATGGGTGCTACTTACCCCACAGTGGGTGCACAGTCATAATACATTGCAGAATTTTTGGCCAGTTTTTAAGATATGAAAATACTGCCTAGTTTTATTTCACTCATTATTGAATACTTACAATAAAGCAAGCTTGAAGTATACACATTTTACAGCAAGACATTTGTCTCTAGGAGCCAAATTTGGTGTGAGATTTCAAAGCATAAAAACTGAGTTTACAACCTACTTGTGGTTTTCTTGCAATAAGCTTTTCATTCTTTCTCTCCTCAACTTCTTTGTATCTAACTAGCTTCAGACAGTGTTTCTTTAACCTCTACCTCTTCTTTTTGTCAGATTGAAGTACTATGACTTAATTCAGGAGAGTAATGTCTGAGTGAAAGACATCTAATATGTTATTTATTGACCTCTTTTCCTCTGTGTCAGTTGCTTCAATCACTTCTGGTAGTTTTCCTTTTCCACCTCTGCATTACAAAAGAGCAAATCATCAGTCCCTCAGCACAACTTGTGATACTTAACAGCACTGGCTAAGACCACCTGGATCATCTCTCTCAGTTGAGATATTCCTTCTCTAATTTCTGATTTTCATCAGAAACTGTTATGCTCTTATCAAAGTATAACAAGTGTTCTTCAAAATAAATGTGATGCTGTTAATATACAGGTCTTTTCATCAGCTATGGAGGGTCAAAACTGATAGTCTGTAAAACACTTTGGTCTCCATGTTTATGAACAGGTTTCCTACTCAATTCTCAACTTTAGGGCTTAGAAACAGAACATTCATGAGGCCAGAGGGACTGTTAAATTATCTTCTCTTACCACCTGTGATCTTATTCCCCAAACAGTAATTTTTGATGAAAAAGAAAATTAAAGGACGCAAAATACATTTCAAAGCTAGGAAATAACTGCAGATGTATTCTTTTTTAATTATGATTTTTGACAAAAGTAAAATGTTAATTGTAAATATTTTAAAAAGAAAATATTTAGACTTTTAATTTCAAATTTGAAAAATCCTTAATTACTGTAAGAACAGAAGGAAAAGATAAAGGGTTTACAAAAAGCAAAATATTTTGTACTGGCTTGAATTACACACTTTGGTTTGTCCCAAATTTATGTTTCTAAAGGGTGGGGGAGGACATATGAGAGAGGAGATCTGTTTAATTTCTGATAGGAAAATCTGTCAAATCACAGACAATTGTACTTTATCTCATTGAATTTAGTTAACTGCCAGATTAAAAGATAACTGATGTTTGATTACTCTTCTGGGACATGTAGTTTGCCTATTGTATATTTGAGACATCAAAGGAGAGAATTCACAGCTTCTTTCTAGTTTGTTACAGTGAATAATCACCCTCACTGTAGTGAAATTTGTACCCAGCATTTTATTCTTGTTCCATTGAATGTATCTGTGTGTATGCATCTATGTAACCAACATAAATATAGTAACTCACCATGCTTAGTTTCTGAGATGACCTGTGCTGTTGTACAGCCTTAAAACTTTTTACCAATCACAACAGCACTTTTATCCATTAGTTCTTTATGTGGTTCTTAATTGTCTTATCTTAGTATTGTTGTTGTCTGTTAGGAATCATTTCAGCCAAAGAGTTTACTCAGTATCCCATTCTATTTCCTCTTTATAGGTATAATTCCTATTTTACTGTAGCATTTATCTATCAAAAAAAATAAGGCCCTTAAGGTTTTCTCTAGAAACATGACTGCTACCTTACTTATATCTTACCCTCAGAAAGTTCCATTGCATTCTTCATTTAATAGTACTCGAACTGATCAAAAACTGACTCTGAATTCCAATTTTTTGTTACTCCACCTTCTATGCCTTCCCAACTTGTTTATGGTATGATCAATTCTTTAGATTTAGGTTATACACAGGTTCTATGTTTTCACTTTCTTTCTGCATCTTCTGTTTTAAAATTTCTACTCACAATACAGTGGTTCACAATTATCTATACTTGTTTACTCAGCTATGATTTATGGCAGTCTATTCATGGCATATGCTTTTGCACCCAGTGCTGTATAGTAGCAAGCTAAGCATTGCTTAAGTGTCATCAAGAGTAAACAGAGTTTCAAAAGATATATTAAGTATGGTACTATCAAGTCATTGCATATTGTTTGCTGGACTTGGAGATGTACAGCAAGAACTGAAGAAGGGTTACCCGTGAAGCAACTATGCCTATTCCAGGAGTCAAAAACTTGGAAATAACCACAATGAGAGATGGCAGAGATTTTTTTGTCTGAATCCTGGACACTGCCACAAGGATGTTCTGAGACAGCAGTGCTGTATTCCAAGCAGATTCTCTAACTCATTTTCAGGTAAGAGCAATTTTACTGTTCCCTTTAGGAAAGGCAAAAATTGGCAAATTTAATTAAATTAGGAATTGTCTGACCTTTTCACTCACTACACTTCTCAGGCAATGCAAATTCATCAAGAGAAATGTTTCATACAAAGGATGGTTTTGGATATTGTGGGTGTCCATATAGTAGCTGATGATATATCATAACAGTTTCAACCAAGGCAGAATGAGGTCAGAAAGAAGAGACAACCTCAGGTTGAAAATATTAAACTGTTTCATCAAAAAAGTGTAACAAATATCAGTTATTCTCTCTAGAAGGAGTTAAATCCAGTGAAATACAATTGAAATGTCACATAATAAACTGCTGCAACAGCAAAATGCAAGGCTCTGTAATCTCCCCAGCTCTATGTCTCAAAAAATTTGTCATCTCACAGACAAATGCAGTCAAAAATGGAACTAAATAATGCCTTAACCAGAAGGATCTATTGATTAAAGTGCAGAGTACAGAAGTACCTTCTATTTGCAGCACCATGTTGTTTAACTCTTGAAAGTACCTGCGAGAGGGCAACATATATTAAAATCATAGAATCATAGAATGTTTTGGGTTGGAAGGGACCCCTAGAGGTCATCTAGTCCAACCCCCCTGCAGTGAGCAGGGACACCGCTAACTAGATCAGGTTGCTCAGAGCCCCGTCCAACCTAGCCTTGAATGTTTCCAGGGATGGGGCCTCCAATACCTCTCTGAGAAACCCGTTCCAGTGTTTCACCACCCTCACTGTAAAGAATTTCTTCCTTATATCCAGTCTAAACCTACCCTGCTTCAGTTTAAAACCATTACCCCTTGTCCTGACACAGCTGGCCCTACTAAAAAGATTTTCCCCATCTTTCCTATAGGCCCCCTTTAGGTACTGAAAGGCCACAGTCAGGTCTCCCCGCAGCCTTCTCTTCTCCAGGCTGAACAAGCCCAACTCCCTCAGCCTGTCCTCATAAGAGAGGTGCTCCAGCCCTCGGATCATTTTTGTGGCCCTCCTCTGGACCCGCTCCAAGAGTTCCATGTCCTTCTTGTGCTGAGGGCTCTAGAGCTGGACGCAGTACTCCAGGTGAGGTCTCAGCAGAGCAGAGTAGAGGGGCAGAATCACCTCCCTTGACCTGCTAGCCACACTTCTCCTGATGCAGCCCAGAGTATGGTTGGCCTTCTGGGCTGCCAGTGCACATTGTCATTTTCTCCAAATGTTGCATCATTTGGAGAAAAATTATAAAAATTGTAAACCCACATTCATCCTTGGACTAGGAAGCATTAGCAAGCATGTCAGGGAGTGATATGTGAAGCATTCAATTAGATCAGAAGGGGAGATCACTGACAGAAAAGTGTCTTTAAACAATCAGAAAAGAATAGATAGATCCTGAAGTGAGATTAACATCAGTGGTACATATGGCTTGTCTGTGGAGAGGTAAACAAAATAAATTATGACTATTTGGGGTTCTGAAAGACACTGTTTCACTGCAAGAAGGTATATTGATGGTTGAAAACAGGAACATTTTTCCTAACAATATAAAGCAGAATGTGTTACCTGTTAGATATGAATTTCCATATACAGAATTTTATATATGGATGCAAAGTGTGCCAAAATCTATTATGATTAATTTAATGAGATTCCATGTCTAAGATATCAAAAGGTAAGTAGAGACTGTTTTACTGCTGCAGCTATCCTTATCCTCTGAGCTTCAAGATTTTTTCCCTCTTGAAAAGAATTCTGTCTTTGTTCCTTGTGAGCTTGAAATCTGTTTCTATAAGACCAATTCCCTAAAGAACTGGTCAGTGGTACATCCCATTTGGAAGCAGGAAAATGAGTTAGGATATTTCAGATGAGTTATAGGAAAAACAGTTAAATTAAAAATTATTAAATCAAAGTTTTATGAGATGGATATGCCAGGGGTAGGGATGGTCCCTTCACTCACACTTATGATATTTCTAGTTTAGAAACTCAGAATTGTCATCTTTAAATGACAGTGATGATACATTCAGATGCTGCACAGTTCCTCAGAAGATTCATGAGACACAAAAACAAAGAAGGTAATGCTGTATGTAATAAGATACCCAATGTAATAAGATACCCAAATTACTGTGCATTTTCTATCTTGAAAATCTAGTATACCTAAAACCAAAGGAAGGTTGGTAAACAGAATGACTTTAGTGTCATATTTTTTGTTTTCAACTTCTCTTCTGCAATAATGGCACAATATTAACAGGTATTGTCTTTTTGTATCATGTCAGAATTAATTTTATTTTTTTTATTCTATTCCTTTTCTGTTATAAATTGTAACCAATAATTTCCAAACTTCGATGTGTTCTGAATGTTTGAGTATTTTATGTTCTACAGAGACACAATGGTGTAGCCTCTGTTGATGGTCTAATGGGTGCAAAAAGATCCATGACAAGCTGTCTGTAGCCTAATATGTCTAGAAGTCAGACAGCTCTTCCCTGGTAACAGTATTGGTGCATGAGACCAACACTGTGACCTCAGCAGTGTGTATGGGTTTCATCACTGTGCAGTTACATATCTGTATGGTTTTGAGGTTGCAGCAATTGCCATGAAGAGTACTCGGGCCATGGTCAAAGTGTGGCTGAGCCTGCCTTTAATCATTTTGTGTAGATACATCCTTTGACTCTGCACACATCTAGTCCCTTTAAATCACTACATAGATGTATCATCATGCTGCTTCCAAATATATACTTGTGAAACAGCTTTGGTGCTTTTAAGCTAAACAATTCTGTATAGTTGAGAAATTGCTTCTATTCTATTGCTTCCTCTTTAAGCTGACCTCCTGCCTCTGAAACATGCCCTTCTTTAGAAAGACAGGAGGTATTTGCAGAGTTTCTGCAAGGTAATTGCATCCCAGCCTCCTTAGCTCCCAAACTGCAAAACCAGTCCCTTCCCATTCCCCCCAAAAATCAGGGGGAAAAAAAAAATAAATGTGTGGGTTTGATTCCTGTGTTATTTTATATGACACAAGGGATAGAAACAAACTGTGTTTGAGTGTTTCCTTGAGTCTACAGACATAGAATAAGTACTATTGTCCCACAAGAGCTTGACAGACCAAATATTAAATATTTCTAGATTGGGGAATGGTAAAGTGCATAAAAGTGACATTTTTTCCATTCTTTATAATTTGCTTGTACATCAGATTTTCTTGAAAGGCTGAGCACTTGGCAGTCTAAACATGCCTCTCAGCTTCTCATTTTTCTGGTTACAAGGTTTTACAGACAACTTAAAAAAAAAAATAAAAGAAAAATATCCTAACTATATCAAACTCTCTAGCTCTCAGATTGCCAGCCTGACTAAAATGTAGTCTCTTTTTAGTATCATTGCTTTAAAGGACAGTTGTAATGGTTTAAAACCAGCAGGCAGCTAAATCCCCCATCCCCATCTCCCGCAGTGGGATGGGGGAGAGAATCAGAAAGGTAAAAATGCGAAAACTCTTGGGTTGAGATAAAGACAGTTTAATAGGTAAAGCAAAAGCTGTGCATGCAAGGAAAGTAAAACAAGGAATACATTCACTGCTTCCCATGGGCAAACAGGTTCTCAGCCATCTCCAGGACAGCAGGGCTCCATCATGCATAACGGTGACTTAGGAAGACAAATGCCACTTTATTGGGCAATGTTTTCTATACAACTATTTTAATAGGCATGTCAATAATGAAACTTAGGAGTACCTTTTACCTTTTTTTTTTTTAACTTTCCAAATGATATGTGACATCGGTATGAAAAGCACTTATCAGATGGTGTGTATTGGAAGAAAACTAATGAAATCCAATAGTATTTTTTAGTTTTAATTCCAGCATTTTTCTTGTCGCTTTTATGGTCCTAACTGTATTTTTGTCCTTTCACTCGAGTGAAATCTTGCAGTTTGTTCCTTCTTGCTGCAAGTCATGAATGCCTGCCCAGCTGAACTAATTGTTTACTTCCTCCAGGGTGTGAGTATTTTAGGAATCTGTGCCTCATCCCTTGAGATAACTGTGACTAGTGGCATAGTGACTGACAGCTGTCTTGACAATATATTTTATTTAAAAGTACAGAAAAAAACAGAGAAAGTGGGATTTTAAAATATCAATATCTATATATCTCTATCATATCTGAGGTATTATGATCATAAGAGTGAACCTGAGAGGTTTAGCATTTTGTGCATGATCC
>NW_009260028.1:2474203-2494299 GCF_000687185.1 Egretta garzetta | reverse complement strand
TTTTTGGTTTTAGTAACTGTGTATGAATTTATTCATCTGCCTAGGAGTATTTTAATCCTGAACTTTTTCTGACTTACTTCCTATGCATATTGAGCTAGTTTGCAGGCTTCTTAGAAGAGCAGAGTAAACCCATTCAATTCTTTTGTCTGGCAGCATCTCAGAACATTACTAAAGTGTTGGCACCAGATGACTATCAGAAAATAAACCTGCTGCCTAGTAGGGATGTTGCTACCATGGTGGATCCTGGTGGTGATTTTGAACACCTCACTGATAACAGCTCTGAATACAAGTTAATAATTTTGAGCCTTCCTTGAGTAATACATGACTAACATGTCTAGGTTAAGTACTTGTGTTTGCAACTAATGTAATTTGAAAGACCAGTAGCAAAATTCAGAGGAACATTGACTACGCTGTCACGAGCAACTCATCGTTTTACTTACTAGTGTTACAAAATAAAACAGGAGTAAGTGTAACAGGAGAAGGCAGCATAAAATGCCATTGCAGATGGGAATTGTGAAAGTTCTCATCTAAAACCTTTATGTGCTTACAGACCAATATCTGGACCAGCAGACATTTGTCTCTACAGTTGCTTCAGGATTAATCCACAGACAATGACCTGAACTCCTGCTTGACTCATAGTGAAGATCCATAAAGTTTCCTTTTATTACAGTGATAAGTAACACATTGCTGCTGTGCTTATTTTTTTAGAATTAGAACAAGACATTGTTGTTGTTACTAAATATTTCAGTACTTTACCTAAAAATAAAAAACTAAAGGGAACTTCAATGAACATCTATTTTGGGATCATACACTATGATTTAATAAATTAGAAAATATAAAAAATAAGATTATTATTAATATTGAGATATTAATCTATTTTTATGTGACAAATGGCTTATTACAGGGTGTAAGCCTCAAACTGAGGTCTTTGAGTAATGTGAATTGATAGGAGGGTCTTAACTGTCAATACTCTGTCAACCTTTTCTCACCCTATATATTGTGAGAAGTGATATCCATCTATAATTAAGATTACAGTAGATTTGCATTACTAAGATAAATTACTGTAAAGATTTTTTACACATAGAACGAGGGGAGGTACTGGGGTCACTTTGGACAATAGATTATATGTATACACAAGAATTCATCCTCTCTATTAGTTTGGAAAGCTGAGGACAGATTTCGCTATGAAGAGCAAATGAGCCGAAGGCTTCTAACTCCAAACAACTTAGAGCGAGTGCTACAGAAGACTATTGATCTTGTAATTTTTACAGTATCATTATTTTAGTCTGAAGTACTGGGTGAAGAAGGAGAGGAAGGCAGGAAGGGACTAGTCTTTGGAGACTGATTTAATGGAGTAAATGAGAAGTTCACAGGCAACTTCTGAAGAAAACACAGCACTCTCTGTAGAAGTTGTTAAAGTATTGTTACATTACAAATACTTTTTTGCACATTATAGGGCATGAAACAAGGCTATTTCCTTTCAGTGTGAAACCTAGAGAAGGAAGAATGAAACCCAAAGAAACAGAATCTGGTACATTTATAAGATTCAATATATAGGATATGAAAACCTGTTTGTTCTTCTCTATTAAAAAAATTCCTTGATCCAAAAGTAAATGTAACATACAACAGTCTGAGAGCTGATGTCTGGCATAGATATTCTTAAATCTCTATTTAATGTAGAAGGTCCAGAGATTTCAAAAAGGGCCCTAAGTATCTTAAGGAAATGCTTGTAGGTAAAATTTCACCTGAAAAGCTGAAAATTACTTTTGTGCTCAGAAACTTGTTTGGTTTTCCTCCAGCTGGTCTTAAAAAAGATACTACATTGTATTACAAAAGTTATCTATCTTTTGTCCCTAGCACTGCTGTAATCATGATGGACCAGTACTATAATAATAGAGGAAAGATCTCAAAGTTTACTTGGAATAGGGGGGAAATGGGAGGGACAACATGTTAAATTGAAAGTGTAATCTGTTTTGGAAACAGGCAGGAACATGATTTACATGTAGCTGTTTTTTTATAAGAGAGTAAGACATGAGGCCTCATTTCAGGGGTTATAAATTCTGCTTAAAAAAAAAAAAAAAAAGTACAGTCTTTGTAATTGATGTGTCTGTGTGTGATGAAAAAACCTTCCACACCAACTTCTGAAGGCACCTTGGCTTCCTCTGCTTTAAAGTCTGTCGGAGCTTGGCAGCTAAACAATAGCATTATAAATCTGACAAATTTGACAAGCTCTTTACAGACCTCACTTGCTATTAGCGGAGCTAATGGTAGACAAAAAAAGGAAAAGCATACCATTCACCTCCGTCCAGAGAGCCAATCTGAGGATTTTGGATGACTTGTCCTTCTTCAGATGTGTATTGAAAACTTAGGTAAAGAGTTGAAGGAGGATTGTTTTTTGGTTTGTTATTGTTGTTGGGATTTTTTGTCATTTTTCAGGTTCCTTTTTCTTCCAATAAATAGTAAAATATCTGGAAACTGAGTTGCAGGTTGTTTAAAACCATTTTAGAGTCTCAATATTAGATCAAATCCAGTGCATTGGTTTAGCTAGAATAAATAGGAGGATGATGGTGTATTTTGAAACGTAGAATTCCTCTCTTCTGAAGTATCCTTCCAACCCTTGCCATTCTGTGATTCTGTCCTGTTGTTTTCACAAAAAAAATATACTATTTAGTATGTGATAAAATCTTTACTTAAGTATCTGGAAATTAAACATTTCATCTTTCCCATTTCAAAGACCTCTCTTTAAATGACAAAAAATGTGACCTGCATTAAAAGTATAGGAAAAGGATGAATAATTCAAAAGAACATACATTATTGTTTGAGCCTTAATCAACTATTACCTCTTTTTTATTTTTCCTTTACCAACAGTTCAAAGTTGCTTGATTCAGTACAGATTATTCTTCTTCTGTATTCTGTTCTGCTACAGAACAGGAGAAAAATCCATGTGGCATGTATTTCCAGGTTTGACTCTACTAATGGGTAATAAAGACCTTAGAATGAATGCTTTCAGTTACTGAAATTCAGCTAAGTTTCTATGTAAGATTCAGCTGGGTTTAGATCTTAAGAGGTATATCACCTCTTAAATTAAAATTTTAGTGTGACCTTAAACTTTGAAGTAGAGTTAGCTTTGGTGCTACAGCTCAGTTTTGCCTAACATGGACTTATGCGTCTTTTCAAAAGAATAACTAATAGAATCTTTCCAGCCACACATACTTTTAATATATTTTACTGAAAGATGGTGGCATGACTATGTTTGGAGCCAAACTCATTTTTTTTCAGCTATTTACTTTTAAAACCTCATATTTGTATAGTTCATTTCATCAAGTAGTTGAGGCTTATAGAAAGCTAGCGGCTAGGAGAAACTCCTCCAAATAAAGTACAGGTGGTGTTCTGTGTTAGCCAGAAAATAAGCTTACAAATTTTCTTGCAGACTCTTAGCAGCAGTACTTTTTGGTGACTTCTCTCTCTAGACAAATACAGGTGGGTTTGAGTTGGAAAAGACTGCAGATGGGGGGAGTGGAAGTGTTTTTTGAGCACAGAAGCCTGAATATGTGTGAAGAGAAGTAGAACTTCTATGTGTTTTGAAGAAATATTTCTGGAGAAATTTTTCTATCAGTGGACTACTTATATTGAAAATGAAGTCTGAAAGAACACAAATTGATGTGCATGATGAATAGGGAATACAGAAGGTAATGAAGAAGTCTGAGGAACTGATCAGTGAATCAGACGTAAGCGTCTGCAAATGGGAAAGGAGAAAAAGGGAAGTGTCCTGGTTTTGGCTGGGATAGAGTTAATTTTTTTTTTCCTAGTAGCTGGTATATTGCTATGTTTTGGATTTAGTATGAGAATAATGTTGATAACACACTGATATTTTAGTTGTTGCTAAGTAGTGCTTACACTAGTCAAAGGCTTTTCAGTTTCTTATGCCCTGCCAGTGAGAAGCTGGGAGGGGACAGACCCAGGACAGCTAACCTAAACTGGCCAAAGGAATATTCCATACCATATGGAGTCATATTCAGTATGTGAGTGAATGGTGTCAAAAAGGACTGTAGTGGTTTAACCTGGCAGGCAGCTAAACACCACACAGCCATTCCCTCACTCGCCCATCCCCCAGTGGGAAGGGGAGAGAATAAAAAAAAAAAAAAAAGTAAAATTTGTGGGTTGAGATAAAGATGGTTTAATAAGACAGAAAAGGAAGGGAAAATACAATAATAATAGTAAAAATAATAATAAAGTATACAAAATAAGTGATGCACAATGGAATTGCTCACCATCCACCAAACAATCCCTAGACAGTTCACAAGCAGGGGTCACCACCCCCCAGCCAACTCTGACTAGTTTACTAAAAACAAACTTACCTAAAGGAAAACATTAACATTATTAATCTCCCCTTCAGCAGTTTGAGAAAGAAAAAGCATGTTTCCTTTCCTGTTTTTGTGGTACAAAGGTATGATAAATAGATATATAGCTATATATTGTTGGATTACCCAACTGATTATCCCATATGCAGTTTATATGCATGTGGTGGCAGTGTCATGGGAAAATTTGCAGAGCCATATGATAAACAAGTGTTTAGATGATGCTACAATTTATCACCTTAGCAAGAGATTAAGTACTGTTATACCTTCCATTTGTTGTACATTGAGCACTTTTTAAAGTTGCTTAGACAAGATTTTTCTGCAGTATGTGGACATTTTCAGCATCTTATACTCATCTCAGTCTTTGTAGACGTAATACAAGACACCAAAATTCCTTTGATTTTTGGAACATATATATTACTTAAGCTTAAAACAAAAGAGTGGTGCATGGTCCCTGCAACAATTATTTAAAAATAAGTCACCATATCACTAGATTGAAAGGAAGGAAAAAAAAACACCCATATATCAATGTTTCAGTAAGAAGGCTTGGGAATCTGAAAACCAAATAAGAAAAAAGAAAACCACATGAGAAAGATTAGTTCATTTTTTGTGCCAACAGCTGGAGAAGAGCTGAGGTGGGCAGTCTGATAAACTTGGAACATTATGGAAGTAGTCATGGTTGTGGTTTTGGTTTTTTTTTCCTTCTGATTTTGCAGGAGGTAAGAAATACCTGCCGGTTTTCTTGTTCAGTATTCTGAATTTCAATAAGCAAATAAATAAGTAAATAAGCAAAAGATGGTGTTTCACCAAGAAAACCTGCTTTGTCACTAAATGAAACCAATGTGTCTCCCTGCTCCAGGTCCTGAGCTGTGTCACAAAGGGAAAGGGAACAGCAGAAATAGTACAGAGAAGACTTACAGCTGAATTGTTAATGCACGTCATTAAAACCCTCAAATTTTAAACAGGATTTCATTGTCACATGGTGAACAAGTAATAGACATTGCCTTGGGCATAATTTTAATCATTTTTCATTTGTTCTATATTGTAGATAGAGTCAGGGAACTGGGTCACTTTTAATAGTACATTTGCAGCAGTGGCATAAGTTATTGACTTTGCTTAGTTATTTAGAACATCATGTGCCAGAAAATTCTCTGTATAATGAATGTATATCAATTCCATCACCAATGTGGGAGGTAACGTAATCAGTAGGAGCAGAAAGAATATTACAGATATTGTGGTTTACAAACAGAGCAAAATATTGACATATATATTTTAAAATGTTCAATTTTCCACAACAAAAAATGAAATACAAACAAGTAATTCATGTATCAATAAACACGAACTGTTAAGAACAAGCTACCTACCTTGAAAAGTTATTTTTGTCTACACTTGTGGTCTATTGATTGGCTCATCTGGGTTTTGGTTCAGAAACAGGATTACCTAATGGTGTGAAGTAACTGCTTCAGCTGGCTTTTGTGGGGAAGGTATGGTGGCAGAGGTTTTCTAAATGGATATTATCTTCTTTTTTTCCACAAAGACAGTCTTCTTGGCACAGGTAAAAAGAAAGGAGAATTGGTCTGAAATTTTCTTGCATAAAGCATTTTCATTAAATATAATAACTTATGAAAAAACTTTTTTTTTTTCTGTATAGTATGCAACTTTTACAAACAGAACTTTAGAGAGAATTTCTGGTCAAGGAAAGAGAGAAAAAGGTCAGCTAGTGTCTTCAAAGATGGCAACAGTGGGGAGCTCCCTTAAGGTATAACAACAAAACTACCTCTTTGTATGCTAATTAAATAAGCATTTGAAGAGAGAGCTGAACTTTAGTATTATGCCTTTGATGTAGCTATTCATGTCTCTGTACTATGGAGTAAAAATGGTTACCTTAATTAATATGAACTTAATTAAATATATAAAATACCATTAATTAAATTTTCTGAGTGGGACTCTTGTCAATGGGAGAGAGAAACAGAATCTCTCTTTTCTCTCTGCAGGCTAGTAAACTACCCAGGGTTTAATGCAGTTACTTATTCCTTGTAAGATACTTACTTAAGGTATGAGAAAAAATGCAGTTTAGTTCCCGGTGTGAAGACAAAAGGTTTGACTTCCACTCTGGTTCATCAGGACTCTGACAAAACAAAGAGAAGTTGTATAAAGTGTCACCCTCCTTTCCACCACCGCCTCTTTAGGGGAATTTTTTTAAGAGATCTTGATTTCATACCAATGGAAACTGAAGGAAAAAAATGAATTCCGGATGTTCTGTAGGATGAGAAAATGTCTTCTATTTATCTCTAAGAGTAAGTCTTCTGAGCTCTCCAAAATGAGTGAAAATTATTATTCTGCGTCCTGCGTAGCATTTCCTTACCATTCTTGTATGTATAGGTGTTGCAAAATGACAATATCTATTTTTAATAGGATAGTTCTAATTTTGGGTTTGAAAGGAAAGGAGACCCATTCTACTTCTCAATCAATGCAGGACACAACGTAAAAGTCAAATCATCTGGTTGTTATCACAGCTTCATGATCAACAAAAGCAATCATTACTATCAGCTATAGTTAGCCCAAGAAAGGGGAGTGAACAAAAGGCAGAAACTAATACAATTAGAAAAAAATTGACATAATTGATGTTTTACTCTACCAGGCAAATGCATTCAATTAAACAGTTAATTTAGTGTAATCAGTTGTAAGCATCTCTGTTTATGGAAACCTCAGTAGCTACTAATTTACTTTTGCTTTAGGGCATTTGTTTATGAGGTATTAATTTTATGTAGAGATAAGAAGTGATATAGAATTTCTATACGCAGCTGTGTAACAGAGACATAAGGCTTCATACAAAAAGCCCTCATACTTTTACAACACTCATCTGAAGTAGATTGCTTAAGTGCTGACTATACTAGAGATTTTTGAGAGATTTTTAATGTTTCCAGTGCTACAGAAATAACATGAAGTTACTATGTTGACATGTGTTTCAGAAGTCTTTCTAGTACTCATGACTTTAAATAAATCTTTTCAGTACCTTCAGTCACACCCATACAAACAAAAATAATACTTCCCATGGACATATAAATCATGTTCTTTAGGTTTACTTAACTATTTCTTTCCAAATATATTGCTATTTTTCTACTATTCTTCCTCTTTCTTCACTTGATTGATGAAATATATTTAATGTACCAGAAAGAAGGGAGTAGGAATAAAGGGCAGGTCTCATATCTGAGGAATATCACTATCAGAGTTCCAAAGGGGTTGAAAGAGGTGAGAAATAAAGTGACAAAATTTGCTGATGGTATTAAGTTACTGAGGAGTCTAAGGACAAATGCTGACTATGAAAAATTGTCAAGACACCTTATAATACTGAGTGGCTAGGCAATAAATGGTAGATGAAATTCAGTGTGTATAAATGTGATACACATGGGGAAGAGCAATCCTAATTTTACATATGAATAATATGTAAAGCTCTAAGCTCACTGTTACTACTCAGAAGCAAGACCTTGATGTTATGGAATAAAATTCTATGAAAATGTCAGCTCAATGCACAGTAGCACTCAAAAAAGAAAATCAAATATTATGACTTAGCAAGGCTTTATAAAGAAAAATACAGAGAACACTATCGATATACTGTAGAATTCCTAGTTTGCCCATACCTGGAATATGAAAGTATGGGAATTCCCCTTATCCTGATTCCTTCACCTCTAAAAGAGGATAACTGAACTGGAAAATGTTAAGAGAAAGCTGACAAATATACATGACCAAAGGTAAAGAATGTCTTCTATATGAGGAAAGACTTAATAGGCTAGGACTAGTAAAAGAGATACCTTGGTATTACAGAGGATAGATGAAGGTCTACAAAATCATAAGTGGCCTTAGAAAATAAGGATTAGTTGTTCACGTTCCCTTCCAATGCAAGCAGTGAGACTCAAAAGAAACTAGTCAGAGCCAATTCAAAATATACAAGCAGTGATTCTTCACATAGCAGAAAACAGGTCTGTGCAACTTATTACAACAGCGTAACATGGACATTTAAATTAATGACGGTTGCAGGCAAGACTGGACAAATACGTGTAAGAGTAATCCACAGAGACTAAATGATTAGACTACTCCTGGTCTGGGAGAACTTACCAAAATGAAAATAGTTGGAGGCAAAGAACATTTTTACCAGAAACATCAGGTATCCCTGTATATTCTTGTTCTTTCTTTGGCATCCTTTGTTAGCTATTACTGGGGAAACACATGGGACTGGATAGACACTTTGTCTGATCCAGTGTCATTCCTAAGTTTTTCTTAAAAACACTGAAGTCTATTGTTTGATAGTTTGTGCCATCCTTGAATTTTTAGTTCAGCCTAGTAGACGGGGGTTTTAGGTATCTGTTGACTGCAAACCTTTCCTCAGCTTCCAAAAACATGTAATGGGGAGGTGTCTGGCAGTTACATGTAACGTTTAGGCTATTCAAGGCATCTAGGTTTAACAGGATTTAGATGATCAAAGCCAAGATGACTAAACACTGGATTATTTCTTAGCCTGACACAGTTAGTATTTCTCTGTCTCTCTCACCTGTGGAGCCTGGGAGTATTACTGATGGCAGACCATATTCTGAAAATTGTAGTTGCATCCTGACTTTATATGTGTGCAGTATTTTCTATGATGTTTTGTTTTCCAAGGGAAAGAAACCTTGGACATAAAGATTAAAAGGTCATTAAAAAGGATATCAGGAGGTAACCTGTCATACACTTGCTGCACGATCAATGCATAGGTTTGGTCTCTGTTTTGTTTTCCAAAAGATGTCCAGGAAGCTTCAGGACTATTAAAACCAAATTCTGTTCTTTTCTTGATTAGTTCCAATGAAATCATATTGATGTTTTCCATCCACCTAGCAGATATTTGCTATCAATGTCTGATAACACTAGTCATTAAAGACTGAATTTCTAGGCCTCAAGACATCCATTTTAACAGAATGTGGGATGAGAATTGATTTAAGTTATAGAAGCATGAGTTATTGAGAAAAGTTCTATTACACTAGAGCTGCCTTACATTTGGCTTAGAAAACACATGAGTAGCTATGGCAAATATGAGGAGTTAGTACAACCTGTCTCATCAAGAATGTTTGCCTGTCTATTTTTATGTTTAGTATTTCTACTCCAGCATTTGTAAATCTTCTCGGAGATCATTTATTTGGCACACCTGTGACATGCTTCTGCTCAGTGTTCAGTTCATAAAACTGCTTTTGTACTGGCCTGGTGATATAATGCCTGGGATTTTATGTCTTGCTATAAGTTTTATGTTTCAGACTACACAGAGTATCTACCAAATGACTTCTACACATTTTAAGGCATGTAGAGATTCTGCTACATTATAGAAATTAGCTAAGTTTGACCCTATTTGGTCTACACAGATTCAGAGGTTAAAGTGCAATCCCTTCAAAGTGTTATTACCCCTTGCCATAGGCAGAGATCCCACAGTATTCCTTCATTAGCTATCTTTTGTTTGGGAAAGAGCAGGAATATAGAAAAGTTATGTTTACACAGAAATTCTTTCTAGGCTAATATGCATAGTAGATTTCAGGGCTAATATAACAGGCTAAGCATTTGTGTGTTTGTAACTTCTGATGCAGACACCTGATGAGTCACTGCATGCAGCTGGTGGCAGTCAGGTGGGGAAGGTGAGCTCTGTTGCACCTTGGTGGAGCCTGATCCTCAGCTGAGTTTCTGTCTTCCAATTTCCTGCACTTTTATTGAGACTCTTCAGTTTTTTCCTGGAGTCCTTGACTATTGCGCAGGGTTATCTTTAGTTTATGTAATTTCATGCAGCTTGACAACAATTTTTTTTTTTTCAGTCAGATGGACCAAAGTCACACAGCAATGCTTCACAAAGCTGGGTGTTGGCTCACAGGCAGTTGGGCTATGGGTTGTCCTCATCCTGGGTATGGGGTAAACATGTCCCTTCTTTCTGGGTACAGCTGTAATTATAACCTTTCTGAGTTGGCACTACAACCTACATACAGCTTGAATAAAATACATCATACATACAAAAATACACTAAAACCAGACATGTATTCTCAACATATTAAATTCTCAGTGTAAATGTTTTCCTTTGTGAATGGACTTTTGAGCTATTACCTTTTCATGATTAAGGATCATACCTCTTTAGTAGTGATATGCAATCAAGAAGTGATTATAAATCACAGAAGACAGTGTGTTTTCAGAATAAAGTAGAAAACTTTGCTTACAGGATACTTTAGTTAATGTAGTTAAGTGTAGCTTAACTCAGTTTGTCCTTGCAAAGCTGTCTCCCTCTGTTGTCAAGTGGGATTATACTTTTCTCCCTGTCTCAGGTAGACCCTCAACTCTGAATGGCATCAGTAAAAGCTAAATTATTTCCTCAGGTTTTTTTTTTTTCTCTTGATTTCATACTCTTTTAAAAGTTAATGTGCTGTTCTCCACAAACTTATTGTTCTTTGGTGAAATGCTCAGGTATAATTTCCAAGGCTGTCTGCTCATGGCTTGGATGGGAGTACTCTTTGCTGGGTAAAAAACTGGCTGGATATCTAAGCCCAAAGAGTGGTGGTGAATGGAGTTAAATCCAGTTGGTGGCCGCTCACAAGTGCTGTTCCCCAGAGCTCATTACTGGGGGCAGTTTTGTCTGATATTTTTATCAAAGATCTGGACATGGGGATTGAGTGCACCCTAATTAAGTTTGCAGATGACACCAGGTTGGGTGGGAGTGTCGATCTGGTTGAGGGTAGGAAGGCTCTACAGAGGGACCTGGACAGGCTGGATTGATGGGACGAGGCCATTTGTATGAGGTGCAACAAGGCCAGGTGCCAGGTCCTGCACTTGGGTCACAACCCCATGCAATGTTATAGGCTTGGGGATAAGTGGCTGGAAAGCTGCTTTTCAGTGAGGGACCTGGGGGTGTTGGTCAATAGGCAGCTAAATATGAGCCAACAGTGTGCCCAGATGTCCAAGAAGGCCAACAGCATCCTGGCTTGTACCAGGAATAGTGTGGGCAGCAGGACCAGGGAAGAGATTGTCCCCCTGTACATGGCACTGGTGATGATGCACTTCAAATACTGTGTTCAGTTTTGAGCCCCTCACTACAAGAAAGACATTAAGGTTCTGAAGCATGTCCAGAGGAGAGCAACAGAGCTGGTGAGGGGTCTGGAGCACAAGTCTTAAGAGAAGTGGCTGCGGGAACTGGGGTTGTTTAGCCTGGAAAAAAGGACACTGAGGGGAGACCTTACCGCTCTCTACAACTGCCTGAAAGTAGGGTGTAGTGAGGTGGGCGTTATTCTCTTCTCCCAAGCAACAAGTGTTAGGATGAGAGGAAATGGCCTCAAGTTGTGCCAGGGGAGGTTTAGGTTGGGTATTGGGAAAAATTTCTTCAGTGAAATTGTTGTTGAGCATTGGAATGGGCTGCCCAGGGAAGTGGTTGGGTCACCAGCCCTGGAGGTATTTAAAAGATGTGCAGATGTGTCACTTAGGGACATGGTTTAGTGGTAGACTTGACATTGTTAAGTTAACAGTTGGACTTGATGATCTTACAGGTCTTTTTCAACTTAAATGATTCTATAATTCTAAAACCAGACCAGGAATGTATATGCTAAATACTCACATTGCATTTCACATACTCCAAAATAGCGATTAACAAATAGAATTCCATTAAGAAAAGAAAATTACAAGGAGGTGTCATTTGTTTTCTAAATTTTTCATTTGTCTCAGATGTCAGGGAAAGTATGTATCTGTTCAATAAAATTGTTGCTGAGTAAATTCTCAGCTAATGATAGATGAGCATATGCCTGCAGGGTCCAGGCCACGTCATGGTTTGACTTCAAGATTTGGGTACATCTTTCTTTTTTTGTAACATGACTGCACAATTTAATTCCATACTATGTATAAAAACTTACTGGGAAGCTTTTTTTCACACTGTCTGTGTTCAGAAGCACAATAGCTAAGTGTATAGCATCGTTATAGGTTTTGGCAATTTTCTAGCGGGCATAAATAGTTCAGTTTTGATCCTGAAGGTGAATAGGTATCTATGGTTTTAAGAACTCGCTTCTGCTTCCCTGCCATTTTACTGAAAATGTTGTTATAATTAACATTTGTACTAATTGGTGTCGTAATTAAGCCAAAGGTGTTTACAGTGCTTACTATGAGCATTCTGCAGTTTTGGAATTTGAGAGGATTATATTTGACCAATAGTACACATCTTCAATATCTATGAAAAGCTTTACAGTTACAGTAATATTGCAAATAAGAATGAGAAGTGCAAGTATTTCAGTTTACTGAGGCATTACACATGATTTCTTAATTATTGTTTGTTTTAGGAAAATAAATGAACATTATATCTGTAAATTCTTGGTATATATTTCATTTCTAAAAGTCTGATTGAACAGAGAAATAGTATTTTGTCATTTCAATTACTTTATATTTTGCTTGCTCTTTATATATTGCCATATTTTAACTGTGTAGTTTACAAAGATGCATTTTATTTAAATGCATATAGTTTAGATTAGTAAAACACTTAGTAACTAGAAGGATAACCCTTAAATTATTTTATAACCATTAATTGCATTTCTGCTAATAAGAAGATACTAACGGTACATGTAAAAATATGCATAAATTTAACTAAAAGGTAATTTATGTAAACTCAAACCTTCCAAGATAATTTTCTATCCAATTAGAAAAGAAGAAATATTTAATGATACAAAATTCAGCTCTTATTTTGAATTTTTTTGTGTTTTTAAAATGAAGAGAAGGGTAATTGAACTCTAGAAAAGGCTGATCTAATCATTTGTTCCACATCTCTGATTTATCACTGAAGAGAATTTCCTAATTAGCGTTTTGACCTTTATGAAGATAATGTAGTGAATCTTTCATTAGTAGTAGACTGGGCAGGAGTTGTGGATTAAAACACTAACTTTTTCTGATGATACAAAACCTATTTTAAAAAGTTTTTGGAAGTTCCTATATTTAATTAATTTGATGTTTGATTCACAGCAACTCATTTTAGGTTAAACTAGCATTGCTGATAGAATGAAACTTAACAGACCATAGGCAAAATTTCAGTCTGTTTCTTAGGGAAGGTTTTTCAAATCAGATTTCCTATCTCAGTTGGACTGACATTGTTTCTTGTAATACTTTTTGAGATTATTATTAAAATTAAAAACATAAAAAACTACTGAAATGTGTCACCACATACCAAAAGCCTTTGACAACTGTGCCTGTGTCCCACTGAAGACCTCAAGAGTAGCGAGTTCTGTCTTTATATGTACCATACACAGAATAGAGGATGCCAGCTAATTATTTACAGATGATTTCTCTGTGTTTTCATGTTCTATACAAAAATCAACAATGTGCAGTCTGCGTAAACTAATTGTTGCGATGCTAGGTTCTCACAGGCTTCAACCTCATTCAGTATATTTTTCCACAAAAGCACTCTGATGTTTGCTTGGAATCACTTGGAGCTTGGAATGCATGGAACTGTTGGAGTGGGTCCAGAGGAGAGCTACAAAAATGATCCAAGGGCTGGAGCACCTCTCTTATGAGGACAGGCTGAAGGAGTTGGGCTTGTTCAGCCTGGAGAAGAGAAGGCTGCGGGGAGACCTGACTGTGGCCTTTCAGTACTTAAAGGGGGCCTATAGGAAAGACGGGGACAATCTTTTTAGCAGGGCCAGCTGTGTCAGGACAAGGGGTAATGGTTTTAAACTGAAGCAGGGTAGGTTTAGACTGGATATAAGGAAGAAATTCTTTACAATGAGGGTGGTGAAACACTGGAACGGGTTGCCCAGAGAGATAGTGGAGGCCCCATCCCTGGAAACATTGAAGGCCAGGTTGGAGGGGGCTCTGAGCAACCTGATCTAGTTAGCGGTGTCCCTGCTCCTGCAGGGGGGTTGGACTAGATGACCTCTAGGGGTCCCTTCCAACCCAAAACATTCTATGATTCTATGATTCTGTGATTCTATGACTTATTCTGCAAGAATTTTGAGGGGTGGTAGTTTTGAGAACAGTCGACCATTGGAATAACCTCCCCAGGGGAGTGGTTGACTCTTCCACAATGGGTACTTTCAAGACACAGCTGGACAGGGTGCTGTGCCATCTTGTTTACACTGTGCTCTTGCATAGAAAGGTTGGACCAGATGATTCTTGAGGTCCGTTCCAACCTGGTATTCTATGATAGTATATAACAGGTTATTTTTGGACACTACTGTAGGTATAACTCTTGTTATAGTTACTGTTGGACCTTGGTGCTTGGTTTTTGTGCCAGGAGAATATTAACAGTAGTGGAGGCTCTTCAGCTGGCAATACTTGTCTCTACTCTAGTTCGGCAGTGCCTTTAGTCATATTCATTCTTATTCAATGAAGCACATAGGCATTTATGCTTAGGTCATGTTGAACGTAGTGGAATATGTTTGTTTAGGTTGTGGCATTAAGACTTTTTGGCAACCAACATAGTATTCTTTTGTTGCTATAGCCTCAGGAGGCTCTTTGTGTGTATTTTGCCACTCCTGAGAAATAGAGAGGGTCCTGGGAACCACAGACCAGTGAGCCTGACTTCTGTCACAGATAAGATGGCAGATTCTGCAATATGAATTAAGAAGACTGAGTGCATACAAAACCAGTCTGTTGGGAAAGTGACAATATGGTTTCTGTAAAGGGAAGAAATGTCTCAGCCTGCCAAAATCAGGGCAGGACAGGCACAGTGAAACCTCCAAGTTCACAAGTTGTAAGCATTTGTAAAGTCATGAAGCAGCATATAAACTGGATGTGGATTTGCCTTTTGATAACCACAGTACAAAAACTAGGAAGAACTTGATTAAAATAGTGAGATTGATTTGAGACAGATAGTTCACACAACAGACAATAAACTTAGAATCATAGAATCATGCTTTTCATAAAAGAAGAACTTGTGCAACTTGCTGCCACAGGAAATTGTGGGGGGAGATAGCATCAGCAGGTTCAAGGGATTAAAGTCCTGGACAACAGGTCCAGAAATGAATACTAACAGGACTACACAGAAACTTGCTAACAACCCCACCACAATTGTGGCTGACCAGGGAGTATGAGGAGAATAGGCAGCAGAAGATGATTGGTTTTGCATGCTCTGCACATTTCTAAATAACATCTCTTAATGCCAGCTGAAGAGACAAAATAGATGGACCATGCTTCTGATATAGCAGGACATTTCCTACATTCATATTTTACAGGTAGAAATAAACTATTCTTTCCTGAGTAACTCTGCTTTGCTGAGGGCCATTTTGTGCCACCTTCCAGAGAGCACTTATTATTCTAAGAAGCTTCACTGATTTGGGCCTGTAAAAATTCTTTCATTTTGATAGAATATGATACAGATGAGTCCCTGGAGACTTTCTTTCTTCACTTAAAATATAGAAAACCTTACTGAGTTAAAGGAAAAGTGTAATCAGGGCCAAGGCATTTCCAGTTCATCGTTCTTTGTGTGCTTCTAACTCTGTAGTCCTCAGGAAAGTGCAATTCTCTTCTTTCAGTGATGGAACATAATCTGTAGTGCGCATAATCTATAGGCTCGGGCTTCTGATGTATAGAAGAAATTCTGCATATTAAAAAATCACACTGTTTAACATTGGAGCTATGTAGTTGTTAGTCATGAGTTAAGATACTTCTCAAAAGATCTGGGGGCAGTGTGGAGTATGACTTACCTGGTGGGAAATCTATGAGGAAATTGTAGAATCAGCCATCAGTATGTAGCTGGTGTACAAATTCTTTGAAAATTGAAACTACCCAGAGGACTTTTTAATGACCACAGTCATATATCTCATATAAACACTGGTTGCCCTAGCAGCCACACATACTTTTCAGCAAACAACCCAGCACTGACTCCTGATGAAAGAGACACTTCCTGACTACTGATACATCATGCAGCACAATAATTCTTATTTATTTATTTCACAATTACACTTCAGGGAAGAAAGCTAATACCTCTGCAAATATCCAAAGTTCAGGAGACTGTGGGAACTGGTATGTATACTGTGAGTCAAAGTTGTTACTGATTTAGTTGTGGCGTGTATTTTCAATTTATCATGGAGGGTCACATGGTAAGATCCTAATACAATGGCATATTTACTTTTCCTGTCAGTTGACTTGCAGCTAGAAATGTCGTGTTTACTGTTTTATGATAATTATTTACTGATAAAGTAAGAAATATAGTACCCAAAAAATGACAAAATGTGATTGTATGATAAAACAATAGATTTCAGTGAAAACAGAATTGAAGGCCTCATGAAAATTGATCTTCCTTTCTCCATTTCATGTTCCTGTGTGTATAAAAAAGGTTTGTGTTTATGGAGATATCTGAATTCAGATACTGATATTAAATAATCTGGTTAATGTTGGGAAAGGTCTGATATTTAATCATATCTTCTGCCAGTTTTCTTCTCCCAGCTTTTCATCCATTCCTGCATTTTCTAATGGAGATTAGGCTTTTTAGACTTTTAAAGATACAGTTCAGAGAGTCTTTGCCTATTTCTTTCTTCTTCTCACATTCTCTCTTCCCTTTTCACTCACCCATATCCCCACATTGGATAGGTAACTGAACACAGGCTTGATATCTTTAGAATCTGAAAGTAAAGGAAAATACACTATGGAAAAAAATTCACAGTTAGAATAAACAGTAACAGAGTAAACTCTGCTATAACTCATCAGATCAATAAGATAAAAAGAATTAACAATATGATCTTAGAATGTGTTTCTCATAAATTTCTGCTGTAGTTTGGACTTCTTTAGACTGCTGTGAGACCCTTATTTTTTTTAGCAAGAAAGTGGAAGCAACAAAAAAGGATCCTATCTTAAGGTCTGGGCTTTGGAAAAAACTCTTACTGTAGAAAAGTTACACAGAAATAATAACCTATTTCCTTTCTACCTGATAGGCTGCTTCAAGCAGTAGGTAAAAGAGTAACAGTTATTACAAATATATTTGTGTATATGTGTAAGTTTTAGATATGTCATTAAAAATATTTTGAAATGAAGGAATGGAGATTGTTTTTGCAAAACCTGCTTACACTGCCTTCTTTTGCAATGGTTTGTGACTGGTTTCCTCTGAACCTGAAGGAACAGACTGAAAGGAACTCTGAGGAAAGGTTCTGCATTATTATCTCTCTGATAAGGGGAGGTAAAGGCTGCAAATATCATATGTTGTAATGAATGTCAGTAATCCATTTTAGTGGAATCTCAAGCCTGAGAGGAGTGGAGCAAGTTCTGGTAAACAAACTCCAGATGGAGATAGCAGAAAATGTGAAGAGAAATGGCACTCAGAGAGAATACCTCCAAAATGTAATTAAGGGGGCAGAATAGCTCAAATAAGATGAACGAGACCGTATTTTACCTTCAGTCTTGAGACTGTTTTGATGTTTGGGGTTCTTTGAGGTTATGTCTCCAAATAAAATTCAATTGCTGTTTTAGCACTAGCATTTAGATTTGAGTTCTATTGAGACTTAAGTGCTAGTCTTACTTTATGACAGTATTCCTACATCTTCCACTTTTTATTTTTCTGTTGATGAGGTAATACTAATTGACATATGAAACCATGTTCTCCCTCATTACAGTATCAGAATTAGACTGTAAACAGTTGCATTGCACTGGGTGTTTTTTTGACACTGCCAGGTAAGTATGATGAAGATTAGTGAAGTAAGATCTATTAATAGACCATCGAGGAACCTAGCTATTCCTTTTAACCCTGTATATTTGCACTTCATTGTTTATTTTCCTCTTTGCAACCCTGCTTGATCACTGTTGTACTTGCAGCTATAGCGTATGAAACATGTGCAGCTGAGCTCAAAAAAACCAAATAGACAAGTTCATGGATGTAGAACCCATTGAAAGCTATTAAACACAAAAATAACACACCTGACTCAGGAAGTGTCTAAGCCTCAGGGTGGCTGAAGGCACAGCTTACAGTAGTAAATACTTTCTCTTGCTCACACTCTTCCTTAAGTATGTATTATTGACCATGGGATTAGAATTTTGACCCCCTATGTCTATTCCAAAAGTAGACAAAAATCACCCCAAAATATGCACTCAGCTGAAAAAACTAGGGTGGAGTTACTGAAGGTGAACTTTGTAGACTTGAGGGCTTAGGAAGAGGCAGAACCATTTGAAATAATTTTCCTTCTGATCATGGTACTTCTGAATAAATAAAAATGCAGTCTCTGTGGCAAGTAACATTTTTTTCCAGTGAGCAACTGACTGATTTACTGATGTTGTACCATCTTTCACCAGCAGTGACATGGCATGGATGTAATACAGAGGAAAAGTAATTTTGTGCACTTTGAGACACTCTGAGCTAGACTTTATTGGAATGTATCCTACTCAAAAAAAATATTTTATCCATAGATCTAATTTATTTCAATTTATTTAATAATCAGGTGAATATTAGAAAAAAGAAACACTCCAAAACCCAAACCTCAAACCAAATGGAAACACACACACCCCACATAATAATTTAAAAAAAAGCAAAATATTAGGTCCTAGCAAAATCTAAAACCTCATTCTGCAACATTTGGATTTTCATTTTCATCTGCAGACTAAGCAGGATCACAGCTGTTTCGGAAGATAGGATCTACAATCAGCACAATCTTGCTAAATTAGATAAATGGATTGAATTCTGAAAAATTAGCAGACATGCAGAAGAAAGTGTGATGGTTTAAGTAATAGGTTAGTCAAATGCACAAAGGAAGATGCACAGAAGAAAAGTTGTCTAAATAGCTGTATCACAGAGTAACATTCAGGGGTTAAAATGAATGAAGACGTTTACTCAGATATGATGCATTAAGATTATCACATAAGAAAATGAAGGAAGATTGCTCTGATCTATTACTAGCTCAGCCAGAAGCTAGGTATTTGATATAAGTTTTCTGAAAGAAAAAAAAAAAATCAGTTCAATACATGTCAGAAGACACCTGAAATATTAGAAATCTTGGAAAATAGAATGATAGAATAGTCTGGGTTGGAAGGGACCTTTAAAGGTCATCTAGTCCAACCCCCCTGCAGTGAGCAGGGACATCTCCAACTAGAACTGGTTGCTCAGAGCCCTGGCCAGACTGATCTTGAACCATCTTTGTGATGGGTTTATGCCACAAACTAAACCCTAGCTCTAAATCTCCATTTACATCCAGAATCTGAATTTATCTATAGATTTCAACTTTATTTGTATCTAAAATATAAGAGAGTGTCCTGTATTTACCATGCTGGATTTGGTATGGAGAAAGCAAGACAGAAAATGAGAAAGCAAAATGTTTTTTCCCCATTAATAAATGTATAGACTTAAAAAAGGCGGGGGGGGGGCAATATGAGTTCAAAGGGTATGGAAAGTGAATACTGAGTTCTGATTTTGTTGAAATATCTGATAAGTTTGAAAATGCAAGACTTCTGAGGAAGTTAAGGACTTTGTGATTTTGTGATTGCTTTGTCTTAAAATAGCAAAAATAGTACAATTCTCTCTTTTATTTGGATTGTGTGTTTAATAAAAGCTAGTGTGAGAGGTGGAAGGCCAATGAATTAGAGACAACACTGTAATCGTGTCCTTGGTGCCTCATCTTACGAGGAGCGGCTGAGGGAACTGGGGTTGTTCAGTCTGGAGATGAGGATGCTCTACAACTACCTGAAAGGAGGCTGTAGCGAGGTGGTACTCTTCTCTCTGGTAACGGACGATAGGACGAGGGGGAATGGATTGAAGCTGCGCCAGGGCAGGTTTAGGCTAGACATTAGGAAAAA
>NW_009260028.1:2442337-2473966 GCF_000687185.1 Egretta garzetta | reverse complement strand
TTTTTTTTTTTTTTTTTTTTTTTTTGGCCTGAACTCTCCTGTGTGAATAAATGGGAAACCAACATTCTGATGGATTTTATAGATTATTTAAACAGACTTAATGGGATTCCCTTATATAACAAAAAAAAAAAAAAAAGTAATGAGATGAAGATACTGTACAATATAATTAAATAGAAATAATATTTAATCAATAAAATGTCATTGCTGTAATGGTTATTTGTTCTGAAATAATACACTCTGAAAAAAAACTGGGTATAGTGTATGAGGGACTGTCTGCAGCCTTTTGAGCAGTTAGGGAAATTAATATCAAAAATTCATTTGTACTGAAAGTGAACCCCCCAACACTTTTGTGTCATAAAATATGCACTTTTTAAAGAGCAAGTACTTAACTAATAAGGTTCATGGTCTTGAAGCCAGCTTTATGATGTTCTTTCTCTAAAGAACAACTTAATTAAATATCAAAATGTCACCTGCAGTGAATAAAATCCTTAAATACTTAAGACAGAGCTATGTGTTACCTGCAGAACTGAAAGGCAGTGATACTTATATTCTACTTTGTTTGTTTAGAGACGAAGAGGAAAAGTCACAATACTTGTTTACCATCAGAGAAAACCTGTTGTCTAACCTAAGATCTGAGTCATTATCCACTCATGGAAGAATGTCTGTGGAGTTCACTGAGTTTTGGATGTAATTTCAGGGGGGTTGTTTTAGCAAAAAATATGGGATAATGTCCAGAAATTAATGTTATTAATGATTAATATTATTAAGGAAATTTATAAGACTATGCAGAAAATTACTTTGAATATACCCAAAGTTACACTTTTTTAGCCAATAATGATAAACCCAGTAGGGGAAGGAAGTCACCTCTTCCTCTGCTAAACCCTTGCTATGACTAGATGGGGGTTTTTTTGATTACAATAAATAATCAACATTAGGGTCTGTTACTGGACATTGAAAGAACTGCAGGATATCAAATGATTGTGGCGGATACTGGTGACACTGTAGTTCTACAGTAAATCAACACAAAAACTATTCAAGCAGCAGAAGCAGTGAACTAACATGTTTTCTCTTATGCTTTAAAAAACTAAATCTTGAAATCTTACTTTATTCATCTGAGGGGTCAGGGGGAATCCAGATAACATTCCACCAAGGGCAGTAGTCTCATTATGCATGTCCAGTAAACAAACCACAGTATCCCCCTCCCATTATTTTGTACAAAGAAGGTAGCCGACTCTTAGGGTTGTTGAATACTGTAAATTCTTTAGAAACAAGTCAAACAGTATTTGCTCTTCAATCTTGAGATGGGCTCTAGTGTCAAAACTTGCAGAAATCAGATCTCTGGCTCAATAGACCCTCAAGATATATTTTAATAAAACAAAGAACTTTATAATAAAACAGAATAAGAATGTAATTTTAAATGCATATTAAATTTTCTGCCACTTCAAACAAATGCTGACATTTTTAATCTTATTCACATTTTCTGTGTATATTAATTATAGATGTAATTTAACAGCCACTAGATATAGAGTCCAATAGAATTTTGGTTGGGCTATGAGTGTACAAGAGGTTTCACTGTTAATTAGAGGACTTAAAATAAAATATTAATATTTTTAGAGATCAAGAATGTTTTTCTCCCTCTTTAAAACAGTTCTAGCCTTTTTAATATTTTTTTTTTATCTTTTTGAAACTTTCTAGATAAAAGCCACATTTCAGACCAAAACCTGTGGCTTAGTTTTTACATATCTGAGGAGGAAACATCAAGTTCTAGCAACACATCTGTAAACATTTAAATTACCATTCCACATACTGTAGCAGGAGTGTGGGGACTGGTGCATCTGGTGCTGAGCATCAAGGTCTCAAGGTCTCCCCTGTGGCAGAGAGAGCAATGCCTCCTTACCACAGCTATGTAATTCAGTACAAATGATACCCTAAGGGTCAAAAATACCCCAAATGTAAAATGGCTTACATGCATAAGATTTAGGCCTTATTGTCTAGCTTGCTGTTACTTTGCTAAAATTAGTATTGTCTAGCTTGCTGTTGCTTTGCTAAAATTAGTATTGTCTAGCTTGCGGTTGCTTTGTTAAAGTCAGTAGTGTCTAGCTTGGATTTTTTTGTTCTTCTTAAAGTCTGTAGTATAGTTACTTAGTGAATTTAGAACCCTATTCAAGGACGGGGAGAACCGGGAGGGGATGAAGCAAGAAGATAATAACGGTTTGCCAAGGTTGCCAGACTAGAAGGAATGAGAACTAATTGATGTAGAAAGATTTGTGGCTCCTTACAAAGGACAGTTTTTTGATAAGAACCAGGTATTTACCTCAAGAGCTGGTCTACACCGACCCTGCAGTTTGGGCAAGAGCCAAGGAGCAACTGAGTCTGCGCAAGAACAAGGGGTTACTAGCGGTGACGAAGAGGAGCCATCAGCCTTCATCCCCACGACCCCTGACAACCACCACAAGGAGGCACTGAGCAGGCGCAGTGGGGAGGGAAATGACCTCATGAAACTGATTTTAATATGAAGCGGAGACAGGTTATGCATATGTATAGGCATATCGGAAAACTTCATACATATGTAATACTTTGCTACATATAAACGGGCAAGTTGCTGCTTGATGGGATGCACGTTAGGTGGAGCGATCCCCCGTGCATCCGGCGCGGTGAATAAAGAATGCCTGCCTTCTAACACTACATTGGTGTTACGAGGTTCATTCTTCCCGATTTCGGTGACACAACTGGCCTGTAACAAGACATGAGTGGAAAAGTAAAAGTCCATTAAATCATCCCAGGATCTAGGTGAGGAGGAGGCAGACATGACGCAGTCTTGAGGCCAGGATTGGAAGATAGAGGATGTGCTTCCTTCTGATATTTTTTTAAAATACATTTTGTCCTGTCATTTGCATTGTTTTACTGCAGCTGCTATATGGATACACCTCCGACAGATTTTCTGTGGCCTTCCTATTTTTTGTTTTTCATTTTTCTTCCAGTCTAGAAATTTAATTTACATGTGGGCAGGCTTAAACAGTGTTCCCAAATCCATTGTGTGTTCTGGATCAGCTGGAACTGAACAGGCAGGAGCAAAGACTGATATCCTCACAGAGAAGCTTTGCTCAACAACTTGAAATGCCCCTAAATCTGCTTACTTTCCCCTGCTATCAGAAGCATGTGAACCACATTCCTCTGCTAATCAACTGCAAACTATATGTTGATTTCATTAGTCATAAGACTGGACCCATAAAGTTAAAATGTGGGTGGAGCATTCAGTGAAATTACCTGTCAAAATCTATCTGTAAACAATCATTCTCTCTGCAGGGTGAATTTGAAACCCTTAGGCATGATTAAATAGATTGAGCTCTTCTCTTGGTTTTCATGCTGCCTTTTTAAACTTCCCAGCAATTGCTTTATTTAGAGCTTGTGGCTTGGCACAAAGTACCTTTTTATTCTGTACTAAAAATAATTTAATACAAACAGTGTCTAAGGAAGGAGAAACTAAATTTTCTTTTTGATGGTTGACTCTTCACAATGAATTACAAAAGAAGTTAATAGTGTCAGAACACATATGCAGAATCTTTAAAATGAACCCACCCAACTTGTCTTTTTCTTTTTAGTTGGTATTCTTTCCTCCCCATCAGTTTTGGGTTGTTGTTTTTTTTTTTTTTTTTGGTTTTTGGTTTGTTTTTTTTTTTGCAAATCCTCAAACTGTCAATATTTTAATGAGGCTGTTTATAGCTAAAGGAAAGCACAGATTAGATCAGATACCGCAGGGAGTTTATAAAGTCAAAGCTTACCCTTTCGTAAGTCTAATTCTGTTAAGTTGTGCTGAAAGCAGGGTTCCAGTTAAATAAAAATATTGACTTATTTTTAAGGCACAGCATTTCCTATCTATTTTACATAAATCTTTTAAGCATTTTCTGTTATTGATATTGTATTGATTTCTATAAAGGATATCATGTAAACATTTTACTGAAAACTTTTGTTTAGGTTTTGTTTATTGACAAAGGGTACACAAACGTCCCCTGGCTGAGAATACACTGTTTAAAAGAATGATGAAATTTATATTTGTAGCAGATTAGTAGAGCTTCTCAGTATTTTCAGAAGTGAAATAGTAAATCAATTATTTCATCACTTTCATTCTTATTAGTGTCAATGTGTTTCTAGGTTTCATCTGCATCTTCTTAAATGAGGAGCCCTCATTTCTTATAACTAATTTTAAATACACACTAAGAGAATCACAGGAAGTCCTCTTCTTTGTAATAAGACTGGTTTTCTTAAATGGATTTTTACAGTCACAAACTTTAAAATAGTTATTTGAAAATTTTGGATTAGTCATTCAGGACCATGAAAAAATAATATGGTAAAGTGCATAAAATACTCAGTGTTAATAAAGTGAGAGAAGAGGTTAAGGGAATCTTAGTAAATAAGGTGCTGCGTAATCATAGAATCATAGAATGTTTTGGGTTGGAAGGGACCCCTAGAGGTCATCTAGTCCAACCCCCCTGCAGGAGCAGGGACACCGCTAACTAGATCAGGTTGCTCAGAGCCCCGTCCAACCTGGCCTTGAATGCTTCCAGGGATGGCGCCATAATAATTGTCTAGATTGCTGCGTAGCCCAGAGAATCAAATTGATAGATAGTGCTCAAATTTTTTGCTAACTATTGTGCAAACTAACTGACAAAGGAAGATTTGTGGCTCCTTAGGAAGGACAGTTCTTGATAACAACCAGGAATTTGCCTTAAGAACTGGCTTAAACCGACCCTGCAGTTTGGGCAATAGCAAAGAAGCAACTGAGTCTGCGCAAGAACAAGGGGTTACTAGCGGTGACGAAGAGGAGCCATCAGCCTTCATCCCCACGACCCCCGACAACCACCACAAGGAGGCACTGAGCAAGCGCAGTCGGGAGGGACTTATAGAAATGACCTCATGAAACTGATTTTAATATGAAGCGGGGACAGGTTATGCATATGTGGTTGAAAATCAATTGTATTATATCATTTAGTAGTATTTTAACAAAAAGTAGAGACAGAAAAGACTGTTAAAAAAGTATTCAGGAAAAGGGAAGACATAGTAAAAAAACCCCTCTTATCACTCTTTTCTGTTATTTTGCAGTGTATTTCCAATTTCTCTTCTACCTTTCCTTAAATTGAAATAAATTAGGTGTTTGTGTATATAAAATTAGACTTATAAGGTGAAATAGGCTTTCTGCCACCATTCTCAGCCAATTAGTTAACTAAACATATTACAAAAGGATATGCTTGTGGAAAACATTTCATATTTCACAGTGCATCTTTTGAAGAGTTTCAATGCCAATTAGATGTTTCATCTTTTTTTTTTTTCAAAAATTTTAATCACTTCAGGATCTGAAGTAAGATAATTTTTGACTCCTTTTAATACAAGGAATATTTTTACATTCGTTGTTCATGTTTGAAATCTATGAGAACTTTTTAATTTATTGTCAATGTAACTACATGTTATGCTTTGTGTTTTGTGTTTTGTTTTTTTTTTTAATCAAAATCCTTATAAAATCTCTGTCTTAAGAGAGTTTCCTTCTAGAAGTACCCTAGATAATTACCTGTAAAACCAGTGAAATCAGTAGACTGATTAGGGAAATTAGCCAGGCTGGATCCCAGAAACCACAGTTCTCAATTCATCTCCTTTAGGGATCCAGCAGGATCCTTCCCACCAAAACACTTCTCAGTTGTAGCTTGAAAGTATCACGTTTGCTTTATGACTTTTCTGCGACTGAGTTTGACCAACAGTTGTAACAATAAATTGACAACACAATGGGCATATGAACATTTAAAAATTACAGATGTAGGAAGCATATTTCATGCAGAATGTAAACTGGTGATAGTAATTTTCAGCAATCATTGGAACTGCTTAAAATCAAACTATGTGCAGAATGAAATTATGTGTAGTTTAATATACTATTTTTCACTTAAGCCATCATATTAGCTGCCTGAAAACCTTGACTATTCCCAATACTTTGTTTTATCCAAGAACCCCCTGATAAAAAATTCATGCAATCCTATATCAAATCAGTAGGCTTGTGGCAGATTCTTTTTTTTTTTTTTAATTCTGTGTATTGGATGGCTAAGGGAGAAGCATTAGGAAACTTTTCCAAAGCCATAAAAAAAAGCTTTTATGATTTTTTGGGCGACTTTACTCATGACCACCAAATATTTCACTAGTAAGAAGGGATAATTATCCTCTCAGTTATCTATGCCTCCTTCACTTTTTTTCATATTTACTATATAGGCAATTCATTTATTCACTGGTTGTTATTTTCTTTTTGTAAGGTCATGTTTCATGTTAAATTGCTGAAGTCACTCAACCAAATCAAACATAGCTCTACCAAGCTGTTCAGAGGATCAATGTTGTAATGCACCTAGCTTGACAGCATTAAGCCCTTTCTCTGTAATACCAAGAGTTTGACTTCCCTTTACAAATTCCAAGTTATGAAAAATGACATGTTTCAATATTGTAAATCAGTAACAGTGCACTGAGGACCTTTGTCTTTAATGGTCGAGACAAGAAAGTGAAAGGCATTGGGTGTTATAAAGTGCTTCACCTAATTCCAACCTAGCAGTTTGCAAATAAAATTAGTTGCCCTCTGCTTGCTTTCCTGACACCTCAAGTCCCATAAAACACTGGGGGAAGGGTGGGGCAAAAAGGTAAAACATTGATTTATGGCAGTAACTGTCAGAACTGTGTAGAAGGAATAGAAGAGTTCTCTCTATGTATACTGTGCATCTTGATGAAGCAATAAATAAGGAGTGAAAGATTCCTGATAAATTGAGTTGTACAGCTACTACAAAAACAGGGTTAAGTGAACATTTGTTTCAGTTCTGCACAGCTGTTTCTGCAGATCACGTTCCTGCTCCTTAATATTCATTGCTAGCAAACACTCATGCAGAGAAGTTTTTGTTCAACATGAATATTTAGGAAATTACTGTTCTATGTATGAATATTTAGTTTTGCATGCAAAAACCCCAGCATTCATGAACAATTTTATGGGTTTGTTATTTCATCATTTACTGTTCTTCTCATTCATAAGTTTCATTCCTTTAGTCAAAAAACAACAAAACTATATCTTTTTGCTAATCACATGCCAAAAAATATGCAATAGGTTAATCTTTGTCTAATCTTTTCAAAACATTGTTTACAGCAAACTTAGTCAGAAACCTAAGATTTTTGCTTTTGAAAGCAAATGGTTGAAAAATACAAAATTTCATTTCAATAAATTCAATACATTTACTTTAACACTGAATGACATGCACAGGGATATAAAAATGAGGATTTTTTTTTTTTTTTAGAGAGAGAGCGCTTACAAGGACAAAGGTAAGCATAATAAAGTTCAGTTAACCTATTTAATCCCTTTAAAATGCAGAGATTCTAGATTTAGTGTGAAGAAACACCTTAAAGGTCAGATATTGATGTTAACTACCGATCAATAAAATTACTAGATTCTTCTCCCAGGGAAGTGGGAATTTTCATGAAAAAATAACTAAGAAATAATGTAGAGAATTATTATGCCAATTGATATCAATGGATGGAAAAATGAATCTAAACTCTTTCTTTCCTCACTGTTTAAAACATATATTGCAAAGATAATTTTAGGAATGTCTTTAGATTGGGCTATTAGGCACCTAATATTCATAATTATGGTTTGTTGGTTTTCCAGGGTCACCTGCTCCAAGCTCAAGAACAGTCCATCCCTGTGTGCAAGAAGCCAAAAAAGGTGGCAGGAGGCCTGCATAGATGAAAAGTAGCTCCTGACAAAACTCAGAGGAAGGAAGCATAGAATAAGTGGAAACAGGGACAGGTGATCCAGGAGGAATATAGAGACACTGTCCAACCATGAAGGGATGGGGTTAAGCAAACTAAAGTTCCTAGTGGTGTATCTCACAGATTGATACTGGGGCCAGTATCATTTAACATCTCAATTAATGACCTGGTTTATGGGACAGAGTCCACCCTTAGCATGTCTACAGAAAACTGGGAGACGTGGTCGATAGACCAGAAGGTTAGGCTGCTCTTCACAAGAAATTTGACAGGCTGGAAAAATGGGCTGACAGGAATCTCGTGAAATTCAACAAAGGGAAATGCAAACTCCTGTACCTGGGCTTCTCATGGACATCAAGTTGACTGTGATCCAGCAGTGATAAATAAGGTCAACAGACTCCTGAACTCCTTTAGACAGAGTATCGCCAGCAGGTTGAGAGAGGTAATCCTTCCCCTCTGCTCAGCCCTGATGACACACATCTAGTGTGCTGGGTTCAGTGTTGGGCTGCTCTGTATAAGAGACAGGGAGTTGCTGGAGTGACTCTAGTACATGGCTACAAGATGATTTAGGCTCAGAGCATGTGACACATGAGGAGCGCAGAAGGCTTAGGGAGGATTTTATCATAATGCATAAATACCTGACAGGGGAAGTAAAGAAGAGGAAACCAGACTCTTCCCTGTGGTGGTGCCCAGTGACAGTACAAAAGGTAATGGGCACTCACTGATATTCATTTATACATAAGAAAACAGTTTTTAGCTGTGAAGGTGATCAAACAGTGGAGCAGGTTGCTCAGAGAGGCTGTGGAGTCTCTATCTTTGGAGATATTGAAAACCCAAATGGAGCAACCTTCTTTCTCTGACCCTGCTTTGAGGACGGGTTTGGGCTAGATGGTCTCCAGAAGTACCTTGTACCTTGCAACCTCAGCAATGTTGAAAGAACAATGTATTTTGCTCTCATAAGAATCAATCATCACTTCAGTTGCTAAAGCTTGGCTAGTCTGACAAGTTTAAGACATGAGAGGGATGATTTGAAGCTTTATCTGTCCTTCACGCTAAACATTACATTAATACAGATTTAGATTAATTTTAATAAAAGTAATTAACTCCCCCATTAGAGTGAGGAAGATCCAGCATCAGTCTCAGTGACAAGACTGTGCAGCAGTGGATGTTCCTGCTATGCGAATTTATGCTAATAAAAAGTGATGCTGAACGTCCCTGTAAGTCCTCCTTTTTCTGGACTTGATGTCCTTATCTCCCAACACACTGATGGGTTTGACGCTCCCTCCTCTCATTTTTGTGGTGCGTTCTCCTGAAACAGGGGCACAACAATACTAAATGACACATAAAATAAACCTCTCCAAGCCAGCAACCAACTATCCATTTACTATTATTTTACCTTATCAATTGTTTCTAATACCTTACTTGTAACAAATAGATTGAACATTTCTATTTCTCTACTACTTCTTCCAAAAGGCTACTCTTTCCCAAACATGCAACCAAGAGAAGGGGATTAACAAGTTTTTGGCTTTGTGAATATTGTCACTGTCAGGATTTGCCTCCTATATTTCAGCTACAGTAGTACCAGGAATAGGAAAGCAGAAAGTTCTAATACATATCTCAAACTGTGTAGATGCCTTTATGAGTAGGCAACTTCCCTGACAGTGATAAACACTGGTAGATTTTGATATAATGAAAAACATAGTAAGGTTTATCTGCCTGTCTTTTTTTAACAAATACTTTAAAAAGTTCTCAATTTCTCTCCCAATTTTAGGTCATATAAGATTTTCAGATGAGTAAACCTAGTGACCTAGTTTGGTATTCACATTAATTACAAAAGTTTTCATATTTGACATGATAGGTACATATGAACATATGGGCTATGGATATACGCACGTGCATTAAATACTCCATTGTACTCAGATTTTTATACAATAAAACCCATACAAACCTTGCATTTCAAATTACTGAAGATGTGCTATTACTGTATGAGTAGTTACCCAATGGAGTATTACTGTCAGCAATATTAACTTGTTTGATTTCCTGGTCATTCTGTTCCTTTTGTTTTGAACCATGATAGTTGCTGTAGATTGACCAGCTAATGCTGCAGGGTGACTGCTGTTATCTGTCAGGAGTTAGTAGCTTTGACATCCTGTTTTGATACACCACTCTAAAAGGAAAAAAAAAATCCAGGAATGAAATAATCTTAAAAAATAACTGATGAAACAAGGAAAGAAAATGAAATGGCATGAATCTATCCTTCAGCTAAAAATAGAACCGAGAGACAAGAATGAAACATAAGCAGTCCAATTTTGCAACAGTTTCTAGTTTTATAGATGTTCATGATCTATTTTTTTCCCTCTGGCTTACTGTTCCATGTGAAAGCTGGACCCTATAGAATAGAATATGTTGCCTGCTCTATCACATTTATAAATAATGAAAAATAACATGACAAGGATTATTAAGCAGCATAAAGCAAATAAAACAATGGAAGCAGAAATAACAAGGTGCCAACACTCTTCCTAAACAGTTATTTCTATGAATTATGCTGGTATAGCTCAGTACATCTTTACTCAGTAACAGGCAGAGACTAATAAAGTAGCTGTTTGAGCTTTTACTTTTGCTAAATGGTTTCCTGGACAGAGCAAGAGTGTCAAAATAATAATAATAATAATAATAATAATAATAATAAATTCACCATGAAATTTAAGCATGGTTCAAGTTTATATATAAGTAATGGCTGTGTGAGGTATAAGTAGTTTTCAGTTGGCTGAACATCTTGGGATGTGTGTGCTCTTGTCACATTATTAGCTTTCCCAAGACACATAAAGTCCCTTCTTTTTTTGCCAGGCACATTTAATATGTTGCACTGAATTCCCATTATATGAAAAATGTATATATAAGGTGGATTAATCTAATTTATTATGGATCAAAATAATAATAATAATAATAATAATAATAATAATAGTAGTAGTAGTAGTAGTAGTAATCATAATAATAATAATAATAGAAAAACCTTACATTCTTTCTCCTTAAACTGAAATCCTGTTCTTTTTATGACACTCTGAAATATTTATTTAGTTGACTTCAACATATGATATGCAAATATATTTCAGAATGCTACTTACAATATTCAATTTATTTAAATAGCTGTTCAAATAAAAATGTTAATCAAGAGAGGATTGTAATCCCCTCCAAATCAAAGCTGTAGAAAAATTCTAGAATAAAAAAATAATAATTTACTACCATCCCCCTGAAAAGCATGGGGAAAAAAATAAATTGCCTGCAGAAATGTTAAAGTGAATTTGTCAGCTTTTTCCCATAGCAGTATTCATGGAAGAAATCTCCTTGAATATGCAATCCAGTCATCTGCTGATGTGCTTGCCCTGTTAGCCCCTTCTTCTTCTTTTAAGCTGCTGTGTCTCACTTTATAGTGATACCCTCTCAACATTTAATTCCTGATTTAGAAGTGTCTATTCCATCTCATGTTCCATCTCTATATCTCATATTCAGGATCTATTGCTCACTTCCCCTCCGCCCTCCCTTTGCAGGCAGCTGTCACACTGACAGTGCAGTCCCTCTCTCTGGAGGTATACGATCAGACTGTCTAGAAAGTCCTTCTATTTAAGCTTGGATCAAGATTAGGTATAGTGGGTGGTCAGAGCCAGCACTGCAAAATTCTTATTGAAGGTTTACTACTAGTACAAAAACAAGGACACTACACATACTTGTCTTTACCCCTGCATTAATATACAGTTGGAGAGGATTTTGTGAGTAGAAAGACGATTAGTGTGTGTCCATACTAGCCTTATGTCAGGTTAAAGGAGGAGGTAGGCATGTTGGCTTGGTAGGGTAAACTCAGTTGGGTAGGGACCAAAAGGACCCAATAGGCATCCAAAGCCAGCAGGGAATCACAGCAGACAGAGCGGGAGTAGGATGCCACAGATGGATTTGTTTCACAAGTCAGCATGTTTGCCTCAATTCACTCTACTGTGTGTTGGCAGTGAACTCCTGAGAAGATTGGAAGAAATCCCACAGTATCTGCTTCATGTCCCAGCTTTCTTAGGTTCAGGGGTCTGCATGAAGTATATTCAATTCAATATAACTACCATGCAACATTGTTATGGTCTCTTGTGAGAGAGTTTTATCCCAGCTCACGTCATGAGCCCTGCTACTAAGTCACACTGCCATTGGCAGCTGGGTCCCTGATTCCTTACAGCAATGTCAGCTGGTCACTGACAGCAGCCAGGCTACATCTCCAGAATCCTGAGGAGATTAATCAATTCTCTCTGCAAATGGATGTAAGAATTAACTAATTTCTTGGTGGTCATGTAAGCCTGTGGGTTACCTTCCTTGTTCATAGGACCATCAACTGCCATTATTATTTCCATTTCTATCATTTACATTTTGGCATTGTTGGTATGGTTTCTATAAATATTATCCAATTTCCTCTACATGTATTCTTAGTTCCCAGGTTTCTGGAAAGTTTATTTTTATTGCCACTCTCTTGGTGATATTCTTTCCTGCTAAGGTGCAGGTGATGCACACACAGATGATACACAGTCTCAAAAAATGCTCCAGTTTACACTTGCCAGGGGTACACTCACCTCTTTGTCCAGCACCTTGTGTCATCAGACCAAGCAATCACATCCTTGCATCCTAGTGGATGCAAACCAAGATGCTTTCAGAAGACTCACTCCTGAGGTGTAGATTTCCACAGGTGAGAATCCATTCTCTGTTTTCAGCTCTGGACTGTTTGGTGATTGACAGTCTGGCAGCACTAGGGTAAACTTTTAAGTAAAATAAAAAGTTTATTTTAATAAAATACAAAGATTGGGAAAAAGAAAAAAGCAATTGATTTCTTTTGAGGCAGCCAAAGAAAAAAATGTAGTATTCCTTCTCCTTTAGCTCTCATTCTAGCTTGGTTTCAATATGTTTTCTGTGTTCTCCTCCGTTAGTGGAATAACAAGTCACCTATCTCTAAAGTCAATTCAAATATCTCCCAGGAAATAAGCAGCAGTTTGTTAGATAAATTTCAGTCTTTTCTTGCTGAGCAGAATACTGCTCTAAGATGAAGTCTCTCATTATATCCTTTTTTCTTGCACAACTTCTGCTGAATAGAAGTTCAGCCTTGGCTGTTTCTACAATCTCCGACACTGAAAGCGATTTGATAGGGCATTATCTCTTGTCGCCTGCACTACACTGCTGCAGTCACAGTTTCAGTCACTTTCCATCATCAGAAAATTAATTCCTATCTTGAAAGAGCCAGGTAGGTTTAACTGTTAATTGACTGCAAAGGGTGCTCATGAATTTCTTCCTGACAAAAAGGTAGTAGCTGAGGAACATTTCCAACATCTCTGAGTATAAACTAAGGTACATAAATTTTTAATAGTTGTACCCTCAGAACACTTACTTGAGATAGGGCTTTATATCATTAACAAAAAAAAGCCTTGAAGGTAATTGTGCTTGGAACAGATGACTTCTAAACATAGCTTCAGATGCAGTAAGAAGGTTTGTTAGGATCTTTAAAACAGAAATGATAGGTTTTGGAAATACTTTGCATGAAAGCACAGATGAGGAAGGTGTTTATGATACTCTGAAGCTGTGATTTTAGCTGTATCCCTGAACATTAGGAGCATACCATTATAAACCAGTTCATGTGATTTCATTTCATTATTGCTACTAAAAGATTGGTACCACTTTTCAAAGCATATTCTCAGGGGTAAAAGAAGATGTATGGTAGAAAAAAAAAATCAGAACAATGTATTCACTTCACTGATCACCAAAACCAGATTCTGTATTTAATACAAAGAAAGACAGCTCCCATCTACAGTAGTTATAATGAGGTCATCTGCCCCACCTGAAAATCTGATCTGTGTATCTACTTATTTCTCATATATTTCTGATTTTTTAAAAAATGGGTAAATTGTGTCAATGAAATAATCTCATGGAAAATTACATCCTTTACTTCAGTGAGAGGCACTTCAGAGAAGGATCAGGCCAGAGTTAACTTGAATGGATCTAGTGCACAATTTCAAATGCTTGTTGGAATTATTTGTTTCCTTTGTATTTTTATAAAGTTAATGCTAATAAGTTTCAGAGTTAAGAGCAAGACATTCCATCTCAGCTGAAAGTTCATAAAAATCTGTGATTTCTCAGATTGCTCATAAGACTTAAAGAAAATGACAAAGTGACTTTACACTTATTTTTCTCACCTAATGATGACATTTTTGGCCCCATTAATTATTGTCAGAACCTGTGAAATAGGAAATGATTTGCCAGAATATAATGAGCGGAGATCAACAAAGTTGCTTTCCTTTTCAGTTGTCGGAGTATTCAATCCCTTCAACATACCTTGTAATATCCACAGTTTATGGACCAGTAACTACCAGGGCAAGGAGAATGTCTTGTCTCCTTTACATTGCCCCTTTCAATTACTACTGCTTTTTCTACTCTATCCACAAAATATTCAGGACACACACATTTAAAAGAAGGAAAAGAAAAACTTTTGAGCATAAGAAGCAGTATAGCAATAGGTATTAGATTCCTATTGGATATAAATTTCTTGTTAATTAGAAAAACTTCACACAGTCTCATACAAAAGGTAAAAAAATGGCCTTTGGGTTGTCTCATTCAAAATGAGGAAAGTGAATAGAATATCTGAGTACTAAATATTAAATAGGTACTTAACAGTTTCAGGTGTCAAGCTAAAGTAAACACCCCTAAACCCTGTTGTGCCAGGACCCCAAGTGTAGCTGCACTGGGTTCTATGTGTTGAGAGCAGAGAACACAATTGCAGCACAAAGGGAAAAGGAGGTTCTCCAGCTGTTACTGTATCAGTGGGAGCAGCATGACCAAGACATGACCTAATAACCTGGGGAGGCGGGGGGGAGGGAGGGAGGGCAGGGATCTATGATCTGCTTCATATCCTAAATAATTACTATACTATCTATTATGTAATGAAATATAACATGACTGGGTAAATGGACAGAATCTCTTTCCTTTTTTTATTTTTTTCTTTTTTTTTTTTTAATCTAGGTCTGTAGGAGCAATAGTATCCTTGCTCTTTTAAGTAATTGATTTCAGTACAGGTCAGAAATCCATATTGTTTACCAAGTAATCAATATTGTCAAGTAAATAATTCTGGTGAGGATGTAAACAATGACATTTGTTATTTGACCTTAATAAGCTCACAGGGTCAATAAAAAATTGCTGAAAGCAACATAATTTCTGATTTACTAGCTAGGGAAAAAAAAACCCAACCCAAACCAACCAACCAAAAAACGGAATGCAATAAAAAATTCAAGGTGATAGTTAAAATCTCTTATAATTTAAGAATAAATTGATGTATAGTTGTCAGTCAATGATTGTAAATAAGAAGAAATAGGGTCAGAGTGTGCTATTTGCTTGGCTTTTTTTTTTTCTTCAAAGTAATTTTGAATTTGGAGTCCAGATGGATGTTATTTCATCTTGTTGTTATGTCTTCCTTCAAATTAAGAAATATTTTTGTAGTTAAACCCAAATTAGAATACTGTGATTAAATGACTAAGCAAAAATAAATTTTGTCCATAATTATAAACATAAAGTTTAAGAATATTAGAATAATTATTTAAATATTCTACCTATCAAATTTGTGAAATACTTGGAGAGAATCATTTACTGTAAATTTATATGTATACACACTTGCATATCCCCTATATATTTGTATGTAATATTTAGAGCATCATCATTAAGAGAACACTCAAGTTGCATGGTTAGAGGAATTGAAGAAAGGACATATACTCATGTATTGTGATTTTATTAACATTGGTAGCATATTTACCTGCTTTTATTCACATAAGGAAGTGTGGCCTGATATCTGCACAGAATTTACATCTTCACAGCCTTAGGTGGGGTAAGTAAAGCTTACTACGGAAATGGAAGAAGAATTAGGTCTACCTATATAAGGCAGCATCGTATACTGAGACTGTAACGGTCTATACCTATAGGTTAGACAGATGCCTTTTCCTGCAGGTTGAAAACATTTGCACATGTCTAATATACACTACAGCCAGTTTGTATGATTTTAGTTGTACCATCTTCCTATGTACTGGAATATTGGACCTTGTGTCTGCCATCCATTTTCCTAGGGAGGTCATACCTTGATTTCCATACCATAATTAATTTTTTTCTCCCCCCCTTCTCTAAATTATATTTCAGAAGAAAGAATGCATAGGAATAAGCAGTGCATCTTTCCAGCTTTAAGAGGGACCTACCATGGTATTTTATTCAAGAAATTATTTGTAGCCTATTGGCATACAGAGAGACAGGTCAGACAGCCCGACCAGGATGCTTGGGTCCTGCAGCCTCCTCGTGAGAAGAGACTTCAACTATATTTATAAAGCCTCCTGCTGAGATGGCGTTAGCTTTTCCACAGGGAATGTAGAGAATAATGAAGGAAGGGAGGGAGGGACTGAACAAAACTAATAAAGTCACAAAAGATGAAAAGGAGAACAAGAAAATCCTGCTCTGCAGAAGCAGAATTGGACTAAATCAGGACCCAAGGAATCTGGACTACAAACATCAATGGAAAGTCCTTGGCACCCGGGAGAGATTTTAGCCAAAATTTTTGCATGAGAGATCTTTCTCTCTGTTGCATAGCAAATGCAGAGCATGTTGTAGGACTCTCCAGCTGGGGAAGATTTTTGCTGAATGAGAGAGTCCATTTCATATTTGCAACTATGAAAGACTCCTGATTCATGATGGAATCTATACAGTACATTATTATTTGAATTGAGTTAAAGATATCAATTTCTTATTTGACTTGGTGAAGGGGAAAGGATGGAGGGAAGAAATTTAATATAAACTATAAATATAAAATACAAACAAATATATGCAAAATATAAATGCAATAAGTAATTATAAGTAATTATCTATAAAATGTATTATAAACATAAAGCAGATTTACCTTATCTCAGTGCAGGTTATTTATGAGATTATGATGATCTTTTTACTCAATTTTTCTTCCTTTTTTATTTTTTAAAAATTACACTTGCTGTTAAGAGTTAGCCATACTGTATGTGTGTGGTTTATCCTCTTTTCTTCAGAGAACGTTGTGCTTTTAACAAGAATTTAAAAAATGAGAATGACTTGATGTCAAGACTAGGATACTTGAAGCTAGTTTTGCAATCAATGTAGAATGCAACTGGCATGCTGCAAGAAAATATCACTTCGATGGTAATTAATATGTTGCACTAGTGTGGTTTTAGCTTGCACACAGAGATTCAGCACTTTACCAAAAAGAAACCCAGCTAGTCTTTCTCTAATCAATGATTCTTTTGAAGTATTAATGTAATTTATCGGTTGGAAACTGCAGAGCAATATTATTAGGGAATTATAGTAATAATCCCTTGAGAATGTTATTCCCATGTTCTTACTCTGGTTTATAATTAAGCCACCTACAAGTACATAGAAGCAATACAAAGTATCAGGCTTAGACCACATAAATTAATTTATTTATGAAAAAACCCTGTCTTTTTTGAGAAGCAGAGGGAATTGAATAACCTCTGAATTGTGTTTAAAAAAGAGTGAAAAAGTGATTTACAACCATTTAAAAATCTATTTAAATATAGGAGTGGATGTGTACATATATACTTATTCATGGGGGAATATAGAACAAAATTAATAGACAATAACAAAAAGTCTACATTTTTTATTTCAAAAACTAAAAACAGGCACTATAATCAACCTAAACTTAGGAGCAAAAGAAATTTAAAATGTGATATGGAGAAATATTTCACAGTTTCAAAACATTTTTAATTAATAGCTTACCAGAAAACTTATTTTTCTGTGAAGTTGTTTTGGGTTTGGCAAAAGAATACATATAGTTTACATATATACATATATATGTATATATATATATTTAGCAATAACAACTAATTGAGGTGAAAATGTCCTGATGATCCTTTTTATGATGTTGAACATCTGAGTAGTACTGTTTAAGCACTGTTAAATTCTATTAACACCAGTTTAATATGGATTTGCTGACCTTGCTAGTAGTAGATTTGGTAGCGTACACCGATTATATAATAGTACATGATGTTCCAAAACCTCTGCATTACACAAGCAGAAAAAGGCAATATTTTTAACAAGTTCATGTGGGTGGTAAGCAGTCTTCAAAATATGAATGATTTTTTTTCTGTGGTCTTTATCTTTAATGCTTTTGAAAGTTTCTAATTTTTTTTCTTAATTTTTTAAAATATCTTTTTTTTTGCAGAGCAGGTATATATGCTGTCAATTACTTGTGTCTCTCCATCCTTACTAATATCAGTGACTCACCATGGTAAGTCATTGGATCAATCAGTCATTCCATATTGAACTTGCAGATGTTGCATTATAGAGTGGACTGATACTATGTTTTGATGTTTGGAAGATTACTTACAACCTAAATTATCTGAAAACTGTAAATTAAGGGGGTTTTTTTGGTTTGGTTTAGAAGAAAAATATGTATAACCTTTATGTATAACCTTTGAAAAGAAAAAAATGTCAGAATTGTGCAACTACAACTTTATTGACCCGCTGGCAAAATTTGAAGCTTAGCTAAAGCTCTACAAATTACTGTGTGGCCTTCTTGAAGGGGAACATTCAAATAATTTGGTAAGAAAACTCTCTTATATGAATTCAGAGCTGATTAGGATTCCACTGAAAAAAACCCTTAACTTCTTGGTATTTGTTACTGTCAGATTTGTATGATCTTAATACAGAAGAAAAGTCATATTTTCTTTTCCAAATAGCTAAAGTTTTTATAACTCTTGTTGAGATTGCTGCTTTGGAAAGAGAGAAAAAATAGGAAGGATAAGTAGGGCTAGGTAGAGGGAGAGAAGAGGAATAACTGTAGGACAACTGCCTCTTGTCTGAGCTTTAAAGTAGAGCCGCTCAGGTTTCTATTTTCTGTCCCAAAGATGTTTGTGTGGGTCACTTTTAGCAATCACGAGAAAAGTACAAAATTCCAACCCAAACTAAACCACAGTTCCTACAGGAATGTTTGATTTTCTCTGTGTGTCTAACAGAGTCTAAACTCTCCATTCCTCATTGCACTCAGTTCAGCTTGCCTCAAATTTTAGGGGGTGGGGAGCAGGTCTCATCAAAAGTAATAAGACATCCATGTAGAAGCCTGCCCTTTTAGTGCCTACTACAAGATTGGAAGTTAATTTTGGAAACAATAAATGTAGTTATAGACCAGAGGAGAAAAAACCCTATAATTCTTTATCTCTAAATACCAGGCCTAACCAGGTAGCTAGCTAGATTTATTTTAGGTGCAGTTACTTGCTAAACTATCTATTGTGTTAAAAATGACAAATAATTAAAGTATGTAGTCAAAAGTATGTCAGAGTCCCCTAGCTACGAATTCCTCATAGTAATGCATGTAGCCTGTTTCCTGTATTTTTAGCAACTGGATGAGAGATGAGAAGTTGATTAATCAAGGTATGCTGCTTTTCCTTTCATGTTATAATTTTCATTACTTGTTAATTATTAATTACTAAGGTCTTTCTCAGACCACATTCCAATGCTTTCTTAAACACATAAGCATTGTATACTGCAATATGCCAGAGCGCTTTTTTTGTGAGAGCAGGCAATTAGATTTAATGTGTATTAAGTTTATATGTATACATTAAATGTATATCTGTTTATGTATATTTAATGTTCAAACTCCAAACTTTAGTTGATGAGCTGTAGCAAAAAGAAATGCTAAAGAGAGATTGCTAAGAAATAAAAGGGAAAGAAAAACATCTAACAGTTTGTTAAAAAGACTGTAATTACAATGTTACAGCCATGTTAAATGAACACTTTCTGAAGACTTGTTAGGTCTAGCTTACTATAAAGAAAATGCTAAAATATTTTAATATTTACTTAAATTCCATCAAACATCATATGATGTTTATTCAAGGAGAATATAATCATTATTTATATATATTATATATAATTATGATTTTCAGTCTTTTTTCTAAGAAAAGAATAACAATTATTGAAGCCAGCTGGTTTGGTAAAATAATGAAATTAGTTTGGCTCCACTGAGCCTCATTTCAAAAGCTCAGGTGAATGAAAATAAATTCTAATATTACATAGATAGATTCACATGCAAATTGAATATCATCCCTTACAATAAGTGAATGGCAAAGATAATACTTTTGTATATCTGCTAAGTTTTTTTTCCTGGCTCTAAATTCACTACAGCACAAATTTCAGAAAGAAGAACAGTTATTTTATATATTTTTTTAAAAGCCCAAAATATCTAGCAGCACAAATTTAAACTTGACTTTTGCATTGATGCTAGATTATCAATTACCTTCAGTAGATTTTAGATGGGGTAATTTTGGAATATCTGGTTTAAGAAACAGGTTAACCATCAGTCAAACCATTTAAAAGTAAGAGGTAGTGTGTTAAATTTTTAAATTAAACTTCATGAACATATATTAAAAGTCATCAAACTGCAGGAAAAAACAATAGTATGCAAGCTCAGACCCAATGAGACAAGACACTTCTTGGTAGCTTTTAACTTCTTTTGTGTCATCGTAAACCTACAAACAGGTATTAAACCTCTTAGAATGACTAAGAGAAAATCCTATGACATTTTAAGTGATGTTAGCATAAACCTTTTGTAAATATACACACTTTGTGAAAGACAACATAAAAATGCTTGCTTATATGTAGACAATCTGTGGACATCTGTGAATGTCAGTTGTTCAAGCAATTAAAAAAGATAGGTAATTTCAGAGTGACAAACCCTTCATCAACAAACACTGCAGCTATCACTGGTCTATGACAGACCCTGACACATAACCAACACCTTTGTTAGAACACTGAATTTATTCTGGTTAAAATGTTAAATTATGTTTATTTAAGAAAAAAATAATGTCCTTTTTTTTTTCTTTAATTTTATCTTAAAAACAAGCCAAACATTACCCAGTTTTGAATACAAACCTAGATAGAATATACTTAACATCCATAATCTGAATCAAGTGTTTTACCAAGTCATTTTTCAATAGAATAATTACTAGAGACAGTAGTAATACCTAGCTTTTATAGAGATTTATCTTTTATACATTCTCAATGACTTTATAAAGTCCCAAATCTTTTTTTTCCTCCTTTTTCAGGTAGGAAAATGGAAACAGAATGAAGGAGTGACCCACTAATATTCAGTTAGAAAACTGTGACAAAATTTGAGACTGAACCTTTACCTCTGATTCTTTGTTGAGGCTCAATCTGTTATAACACAAGGAACCAGCAAGAGCTACTTCTCTGTGCTACTGAAACTGTGCAGATCTAAAAGAGTGCTTGAAGTCTTGATAAAGAAAGGTTAGTGGCAGCAACAACATATGAATGCTACCTCTGGTTGTGATTCAAGCTTACTCGGTGGGAGGAAGGCTGGGATGCTGTGGATGTGACTTGAGGAAATCTAGGGGGAAGCTTGTACAAACAATTTCTGATCTATGAATAAAAATATGGAAGCTCAGAATCTTTTAATATGCTTGGCTGAGAAATTTCTCTCTATTCAGTTGCAAATAAAGACACTATTTTTCCCATGTTATTTAATAAAGAGAACAGGTAAGAACATTTGCTAGGCATGAGTTCAGAGGATTTGGTGGCAGCAAATGATCACACAATTTAACCTGCTTAGACAGACGCCCAAGGATAGCTGTGTTATCTATAATGAGCTCATTAATGTCTATAGGTCAAAGATACACATTTTAAAAGCTGTCCAAATAGCTACAGTAGTTATTCAATTAATATAACAAACCTGATAATCTTTATTTAAGAAAAATATGACTAAAATGTGCGTATTCAAATTAATTCAAACTGTCTGTAAACTTATACACTGATCATCTTTACTTGACATGAAAGCATTTCACTCTATGTCATCCTTACACATATCAAAAATATTTCTCTTTAAAATTAGGTTGGTTTAACTCCACCTTTCTTGTTTTTTCTTGAGAGAGTTCACCCATTATTAGGGCAGCTTCATTGGTCTGCCTTTTGACAAGATTCCTACTGAGTTATTAAAAAAAAAAAAGTGCTGCACTAAACCCTATCAAGGGTTAACTTTAAAAGACATTCCTGTATGTTTTATTCTGCAAGTTTGCCTCTCATACATTGTCAAATAAATGCAATTAGGCAAATCTAATGCTGAAAATCAGGTTAGCCTTCAGTTAAGAACCACTGACTCACAAAAGATGCTTGGTTAGTTAATACTTCAGAAGTTGAAATTTAATTAATACAACATAGTTCAAAATGTTCATCCATGCTTGAATTTGCAAGATAGCAGCTGATGAACAGAATATTGGGAAAATAAAAAAGAAAGGAAGAAGCAGGGTGGCTCAGAGGGTAAGACACTAACTTTCATCTCTTCTTTGATTCTGTGCTTAAACATCCACTGAGGAAATAGTCTAGATCACAAATCCATACTTAATTTATCAGCATGGGCATGATCACCGCCTCTGCTCTCAAAGTTTATTACTAATCTATCATAGAGTTTTAATAGCCTCCAGCAGGAGAAAGAATTCTGGTAGGTCACCACTGTGGTCACTATACAATAAGAAAGATCCATGGTCTATGGACAGAAATATTGTCACCTTTACACCTCCCTGGTACATATGGCTTTGAAGAATTTTCAGGGAAGTACATTCTCAATCTCAGTTCACATATAATCTATGTCCTGAAAACCTCTCAATAATATTCTCCTCCTTATTCGTCTCTTCTTCAGGGAAAAGGTTCTGAAATCTGACTCATAAAGATCTAAAAATTTTCAGTGTTCAACATGATACTTCTAATAATATATCTGCTTTCCCTTTACACATAAATAAAACTGGTAGTTATCAGAAAATTCCCCTGAGTATTCATTCTCTCTTATGTCTTCCACCTGTATGGCACCAAAGTCTCCTCTTCACATTACTGACAGGTAAACATAGTTCAAGAAATCACATCTGAAGAGAAACAAAACGTTCATTTTAGCACACAAATTTTTAAGCAGTTTTCAGCTACCTTACTTACTAGCAGATGCATACTATATCAGGGCCTATAATCCATGCTATTTTCTGCATAGAGCACCGGTGAGCTCTAGCCCTGTGAATATGTTTTTGTCACTGCTGGGAGCAGCCATCAGGCTGTGGTGGGTCCCAGGGGGACTGTGAGCTGGGTTTACCATGTGTCCTGTGGCCAATTGCCCATTGCCCAGCCTGCCTGACCTCCAGCTCTGAGAGTGCCATTGCGGAAGGGGCTGACAGGCCCAGGCAGTCCCTGCTGGACAAAAAACTCCAGGGATATTGGGGGGCTTCAGGGCAGCTTTCACCCCTTCCCTGGGAGCAGGGAGGATAGGAAAATTTATTAAAGGAAAACCAAGAGGACCCCAGGACTGATGAAGAAAAATATCCTACTATCAACATCATACTCCTCCCAGTGAAGACCTCAGGATACTCATAACTCATCATAAACATCCTCATTCTTCTTCAGGAAGACTTAAATTGTCAGCCTTGGGACACACTGGAACCTTGAAAGAGTGAGCATAACTCCAAAGAAAAGGGGCAGATACTAGGAACACTCAGATAACAATTTTAATATTGTATTAAAAAGGCTTTGCTATTTTACTTGCATGATGTGGACTATTAGAACATTACAGCATTAATTGTGCCAATATACTCTTAGTTTCTTGAATATGAGATGTTCTTTTTCACTCATAATGAGATTTTGGGTGTAACAGAGCACTTACTGAACCTGCAGAAACACTGAAATGCAGGATTAGCCACTCTTTTCTCTGCATCACTCATTTCCTCATACCAAAAACTTATTTTTGTAAAAGAAGACATGATTAGCAGATGGAAAGTCAAGAATTAGACAATCTATGTGGTTTGTTTCTCTCTTGGGATTGGTTGTTCTTAAGGTCAGGAAACCTCTTGCAAAATGAGGAGAAATTAGAGTCAGGAATGGTGCTATGGCAGTAACAGTACAACACAGTCACTGGAACTGCTTGAATCCATTGACATTTCCTCTGTAGCACTAGTGGTGTATTTTTGAAGTGAAAATCCTAGTCATTCCTACCTTACAGTCACTCAGGTGGGAAGGGGCTTTGGGAGGTCTGTAGTCAAACCTGCTGCCCAAATCAGCAGGGGTCAGACCAGGATGCTTAGGGCTTCTCTAAGCAGGTCTTTAAAACCTCCAGGGATGGAGTCTGCACAGCCTCGTTGATCAACCCTCTCCCATGCTTGACTGCCCTTGTGAGGAAAAGCCTTATTCTTATATCCAGCCTTAAGCATCTTGTTTAAATTTATACCTGCTCTTTTTGTCCCATCCCCTTCCCTGCAGCTATGTCTTCCCAGCTTCCTCAGCCTCTCCTCACATGGCAAGTGCTCCAGCATTGATTGACTTGACATTTCTCCTCTTACCTTGCTTCAGTTTATGGATGCCTTTGTTGTACTGGGTGATCCAAACTGGACACAGCATCTAGGTAAGATCTAATGAGCGATGAATAGAAAGGATACTCACTTCCCTGAACCTACTGCCTGTGTCTCTGTATATATATCCCAGGATACTGCTGACCATCTCTGGCGCAGCTTGCTTCCAGCCCAGACACTAGCACTCCTTCAACATAGATCAGGTGGAAAGATGGAGGCCCCAGGCTGAGCTTAAATAGAGCTCCTAGGTCCACTGGTGTGGGTGGAAGTCCCATATGAGGCTGGTCAGGATTACTCAAGGCCCTGCTGCTCTGCACTATTTGGTAAAGTAGAATTAGTCTTTGTTTACCTGCTCACAGAACCTTACAGCCCAAACACTTTTGAGGACTTTACATCTGACCATTCCTCTTAAGCATCCTGTTACAGAGGGTACTGTGAAGGAGCAAATAACAAGTATGTTTGTGGATAAGATGCTACATCCTAATGCATTTATTGAATTGTTCAGTATTATCAGGTGTGTGCTTGAAAAGGCTTCTGCTATTGCTAATTTGGTGCAGGAAGTTTATGATTTCATGAGCAAACAATGTGGCCAAAGGTTTCATTAAGTGCCATCATTTAGTGTATTTGTTTGGATAGTCTACAGATAAATTGAGTAAAATGTTGGAAGATAGAGGATAATTAGATTTCTATTAAGAAAGGCAAAATGAAAATGCATATATTGAGAAGCAGGTCTTTCCTTCTGAGAGTGATATGGGAATTCAGAAGGAAAAATATACTATTCTCCTTATTGTGACAATAACACCATTTAAAATTGAACTCAGTAAGAGATATGCTTAATTACTTGGAAAGATCTAATTTCCCAGAAAAATGTTTGATATATATCCCTGAAGACTTCATTCTTCTGCTTAGTCCAAAAAACAGGTTTAGCATGAGGCACAGCAGTAAAAATTTCTTATCCCAGTAATATGCTTTGTTCAGAGGCATGTTTCTCAAAAGAGACAGAAGCAGTCTAGCTTTTTGACCATTCAGTACCTGGCAAGTGCACTGACATTGCCTGCTAGTGTACTAATTAGTCTCAGCTGAGGCCATGGTTTTATCAGTCTGGACACTTGGCTTCTGGCAATTGGATCAAGGTCGTGAATCTAATTTAATGTAGTTCTTGAACTCTGAATTTAAGGTGTATGTGTACGAGTGTTATTTGTAACTTTTTACTCTGCTAAAATTGCACTAAGTCAGTACAATGTTAAGGCAATTTGATGCCACTGCCTATGTGCTAACCATTCTCTTAACCCTTGTGGATTAACCCTTGAAATCTGGAGGAGTGCTTTGTCACTGCCTCACTCTGGAAGCAGCACTTTAAAAAGGTGTTATTTCTGAGAACAACATCTTGGTGTCAGCAAAATACTAGAGTTACATGATATGTCATTTCTAAAAGTACAGCCTTCAAAGAAAGGTCTTTCAGGAAATCGATGGAAGGCCATAAGTAAAACCTTTGATGTTATTCAGGTAGGCAAGTCACTACAGTGACCAGAGTTTTCAGCTGGGAAATTGGTCATACTGTCATTTTCTCCTGATTTAATTTCCCTAACCACTGCTGACTGCAGTTAAGTATGTTGTTCTAGATATGTATACTAAGATCTATTCTGTATTATTTATCACTTCTTAATGCATCCTACTTCATGGTTTATTTCCCATCCTTGCTTTGAATCCTATTTAATGGAGTCCTGTTTAGCTGTTCATTCCTCTGTACCCTCTAGTCCTTCAAATTTTTCTGGTATTTATTATCCTATTTTTCCTTTTCCGGTGCTGTTGTCCAAGTCCAATCTGTTCACTTCCATCTCTGTAGGAACATGAATAAGAGGCTATGCTCATATCTGTGCTAGGTTGGGGCAACCCTGTTTCCATATTTATGTGACAGCTAGCCTTCTTTTCTCTGTTCTTTTCAGCTGCAGTAATGGCTGGCTCAGCTGGTTTGCTGTGAGATGGTAGACTGGCTAGGATGGACTGGAGGAGGTCTGACACTTCCAGGATTTCCCGGAACATTTGTAGAAACTCTAAGGAAACAGAATTAACAATATTAAGCTAAAGTTCAGATGTGAGCAGAAAGTGATGGGTCTAGGATGCCCTTATTTGGTTTTAATTTTCACTGTCATAGAAATGAAGCATGCTTTGAATGCATGGAATCCTGTTCTCTGATCCCTTTGAAGTAATGCATGCATTTCCTTCTTGTAATTTGTGAGATCTTCCAAATTTTGAACAAAGACAGAACTAAATAGAATAAAATTTAAATAATAAAACTTTCCTTAAAATAAGGGCTTTCAAGTTTCAGGGAAAAAGAAAGAAAAATATTTCAGATAAAAGTTATATTAACAAACATTTAAAAAACAATTATTTTACAGATACAGCTCATGTGACTGATGCGTAGGAAAACAGATCTATATAAGCAAAAGACACAGAAGTTCTAGTTATAAGATTTCTTTTTTCTGGAAAAATTGACTCATAAAATGGTGTTTTAACTCATCTTTCTTTAAATATCCACAATGCCATTATGAATTCCTCATCTAGATTCTTATATGGTCAATGGAGAGAGTTAGATGTGGTTTGCATGCAATTCATCTGTCTTGTGTTATCTGTTTTAGGATGACATTAATGGAACTATAGATGTGACTGTTTTTCTCCCACCAACTATAAAGGCAGCCTAAAAGAGTCTCTCAGATGCAGATATTGTATGATTAATCTTTAAATGAGGTGATATGTCTCCTCGGCCATTGCTGTTTACAAATAAAATAGGAAAACAAATCAAAACCTCAGTCTTTGATAGGGATGCCCTAAAAGGGAACACTTAGAAATGTCTAAGTCTATCATATTTTTATATTTGTGACTGAAAGCCTGTAACTTTAGAAATCCTGACTATAACTTAAATTCTTGAAATGTTATAGTCATATCAGTGAACCTGGAATAATAAAAAATGTATCCCAAGCTGCCTGTAAAATTGATTGACCCAGCTTTGACCCACTGGAAGCCAGAAATCTTCAGCTGCCAGTAAGGAAACCAGCACGGCATCTGTTGGTGAAAGTTCAGTGTACCTAATTTGCAATTACAGAATTAGTTTTGTCAGAAAGCTACCAGAAAACGCTACCCGTAAGGCACTGCTTTCCTTCAGTGGGCTGCCCTCGTGCTGGCCCTGCATTCTAGAGCCTACGAGGAGAGATGCCAGTGTGAAGCACACCACTTTGTGCAGAACAAATTATAAAATACTGCTAAAACACTGTTAGTTATATCACTTTTTTAAAAGGCTGTAGAAATAATAAGAGCACATTAATAGCATGAGCTCTAGTGTATTGTACAACACAGCAACTCCTGTACTCCTCAGGATCATTAGAGAATATAAAAAAAGAATATTCATTTGCATGAAAAATTCCTCCCATTTTTTTTCTTCCTTATAGAAATTTGACTATGAAATTCCCATCTTTCACTGAGATTAGTCTATCTTAGTCTCTCTATTAGTCTATCTCTTTATTCGCACTGATGCTATGATGAGGAGTGGTATATAATTGCTCTTCAGGAATTAGTCACAAGCATAACACATTTTGTTATGAAGCAAGTTTGTAATATATGTTACGCATACATGCTTCTAAAATAAATGGTTTCAATTATTATTATCTTTACAACTTCTCTGCCTTGGCAAGAACAAAAAGTAATGTCATATGTCAGAATCCACATAAAGAAGATAATAGCTCCTCCTCATAAAACAAACAGCCTACAATGTATCTTTTGTGGCCCTAAAATGTCCACCATACACATTTGTGCACTATATAAAAAATAATTTCCATAGTACTGTTCAAATAACTTATTCTGCTGGTTTGAAACTATACTTTTATCAACCTTATATTGCAGCATCACCACAGTTACAACATCAGCCATTAACTTTGAAATATCAGGAAAAGGAGTACCTAACTTCACTGACAACTGAACTTGATGATAAAATATCTAATAACTGGTAATCAAATCCCCCTACTATATATTTTACAAGTATTTCAAACCCAATCCATAAAAGTCTTACAAGGATAAATGTCTTCATTACCCCATTACTAAAAACTAACATGCCTACTCTTATGCCAATGCAATACTTTACATGCTTATTTCCAAGGGCTTATGTATCTCCTACACCAAATATTCTGATGCGTCAGTTATATGAAAGTAACACAATTTTAGTCAGGGAAATTAAAATCTCAGTAGGTTTCCTTTATTTGTACTTAAAAAATGTATTTCTAAAAATTTTAATACACAGCAAAAATTGTAATATAATCAATAACTATTACTACTAAAGGTAGGACTGAATGCTTTGTTCTGATACTTGCTAACTTTATGAATAATGCTATTGTGGTTCGGAGTATTATCCATATGCATGAGTTAAATATGTACATAAACATCAACAAGATCAAGGTCATAACTTATTGAATGAGTCTTTTCCTCAGTTATTTTTGGACCATAAGCACATTATGCTAAAGCTAGAGATGTGTCTGCTATATTTGCTGATGGCCTCCAAGCCAAATTTTGCTAAAACTACAAAACAGGCTTAGGTTGGCCTTATACATTTAGCTGGGAGAAAGTCTGCAATGGTTCTCAGTTTACCTGAAAAGACTGTCTGTCCTTAATACAGGGATTAAAGTAACATGCTTTACAGCACAATTTGAAATATTGTGCTTGAAATCTCTGCAGGATCACCCAACCTGCTGAGCATAATTTCAGAAACTAGCAGTACCATTAAAAATAAATGTTGTACTGACTATTCTACCAAATTGTCATTGCAACAAATGACAAAGATCATCCCCCGGGGCTAACCTAAAATGTCTGATCCCTGTCTGACTGTATGTTGATTCTATGCTGAGTTGTCTGATGTTTGAAGACTGCAAAAAAACCCACCTCCCTGGCTTTCTGCATTTAAGCATTTGAAATTAATTCTCAGGCAGTGAAAACAAAATACAGACTCATTGAATCATAGAATTGTTCAGGTTGGAAAACTAAACCATGTCCCTGCACATCTTTTAAGTACCTACAGGGATGGATATTCACCACTTCTCTGGGCAGCCCATTCCAATGCTCAACAACAAATTCAGTGAAGAAATTTTTCCTAATATCCAATCTAAACCTCCCCTGGCACAACTTGAGGCCATTTCCTCTCATCCTATCACTTGTTACTTGGGAGAAGAGACTGACACCCACCTCACTACAGCCTCCTTTCAGGTAGTTGTAGAGGGCGATAAGGTCTCCCCTCAGCCTCCTCTTCTCCATGCTAAACAACCCCAGTTCCCTCAGCCGCTCCTCATAAGACTTGTGCTCCAGACCCCTCACCAGCTCTGTTGCTCTCCTCTAGACATGCTTCTGAATCTCAACATCTTTCTTGTAGTGAGGGGCCCAAAACTGCACACAGAATGTGAGGTGTGGCCTTGCCAGTGCAGAGTACAGGTGCACGATCCCTTCCCTACTCCTGCTGCCCACACTATTCCTGGTACAAGCCAGGATGCTATTAGCTTTCTTGGCCATCTGGCCACACTGTTGGCTCATATTTAGCTGCCTATTGACCAACACCCCCAGGTCCTTTTCTGCCAGTCAGATTTCCAGCCACTCTTCCCCAAGCCTATAACATTGCATGGGGTTGTTGTGACCCAAGTGCAGGACCCAGCACCTGGCCTTATTAAGCTTCGTATAGTTGGACTTGGCCCACTGATCCAGCCTATCCAGATCCCTCTGTGGAACCTTCCTACCCTCAAGCAGATCAACACTCCCACCCAACTTGTTTTCATCTGCAAACTTACTGAGGGTGCACTGAATCCCCACGTCCAGATCTTTAATAAAAATATCAGACAAAACTGTCCCCAGTAATGAGCCCTGAGCCCTGTGACAAGTGGTCACAACCACTTGTGAGCAGCCACCAACTGGATTTTACTCCATTCACCACCACTTTTTGGGCCTAGATATGCAGACAGCTTTTCATGCGGTGAAGTGTACACCTGTCTAAGCCATGAGCAGACAGTTTCTCTAGGAGAATGCAGCGTCAAAGGCCTTGCTGAAGTCCAGGTAGACAATGCCCACAGCCTTTCCCTCATCCACTAAGTGGATCACCTTGTCATAGAAGATCAGATTAGTCAAGCAGGACCTGATTTTCATGAACTCATGCTGGCTGGTCCTGATCACCTGGTTGTCTTGTACATGCAATGTGATGGCACTCAAGATGATCGGCTCCACAACCTTCCCTGGCATTGAGGTCAGACTGATGGACATGTAGTTCCCTGGATCCTTCTTCCCTCCCTTCTTGTAGATGGGCATCACATTTGCTCACCTGCAGTCACCTGGGATCTCCCTAGTTAGCCAGGACTGCTGATAAATGATGGAAAGTGGCTTGGTGAACACCTCCACCAGCTCCCTAAGTAGCCTTGGGTGGACCCCATCTTTGGATATATTCCTAGCAGAACGAGGACATCAAGTCCTGATAAGGTCGCAATGCTATTAAAGGGGAAATGCTTAGCCAGTATATGGAACTTAGCTGCTAGAGCAGAGAAGCAGTAACCACAAGCAGGATAAGATGATGACAATGAAATAACCAATGAGTGAGCTGGAGGCTTATATGCTTGTCGGATAGACAGTAGTATGTACGAATTAGAAAAATATACGTGATCGTGTGTATGGGGCTTGGAAGAATATAAAAGCTGTATGCAAAGGTATAATAAACAGCTTCTGGAGATCATATTGGTTGGCGTCAGGAGTCCGATCTTCCGCAAGTGGTAACCCTGATGTGCCTACGACGGGACAATGATTTGTGAAAAGGCGGAAGGACTTGGCTGGTGAGGACGGAGTAGCTGGACTACCCGGGATTTGAAAGAATATTGGAGACACTGCGCAGTGGAGCACCTAAGAGAAAGGTGAGGAGCTGAGGCTGGGAACATGGGAACGGTTTTAATTAAAGAGGAAAAGGCAATACAGGACATGTTTCAGCATATTCTCTCTAGGAGAGCATTGAAATATGATAAAAGGACTTTAAATCCCTTATTGTGATGGGGACAGTCACACGGTTTCTTTGCCTCAGCCTGAGATGTTTTTGATTTGGACCTCTGGGATAAGCCGGGAGCCATGTTGTGGGATGAGGTTGGCAATGGGTCTAAGGAGGCTGTCGCTTTAAGTTCGGCATGGAAACTCATTACCGTGGTACTTAAAGAACTAAAAGCCTAAGATCGGTAGCCACCTGTGCCGCTGAAGCACTAGACGCGAAAAACACCAATGCAGAGGCTTACCTGGCTGATGCTAAGGCATTTTTTGGCAAGGAAAATGATCTGTACGGTATCCCCATATTGCCATCGGCTCCTCCTGAGGAACAGGAAGCTGAGTCAAAAACGAACGAACCTATGATTATTGAAACAGTATTTCCCCCTCC
>NW_009260028.1:2398260-2439308 GCF_000687185.1 Egretta garzetta | reverse complement strand
GAAATTGTTTTTGAGGGACAAACATAACTAGCCTGACTCCAGGGTATACATACACATCCTCAACCAGCGGCTACTGCCTCGGATCTGTCGGATCTGAAGCTCTCAATCAGGTATTCCCCATGTGGAACAATGATTCCATGAAAGCCCTACCCCCAGGATATTTTTTGATAAGTGGAGATCGAGCATGAGCAAGTATTCAAAAAAATGCAATAGGAGGCCCATGTTATTTTGGTAAGCTATCATTGTTTGCCCCTACTCATGCTAGCTTGCTAAACATGTCCACCTGGAATATCGCGAGAAGACCTAGAACTAAATGATTCCTACAACAATTAGGACCAGACTGCAAGGATCGGGTAATTTTCTGGGACACGCCAACTAGAGTAATCACGTCTTTTCTGGCCCCCAGAGTGATGGCCACCCAAAATGCCCAAACTGTTCAGAAATTGGCCTGCTGGACAGCAAAACAGTTGAATATCGCTTCTGAAATTCTGACCAAACTTATGGCTGACACAGATAGTGTAAGGCATGCAGCTCTACAGGACAGAGCCACCATAGACTTTTTGCACAGGGTCATGGATGTGAAGATTTTGAAGAGATGTGTTGCTTTAACCTGTCTGATCACTCTCAGTCCATACATAGTAAGTTACAACAACTACAAGAGAATATGAGAAAGCTACAGGTCAACAAGAATCCGTGGTACATGTTTTGGGATAATTTGGGATGGGGAGTACTGAAATGGCTGGGTGATTTATTAATGCGTGCTTTAGTATTAATTTTAGCTGTTTTGTTTATATCGGCTTTAATTCCTATAATATTGCGCTGTGTAACTGATATGATAAAGAAGGCTATACATGGAGTTTGGATAGCACAAAACAAAGAAGGGGGAATTGTGGATACATTCCTAGCAGAACGAGGACATCAAGTCCTGATAAGGTCGCAATGCTGTTAAAGGGGAAATGCTTAGCCAGTATACGGAACTTAGTTGCTAGAGCAGAGAAGCAGTAACCACAAGCAGGATAAGATGATGACAATGAAATAACCAATGAGTGAGCTGGAGGCTTTTATGCTTGTCGGATAGACAGTAGTATGTACGAGTTAGAAAAATATACGTGATCGTGTGTACGGGGCTTGGAAGAACATAAAAGCTGTATGCAAAGGTATAATAAACGGCTTCTGGAGATCATATTGGTCGGTGTCAGGAGTCTGGGGTTCTGCACCCATCCAGCCCTGTAGACTTGTATGTGTCTAAGTGGTGTAGCAGGTCACTAACCATTTCCCCTTGGATTATGTGGGCTTCCTTCTGCTCCTATGCCTGTCTTCCAGCTCAGGGGGCTGGATAGCCCAAGAACTACTGGTCTGACTATTAAAGACTGAGGCAAAGAAGGCATTAAGTACCTCAGCCTTTGTCACTCTGTTTCTCCCCACATCCAGTAAAAGATGGAGATTCTCCTTAGCCCTCCTTTTGTTACTAATGTCTCTATAGAAATATTTTTTATTGTCTTTTAGCCAGGTTAAGTTCTAGTTGTGCTTTGGCACTTCTAATTTTCTCCCCTCATAACCTCACGACATCCTTGTAGTCCTTCTGAGTTGCCTGCCCCTTTTTCCAAAGGTCGTAAAGTCTCTTTTTTTTTCCTGAGTTCCAGCCAAAGCTCTCTGTTCAGCTAGATGGTTTTCTTCCCCACTGGCTTATCTTCCAGCATATGGGGATGGCCTGTTCCTGCACCTTTAAGATTTCCCTCTGGAAGAATGCCCAGCCTATGCTTTGTTTTATCAAGTCATATTACTTCTCCCCTTTACAACACTATTAAAACAATGCAACCATGATAATGTAGAGAGAGCTCTTCTGTTAAATGTATATGTGAGTCTTTCTCATCGTGAATTTCTTGACCTTTTTCCATCTCTCTCTTATATGGTGTGTTACTAATTATTTGCAACTTTTCTAGCCCGTCTTTTCCACAGACTATCAAGTTAGTGAAGGGGTTTTTTCTATGCACTATTGAGCTATTGATATATGGGATTGGTAGCTAGAAATATATAAATGTCTGGAGTTCAAATCCATTCTTTTATTTGACCTTCATAATGTGAACAAGTAGATATAGTTAAAGTTGATGAACTATACTGAATGAATTATAAGACAAGTTACTAGATCTAGGAAACACTTCATTTTCCTTGATTTTATGAGTATGGTTCTGTGCTCTTTACGCTTATAATTCTAAGCATTTTTGGAATTAAGTGTATGTACAGCCATATTTTTGAATTATGCAGCTCATCAAACTGAGCATAGAAATACATGAGAACCTAAGAGGCAGGAAAGATTTTTCCACAGAAGTAATGTTCTCCATATCACAATGATAACCCACTGAAATCTTAATTTCACTTTTCCCTCCTCTATGTTATTGCCACAGGAGTGCAGCTATGCTAGGAGAAAGACTCCGTAACATTGTCTTACTCTGGCCAATACCTCCAGGATGAATTGTGCCTAATTTTCAGAAGATATCTGTGGCTCAGAATCTCAGAGGGACTTCAGAGAGATCTGTTCTGAGAAATTTTCACTTAGAAGAATGCTGCCCAAGAGGGCAAGGTATTTGCACTTCAGGGAATTCACAGTTAGAGGGTATTAAATGAAGGTAGCACTGCAAATCCTTCCTTAATATAAATGAGGGAAGCCTGCCCCTCGTTACTGTATTTTGTATGGCTTCCATTGTTATCCAGTGCCTTAGGTAGAAATTAGTCAGACTATTTAAGACTCTATTTAAGATTCAAATTTGGATTCTTAGCATTGTCAGCTTCTCACAACTCTCTCGAAGTCCTGAATTTTGGCGAGTACATTTCAGCATCTAAATTTCCTTTTTTTGGACATGTGTGGTAGAGCCTCAGTGTTGAAATAACAGCCCATTTCCCTCAGCATTCCAGGCCTTGTGGAATGAGTAAAGGGAGGACTCCATCACCAAGCCACCAGCTTGGATGAATGAAGGGCCCAGCCCTGCCCTGCGGTGGGGCCGTTGGAGCCGGCTGGAACCGGCTGTGTCCGGCACGGGGCAGCCCCCGCCCCTCCTCACAGGGGCCGCCCTGCAGCCCCCCCGACAGCCCCTGGGCACCCGTACCCAGTGCACTGTTTTTTTCTGCAACCTATTTGTACTTACATAAATGTGTTAAATTAATATTCTTAAACTCATGTTAATGTATGAAACTTAAAGCTGGGCTTAAAGTTTTGTAAAAGTAAGAATATGATGGGTTGTGGAGTGGTTAATTAGTGAGTGATCTATGAATAGTTTGTTTATGATTGCTTGCACTATTTATATGAATGCACATATATAGAAGAAATAATTCCCAGTATTCTATAGGTACACTTATTTTTTACCCTAAAGTTCTCAACATATTGAATTTTAAGATATGAACAATTTTCAATTTTGTGTTTTAAAACTTAGACAAATTAAATGCAATATTTCGTAAGTTTTAAAATATATTGTTACTATTCTGACTTGTACTTGAAGTCTGTATTGCTAACTTTATCTTGTGAAAGGGGACTTGTTTTGTATGGAGAGAGACAGGGAAATAGTTTCAGTCAAATATAAACCATAAATATACTTAATTATCAGTAATTTGTTTTGTTTAACCTGGTATATCTGTCCAGAATGCCTAAAAGTGGTAAGGAATTGGCACCGGTGTAGGGCGAGCAGCAGTATGCCCACAGCACTCCACGTGGGAGGAACAAAGTTGCTCCCAGTGACCTGAGCATGAAATCCGTGATGGAAGATGCTGACATGCAGCTCACACCATATCATTCCTCTTCCCTTATTGTTCAGCCTTCGGCTGCATGGAGAGTGGCAGTCCTGAGCTGGTCATCCTTCAGCAGTACCTTCACACTTAGCTGTTTCTCTCACTGCTTCTTCATACCTTCTTCCAGGTTCTTGCCTGTGGCTGCACCCACTCTACAAATGTTCAATTAATTGGTCTGTTTTTCCATAACTGACAGCTCAACAGAAATGCAGCTGAATTAAAGAATATGCTCTTTCAAATCCTGAAAATATCCACACCTAAACTGATACTTCTCACCTCCAGCTTCATCCACGTCATTTTCTCTTGTTCCACACTGTCTGATCTCCACAGGCATTTTAGTAAGCAGTTACTTCCTTTAGGACTATTTGTATAAGAGATGGCTCATCCTTACTTGTTATGATGTCATTAGCTTATTTTCAGATCACTGAGACAGGTGTCTTTCCTGCCTTGTAAACTGCAGGGCTGCTGAATACGATTGGTTTTTTTAAATAGACATGGTTAAAAAGGAAGGATTTCATAACTAATGTAAGATGTAGCAACACCTATGTGGTTATATTTCCTGTGGCTTCTTATCTGATATAATGTCTTAATTCATTATCACCCTTTCATCCAGAAGTAGCTCTGTGATGCAAACCCACCAACAATTCTTCAGTTATGCAGTAAAATTACCCATTATTCTATCATTTTGCTGTATAACTGAAAACTTGATTGTAATTTTACAATTCTGGATTGGTTGTTTCCCTTGTAAGCTCTTTTTGGTTTTCAGAAGTCATATTAATCATTTTATCCTTGTCTGTGATAAATAAATGCATATTTAATCTTCATGTATAAATAATGTGCTCTTCTGAATGTGCCAAACAAAATGTGATGAATGGTAGGGCCATTTTCAGTCTCTCTTTTAGATTTCCTTGTGATGCTACTAGACACAAGGAGAATTGAGTCTCAGTCCCTCGGGATGTGTTACCGTTGTAATGGAATTAATAGAGCTGATAAAATAGATAATTCATAATGTAGTATCTTTGGACAAAGCTTCTCAAAAGAGCCCAAAACAGTCCAGCTAACTTCTGGTTAGGAACTGGCAATCACTGACTCACCTTTTTTTTTCCTTTTTTTTTTTTTCCCCTCCAGTTAACTGCTCTTATTAATCATATAATAATGAATAACAACTGTCCTTCTATGTCCTCCCCTCTAAAAAAATATAACTAAGGAGGGGCTGTGGAGTCAAACCAACCAAACAAAAGAAGACACATAAGAAAAACATTTCATAGGAAAAGCCCATTATATTTCTAGTTGAACAGAGGAATTTAACTTTTTCCAGTAGGCTGAAATATACATATGTATATTTCCTGTACTCAGCACTTATGTGGTATGCTCTAGGAACTTCTCATTTAAAGACCTTTAATAGTAGCACCTACATGCTTTTTAACCATTCCACCCATATCTATTTCCAACACTTTAACTATAACCTGCTTATCTATGACTCAGACATGTTTTGACCACAAGATTAATTACCAGTGCACTCGGATTCCTCAGGGTTGTGATTTCCATATGCTTCTGGGTAGATGATAAACCCTCTTTGTTTCTCAGAAAATTTATATCTCCCACAGAACCAAGAAAACTGACAGTGGAGAGTGAGGGAAAGGCAAGGCATTGCTTGTTTCTTAAGGTTGAGATGCATCTCCCTACCTCAGTTCAACAATGTTTATTATATAATATTATTTACTAACATAACATTCTCCTTCTGGAGAACTCTTGAAACAGAAAACACAAAATAAGGCTTTAAGAAGTGGTCACACAGGAGTTTGGACATCAAACTGTCATGAACAGGATGGAGCACATCCCAGAATTACAATCTACAGATAAAAAAAAAACCCCTCTATGTATATTATGATAATTGTATTGCTGATTTTACTTTGACTTCCTATGGTAGCCTACTGGTCATCAATCAAGGGGAAAGTTGATTGCCACATACCATTATAGATGAAATGACACTAAATGAGATAAACTTGGTTTTAAGTTGGTTTAATTTCAAAACCTTTTGAAGACAACAGAACTTCAGCAATACTGAAAAAACTATATAAATTATACAGCATTTTAGATTAAATGCATTAGATACATTAGATTATTCTGAGCTGCATGCATTTAGGTAATGTCTGAATGGAAGGACTATACAATTCTGGACCACTTCATCTGATTAGGAAAATTTACATTATACATAGTAAAGCTAATGATAGATGTGAAGGTGGAGTTATATCTCACGTAAGCCATCTGCTTAATCTATGTGTGTTCCTAACATTCACTGTTCTGTGAGTTTGTCCAAAAGAAGGTTAAAAAGGTAATTTAGTAGAGTCATCTGTAATGGAAAAGATTTCTAATAGAACAGGACACTTAAATTAACCAAACCAAATAATTATAAAGTTCAGCAGCTGAAATGCATATCTATATAAATTAAGACTGGAAAAGGGACATACATTATTAACAATGAAGACAAGAAACAACTGGAAGAATTTGAAGGGACATGGTGGTCACTTCTAGTCTTTAAACTAGGTTTGTATGCTTTTCTACAATAAATGGCTTAGCACATGTTTATTCATTAATCACTAGAAAAGCTGAAGTTTTGACAGATTTGTTCTATATGATTTGCACAGTTTTATTAAAAAGTTGCAAATTTAAATATCTTTAAATATTAGTTTTAAGTAATAAAGTTATAAATAAGAATTGGAAGAAGTGGTGCAAAGTATTTTGTCAAAATCAAAAATGTATTTACTACCTATATGTGTGTGTATATATTCTACCTCTCCTCCTGTGATCAACAGAGAGTTGGTATCTAGATCTGCTTCACTACCCTCCTGCTGTACACCTCCGTACACAGCTGAGACCGAGTTCCTGCAAGCCTGATAATCGGGAAGTTGTTCCTTCTGCCCCCTCTTGCAGAGAAGTTTGATCTAATTTAGCTACACTTTTTCTAACAGTCACATGGATTCTTAGGCATGATGGAGGTGAGTCAGTTAATTAAAACGAATTTAGCATAGGTGCAATCATGCCAGTACTTCTGCTGGTTTGTGTGTTATTCCTGTATCTCTCCCGACACACAGTGACCAAAAAAGAGGATACAAAGTGGTGTGGGTTTCTTTTTATTTTTTTACCCCTAGTGGTTAGGTAACCATTAAAGAGTGTAGAACTGCTGGTATAAACTGTTTTTAAAAAGGAAGAAAAGAATTAATGTATTTTAACTGCTGTATAATCTCAACAGTGATATTGAACATTTTCTGCCCCGATGTATGTTTGAAGCACTATGATAATCATAGATGTAATCCTTTAATTGCCCTTTTATAACTGTTTAGAAAGCATATAGCAAATTTTCAGCAAAATAAAGTTCTTCAAGCCTCAGTGGCTTACATTTTTGGTTTTTAAGAAGGATGCTTCCAGTTGAAGACTTTTGATGTTAACCTTATTGGTCCATTGATAACAGTGATAGTACATAAATAAACACTGGCATAAAGCTTAAAATTAACATTAAGGTCTCAGTCCTGAACATGCTAAGAAAAATGCTCAGTGATGTTTATTCAAATCTTTACTGTTCTGAAGTGCAATAAAGCTCATGATCAGTATCGGAAAGTTTAGCACAAAAGAGGCTATTTTTTAAAACCATAGCAGCACTATGATGCAAACTAATTGCCATTCTGTGGAAGTACCACCGTAGAATTTAATTTCAAAATTACTTTCCATTTACTTTTTATATTTTTGCATTTTAATTGTAAATATTTTTGAAGTTCCTTATTGGCTAGTAAGCTCTTTGGAGTTGGGACAGTGGTCAAATATTTTGTATCTATTTTTAACTTTTACAGTGTTCTTCATTAAGTGACATCATCTAGCTGTCGTCTTCAAATAATAATGTAATTCAAGGGTATTGCTATTTGACAATCTTTGTTCTGTAAAACTTACACTGTGTAGGAATAAAAGGAACGTACAGCTATTAAAATGATATTGCATCTGCAGTTAAAATGCCCATATCCGCCCCAGTGTCAGCAGTGCTGGGTGGGGGGATGTTGCAGTGGGGCCGTCATGGGAGTGTGGTGCCAGCACTCCTGAAAGGGAGACACGCAAGATGGGAAAAATAGCAGGAAAAAGGTGCATTTTTAAATAACATGTCACCAGAACTTTTGCATGGTAACAAAGGTCATCTAAAGCAGCTGGGTATTTGCAAAAGAAGACTTTGACAGCACAGAGATACTTAATCTCTAAATCAGGTTCAACGATGCATTAGAGGAAGCTGGATTTGCTGTACAGAGCTTCACACTGAAGGAAGAATAGTGAAGAAGAGTTTTATGATGCCGTTACAGGCTTTGATTCTGACAATTCTTTGGGAGACTTTTCAGAAGCAAATCATAAAGTTGCAGAAATGCTTGATCTAGATCCACATCAAAGCAGTGGGACTGGAAAGCATAATGGAGAGACAGAGACTCAAGAAAATGGAATTAAGAGACACAGGACATCATTATCTGCCCCAATGTTTTCTAAAAGTGATTTTAGTGTGTGGAACATATTAAAAAAAATGCACTGGACTGGAGCTGTCTAAAATGCCTATTGTCTTAAATGAGCCATTGAGTTTTCTTCAATGGATAACAGAATATATGGAACATATATACCTCATTAATAAGGCTTGTAGTCATGCAGACCCCCTGGAAAGAATGCAGGCTGTAGCTGCTTTTGCAGTTTCTGCTGTGGCTTCTCAGTGGGAGAGAACTGGCAAACCATTTAACCTGCTGTTAGCAGAAACCTATGGGTAAACTGTGGTTAGAACAGTATGGAATGGTAGAAACTGTAAATCACGGTACTGGAGATAAATGTGTCCTTAATTTTAAACTCTGTGGACTGTTTGGGAAAGAGATTCACAGAGTAGAGGGATGCTTTCAGGACAAAAACAGGTCTTCACACCTCTTGTGATGCTTGCCAAAGAGCTTGTGCCTGCCAAAGGTAAATTTTTTCCAGTGTTGTGGTATCTGTCTTTAAACCAGTTCTTGCAGTGAGGTGGAAAGCATATACTCCGGCTCTGAATCCCATTTTTAGTAATGGCAATTATAACTCATCATCCGTTGCTCTTGTAGGAAGAGCATAGCTAGTCTTTCTCAAATAACTTCAGGACAAGGATAATTATATGACATTTAAAACAAAGGCAAAGTCTAGTTTATTCTCTCAGAGTAAATGTTTGATTAAGCATTTTGTAAACTGAGGTACAAAAAGCAACAAAACATATTGTCAGTAGTGTCCTGAAGCTTATCTCTGTCACCATGTGTTACTGGAAAATTTGAACAGTTGTTGCTGCCCTCATGTTGAGTGTCTTAGACACCCTGCCTAGACAGCAAAGCCTGAGACACTGCCTCTGTTTTGGATTTAGTACTGGAAGAATGTTGATAACACACTAATGGTTTAGTTGTTGCTGAGCAGTGCTTACACCAAAGACTTTTCAGCTTCCCATGCTCTGCCAGGTGCACAAGAAGCTGGGAGGGGACACAGCCAGGACAGCTGACCCAAACTTGTCAAAGGGCTATTCCATACCATATGATGTCATGCTCAGTATATAAGATGGATGAAGAAGAAGGAAGGGGGCATGTTTGGAGTTGTGGCATTTGTCTTCCCAAGTGATGGAGCCCTGCTTTCCTGGAGATGTCTGAGCACCTGCCAGCCAATGGGAAGGAGTGAATTAATTCCTTTTTTTGCTTTGCTTGAGTGCACGGCTTTTGCTTTACTTATTAAACTGTGTTTATCTCAACCCATGAGTTTTCTCACTTTTACTCTTCCGACTCTTCCGATTCTCTCCCCCATCCCACTGTGGGGGGAGTGAGTGAGCAGCTGCGTGGTGCTGAGTTGCCAGTCAGGGTTAAACCACAGCATTAGTTGTGCACATTGCTGCCCAGTCTCTCTAGGTCAGATAACTCCTTCCTGCAAGTTAAAATAATTCATAAACAATATATCTCAGGAAAAAATGATACCTGTCTTATTAACACTGCAAACACATGTTGGTCACTCGCATTCACAGGAACTAAGCAAAGCATAGAGATGTAACAAATAATGACTTTGGGAATGACATTATCTCTCCACCACAGTTGCTGTAGGGACATGCAGTCATAATTGCCAGATTGCAAGCACTCTGCCTGAATTTTGTTCATATTTTTTCTTGTGCAGTGTTGAATCAAAAACTGACTTTCTGTTAAGTACGGGAATGCTATTTACTTCTATTACAATGCATGGGATTAGAATGCCCAACACACTACCCTATAGCACTGCAAGTCTCCAGAGATCCAGTTGTCTTGCTCTTTCGCTGTTCATTCAGCAAAGATCACGTTTCACTGCCCTTTCTCCTCATGACACAGCTGTGCCAGTTTTCATCTCTCCTGAAATTACACAAATGCATCTCTTCATAGGGGATGTGAGATAGGGGGTTATGCATCACCTTTCACGGCAGAGCCAGAGTAAAAGCTGCAGGGCTTGCTACCAAATGAAGAACAGTAGATGAGGTAGCAGTGACAACTATGATTTGGGTGTGTGAGTGATGACACTGAGGAGTACAAAAAGCATTGGCAGCTTGTGAGACTCTCTGCAGGAGCCCACCACTTCCTTGTAACACTGCTGGAGATGCTGCCAGTCAAACTGTCTGAAAATCTTATCCTTCTTAGATCTTCATCACTGCTGAAGCTAGATTTTCTTAGTGTGATCTATGGGAGAGGGCAGGACCTGAAATTATGATAGTCATACCTGGCAGGGTGTCCTAGCTTGGACCCAGCAGCTTCCATGGGCATGGTAGAATCATGCTTTTTTTGTCTGAAGCCAGCAAGCCAATCAAATCTGATAGGTTTAAATTTAAGCTTTAAATTCATATTTAAGAAGTTGTCAGATGCTCTATCCAAGATTAAAGGTCTCTTTTGGCTAGGTATATCAACACCCATAATTTGCTTTTTTAGCACTGACAAACAGCCTTTATTTTTTTTTATTTTTTTTTCTGTAAGTTCATTGTGCTTTGCCCTAGAGATCACAGAGGTACGAGACACTTCCCTTGAGGAATTACACTGAAATATTTAAGAAGCTTTGCTTCCTGCCCGCAGAAACCTGTGTTACTGTAAGAACATTTCCCATTATACAGTTGCTTGAGGGTTTTAGATGTTTTTTTAGGAAGACATTTTATGGCTATTAGTCATTTTCTCTTTCTGAGTTAGAGGTAACCTAAAAGACATGCTTTATTTAAAGCTTTTTTAGCTTTTGTTGATACACAGGGAATACATAAGTAAGTGCTATGAAAGTGATGACTATGTTCATGATTTGTACTAATAATTGAGTATGATCATAGACATTCAGCTGAAGAACAGTCGAGTCTCATTCTGGAGAAAGTCAGAGAAAAACTGACTGGACATTTTGTTTAAGAGACCAAGATACAATTAGGCAATCATTTTTGTATATCAAAGGTTTAAGTTTTACTTCTGCTTATCTCTTCCTATTCTGCAACTGTTAGACTTCCTTACCAAATCCTGTAGTAAGACATACCTAAGACAGTGGAAACAAGCAAGCAAGGTGATGACTCAGTTTTCCACTTAATATTTACCTCCAATAACCTTTGTGTCACATTTTCCAAAGGTCCCAGTCTTGACAGCATGTCCAGTCATCCTCAAATTATCCTTGCGAGCCTGCAAGCACAGATGATGGTAAATAAAATTATTTTATTCTAAATTATTATTTTAAAAACGTCTTCTCAAATGTGTATATGAATTCATATATGACACAATTTTTCACAAGTCTGATAAATAAGTAACTAGCATTCCCACTGTTAAATTTTACATTTTGAACCCTAGTCTTCCCTTAGGGAGTCTTGTTGTCTTGTGACTCTTCTGAACTGTCTTCTTAACAAAACAAAAACTCTGTTTTATTAACACTATAATTTTCTCCAGTCTTATTCTAGCTCCGCAAACTCAGACACACTCCAATGGCCTCTAGAGCATTGTTTTTTCCATAAAAGAAGTGTTGCTTCCATGTTATCTATATGAGGAAAATTAGATCTTTTTCTACAACCTGGACTGGTCTAATTAAATACCTAAATATCTTTCACTTCAATAACAGTTCAGCTTTAGTTAGCATCCTGGCCACCATGATTCATGGAAAATATTCACAGGGTAGCAGTGTTCTTTCTTAGAGTCCAAGCTATATAGCCACATTATTTATTTTGCAAGGTGAAAGTTCGTTCTCTTCACAAACACAAATCATTTGATATAGCAGGGCATCTTACAATACTGCCTGCATCATAGAAAAATTACTCTGAGTCATTCTGATTCATGAGTCCTTCTGACTATCTCCTTGAGGAGCTGCAAGTTTGCTTTTCTAAAATTCAGAGTCCTGACTATACTCTTTGATTATCTCTCCACCACAGTTGCTGTAGGGACATGCAGTCATAATTGCCAGATTGCAAGCACTCTGCCTGAATTTTGTTCATATTTTTTCTTGTGCAGTGTTGAATCAAAAACTGACTTTCTGTTAAGTACGGGAATGCTATTTACTTCTATTACAATGCATGGGATTAGAATGCCCAACACACTACCCTATAGCACTGCAAGTCTCCAGAGATCCAGTTGTCTTGCTCTTTCGCTGTTCATTCAGCAAAGATCACGTTTCACTGCCCTTTCTCCTCATGACACAGCTGTGCCAGTTTTCATCTCTCCTGAAATTACACAAATGCATCTCTTCATAGGGGATGTGAGATAGGGGGTTATGCATCACCTTTCACGGCAGAGCCAGAGTAAAAGCTGCAGGGCTTGCTACCAAATGAAGAACAGTAGATGAGGTAGCAGTGACAACTATGATTTGGGTGTGTGAGTGATGACACTGAGGAGTACAAAAAGCATTGGCAGCTTGTGAGACTCTCTGCAGGAGCCCACCACTTCCTTGTAACACTGCTGGAGATGCTGCCAGTCAAACTGTCTGAAAATCTTATCCTTCTTAGATCTTCATCACTGCTGAAGCTAGATTTTCTTAGTGTGATCTATGGGAGAGGGCAGGACCTGAAATTATGATAGTCATACCTGGCAGGGTGTCCTAGCTTGGACCCAGCAGCTTCCATGGGCATGGTAGAATCATGCTTTTTTTGTCTGAAGCCAGCAAGCCAATCAAATCTGATAGGTTTAAATTTAAGCTTTAAATTCATATTTAAGAAGTTGTCAGATGCTCTATCCAAGATTAAAGGTCTCTTTTGGCTAGGTATATCAACACCCATAATTTGCTTTTTTAGCACTGACAAACAGCCTTTATTTTTTTTTATTTTTTTTTCTGTAAGTTCATTGTGCTTTGCCCTAGAGATCACAGAGGTACGAGATACTTCCCTTGAGGAATTACACTGAAATATTTAAGAAGCTTTGCTTCCTGCCCGCAGAAACCTGTGTTACTGTAAGAACATTTCCCATTATACAGTTGCTTGAGGGTTTTAGATGTTTTTTTAGGAAGACATTTTATGGCTATTAGTCATTTTCTCTTTCTGAGTTAGAGGTAACCTAAAAGACATGCTTTATTTAAAGCTTTTTTAGCTTTTGTTGATACACAGGGAATACATAAGTAAGTGCTATGAAAGTGATGACTATGTTCATGATTTGTACTAATAATTGAGTATGATCATAGACATTCAGCTGAAGAACAGTCGAGTCTCATTCTGGAGAAAGTCAGAGAAAAACTGACTGGACATTTTGTTTAAGAGACCAAGATACAATTAGGCAATCATTTTTGTATATCAAAGGTTTAAGTTTTACTTCTGCTTATCTCTTCCTATTCTGCAACTGTTAGACTTCCTTACCAAATCCTGTAGTAAGACATACCTAAGACAGTGGAAACAAGCAAGCAAGGTGATGACTCAGTTTTCCACTTAATATTTACCTCCAATAACCTTTGTGTCACATTTTCCAAAGGTCCCAGTCTTGACAGCATGTCCAGTCACCCTCAAATTACCCTTGCGAGCCTGCAAGCACAGATGATGGTAAATAAAATTATTTTATTCTAAATTATTATTTTAAAAACGTCTTCTCAAATGTGTATATGAATTCATATATGACACAATTTTTCACAAGTCTGATAAATAAGTAACTAGCATTCCCACTGTTAAATTTTACATTTTGAACCCTAGTCTTCCCTTAGGGAGTCTTGTTGTCTTGTGACTCTTCTGAACTGTCTTCTTAACAAAACAAAAACTCTGTTTTATTAACACTATAATTTTCTCCAGTCTTATTCTAGCTCCGCAAACTCAGACACACTCCAATGGCCTCTAGAGCATTGTTTTTTCCATAAAAGAAGTGTTGCTTCCATGTTATCTATATGAGGAAAATTAGATCTTTTTCTACAACCTGGACTGGTCTAATTAAATACCTAAATATCTTTCACTTCAATAACAGTTCAGCTTTAGTTAGCATCCTGGCCACCATGATTCATGGAAAATATTCATGGGGTAGCAGTGTTCTTTCTTAGAGTCCAAGCTATATAGCCACATTATTTATTTTGCAAGGTGAAAGTTCGTTCTCTTCACAAACACAAATCATTTGATATAGCAGGGCATCTTACAATACTGCCTGCATCATAGAAAAATTACTCTGAGTCATTCTGATTCATGAGTCCTTCTGACTATCTCCTTGAGGAGCTGCAAGTTTGCTTTTCTAAAATTCAGAGTCCTGACTATACTCTTTGTTGTTCCCATTTCCCTCAGGAGAGTGAGCTCCATCAGCACATGGTCACTGCAGCCCAGGCTGCCTCTGATCTTGATGTCTCTGGCGAGCTCACTTGCATTGGTGACCACCAGGTCCAGTATTGCATCCGCTTGGGGAGGGGTGTCTATTACCTGGCTTAAGAAGTTGTCCTCAATGCATTCGAGAAACCTGCTGGATTGCCTACAGCTTGCTGTGTTGGTTTTCCAGGAGATGTCGGGGTGGTTGAAGTCCCCCAGTAGGATGAGAGCCTGCAAGCACGAAGCCTCCCTGAGTTGGAGGAAGAACACTTCGTCAGTCGGCTCCTCTTGATCTGGCAGCCTGTGGTAGACACCAACCACCAGGTTCCCTTTGTGGCCTCTCTCTTTGATTCTTACCCATAAGCTATTGACCTGCTTGTGGCTATTCTTCAGGGACAGATCTTCACACTAATAATATCAAGCAATTTAACTTTAAAGTAGTTCAGAACACAATTCTAGACAAAGTTTCTGAGATGGTATTTCTACCCTCTTTTTCCCTGTTTTCGTTTAACTTAATTCATGAATATAGTAAAAACTAAAAAAAAACAAACAAAAAACCCAATCTAAAACAATCAACCTTTTAAATATTTGGCTTGTCTCTGCTGTCTTGCTCTAGGCACTAACTGAAAAATTAAAACACAAAGTCTTCTGAGGAATCCGAGTTTGTAATGATTTCTATGCATAGCTAATGGGAGTTTACAGAGAATATTGAAATCCCCTCAGGAACCTGGTCTGCTAAAACAAAGGTAGAAAAAAATAGGAATGGCCTTCTAAAGGGAGTGTGTTGTCTTCTCTAAAATCTTGTCAAAACTATTTTGGAATATTTGAAGTTCAACCAAAACACTGTGACTGTGATTTTTGGTTTGGCTTTTTTTGGTTGGTTGGTTTTGGTTTTTTTTTCTACATTTGTATTAGTCTGTGTCAGCAACCCAAAAACTAAGCCTAGTTTCCATAGATGAATGCAACCATCTTGAACAAACAAGGTCTCTTGAAGACTGTTACATTTTAGAAGAGCAAAAAATGTGGATGCTGAAGAACAGGACTTAAAGAAAAAGAACAGCTACATACCATATTTCACTTGAATAAAGATGTCAGAATGGATCCCTCTCTGTTAACCTTCTCCCTCCTCAAATAAAGTCCCTCTGAAATTTATTCCAGAAACTACAATTTTTGCAGGAGGAGCTATCTAGAGACTCATAATGTAAGTAAGATGAAATACTACTATCGCATACTTTTTCAAGACATCCAATTCATCCCGGCCAAACATTCCCTTGAAGAAGAGAATTGCTGAATCTAGAAGAAAGGATGAGTTTGGCTTAAGTTGTTTTGTTAGCTAGGTTATTTACTTTCTGGATCATCTGTGGCCTTCTGTGTCACTTAAGATTCTCTTAAGTGATCAGTGTTTATGTGTGACTGCTGCTCAACAGATGTCTCGGATGCTAAGGTCCCCCCTGAGTACAGTATTTGTTTGTATGTGCAGGCATTTCCAATTGCAGAAGTATACTTGCTCTGAAATATGAGGCAAATTGATGCTAATTCCACCTGTGCGTACTGAAAAACACTTGTTCTGTCAATGGCTCGATGTCTGGATGGAGACCAGTGACGAGTGATGTCCCTCAGGGGTCCGTACTGGGACCGGTGCTGTTTAATGTTTTCATCAATGACTTAGACAGTGAGATCGAGTGCACCCTCAGCAAGTTTGCAGATGATGCCAAGATGAGTGGTGCGGTTGACACACCAGAAGGATGGGCTGTCATCCAGAGAGACCTGGACAGGCTGGAGAGGTGGGCCTGTGTGAACCTCATGAGGTTCAACAAGGCCAAGTGCAAAGTCCTGCACCTGGGGCGGGGTAACCCCCGGGATCAGTACAGGCTGGGGGAAGAAAGGATCGAGAGCATCCCTGCCGAGAGGGACTTTGGGGTGCTGAAGAGTGGGTGAAAAGCTGCCCAGTGTAAAAAGAGAGGGACTTGGGGGTGCTGGTGGATGAAAAGCTGGACATGAGCCAGCAATCTGTGCTGGCAGCCCAGAAAGCCAACCGTACTCTGGGCTGCATCAGGAGAAGTGTGGCCAGCAGGTCAAGGGAGGTGATTCTGCCCCTCTACTCTGCTCTGGTGAGACCTCACCTGGAGTACTACGTTCAGCTCTGGAGCCCTCAGCACAAGAAGGACATGGAAGTGTTGGAGCAGGTCCGGAAGAAGGCTACAAAAATGATCCAAGGGCTGGAGCACTGCAGGGCGGTTGGACTAAATCACCTCTAGGGGTCCCTTGCAACCCAAAACATTCTATGATTCTATGATTCTATGATTCTGTATTGGTTGACAGCCTGTTAAATATGAGCCAGGAGGTCGCCAAGAAGACCAATGGCATCCTGGCTTGTATCAGGAACAGAGTGGCCAGGAGGACTAGGGAAGTTATCATGCACCTGTACTCTGCACTGGCGCGACCACACCTCACATTCTGTGTTCAGTTTTGGCCCATCACTACAAGAAAGACATTGAGGTGCTGAAGCGTGTCCAGAGGAGAGCAACAGAGCTGGTGAGGGGTCTGGAGCACAAGTCTTATGAGGAGTGGCTGAGGGAACTGGGGTCATTTAGTCTGGAGAAGGGGAGGCTGAGCAGAGACTTTATCGCCCTCTACAACTACCTGAAAGGAGGCTGTAGTGAGGTGGGGGTCAGTCTCTTCTCCCTGGTAATGGACGATAGGACGAGGGGAAATGGTCTGAAATTGTGCCAGGGCAGGTTCAGTTTGGACATTAGAAAAAAATTTCTTCACTGAAAGGGTTGTCAAGCAGTGGAACGGATTGCCCAAGGAAGTGGTCGAGTCCCCATCCCTGGAGGTATTTAAAAGACAGGTAGATGAGGTGCTTGGGGACATGATTTAGTGGTGGGATGGCAGTGTTAGGTTAACAGTTGGACTTGATGATCTTAAAGGTCTTTTCCAACCTAAACGATTCTGTGATTCTATGATATGAAATCTCATTAGGCGATTTAATTTTGAGTTTCTGCAGCATTTACAAGCCCACAGAAAGAAATTATTTATTTGAGAGATTTTTTTTGCATCCAATTTAAAAGAAAATAGCATCTCTTTTTCCACTAAATGAAAGAAATTGAGAACTACAACTAATTCACTGTACGGTAATTGATTTATGAGGTTCTAATTTCATGTAAACACAAAATATAAAAAGGTGAGAAACTACATAATTTTCCAACTGTTATTCATCCAGTTAAACTAATTGACCATGAATTTGTTGGTAGTTGAGCTTTGAAGTGGGACAGAACCAGAGCACAGGTACATATTATTTTAATGAACAGTGATGTGTGAAACAAATCATAGCCTTGTCAACAAGATAATAGTGAATTATGTCCCAGTCATGGTTGAGAGAAGATATGACAAACATGCTGGGTGTAGTTTGCAAAAGCTGCTAAAGGTTTGTCAGTTTGATATTTCTATGTGAAAACTGTAAAATAAGGAGATTACTATTGCTTATTAATCAGGCATAACAAATATAGCTTCAACATAATATTCATGCACTTGACTTTTTGTGAACATGGGGCAAGCCTTTGACTAACTTCTGTTTGTCTTCAATAATTGTAACAGCCAATGATTTCTCTGATATATGTTTATACTGATAGAATTTTCCTGAACATGTACAAATAGGATAGAAATATCTAAATGAAAAATGAGGAATATTGTTGCTTTATTTGGAGAATATACTATTTTTTTAATATTTGCCTAGTAAACTTTGCAATTTCTTTTCAGAAATGCTCAATATTAAAGCATAAAGCCATTGCTTTGTCATCATTACAAATGTTACCTGAAACTAGTTAAAATTTAGAAATAAATATCAGAGAGACCTGATTGACTCATTTTTGTAAGAAGTTTGGCTTTTTGCTCAGTTTGTTTAGTGAGGTAGTGCCTTCAGAGCTAAGTTAGCAACCCCCCTCTTTAAAAATTATACTTCTGAAAATATTCCTCTTCATATTAACTTTGTAATCCTTTGTGAAAGAACATAGATTTAGACAAGCTTTTGAAAGTAGAAAGAGAAGAGCTCCCCTCCTGTCTACGCCCAGGAAAAGACTGCATACTTAGGTTATCTATTGACAGTCACAAAAAACAAATCTCCCCCCAACTGTTCTATATGCACCTCTGTTTTATTCTTAGAAAACTAAATTATGGTAGGTATTGAGAATGCTAACCTTTAAATAAAATATTAGGTACAAGGAGCTTAGTTGAACACTTTTGGTTACAAGTGGATTTTTATAACTGCTTAAAATAGATCCATTTTAATTTCTTAGGCTGTCACACCCTCTTAAAATGATTATTCTGAAGCATTCACTTTTATGTTAGCCATGACCTACTTTCTATTAAGATGAGTACTTTGGGTATAAATATCTGATGCCTGTTTCACAAGCCTTATTCTTACAGAATAATAGATGTTGTCTAGATGCTTTCAGTAAAGCTTTTCCTCTCTGCTTCACTCTGCCTAAGTGATTAAAAGATTTTGTTATATTTTTCAGGGAGACAAGTGAGTAGGGGAGGAAGGACTTCTTAAGGAATTCATATTGTCCTTCAGTGAGATATTTAGTCTCTAAAATCATTCACTGTTTGTCTTGGTTTGATCACTAAATATCTTCCGTACTGCAGTAGAAGGAAAGGAAAAGTAACAGAATCAGCAATATGCTGCACATAGTGTGAATGAGAAAGTAAATGACAAAACCTTAGCAACTGCTACCATCTGGATGGGAAACACATTGAAGAACTTTCAATCACTCTTATTAGTAAAGAAATACAGAAGTCTTGACATTTGAAACAGTGACTATGTGTCATATTCAGGCATGCTTTGCGATGCAAAGGTGTATAGTGTTGAGCTTGAGATGATGGAGAAGAATATAATCACTAGAAATTCTATATAGGGCTAGTTTGCAGCTAACTAAGTTGAGAACAGGATTCAATAGGCTTAGATAAGGGAAATTTCTGTATAGAAAGCTCAGCGGGTTTAAGACAAATCAAACAGTCATTCTTTCAACTGAGGCTAAGTCATTGTTTTAATTTCTGAATTATCAGGTTTTCCTTTCCCCTTTCCATTACTGAAATAAGACTCCTGATGGTCTGGTTTCTCTCTTTTGTGGAGACTCTTCTGGCTGGCTATGTTCACACTCTAGCACCATTTGCATTGAATGCTTCTGCTGAAAGTGCATTTCTACTTCTCGAGTATGCCTTCTATCAGCTACAAATTCTCATCTCCTGCCTGATGCGTTCATACACTGTCTCCTCTCACACTCTATTATTGAATGTTTTTTCTGGGCTTGGAGTACAGCCACAAATCAAGCCTAAGCAAGCAAGGTAGTGGGTATGAATAATAAAGGAGTTTGTAGCATGACCTAGAGCATATTGAATAATATTTTTGGATTAGAAATTCCTCCTGAATTACTACTGCTTTAACAGCAGACTGATTTTCTGATTAAGCAGGAACTGCCTTCAGCAAGACCCAATACTGGGTAAATAAAATTTGTAATTTTATCTAGATTTTTATCAGGTGAAAGTTGTTAGTTTCATTAGCTTCTTCTAGACCTCACATCATCAATCAATGATGATTTACAAACATTAACGTGAATATAGAGGAGGGAAAAAAGGGGGGAAATAATAAAAACTAACCATAAATTGGCCCAGTTTAAACTAGTTTGTGGTTTTCAGTGTACAGGGACTGTCAGTTACACAGTTGTTTAGAGAGGTGCTATATTTTAGTTCACAGTAATAAAAGTACTATCAATGCTGTGACTTCTCCTGTAAGAAAGATTTAAGAAACATACAGAGAGTGGCACATTTGATCTATTCACCAAAACTGCAAACACACAAATCTCTGGGTATGTATTTTCCAGAGGGGTTTTGATTGAGACAGTTATGTAATTTCAAACAGAGATGAGAGAATTTCTGAACTGCAAGAAAGATTTATTTCTGTATTATTTTAAATCCATGGATGAGTTGTCAGAATAAAGAGAAGAAATGTACTCTTCAAGAGTATCTATTTGATGTATTTGGGATTGAAAAGGAAGACAATTATTTTTAATACCATTTGACATTATAGCAGATTAACTTGTAGACAAATTTACTATTTTCATAATTGATGATAGCTGTGATTTTTTCCAATTTTTTTTTTTTAATTTGAAATAAGGAATGGATCTGTGAAGCTATTGATTTTGAAATCCTAACATAGCTTGCAGTAGTTGTGTTAGTGAGATGCCAGGCAAAGATCACAGGAAAACTTGTTCCTTTAAACAGCGGCACAAAAGGTTATAAAATTACAAACAGCTATGAAGCTTTTTGATAGATAGTCCTGTTTCTTCCTTTCACTGTGGTCTTATACTAGATAGTATATTATTCTTTACCTGCAGTTTTTATATCCATTCTCACCGGATTTTGTTTCCTGATGTCTTAAGGCCCACTTTTATGCATCTTCAGTTGAAGACAACTAAAACACAGGACAGAAATATTTCTTGTACTTCTTTCTGATCTCATAGTATGCCTACAGTGTTTTTTATTTCCTCTCTCCCTCTCTTTCACCCTCTCCCTCTTTTTTGGAGATGTGTGATTTGAGCAGTTAAGTTAAAGAAAAATACTTATAAGTGAAGCCTCTTCAGCAATGGACAAGTTTTCCTTTCTCGTGCCATGACAACAGTGAGACTGTGCAGTCTTAGCTCAGAGTGCACCATACATGTAACAGATTTCTTGTCCTCCTGTTTTGGGTAAGCAGAGGTCAGAAGAGCACACAAGACAGGCTTTCAAAACATGAGGCACTAGAAGTTTCTGAGGGTCCTAGTTCAAGGGAAATTAATTTCATTACTGTTCATTCCCACAATCTTTAGTCCAGGAGTTACCCTGGAAAAGAAACAATAAACTATAAGTTAGTTCTGGGTGACAGGAAGATAACTGTGTTTGCATTATGCTAATATTATAGATTTGAACTAGTTTTTACAGCCCTTTTATCATGAGCCATGGATTTAAGGAATAAATTGTATTATAAATTTTTTCTTCCTGGGAGTTTAAGTAGGCCTACATTTCATGATAGAAAAGGACATATACGTCTACGTAGGATAAAGAAGTTCTACAGAAGGAGGCATTTCAGCAGAAGAGAGGATGCATCAGCAAAGATCTTCAGGAACAGCTGAAATGAAGAGGGCTTTTTTATTCAGGAGACAGAGTCTGCTCAGAAAGGATGAGTGATTCACTAAACAACAGTTTTCATATAGAACAGAACAGAGAATTTATAGGCCCAATCCTAGTGTGACTGCAGAGGCTAAGCAGCTACTGATATAAGCTTAGAGTAAGGCCAAGGTCTGCATAGAGGAGGAATGCATTTTGGTAAACGCATGACTTCATGAATCAGTATATCCAGGGAAGCAAAGAAGTAGGGAAAAAAGCTCTCCTTCATCATGCAATAGACAGTAATTGGTTGCAAGGCTAAGGACATATGGGTATCATATGAATTCCTTTACATTGATGAAGCTTTCAGCAGCTACTGTAGGGACTTTGTGATAGCAGAGCTGAGCCTTGAATCAGCTGTAATTTTGATTCTTATCAACTCTTTATAGAAAATAAAAGAAATTAGAAAGATATTGGAGAAATGAAACAGAAAAAAATCTGGTGACCCAACACAATCTTCTAATAGTATATTTGCAAGGGAATTCAAGCAATCTCTGTTCCCAAAATACTTGAGCTGTTTTCCACAGGTGCCTTTGTTTTGTCATTACAGAAATGAATAATAGCTTTGCCTTGTCAGAAGCATGACATCTGGAATTTGTAAGAAAAAGAAAATCCAGCAACATTTGATGTTGAAGTAGATATTTTACACACTTAGAGTGGTGTCTGAGCTAAAAAAAATATGTGGAAATAAAACAGATCAACTATGTAAATATTTGGTAAGGCTTTTTGACAGCTATATTACAGTGTGAGAACTGTTACTGGTCCTCTCTGAGTAATATTGACAGTAAATCACTTAGGATATAACAAGCAAAGTGGCAGTGTAATTTTCTAACATGCCTAAGTCTGCACAATAGCTGATGCAAATTATGCAGGACTACACATTTGCCCAAATGCCAGGATCTTTTGAAACAACATCACAGAGAGATCATTTTGGAGGGCAAGGACTTTGCTTTTTCTTAGTAAAAGGAATTTTCAAGAACCTCATTGACAGTAGCAGGGCAAGACTTTTGCCCTTACAGACAATTTTATTGAAAAGGACTTTCAAATGGAGACTTGGAAACATATTCTTTTCTTAAATCAGGCAGATGTCTTTTATTGTCATATATAAAAGCAGGAGCAAACCTTCATATTTTAGCTCTTCTTTCAGCTTGATAACTCCATTTAAATGAGATATATAATTGATTTTTTCATTTTTTGTTTAATGTTATGTCAAATTAAAAGTAAACAGTGTAAAACATTGGCTTTATGCTAGAACATCCTGCAAGCATTCCTATAGCTATAGCAAGAACCCAGTCAGAACAAATGACTGGATTTGTGCCTTGCAAACACATCTCTGTTCCATCCCCAAAGACTCAATCAATATGCCTATCATTTTAATGATCACCAAACCACATTCCACTTGATCTGAGATCTCATCTTTAACAAATCACTATAATTGTATTTATTAGTTCTAATTCCTGTCTGAATTAGTTAACACTGACAGTTATCTTCATTTGTTATATTTTTCATTTGATTACAACTGTCTAAAATTTACTTTTAATCTTAATCTTGTATCATTTTATTTGACCTTTGCTTTTATTTTCTTTGATGATACTTCTTTCTGCAACCCCATCATTCACAGTATCTTCTCTTCCGTCACCATGTTTCTCATACTACAGTAACATTGCCTCACTCTTCCCTGTCATTTCCAGTTATTTCACTGTATCTAGTTAAGCTGGCTGGATATTTCCTGCTAACAGTGTCAATGTACAGCTGACTTCATGTTCAATGTTGAACTATCCTCACTGTGAAAAAATTGCTGTGTTTAATTGGAATTTTCTGCATGGCAAGTTGTGCCCATTGCCTTTCTTCCTTTCAATATGTATCCTGAGAAAAATCTGGCACCATCTTTACCATATCCTCCCACTTGGTAACTGAAGAGATATTTGATCAAAATTAATCAATGTCAGTAGCAACAGATATTTTCAAAGAACTGCTTGTGAGCAATTTGAAGAAGTGCTTTGGGGAATATTTTTAGAAATAAAATATATATAAAAGTAATTTACCATTTCTTGAATGTATTTTTCCCCTAATGTTTGGAGAAATGTATTTAAATGTTTTGTTTAAATAATTTTCTCTATGCATTTTGTAAGCATTTCTGTAGGATTGCTGCTTTTACAGCAGGAAGAGATCATATGTTAACAGCTTGCAGCTGCTGAATCCTAGTGCTCATCCTAAACACAATTTTAGAATTTCAACATTGAAATGAAAACAAAGTTTAAGAAGTGAAATGTGAGTGACAGCAGTCTTTTAGATATGTGTATCACAACTTAAACAGCTTGCAATACTTAGCTTTGAAACAGAATGAATTTCAAACTTGGTTTACATCATTTGTGGTCTTCCTCTTCCTGCTATAGCACATAACTTCCCAGTTTCATCAAAGTGAACACTGGACTAGAGCCTCCAGGAATGTTGCTCCCAAGGTCATTTGTGAGAGGACTGGCCCTGTGAAGTATAAACCTTACCTATGATGAATATGTTTCTACCTGAAAGGAAAGAAAATATTGTTTCTTGAATAGCCAACATCATGTTACTTTTGTTAATCAATCAAGGGGTGTGTCTGAAGCTTGCATGTTACTCTCTTTTCCCAAGTAAGCCCCGAAATTATTCTTGAAACTCTCTTAATGGCTGTTTACAGCTTTAGATTAGACTTCTTTGTGGATGGTGCAATTTGTCCACCTTTAGGAACTGAGATAGGCTGAGTTTTGCCACAGTAACATATAAAAAGCATTAGAATGTGGTTTAAGTTATGAGAAACATAATTTAAAGACATGATGGGCATGATTTCCTTTATCATTCACCGTATGGAGAATTTTTTATATGCACAAATTGGGTATAACATCTAGTAGATCAAACTAGGTTTGTTTTGTTTAATTTTGCTTAAGTAAAATGATATTATCAGGTACAGATGAACATAATTCTAAGAAGAAAGTTGATCCTATTTAGGTCTGTAACCTTGTAATTTGCATTTTCTTGACATCTTCTATATTGTGGTCGCTAATTTCAGCAGTTCTAATTTGTACAGAAATTAATTTTCATTTTGTTTCATACATACAGAGGTTAGCATCAGACTGCTAATATCATGCAGTCATTTAAAAGTCAATAGACTCTATGATGTCACATTATCTAGCTTCCTAGATTACTGTGAGATAGGTCTTAGTCTTTCCCAGTTTATTTCTGCATTTTAATATCTGTTCTTCTTGCTTTATTTCTTTTAAATGTTTATGTGGCCCTTATCCTGGGAATATTTATGAATGACTATATATAGTCTCTCCCATTTTGTATTTTTTCCTTCTAACTTTGTGATTTTTAAGACTGTTTCTGAAATGCTTCCTGTTTGATCGATTCTCCACCACAGACTAAAGTTATGCTGAGCAGTGGAAGCCATCTCAGGCATGAAAAATCTCATATGAACAATTTAACAAAATAAGTGATTTTTTTTCAAAAGGTAATAGATAAAATACATTTGTTTACCAAGCAGAAACTTGGTTAGATGAGAATTGCCCCCACTTTCCTATGTCAACTAGAGGGAAGAGAATATAGCTGAAGACAGATGGGAACGAGAAATCTGACAGTGCAATAGTTGCTATAGTGCAAGATAGCATTTCACTCCACTAGGAAATGCAATGTATGCTCTGAGGCACTTCTGGTCTGGCTAGGTAAACAATGTCAAAGAATACTTCATTTTGTTTCAGTATTTACATTGTTATGGTCCAAAAATTAAACAATATGTAGTTCTAGAGCTGATTGCATTTTCCCAGGGTGCAAGAAGTATTATTGATTAAAGAGATGAACAGCTATGTCTCTTTTAAGGTATATCACAGAATCAAAGAATGACTGAGGTTGGAAGGGACCTCTGGAGGTCACCTGGTCCAACCTCACTGGCTCAGGCAGCAATGCCTAGAGCTAGTTGCCCAGGACAATGTCCAGACAGTTTTTGAATATCTCTAAGGAGGGAGACTCTATAACCTCTTTGGGCAACTTATTCCAGTACTCAGTCACCCTTCACAGTAAAAGAGTTTCCTGGTGTTCAGAGGGAACCTCCCATGTTCCAGTCAGTGCCCGTTGCATCTTGTTTTGCCACTGAGCACCACTGAAAATAGCCTGGCTCCATCCTCTTTGCACTCTCCCTTCAGATATTTATATACACTGATGGGATATCCCTTGAACCTTCTCTATTTTTTGTTACTGCTGTAAGTTAGCAGATACCTAAAAAATTGGTGACATTAACTGTAGTAGTTTTATTATCTTCCTTTTTCAAATTCAGATTAGTAATTCTTTCTGTGTTAGTTACTACATGACTGAAGACTGACAGGGGAAAGTATAATACTCCTAAGTGATTATCAAATGATTGATTTCTATGTCTTCTGTTGTTTGCCTGAAAGTGTTAATGATGATTGAAAATCATTGCCGTGCTGAATCTTGTATGCGAACTCCTGAATGCTCAGCAGCTAGGTGGTTTGGCATTTTTACGATAAATATGTGATCATCAGATTAATGCAAAGTTGATTGATGACAATACTAGGCAGCCTGGGCTTACGAGTTCTACACAGAGATTAAATTTTCTTTTAAATGGAAGATTCATTGATAACAGAAATAGTGCAATTTACTGCTTCCATTTCGGTAAACTGTTTGTTTGCTACAACATGATATTTTGATTAAGAAGCCGGATGATACAAAATCAATAGAAGAGTTCATATTGATTAAACACTGCCTTTCTTACTGATGTTTGTGAGCTCTTTAAGGATCAGTTCTTGACCTTTTGATATTTAATATTGTTATCAATGACTTGGAGGAAAACAAAACTGTTATTGATTGAATTTATAGCATATGCACACACACACACATACAAGAATGCCAGAGAAGTAGTATTCAGTAGGGAAATGTAGGTTATTTGGGAAGTATAGTATAAATATACAATTTGCAATTCAGCAGAGCCAAGTCACATTTTGGTCTAGTGAAGTGTGAACAGAAGCCACTTTTTGAGCCTACAGATGCTGTCTTGAAGAGCAGCTGCTCTTAAAAGGGTGCAAGAAGACACACCAAACATGAACACTCAATACAATTCCACATCAAAAAGGCAAACGTGAGACATAAACATGAGAATATTGAGTAGAAATGAATTATGTTACCTCTGCACTTCTCCCTGTGTGGCTGTTGCTTCCAGTTCTGAAATCCACAATTCAGAAAGGGCATTGATAAATTGGAGAGGCTTAAGGGAAAGCCAGGAGAATTATTAAAGGACTGTGAGAGACTCAGGGAGCTCGAACTATACATTTAGCAAAGAAAAGGTTAAGAACTGTGTCTATAACACTCATAGCTCTTCACAGCTGGATGCTCATCAGAGTAGACCTTTGTGCTCTCAGGCTTTCCTTGCTCTGTGAAAGGATGTCCTGCCAATTGTCTGTGCTTTCTAAAATGCCTGGTACAGGCATTGGTGTCCCTTTCCAGATGTGGCACCTTGTAGCTGAGCTGCCCTTTGTTCCAGGATCATCACTGACAACCTTAGCTATACCTTTCCCTGTAATCCACACGTGTTATTTATGTGGCTTTGAAATAACCAAAATATGTTGCCAACAGGCTTGCAGAGGTTTGGGGCAGAATTCTTTTGCTTTAGTTACTACATAGAATATCAGTTCTCGGTAAAACTTTAAAAATCATGGGGTTCTTTTTTTTTTCCACACTTTTCTCAGTGTTCGCTGGGAGTTGGCCAGCGTACCTAGAATCTCTTCTGAGCATAGGATGTCTCTTCTAAAGTTGTTCATGTCTTTTGATTGTGTGTGGTGTCCTTCTGCTCATTCCCTTCTATTTTGGTACAGCAGAGCTGTACCTCTTCTTGCTTATGTCTGCTGTTTGGGAGCGATTGGGAGTGTTGCAGGGAGGAAAATGAAAACTCTGGACATACCTTTAAACTTTTGATGCACATAGCCTTTAATTCTCTCTAGTAAAACCGATCAAGGACAATGGAGGTATGGCAAGATCACAGAACAGTGCAAGCATTCACTGACGTTGTAGGTACAGCCATCCCCAAACACAAAACCAAACACACACCTACACACATAGCCCTTCCCAAGGATGGGATCTCTATCTGTTCTCCTTACATTGTCCACTGTTTGTCCCAGCAGGTTACTCTGGAGTCCAGTGGTGTTATGGGGTTCTGTGGGGCCCTTTGGAGGTCTGGTGTCCCACAAGAGCTCCTTGCATCAGCTCTATGCTCTTGGGGGTGCTGCTGCTACTCTATCTTGGGACAACCCTGCACATCCCTTCATGCTGTCCATGGTTCTCTGGATTGTCCCAGCCAAATGGGACCGATCTGACTAATCACTGGGTGTTGTTACTGGGCAGATGCTTAGTGGTTTTTCCCCAGTGTTGTCTAAACAATGAGACAATTTTGTCGCATTCAGTCATGTGGTGTTGTCAGGTGGGCTGTCCTTCCAACAGCATGTGTGGGGGTGGGACATCTCCACAGTGAGAACCCAATATTTAAAAGAGTTGCTTCCTGAAACTGACTGATGAGATCAATCAGCATTTTAGACTAGTTGATCTGTTATTAACTGTTTGCATATATAGATTACTCTTAGTTTCTACTCCATTAGTTTGTTTCCACTTTAAAATAAAGTTTTCCTAATTTGTTTGTTTGTTTTAGTTCTGTGTCATTTCCTCTCAGATTTTTCCCTCAAAACTGAGGCATAAGGTTAGTAGAGAAAAGCAGAGAAGCCGAACAGTGATGTAAAATTTGCCCATATGTAAAAATTCCACAGCAAACCCCAGAATTCATGAACTCCATATTGATTCTCACACTTGTTAAGTGTGATTTGATTGCAGTTGATAGGAAATCACATAAAGAAAAAAAAAAAAAATTACTGAGAGGATTCTCAAAGCTAGCAGGAAATTGTGTAATGAATCATAGCATATGGAAGTTGTACATAAACATATTCCAGTTAGAAATAATTTGTATTTTAAAATATTAGAACAATATTTATATTCCTGTTCAGCTACAGAAGTTAATTCAAGGAAGTTGTATGGCCTATGTAATAGAAGCAGTCAGACAATATGATTGTAATCATCCCTACTCTGGCCTGAAATGTCCATATATCTATTAAATAAATGAAAGAGATATTGGAATTTTTTGTCATATTTTCTGTTTCATCAATAATGTCAAGTACAATTTACCCACAATTGATGTTTTACTAACCCTAGTGTCAGCAGAAATAAACCATCACTGCAGTTACCTACCCACTGCTTTCCCTCCTTCTCCAATTTGCCTTCATAAACCCTGAGATCTGTAAATGGAACCATTCAATTTTAAAAGATAATGCGTTTAAATCACCTACATGTAATTAATATAGATTTAATTTTAAAAAGTAAAATAACTTTTCTTTGTTATTTAAAAAGTATTTATGTTAGAATCATTTGCATTGGTTTTCATCCTATTTCTTACATGTTGCAAATGCCTTTATTCAGTTTGATGTTATATTAATTAAAAGGAACAAGAATACCTTATCAAGCATGCAAACTAAGCTCCAAGTCATGTATTTTACCAACCATAATGAAGAATTTTTTTACTCCACAGCCCTTTTGCAGGTTAATAGTGTTCTCTGGGATTGGTTTGGGTAACAAATGTGAGATTGATCCCTTCGTATATTTAACAGGTTGGAATTAAGATCTCTGGTTCTATCTGCATCTGGCTTTATTTAGTCAAATACTTTAAATAATTGTATAGATTTTTGTGGTTTCTCATGTTTATTGCAGAGCAAAATCATCCTCACTCTTTTAATTATGTACATCACATCATTATTTCAAAGAGACCAAAGGAAACCACCCCCAATTTCTGCAGAGCAGATACTCTGTAACTGTACTATTCCGGGTGTATCTTGTCCTCAAAGGACCTCTGTTGATTGAAAGCCCGTAACTGTCTTCAGCCAAGTACTCTAGGGCCTCACTGACCTTACCATTGAAAAATTGCACTAAGTCTAACTTTTCAGATCCTACATAATCTCATTTTGGTTCTATTCTACATGAAAATGGAAAATAGATTATTCTTACCCTCTTTGCAACAGCCTTTTGTGTATATGAAGATTGTTATCTTCCTCTTCACTCTCTCTTTAATGAGACTAAACAATCACCATTCATTTTTCTTTATAGGTTATATTTTGCAAATCTCTGACTTTTCTGATTACACTCACTTGGACTCTTTTTAGCTGGCCTACATCTTTGAAGTGACATGAGGAGAGCAGAAGGCTTATACTCTTGTCTATATATCCCATTAGTGAATCACGATGGCATAAATTCTTGTGCAAAATCTATTAAATCCAATGAAGCACTTCTGTTTGCTTTTATAAATGATTAAAAACTGCTACAGAACACTTGTTTTGTAAATAAAGCTCTTATAGTTCCAACTAAACACAGCCAGAGAGACTCAGCTTTATTGAAATTCATGGTAAAATAGGTTTCAGTATCTCAAGGCATACATTATCTTGCACAATACCCTAGTGGAAGAGTTACAGCAATATTGTGATTTTAGTACTTTGTACAGTTACAGAAGTTCAAGTCAGAGCTATTAAAAATGTAGATTTCTCTGTTCCTAGCTGAATTGCCTTTTTCCTGTGAGACTTCTATTTTGATTAGAACAAACTCAACTATTCTATATTCTCAAGAATTCAAAGAAAAATGATAGACATATAAAATAGTGATAATTTTTTTCATAAGAATTACAAATATTGTATTAAAAATAGTATTTAAATTTGTTTCTTTTCTTGTGTTACTCCTAGTATTTCATACTCCCTTCATGACATGAACCATCAGGAGTATATTATAACATGAAATATTTGGTTGGACTAAACACTAGATTTTATTTCTGTGTTAAAAATAAAGGAATCTGTAATTTACTACCCTTACTACCCTTCAGACATCTCACATTCTTAGAGCTCCTCCTTTTTTTAATAATGAAAGAACTTGCCATGCTGAAAGCAATTCATTTTGTCATCCTGTGATTTTGACATCATGCCATAGTAATATTGAAAAATACTACAAAATAAAAAAAGATATAAAATTGTAATGTCAAATGTCATTGACAACCTTTTTAAAAGAAAAATCATTCTTTTATGGAAATTGTTGCCGATCTCTAACAGATGTTGCCAGCGGTGTTTTTGAAGACAGTGTTCCTCCCTGCACAATTTTTGAACACGCACTCCTTCCTTTGGGGTTTCACAACCTGGGAAACTAGGCTCACACTTCTAAATTTCTAAAATTCTGAAGTTTGTACTTGCCCAATTCACTGAATTCCTTGTGCTAGGCTGCAAGACTTCTTCACCCTTATGTCACGAAGAGCAACAGCAAGAGGCAGTGTCATCCTTTGACCAAATATTTGTCTGTTTTATATTATGCTGTAGCTTTTCTTTTGCCAGAAACAATAGCCACTCTTCCATGTCATTGATACAGGATCCAAGAACTGAAGAGATGTTGTAGTAGCCCTCTAGAAATAAATGTTGCTCTGAAAACAAGTACCAAACAGGGGTCTGCTAAAGAAATCTCATAGGGGAAGGAAGAGAACTGACAAATTTCCTTCCTGCCTTAGAGAGTTTTTAGTTCTGCTTGTCTTGAACTGCTGAATGATTGGCAATAGCTCCTTTGCTGTTTTAAAATTTCACTGTTTCATCTGTCAACAGTAAGTGAACACAACCCTGCAACAGGTGTTTCTTTTCCTAAGCTGTTTCTATTGAAAACCTTGTTTTGGGGATAGGAATCAGCAAAGCGTTTAGAGCTACTGAAGAGTTCCTTTTATAAAATGTGTAAATAAATGCTTAACACCTGCTAGACATTTTAGTTAGAAGTAAAAAATTACGTCCTGATTAGATTTTATAGCTTGATGAAGGGATATACAGATCATTCATAATTTTTCCTACAATTATTTAATTTTACTGATAAATTAACTCAATAATCATATAACTGAAGTGTATAGTAAAGCCAAAGCATTAAATAAAACCAATGAAGAATACTATCTTACTCAGTTAAAATAAATCCAAGGATTTTTTGCTTTCTTTTTAAAGTTTCCATGAGGTATAATCTGATCTAACTCAACTCAATGCCTAAAATCTCACTGCTGCCAACAGAACTGAGACTTTAGATCTTTATTTTGTAAATGTATTCCAGGAAACATCTAGATGTTAGAGACTTAAGCATGCCTATATAATTAAAAAGCTTCCTACCACTTTTAAATTTTTTTCACATAATGCAATAAAGGATCCAACCTTTTCTAATTTTCAACCCACTTGCAGGGCACACATTGATTTACATCTGTGTTCTGGTTGCTCTTGCTTTTTAAGCCTCAGTGGGAATCGTTTTAGTCAATTGTTAAGAATGATTAAATCGCAGAATCTTAACATACTGAAATGTGTTAAATTAGAAAGAAGAACAAAGCTGTCGTTGTTAAACAGATAACCTGTGAGCTGTGTGGCACTCTTTTATTTATGGACTTTGTTGCTCACAGTATGACTCTGTACAGTACAAATAGGGTTTTCTCTAAAGACTGAATTTCAAAGACTTATGTATCTGTGACTGAAGAAAAGCATTTCTTCTCTCCAGGTACACATTCATGAGAAAGATTAATAAAGCTAGAGAAAAGATCCTCTTCATAAGAGATCACGCTCTAGGCATCCTATGTATGCATCATGATGTTGTGCATCAGAGGAATGGGAAGGAAATAAAATCCTGTCCCTGGAAATCAATGTATAAACAGTAGCTGTCCAGAGTCTCGAGAAGTATAAATAAATGTGCTTATCTTTACTGGAGTTAGTGGCGCTGTGCCAGTCTAGGCCCAATGTGGATCTGATCCTGCAGTGTTGAAATAATATGGTTTCAGTTACTGAAGTTAAGAGAAACTAAAGAACCATCCACAGAAAATATTCCTTTAATCTCTCCAGGTAGCTCTCATTAATATCTTTTGCAGCTTTATGAAAATTGTTTATGATGTTTGAATAGATTGATTTTTGAAACTATATATTGAGCATTATCTTTCCATGTGTCAGAGTCAAAGCTCATTTGACACTTCAGGTAACAAAACCTCAACAACAGCAAATCAGAAACTCTGTGATAGAAGTGTCAGAAAATATGTTTTGTATATGAACTGATGCTTCTAACCTCATAACATTTCTCTGAAAAGATCATTAAAATATGGTTTTATGGTTGTTTTTTTTTTAAGTTTTATTGCTAGTTGGTAACATTCCACATGAATAGTCTCCTGGGTTATTGTACTTTTTTGTATGTGTATACACCTGAAAAAAAAAGATTCCTAGAAAAAACTCTATTTTAGGCTTAGGTCAAGAAGCAGCAAATATTTGGTTTGGTTTTTTCCAGTTTGATTGCTTTACCAGAAGCCATGTCAGTGAGTAAGCATCCTAGCTGTTTAGGATTTTTTTAAAAAACACAGTAAAGCAAGTCTTTCAAAAAATATCTATGTATGTAAATAAATATTATTTATCTAAAAAGGCATTTAGGAAAAATACCCAGTTATAAACTTCTGATCCTGCCCTTCATATGCCATCTAATTGTGAAGCTACCCAGATCCTGTGGAGGCCTTGACTCTTTTTGTTCATTGCTCTAGAAATAACTGAAACTGTGCTATTAATATGTTTGGAGCTACACCTGTATTGTCAGGGCTAAGGCACTTTCTGTAAATCTCTGAATCAGAATCCATAAACCAAGCATTCTTCAGTCCACATCCCCTGCAGGGATTGTCAGCTTGCCACATATCACTAGAAGTCAGAGAGGATGCCTTGCCCCATAAAATGAGTAGTGGGCTGCTTTCTTTTCAGACAAGGCAGTTCTACTTCCTCTCGGTACAATAGCTAGTAATGGCTTTTTGAGAATGTAGGTAACCAGAACCCAGACCAAGGGTGAGGGTAAAGAACTGGGCAGTTACTTATTGCAAATATTATTTTCCAGGTTTCAAAATCTGTAGGATACCTGTAAGAGAGTCCATCTATCTGCAATGACATTTCAACATTGTTAAAAATGTGCAACATTAATAATATCATATTATTACTGCTACTGCAATTGATGGGCAACTTAAAGCACAGGAAATCTTATTTTGTCTTTTTTTCCCCCCGTTTAGCATTACTTAGCACTGACTGAGGATAATGTGATTTAGTCTATTCTCCCAGACAGAATCTTAATCCCAGTTTACATTGTGCATGCGTATTGTGTGTGTGCATGCTCTGTGTGTGCATTGTTAAATCTGCCATGTTTCTGGAAATGCACATGACAAAGAGAAACAAAGAAAGAATGATAAGGGAACTTTACTGCAAATTGCATCACTGATATAAGGGAAATCTGATTCACACTGAAGTTTTTCAACCCAATGAAAACTCAGTATAAAATATAAACCATTAGGAATAGAACTAAGAGCCATATCCCTTTTTGCGCACTTCTTTTATTGGCTGGAAGAACTTTAAATACCTTTCTGCACCAAAGCATTGCTTTTGAAGAAAGCAAGCCATGTTTCATTCTGCCTCCTTTGGCTTTGCAGCTGCTGAGCCCCTCGTTTCAGAATGGTTTCCATTAATGGCTGATTTTGAAAAGAAGTGGGTGATGCTGCACAAAAAAACAACCTTTTCTATGAACCAGTGGTATTCAGTGGCAGGAAGGTAATGCTCAGGGGGCAACTGTATTCAGTAGCTCTAGCTGTTCTACGTTTAGACAAAGGTGATCTATTTTGCACTAACTTTATGACATTTCAACTGTGGCAGCAGAAACATCTAACTAGGAGAAGTAATAAGCTGCCGGGGATGCTAATTTCTTAAATGATTAAACCTATATGTGGAAAAGAGCCTTTGATAATGTCCCCAAGGTCCAAAAAGGAAATCAGGGAAAGTCATCAAAAGATAAATCAACTGATACTTACTTCAGACACATACAATCCACAACTAACAACATTCACAGCTGCAATTTCTTCACTTACACCTTGACTATGGCAGTTGCACTTGTACTGTTTAAGGATAGGATAGTATAAGGCTGATGGAAAACATACCCTTAGCTATTATATTGCATGTGTTTTAAATCAGTTTTACAACTTGACAATGAAGTGTTTTATATTTTGTCATTTATGCCATTTATATTCAAAAGACAATAATGTACACACAGCTGCTTCTTGCTCTCACATTTCTTGTAGTTCTTGCTTTGACACGTTTATTGTTTTCAGCCTGACTACTGATGTCTTCATCCATGTTAACACGTCAGCTGATGGACAGGCATGAGAGTAGCTGAAATCACATCAGGCTGTGTGCAATCTGCCTGCTCTCATGCACAGACTGTCTACAGGGCCATCTCTCAGGCTGTTTCAAGGCATCTCAGACAGACTTACTTGGTAGGATGTGCAGCCTCACAGAGTGACACAACTGGTCGTGAGTTTGCTGCATGGTCAACCCGTCTAATCTTGAAAGACCTCAAGGCGTTTCTCCCCATGTGGTGGTGTACCTTCCAGCATGATTGTGATGACCTGAAACATAACAAACTTTATAATTCAGTCCATTAGGAGAAAAGTGGAAGTTGTCAATCCACTTAAACTGACACCACATCAAAATAGCTAAGGCTACTTTGGCGGCAAGCCAAATAACAGTAATTTTCTCATTTTTGTCATTGTCTGTCATTTCATTCTGTCTCTCTCCAGTAAGCTTTACATGGGCAGCAGAGTACTGCATTAAGACACTAGTTCAGCAACGTTTGAGGTATAATTAACATTGATTGAAATCATGCAAGCTAAAGAGTATATTTGAAGCTAAGGAAGTGCTTTGACTGAAGACCTAAATTTTTGGTCACTTGGCAGGTACTTTGCCTTTTTCTTTGTTGGTCGTCTCTTCTTCTGAACATAAACTAAATCTTTATAGAGAAATTCAGACATGACCCACTGCAGACTCCTTTAGGCCAAAGGTCTTCAAAAGGTGTGTTAGTAAAGGGTAGTCCATATGGGCTTTCTACAGCAGGGTGAAACTCAAGACACATTCAGCAAAGCTTAGGAGAGGAAAGTCTGTTTAAATAAAAGCACTTGATTGCAGAGGCACTGTTAGTCTATCATTGAAGCCACAGGAGAACAATCTCTCTCTGCATAGTAGGAAGAGAATGGAAAGATCACCATAAAAATACCGTACTGTTATCTGATGCTATTATCCAGACCCTTCTGTCTTGTGTTGCTCTCCCTAGGTGTCAGGTCAGCTTACATGCTCTGAATGTATTTAGGGCTTTTACAAGTGTTATCAGAGTTCTCTTTGGAATTGTACTCACGCAGCTGACCATAAAAATCCATTCCTAAATCCATGAACTGTTGATAAGCACCTAAGTTCATAAAAATGAAAGAACACTTTTTTTTCTGAACTGATTCCTCATTGCTCCTCAGTATTTGTGAACCAAAACTGCTATAATTTGCTCCTTAGTACAGTTGAATAAATCTAGCTTAATAACTCTTTTGTTCTAGTTTTTCCTTAAAGATTTTTACACTATGGATGATAAATAGTCATATGGAATGGTTTAGCCAAATAACTTTTCTCAAATGAATTTACCAGGACAGGTAAGTACAGTACAGATTTCACTAAGATGGACAGGTTTTTCTACAATATTTGGGCGGTGCTTGTTTAACAATTATTGCCCAAACTAATGACCATTGAATAAAAGATGCAATAACACTAAGATAGCTCAGAAGATATATGAGATGTTATATCTAAAGTTATCTAGATTAAGGCATTTTATTTATTATTTCTTGCTTAAGTCATGGTCCTGCTCAAGATAAATTTCTCAACTAATAAAATTAAGATGTTTGAATTTCAGAGAGGGTAAACATTCACATACACAACATTCATCTTTGGCTAAGAGACAGGATGTACAGTATTTATTGTGCAATATAAACCCATCTAGTGTCAATAAGACCTGAACTTCATTACTGTTTGATGACAAAGTGATGGTTTATTGTATATGTTATTGTCTGGTACCAAAAAGTTCAGACATGCATTTTTTTGTTATTTTAGTGAAGAAAGTAAAGACTGAATGGATAATTTCAATGACTAAAATTTTTTTCTTCTTACAGTTGCTTTCTCCAGCTCAAAATCAATTCAGTCTGGCAGCTAGTGTATCATGTTTACATGACAAGTTTTTGGTAGAAAGGGGCTGCAGGGGTGGCTTCTGTGAGAAGTCACCAGAGGCTGCCCCATGACAGACAAAACCAGTTCCAGCCAGCTCCAAGATGAACCCACCGCTGGCCAAAACTGAGCCCATCAGTGATGCTGGTGGCCCTACTGTAGTAACGTATTTAAGCAAGAGTAAAAAAACTGCACAGCAGCTGCGGGAGAGGAGTTACTGACCATAACTTCCATTCCCCATCCCCCTGTGCCACTCAGAAGCGATAAGAGGAGGTAGACCTGGGAAGATGGGGGAATTGTGAGGAAGGTGGGTTTAATTTTGGTTTTATTTCTAACTATTCTGCTTTGTTTTCAGTTGGCATTAAATTAATTTCCTCACGTAAAGTCTGTTTTGCCCATGACAGCAATTGGTGAGTTATACCCCTCTCCTTATCTTACCCATGAGCTTTTAAATTGTATTTTCTCCTCTTGTCCTGATGCGGAGAGGGAGTGACATAGTGGCTTGGTGGGTACCTGGCAGCTTACTCAGGTTAACCCACCAGAGGAATTTGCCTATATTCTAAATTCTAAACTTTTAAATAGTAGATATTAACCTTCAAGCATCTATAAAAAGTTTTTACACATGTACATACATACATGAATATATGTGTGGATATATAAAGTGCTAAACAGTGTTATAAACCCAGAAATTTCAAAAGGTCAGAAATACTTTGATGCAATCACATTAAATTAATATACCCCAGGTTGACAGAAAAATTTCTGACAGCATATTGTGTCTCGCTATTCAAATGTTAAGTCACACGTGGCATACACAAGACTGTAACACCTCCTGGTTAATGTGTCAAGACTTGTGTCAACACACAGGCCATGTTATTTCCAAACTCAATAAACTTATTAAAAAGAAAAAGATATCACTAGCTGTGACAGGCTTGACTCTTTGCTAGTGCTCTTCCAGAGATCTCTGAAATACTGCAGCACTGAATTGTACTCAGCATTGGAAATATCCCTTGTTCAGCTCTACTCAACAGCGTTTCTAACATCAAGACACTTTTATTTTGAGGCACCAGATATCCCTGCAGCTGGTTGAAAGGGGAAATGGAGATTTAGGCATGAAGGAAGTTGTGAGAAATAGTTTGTGATTTTGAAGTGCAGATGGCAATTGGGATATTTAGCAATCGAGAAGCAAACTTTAATAACACTGACACTGGCAAAGCTGAAAAAAAAACTTAAAAGTTTGAGTCAAGATAGAATTCTTCCTTTTAAGTCAAGTGTTATAAAATGCTGCTGTGCTGTCTGCCACTACTTTAAAAATGAGAAACTGGATAGTTTTACAAAATGAACCATAAATAATTGGTGATTATCTCAGGTTTTATAGCATGGAAATTCTGGTTCTGTGTAATACTCTTGTGCAATTATCTCATGACTTTCTAAGTTTGTTCACATCTGTGTATTTGGTAACCAGCCATAATAACATTTTAACATGAGAAAACTGAAGTGTATGCTGGCACTCTAATTTGACTTAGGAAATCCTAAAATCATTAGAAATATTCATTCTGCATAACATTATTTTCTTTACTGCCTCTGAAAAATGGTAGGGATAACAGTTTGTCCCTTTTCTTTCATTGAATTAATCTAAATGGCTTTCCTAGGATTAAATTGCCACACATGGCTGTGCTAAGAAGGCTCCAAGACAGTGTTTGTCCTTTCATATATTCATACAGACAGCTTCAGGTGTTGTTTTTTAACATTGGACAGTGTCATGTTCTAGTTGCCTCCACCTGCCTAAACAACTGATGCTTGTTGGTCCTGGAACAACATATCCCCAAAACAATTTAATTCTCCTTCAGCTTGCCTTTTAGGATCTATCAGTCAACATGAAACATCTCCTGCACGTTGTACCTCCAAGAATTCATGCTGCTTCCATCAATACCATTCTAAGCCACATATCCATAACACAGATCATTTATTTGTCAGGCACAAATATATACAGTCTTTTCCCCTGCTACTCCTTAAAAACCGTTAACTATCAAAGCTGCCCAAACATTGGCTGTGGTCTTTTTTAAGTTAATCACCTTGTTTGTCTCTGTGGCCACAGCACGGATTACACTTTTCTTGAAGCCAATTAATCCAAACTGTCTTGGACACTTGCTTAGACAAGGAAAACTCTCCCCTTCACCTCTGCATTGATTATATGGGTACTTAGTTGACTGGTTTAAACCAATCTTGAGTTTGGTGACAGAGATCTTGCCTCAAATAAGAAGAAAACCAGTGTAAGCTGTTAAGTTGTCCTGGCACAGTGTCTTCCATCAGTATATTCCCTGTCATCAATTTTCTTAGTAAAACAATTTATAGATTCATTTTTAAATTCTGATTCTTGGAAATAATCAATATTCCAGAATTATAAGGAACGTGTATATGTGTGGTACTACAATTTGCTTTTCTTTACTTATAAGAATGCACACTTAAGAAAAAGGCCAGGTTACTAGTCACAAAGAGATACTTTACATAATCACATTTTTATCACAGTAATCAGTCAACATATTGAAAACTGTCTTGTCAGAATGTTTAAATGAATTGATTATTTAATGTGGGAGTGCTCTGAGTGGGAAGAGTGCATTGTGACTGCTCAGCCTCACTTGTTTAGTGTTTAGCTGTAAGTGATCTCAGTGAAGTACCTTCCTGCAATTTAATGAGACAAAGGTAATCACATAAAGGGGGTTATTTTTGTTATTTTCCATTTACTTGCCTCAGTGAAAATGTCACCTTGTCTTTAATTACGTTTTCATTCCTTCTCAAGTTTTCTTCTTAAAAACTAATGATGGAAGAAATCAGATGTTCTCTTCAGTCCTGGAGATTACAATTATTGGGGGTTTTTAATTTTAGTTTTTATTATTATTCATCTCCAAAGGGTTTTGTAAGGGTAAGATTAACAAGTGCCCTTTCCCTAGAGAAGCTAGCTGTTGACATCTCCTGCTGCCATACCTGTGCCAGGCTCAAGGGGAATAGTACTGGTACTAGTAACTGAAACAGTGGCAGAAGTGTTGGCAGAAATGATGCACAATAAATTACAGTATGATTTCTAGCATTTTCCCTCTTCTCATTTTTAATTAATCAAACAACAAAATCAGCCTCATGCTTAGATTGCCTTTTACTCTATTTCAATCTATTGTCCCTCATACAGACTAATGGGCATACTCTGCTCCCAAGAAGCTGTCTCCTGAAGGGGAGAGAGGAAGCAGAAAATGAGCTGGTAACAACAGCAGCTGGCTGGGTGATGAATGGGAGTTTCCTGTCTTTTATCAAAGACATCGGCAGGCATTCATTCTGATCCAGATTTCAAAAATGCTGTGAATAACACTCAATAGCTTCCTACAGATGTCTGGAAACAACCTTACACGCACACACACACACACAGAGTGCGTGCAAGAGCTGCTTGGCTGTAACTGAGTTTCTATGGTTCTGTTTTCCTGGAACACAAAATATAATTTACTAATTTTACTTTAACAGGGGTGTTTTGAGGAGCTCTCCTAACTCAAGGACAACCACTTGTCCCAGCTGTTTAAAGCCAGTATTCACTGCTGAAGAGTGACTGTTGCTTGTGTGGCAGCAAATTATTCCTCCCTTACCTACGAATGTGTCTGTTCCTGAGGTTCAAGTGCGAGCAGACCTCATGCTGTCCCACATGCTTACAGACATTACTGGTCAAAGCAGCACCCCATTCACTGATATTGCTGGACAAAATAGCAACAAGATATTTATGTGGTGCAATGGAAGAGGAATCACTTTGCTCGGATTAAGAGCCATATGATTAGAGCTACTTTTGTTGTTGGCTTTGTGTTGATTTCCCTTTGCCAGTGATCACAGGGGAGATAAAACAGATGATTTGGGAGGTGCATTGGATTTCTGACAGAATGTCTTGGTTTCGTCTGGGATAGAGTTAATTTTCTTCATAGTAGCTAGCATAGTGCTGTGTTTTGGATTTAGTACCAGAAGAATGTTGATAACACACTGATGTTTTCAGTTGTTGCCAAGTAGTGCTCAGACTACTCAAGGACTTTTTGAGCTTCTCCTGCTCGGCCAGGTGCATAACAAGCTGGGAGTACAGCACAGCTAGGACAGCTAACCCAAACTGACCAAAGAGCTATTCCATACCATATAAC
>NW_009260028.1:2394736-2396745 GCF_000687185.1 Egretta garzetta | reverse complement strand
GTGCGGTCAGAGTGGTCGCAGCTCGGGCTGTGTGATCGTGGCTCGGGGGGAGTGATCGCGGCTTGGGACGGGCTGGGCATCGGTCAGTGGATGGTGAGCAATTGCATTGTGCATCATTTGGTTTACATATTCTGTATATTCTCTTACCATTATGATTATTATTGTTATTCTTCTCTCTTATTAAACTGTGTCTATCTCAACCCATGGGTCTTACTTTTTTTTCCTTTTCTACGATTCTCTCCCCCATCCCACTGAGGGAGGGGGGTGGGAGTGAGCGAGCGGCTGCATGGTGCTTAGTTGCCAGCCCCGTTAAACCATGACACAGAAAACCAAAACTGCTTTTGCAGCTAAATGTTAAGCACAGCATTATTATAAAAACAAGAGAAAAGGAGACTCATGCTTCCACCACATTTTCCTCCCAGAAACAGTGATTCTAATAACATTGGCACTAATCATGAATTTGTTTTGCCTAATTCTGGAACGTTTTTCACATTTAGTTGATATACATTATAATGGCTAAAAACTCACAAAGAACTTGTGATAAGGCCTTATGCTTTTCTATTTTATGAAATTAAACCAATTAAATTAAATTCTCTAAACCAGCTGTTTTGCATCAGAAACCTGGGGAAAGGCTATGCTCCATTCATCTCTTGATGAGAAATCCATCTTCAGTTGTTAAGTTAGTTCATCCAAAGGTCTGAGACCTGTGAATAAAGAATACATATAAATCTCATGTATTACTCTCATTATAGTTTTAGGTGCATGATTAAAATGGATGCAATGGTAATTTGTTTTAAAAACAGACAGCCTCCACAAACTCACTGACTAGCTAGGATACACTCATCAAACTTGTCAGTCTCCCCATAACCCCTTGTGTTGGTGCAAGGTTTTATAAATGGCCAAAAGCTCAGTGTAGGCTCATGTTAAGAGTCCTAAATAAGATTAATGGTAGAGCTAGTCAGTGTATTTATTACATGTCATTTGTATATATTTTTACATCACCTATCTCTTTAAAACAAATTCATTTAAAAGTTCCCAAATTAGCAAAGCATTACTACTTTTCCTCCACATATATGTAAAGTCTTTTCCTGTTACAGTTTTAAACTTAGGTCATTCTAAGGTGCACTTTGCTTTGGTGTTAGGGCAGCAAGCATTTTAGATCTGCTTAGAGAGATTAGATTACCTAAGCAAGAGTTGAAATAATTTTTGATTCTATTTCCCACCTTTTCCACCAACCTTTACTTGCTTCAGAAAAAAAGTGTCTGGGCCTCTGTTTTAAGTGGTTTGATTCCCTTCTCTCACAGGTTTAATTATTGAAGTGGGAAAAAAATAACATTCTTTTTTCTACAAAATTAGAGTTATCAGCCTTTTTGCCCAAATGAATGAAATCATGTGACATGCACAAGCATGGTTCTCAGTTTTCTTTCACTGGTTAATTTTAAGATGGTTATGGTGTAATATTTTACAACATACAGCTTAATGTGCAGAAAATGTATTTCTTTTTTTTTTTTTAGCATTTCTGTTCTTTGTCTGTGGTGCACAGACAGGAACACCTAGTCAGACACTACTCACATTCTTCAGAATTCCTTCATGTAGGTGCTAAATATCTGTGGCAACTAGAAAAAAGATAGTAAATGACCTCACATATAGTGATAATTCAATTTCCCAGTCCTTTTTTCACTCCATGGATCAATCCATTTGGACACATATCCCTGCCTTAACTAAATGTGGTGCACCAGTTATTTAATAAAACCCTTGCTATTTCATATTTATAAACAGGACAAGTTCTAGACCAGAGCTTTGTTGTTAGTTTTATTGTAAAGAATTTTAAACTTTCATTTCACACAATTTTTATTAACTTTGGTAAATGAGAATCATAGAATCATAGAATCGCTTTGGTTGGAAAAGACCTTTAAGATCATCGAGTCCAACCTTTAACCTAACCCTGCCATCCCACCACTAAACCATGTCCCTAAGCACCTCATCTATCCTTCTTTTAAATACCTCCA
>NW_009260028.1:2392469-2393430 GCF_000687185.1 Egretta garzetta | reverse complement strand
GCTTGGTAAGCTCCTCTGCCAGCTCCTTCAGCACTCTTGGGTGGATCCCATCCGGTCCCATAGACTTGTGGATATCCAGGTGGCATAGCAGGTCAAAGACTGCTTCCTCCTGGATTATGGGGGGTTCATTCCACTCATTATCCCCATCTTCCAGCTCGGGAGGCTGGGTACCCTGGGGATAACTCATCGGGCCATTAAAGACCGAGGCAAAGAAGGCATTGAGTAACTCAGCCTTTTCCTCGTCTTTAGTGACAATGTTCCCCCTTGCATCCTCTAGAGAATGGAGGTTCTCCCTGGCTCTCTTCTTGCTGTTAACATATTTATAAAAACTCTTCTTATTATCCCTTACAGCAGTGGCCAGGTTAAATTCCAGCTGGGCTTTTGCCTTTCTAATTTCCTCTCTGCATGACCTGACAAGATCCTTGTACTCTTCTTGGGTTGCCTGCCCCTTCTTCCAGAGCTGGTAAGCTCTCCTTTTTTTCCTGAGTTGCAGTAGTAGGGCTCTGTCCAGCCAGGCCGGTCGTCTTCCCCGCCGATTTGTCTTACGGCACATGGGGACAGCCTGCTCCTGTGCCTTTAAGACTTCTTCCTTGAACAACACCCAGCCTTCTTGGACCCCTTTGCCCTTCAGGACTATCTCCCAAGGGACTCTCCCAACCAGCGTTCTGAGCAGGTCAAAGTCTGCCCTCCGGAAGTCCATGGTGGCGGTGTTGCTGACCCCTTTCCTTACCTCACCAAAAATCGAAAACTCTACCCTTTCGTGATCACTAAGGCCAAGACAACCACCGACCACCACCTCTCCCACCAGTCCTTCTCTGTTAGTGAACAGGAGGTCAAGCAGGGTACCTCCCCTGGTAGGCTCACTTACCAGCTGTGTCAGGAAGTTATCTTCCACACACTGCAGGAACCTTCTGGACTGTTTCCTTTCTGCCGACTTGTATTTCCCGCAGATGTCTGGGAA
>NW_009260028.1:2391328-2392166 GCF_000687185.1 Egretta garzetta | reverse complement strand
ACTACATCATAGCCATCCTGCTGCACAATGGCTTCCAGCTCCTCCCGTTTGTTGCCCATGCTGCGTGCATTAGTGTAGATGCACTTGAGCTGGGCTATCGGTTTCACCCCCAGCAATGGGGTGACACCCCCAGGCTCCTTTCTAGTGAGCCTGTTTATATCCCCTCCCCCCTTCAGGCCTAGTTTAAAGCCCTCTCAACAAGCCCCGCCAGTTCATGAGCGAGGATCCTTTTTCCCCTAAGAAAACATCTGACCTCCACATGACAGAAATTTTTTGCCAAAAGAGGAAAAATGTAATTCATGAGCATGAGAGTCTGCACAACTGACTAAAGTAACACATTTCTTAGCTTCAAAGATACTTGTTTGGAAACTTTTCTAAAAGGGAATAGGAGGTGAAAGGTATTTTCAGTAAGACACTGAGCTGACAACCAGACACACATGGAATAATCTCTTTCTGCCAGGTAGCAGAAGGAAAAAGTTAATTCAGGACAGCTGCATTTGCATGGATTTGCATTTATCCATATTTCTGAATATTTTTTGGATGCTTTCATTAGTATTTTTCTATGTTTCCATTATATACATGTCACGATCCACTATTGGGTTGAACAATTTGGCAGAGGTTAAACCCCCTTGCTTTCCAACCGACCTCAGATAATTCTGGGAGGTTGGGGGCGGCTGGGCTTAACTTCTGATTAACTCCAATATTCTATCATGACTAGGTTCCTTTTACATTCTCGGAAACAGAATTAAGAGTCGAAACGGAGTCAAGTGCCAAGTCACTTTATTTGGCCAACAATAAACGTGCGAGAGAAAAGCAGAGAAAGAGAGGAGAAGCGAGG
>NW_009260028.1:2390837-2391221 GCF_000687185.1 Egretta garzetta | reverse complement strand
TTATTTGATGACGCTTTTGCATACCCACGCCTCCCACTCGGCAGTGGGGCGCATGCCCAGTACCGTCATTAAGAGTATGCTCGAAAGTTCTAGGGGGTCTGAGCCCCCTCCCCATTGTCAGTTAACTCTGGGCCCGGGCGCATGCGCAGAGGGTGTGTATTCCAAGACAACAAGTGTGGGGTGGGACCCAATAGGCTGAAACTGCCCCACTCAGTTGCCGTGGTGATTAGGCTTTGGTGGTTAAGCTTGCCTGCCACCAATGTTGAGACAAGTTTCTAGTCCCTTACAATACATGGCAACAGATTATGATTGTAACTGTATTCATTAAAAGATGCCAGGATTGCCCTGTAGAGTGCATGAGTCATATGCCCACTTTACAGTATG
>NW_009260028.1:2380050-2390817 GCF_000687185.1 Egretta garzetta | reverse complement strand
CAAAGTTATCCAAAAAAAAAGGCGGGGGGAGGGGGGGGGGGGGACACGACTTAGAGAGCAAGCTCTTTATCCTAGGGAGTAAGGACTCTGTCAAAGGGTCCTTCCTGTTTTGTTCTATGTTCAGGTGGTTGAGTCTGACCTTTCTGGCAGTGAAAACATGACTTCACATCACAGATTTTTTTGAATTACTGTGACACAGAAACGACTTCATAACAAGGTGTGAGGGCTTGCAGCTTCTGGCTGCAGGTGTACTACACAAGAAAGAACACTATTGTCAACTCAGTGAGCTGCTCATTTTCTTCCTAAACTGTATGAGCACTCCCTTATCCACTTTGGTTTAAATAGGCAACTACAAGAGATCTTCTGTTTAAGCTAAGCTAGTACAGGTAAGCCATTACAGATGCCTAGAGTTAATAGTTTCTGCAACCACAATGTACATGTGTACATATGCACATATGCACATACACTTACGGAATAGACCACACTTCTCAAACAGTCATATAATCAAACCTCAGCAGTATTTATCAAAACTGATGTGCTAATTTGTTTCCTACTTTTCATTCAAGCTAAAACATAGTTGAGGGGTCCCAAAAACTGGGCTTTTTTTGAAAAGAGAAAGGATTGCCTGTGAAATGGATTGGAGAGAAAAAGTACTTTTCTAAAAACATCTTTGGAAATTTTATGTGCCATGGTGAATCATGTGAGCTTTCCCAGATTTTATTCCCTTTTGTTTCACTATATCTACTCACCAACCATTTTGGTAGCAAAGGTATAGCTACCCAGGGCCAACTTGATAGACCAAACAGTCCTCCACATATCCAGCATTTTGTGATATTATTTTAGAAAAGAATCTCCAGAATGCAGATTCTGGCTGCACTTACTGTCATTGGCAACTGCTGGAAGTCTCAGACTGAAAACAAGCCTTCTCAGTTTCAGCAGTGAATACAGTGGCATGCTAGGGTACCAGAAGGTGATGACATAGGTGGTCTAAGATAAAGCTAGGTAATAAGTGGTACAAGAAAGGCTATGGTCCTCTTTTACCCTGTTTGCTTGAGCTTTAAGGTTCCAAGGAATCTAGGGTGAAAGTAGGTGTCTCATGGAGGTAGTCCACAGCTTGTTAATTTTTGCCTTGTCAGCTACCAGTACGATTTCTGTTGTGAAATGTTTGGGACACTCGTGAAGAAAAAAGAGAATCCCTACTCATACTAATCAATGTCCTTTACATTTGTCAAATTGGCACAGCTGCCCCAGATTAGAGCATACTCAATAAGGTGATATTGCTTCAGTATGAAGAGACCATAATGAGGCAGCCGTGCTAATGTCTCAGAGTGGACAGTATGCTATCAAAGAGCAGGCATTGCAGTACTCTGAGAAAAAGATGTTGAGCTGCTGGGCAGCTGGCAGGTAAAAAAAACAGGAGATTTTCATCAATACATTAATATGTACACTATTTTAAGCACTGTAATTTGTTGCAAAACTGAACGTGGACAAACCCAGGAATCATGTTATGAAGCAGTAGAATTTTCATTATAATTTTGTTACAACATTAAGTAGCGGCGACTTAGAAGGAAAGTCTTATCTTAGAATTTGTCTTTGACAGGACAGAGATGGCTAAAGGCATTCAATATCTATGTGACATGGGCCTCTTAAGAACAGACTAGTGTTTTTATGTGGGTAATTGCAGTAGAACTACGTAGCAGAGCAGGATTTGGGCAGTATTGTCCCAGGGTTTTTATATCCCACAGCAGGGAAGAAAAAAGCTGATTTATAGTCTTCAGATTATGTATTTTGTCATAAAGAAGTCAGTATAGATATTCTGTGCCTCATCTAAAAATCAATACTGAACATTGCATATTAATATTCTCAGACAAAATTTGGCACTGTTTTTATCTTGCTGAAATGTACTTTGTCCTCTTGGTTTCTAAAACTGTTAAAATGAGGATTAAGACTATCACATTTAATAAATACTTCTCTATTTCCCTGGGTATAACTATTTCATTTTAAGAACCTTCAATTAGAGATAAATGCACTGATTACCATTTAAATGCCAATTATAAGGAGTCTTGTAGACATAATAAACCAGACATTAACACTATGTTTGACACAAGCATTAACAGAAGAATTGAACACTATCACAAATCAAATCAGTGACCTTCCTCCAATGTATAATAAAGAAATCAAAAATGCTTTCAGCCTCAAACGGCCAAAAGAAAATCAACAAGCAATTACTGCAAACATCCCCGTAGTTGTATGACTCAGTGATTCATTCAGATTCAGGCCAAGGAGACACACAATAAAGCCCATCTGCTCCAAAATATCTTGTAGATCAAATTTAAATTACAGTTTTTCTACTAAAGAAGCAGCTTTCTCTGGTGCAGTGTAGGTGACAGTGTGAAATGATACCGATAGCCAAGAAAAAGAGATTAAGACATGGAAAATTTAAGATAAGGAAATGCAACTTTTTAGTTACATGTATTTGCAAGACCATATTGTAAAATGAGACTTATGGTTAAAAAAAAAAAGTGAAGATATGAACAGGAAATTGATAAGTATTTTTGGAGGTGACATAAAATGAAATTAAATGACTGACGAGGACTAGAGTGGCAAATAGAACTGAGAAAATTCAAAGCAGTAGATTCAGTGGTAAAATTAGCATCCTACCTAAAATGAACTTTATGAAATTAAGTTTTAAAACAGGAAGCTGTAGCTGTATCTAAATTATAACTGAATGGTAAGTGAAGTATAACAGAGATTAAAAAAATCCTTTTTTGCAAGTTTTAACTCCAGGAGCAGGCACTCTATTTCTATACCAGGTTCCAGACTCTTATTCATGACTGACTTTGCTTTTGGAATTACTCTCTACTTCTTTTGAAGTTTGTGATTTTTTTTTTAGCAAATTTAAGCACCTTCCTCTCAGTCTCCTTATATCATGAACTTTCCATTTATTTTCTTGGGTTTTGTCCAAACTAACAGTTGTTCACTTATATATATTTTTTACATTATCTTTATTTATATAATTCATTATACATATATTTTATAAGCTGCTTTTAGTTGTCATTATTGGTGGTCTTGCACATGTGTGGCATCTTCATTCCTCTTTACTTTGGAGTGTTTGAGGATCTGCCATCTGGAAGTCAAATAGTCAACACTAATGTTTAATGCATTTAGACATTTATCTGCCATCAAATTCTAATATGAATAAGTGTGTAAACATGTTTTTAATTCTTTGTAAAAAACAGTTTCCATAGGTACTAGAACTGAAATATAAAGATGAAATTTAATGTAGTAAATTCTTATTCTAAAGAGCAAAATCTTGTAGTATATATTATATATTCTTTTTTTAAAAAAATATATTTTAACACATGTTTTTGAATTGGTAGAACTTTATTCTCTGTTTTGGAACCTTTAAAAGACCATCCTCTGTTTCCAGAGAGTTTACTCAGTCCTGTGAATCAAGGTCATCATGCAGTGCCATATATTATATTTTTGTTTGATTGGTAGGCTTGTTTTGGTTTTGTTTTTTAATAGTCTTTTTGCTGTTCTTTAACTTTAAAGTGAAAGACTAGAATGATGGTATTTTCATGACTCTCTCTACTTCTCTGTCAGTTTGTATTCTAAACTTATGCGCAAGATGAGGCCTAAGCCCTAATCCATATTTGCATATAATTTATAACTTTACTAGCCCTGACTATAAAAGAAATTGCAAACTATCAGGCTAAATGACACAAAGGAAAGCCATGTTCTTACTTGCCTACAGCATAAAACAACTAGTCATTATAGTTATTATAAAGCTATAAGATATAACATACTGAAAAAACAAGGAGTTCATTCAATACATTGAACAACTCTGAAATTCTCTTTACATCTTGGCCCTACGGTCTTTTCCAAACCTCTTTCCAGTTACAAGCATTCAGTTTAATTACCTGGTGGGAGATCTGGCACAAAGACATAGTGATTGGGAGAGCGGAAGATGCAAGATGGACAATCTTTTGGAGTGATTTTTCTCCTTTGCTTCTGCTCTCCTGGCCTCCATACTCACCTGTAAAGGGTGACTTCTCACCACCCGATGAACTCAGGGGCAATGCATAGCTCACAGAAAGTGATGCAGACCTTGTCCCTCACTTTTTTGACTAGGATGTCACTGAAGCCTAACACTGCCTGTCAGCCAGCACATCTGTGTATTTTTGCATGTTAACTAATGTACAGAGGCTGTTGTGTCCTGGATATCAGCCCAGATACAAAATCTGGAAGTTTAAGCGTAGATATTCTCTTGAGTAATATCTGCTACAAGAAAAAAATGTTAAAAGTTTCCTCATCTACATTTATCAACATTCCACCAAAAGCCAGCCTTTTCTAGAGAAGCAACTGCTGAAGCAGTCATCTCTTTTCTCTATGATGCACTTTTTGTTCTAATACACAAGCACTTTTTCTTTTTTAAGAAAACCTACGAGTTATCAGTATTGCTCATTTCTGCTTTGAGGTTACATGAAAAGCCTATTTTCTCTTCAAGAGATAGAAATAAGACAGCAGAAAACTCTATTGCATTATGTTACAAAAATATTATAAAATAAATCCAAACATCTCTGGGGAAATTTTTACGGGTATAAATGAAGTTACTACCTGCTGACCACAGGTAAGAGGAAATTGCTGCAATATTTATATAAGTCTGTAAAAATAAACCAGACAGAGTTGTAGTCCAAATTGCTCAACCAATAAGTTATGTTTTAGAAGAAGTTTTCTAAGAGTTTTTACCTTGGTTCTTTTCTCTAGTCTGGGCTTCCTCCAACAAGATCAGACTTAAGCCTACCGGTATTTTGCCTTAGAGCATCTGATGAATGGGCTCACATCTACAGTATGCACACTGTAATTTCAGTCTCTCTTTCTGTATTTTTAATCAGGCTGATTTACTTTAGCAGACATATTTTCAAGTATTCCTTGAGTTTCTAGGAAGCAATAAAACCAATATATGCTATTGTGTTCTGTCTCTGTGATAGGGACTTCTTCATCTTAATGGCACTTTTTGCCATTATCAATCATCATGAACTCTATTGAGCCACTGAAATATATTAGAAATTTAAAATTTGCAAGAAATTTAAAATATGCAAACACTGCTTTGCAGAACTATGTGGGAACAAGTTCAGAATCCGAAGATGCAGCAGCTGTGCTAGACACCGGAGATATCCTTTGTCTCATTGGCCGCAAGCCATGGGAGAAGTAAAACAAGAGCTAAGTGAGAAAAGTGAGGTCAATGCTGCAACCAATGGACTTTGCAAGATGAACTTTGCTTCCATATAAGGCTTGGACTCAGCGCTTGCCAACTTGCTAGGTGATAAGAGAAAAGTAGTGGTTTTGTTTTAGGATCAGTAGAAAAGGATGTAAAGTATTAAATAAAGTGATTCTGATTCTGATTCCAGTTCCGCTTGTGCATGAAGTCGGAGTCCATGCCTTCATTGCCACAGAACTACAGTTCTGGACAATTCATATCTCAGTGAATGTGATTTTGGAATTTCTGTATTAAGTCCTTCATAGTCTGTGATTACATATCCCTCAGGTTTGATTTCTAAATTTTAGAGTGATGCATCATGTAATTGCTCTTTTGAAACCCTTCCTTTTGGGCAAACTAGACCTGACAACAGCCCAGCCACTGAAAGTCACCAGCAGATATGTAGTGTTTGCAGATAGTGTTGTAGGGCATTCAACCTGAGTTGCTCTATGCTGGTTGTCATGTTGCTGTCTCCCTTATGTGGTAAAAAAATGAAGCTAAGACCCTGTGATCTGAAGTGAAGAAAATATTCAAGGTGATTGCTATAAGTAGAGATGCATCCTGCAGGCTGAAATGCAGTGCCAGGAGAAAGTAGAGTCCTTGAAAGTGCAGTATAACAAAGTGAAGTATATTAAGTTCCTCAGCAGCTGCCAGGCAACTTCTTTCTGTTTAGATAAGCCAAACTATTTCTTCCAAGAAGTTCAATCAAAGATTCTTTTAATTCTGGCAGCAGGGAGCTCTAGTGAGACTCCCTGCCTTTATATAATGTGTTTTGGAAGCTGGAATGAAATTACATATCCCTGAGGTATCTGAGGTGCCTTGAAAAGGATATCTGAGAGGGCATATCTCTAGATGTTTTTGTTGTTACTGAATATATGTGTGGGTGTATGTGTATACACACACACACACACACACACGTTAATATAAACACATTGTATATAAACATTTATAAATATTACATATATATGGATATGTATATTATATATGTGTATGTCTATGTATGAGGAAATTGGAGATTACTATTGTGGAGTGTTTGAAAGATTAATGAATTGGGCCACTTTCAACAAATCAACATTCAGTTGACAGTCATTAATGTCACACTGCTAATGGTTAGCTCTTAATCACTTTCAGTTGTTATCAATATGTATTCATCGTTGTCTTGGCCAATGAGCTTCTCTCATTGCTGATGCTTTATGCTCCCTGTCCTCTCCCTGGAAGAAAAAAGGATGATCTCATCATGCCCTTGACATAGTGCATCTTGGTTTTGGGACATCTTGTTTATTCTGCAGGATCATTTTGGTTCCATCAGACATCTGTCCTGCTCATTCTGCAGGATTATTTTGGTTTCATCATACATCTCTCTTACCTGCTGTAAATCCTTAACTATTACCTTGCAGATTTTACTGCTTGAACATATTTTCCTGCACCCCAGTTGTGCAGTTATACCACAAATCTCATTTGCACCTTTGTGGATATGTATTGTTTATATATTTATGTTTATCTGTGTCACAAAATTCTGTTAGCACTCTTACAATGTTACAGAATTCTTATATACAGTCACAGATTACCCTGCTTTAGTGTGCTTTTGTCTAAGTTCAAGACAAACAACTTACTATACCTTATTTAGTTTCAGGCTTTATGGGTGCCACAGGCTTCTGCTTCTGCTACATCTTCCTAGGAGAAATTCTGCTTTATGTGAAATTTGGGGTTCTATCTTAGAGACGTAGTGAGCTCTGCAGGGCTTGGCCAAACAAGATGTTTGTTCATAACTGGTTTTAAATGTCAATAAACCAGGCTTTGTTTGTTTTGTCTTAATTTAACCTTTACTTTGCAGTATTATGAGACCAACATAAAGATATTATATTAGCAGACAGGAATTATAAATGAAACCAGTCATACATGAGTGCTATTTACTTCTGTAGTTTCAGGGGGTTGGCCTGAATACAGAACAAGACAAAGACAGTGTAAGTTCTGATGAGTAAATTCAGTTTAAGAACTTGCAAATAAATATTTACAATGAAATTTATTGCACATCCAAAGAAGCAGAAAAAATTACATGTTTGCAACCTATTTTTTTTTTAACAAAGTAGTTAAAGAATATCATATTCCAGTTGGGAGGCGGATACCTGAATTGCATGCTGAATTTGGGGAGGCACTTTAAGTACGTGCTGAATTTAAAGAGTTACTGGCTTTTACTCCTTGGTGTATGAAGGCCAGAACTAAAAAAAACCCAAAACCTTAAATACTTTTATACTTAACATAACACAACCAAAATTAAGCATACATGCTGCAAAATAGAATTCCCAGTGATAAATCAGGTACGTCCTTTTTCTATAGAGTGAGCAAAGAAAGTCAGTTGCCCAAGAAAGTGATAAACCATGTTAACATAGAGGGCAAGAGAAGACAAATCAGCAAGGGAGAGAAAGGTGATGCTGCCTGGCTTCAGGCACCTAACTGGAGACATAGCTTGGCTCATCTGTGTAACTGATGTTCAGAGCCTGCTTCCCGAGCTGAGATGCCTAAGGAAAGAGCGGTGTCACTAGCCCCTGTCTTTTGCCAAGAAGTCTGGACTGGATCACCCACCCAAAACCAGAGAGAAGAACATCAGTTTCCTGGCTCTGCTTTGTTGTACGGTTCTCTAGGACAATGTTTTAAGCAGGAGGCAATGACTGGGTGGAAAGGGAAAGAAAATGATGAATGGAAACGCTTCCTATGCTGTGATCAAAGGTAGCTCGTTGTGCTGGGGTCTAGATCAAGAAACTAGATAATGAATGAGCTAAAGCATCATTTGTCTTTTCAGCCCAGTAATTAAACCACTTAAGGTTTAGAGGAAAGACCTAGGATAGCTTCTGTTGTTTTCTCGGGTTGCTACTTCTTAGAATTACTTCTGTTACTTGTCTAAGACTGTAATGCATATAATACACAAATAATTCAGGGAAACCTGGACTTCTAAAGTTCAGTGGAGGGATGGCATTGGTGGGAACATAGTAAGACTGAATAACAGCCTAATGATCTGCAGTTTCTAAAGCTAAAATGTTCACAGTAAAAAAATAGTCAAACAAATAAATAGAAATAATTCAGCATGAGTGGTGTTTTTTATGTAAGTGCATTATAGTCTCAGATGAGTTATCAACATATAGGCATTTAGATAGCCCTACTTTGAATGCTGAAGAGGACATATAACCATGTTATGGCACTGCTGTGATTAAGCTAATAGGCCTTGATAGCATATTTGAAATTAAGCACAATGACCCATGAGTATCACTTCAGGGTTTCCAGAGTGATGCCTGCTCCCCTTCAGTGATTGAGGAATACAGATTACAGACATGACAGCTTCTGCTTTGTCTTTGACTGACCCAGAAACAGTATCACACCCACTTCAACTTTTTCCTGTTCATATGACAGTATATAATTCTACCATGATGGAAACTTACTTGCTTTTGGCATGGATGAATTATGAGATTCTCTGTTATCAACTTTTGCTGTGAAACTGTCTGGGTTTCAGTGTGGGGGCAGGTAGTAAAAGTGGCAGAAGCCCTAAATGATCCAATTTTCTTCCTCAAACATCTGCTGTGGATGGAATTTTGGGAGAGAATGGTTGAAAAGACTAATACAGAGTTAATTGCTGAAATAAAAGCTATGTAGAGACAGTTTTTGACTGAAACCAAGTATTATGTCACCATACTTAGCCCAGAGTTTTTTTCAGAAAAGGAATATGATGTTTAAATACAAAAGAAAAATTCAATATATTTTCTTTGATGTGACTTTGCCTTAATTCAGATCCTGCACTAAGGAAACTTGTTGTAGTTTTGAAATATTCACAGTTTAACTAAAGGCTCAGGAGAGAAAGTTAAGTAACTCTGTTCAGCTCAGATAAACACTATAGAGCCTAACTTCATATGTAAACCTGATTAAGATGTTTCAGGCACTTAGAAATCCACTCTGTGCCTTCACCACCTAATTTTTCTTTGTTATTCCTGACACCTGAGCAAGCTTCTGGCACAATGCAGCCCTCCCTGTGTCCTTTCCCTTGACCATTCATTGCACACAATCCCCGCAACCTGCAGTCATTCACTGACAATGACTGTCCATTCTCCAAATAAGTTTCATTTGTAGAAAAGTTTTTGGGTCTCATTGGCTATAACAATTTCAGCACTCACTCATCTTATGTGTTTACTTTCAGATTTGTTTAATGACTGAAAATTCTCCTAATTTGCATGCATCAAACTTTAACAATTAACCCTGTATGGAAGATATCCATTCTCAGCCACAGGTGATTCTGGTATTCTGGTATTTTTTGAGATTAGAGTTCAGCCACCATCTGTCAAAGTCAGCAAATAGATTAAAATCAGTCTTTCCAAACTGAATACTGTTGGTGTCTATTGATTAATTTGTCAGTTAAGAATTCCTGTTTGAATATTTCACTACTTTATTTGTTTAGCTGTTTTACATGCATAATACCACTAAAAGGTGTTTCCATCTCCCTCTTTATCCCATGTTACAATTTGTTCATTAATTTACCAAATAAATCTAAGTCCTCCTAGGACCAATTGGACTACTAGGTTCTTTCTGTCTTACTCCTCTGTTGGTTGATCTGTTTCTTACCTTACTGAACACATGAAGGGGTGACCTGTGGAAAAGAGTGAAATCATCCTGGTCCTTTAACAATCTGTCATCCCATGGCAAGGGATGCGAAGAATAATAAGAAGGGTTTCTACAGGTATATCAGCTGGAAAAGGATGGTTAAAGAAAGCGTACCCCCACGGATGAGCAAGACCAGCAAGCTGGTAACAGCAGATGAGGAGAAGGCTAAGGTACTCAACAACTTTTCTGCCTCAGTCTACTCTGTCAACCTCTCTCCTCACCCCTCCAGAGTTGATGGATGGCATGAGGGGGACCAGGAGGGTAAAACCCCTCCCACTGTAAGAGAAGATCAGGTTCGTGACCACCTGAGGAACCTGAACTCACAGAAGTCCATGGGACCTGATGAGATGCACCCCAGAGTCCTGAGGGAATTGGCCGATGTAGTTGCCAAGCCACTCTCCATGATATTTGAAAAGTCACAGCAATCAGGTGAAGTCCCCAGTGACTGGAAAAAAAGGGAAACATTGTGCCCATTTTCAAAAAGGGTGGAAAGGAAGACCGTGGGAACTACCGACCTGTCAGCTTCACCTCTGTGCCTGGGAAGAGGTGGATGGAAGAGATCCTCCTAGAAGCTATGCTAAAGCACATGGAGGCCAGGAAGGTAATTTGAGATAGCCAGCATGGCTTCACCAAGGGCAAGTCCTGCCTGACGAACCTAGTGGCTTTCTATGATACTGTGACAGCATCAGTGGACAAGGGAAAACCAACAGACGTCATCTATCTGGGCTTCTGCAAGGCCTTTGACACGGTCCCCCACAACATCCTTCTCTGTAAATTGGAGAGCTATGGATTTGATGGGTGGACTGTTTGGTGGATAAGGAACTGGCTGGATGGTCACATCCAGAGGGTAGTGGTCAATG
>NW_009260028.1:2359224-2379503 GCF_000687185.1 Egretta garzetta | reverse complement strand
AGTACCTAAAGGGGGCCTATAGGAAAGACAGGGAAAATCTTTTTAGTAGGGCCAGCTGTGTCAGGACAAGGGGTAATGGTTTTAAACTGAAGCAGGGTAGGTTTAGACTGGATATAAGGAAGAAATTCTTTACAGTGAGGGTAGTGAAATGCTGGAACAGGTTGCCCAGAGAGGTATTGGAGGTCCCATCCCTGGAAACATTCAAGACCAGGTTGGACGGGGCTCTGAGCAACCTGATCTAGTTAGCGGTGTCCCTGCTCACTGCAGGGCGTTGGACTAGATGACCTCTAGGGGCCCCTGTCACCCCAAAACATTCTATGATTCTATGTTTCTATGGTTCTATGATTTAACCCCAGCCAGCAACTAAGCACCACACAGCTGCTCGCTCACTCCCACCTTGTGGGATGGGGGAAAGAATTGGAAGAGTAAAGGTGAGAGAGCCAGCGGGTTTGGATAAGAACAGTTTTACAATGGAAATAAAGTAAAATAGTAATAGTAATAATAATACTATTATTATTAATAATAATAATAATAACAACTACAACAACAACAATATATAATTTGACAGATTATGCAAATGCTCACCATATGCTGACTGATGCCCAGCCAGTCCCTGAGCAGTGATTGCTCCCCCAGCCAACTCTCCCCCACCTTATAAACTGAGCATGACATCATATGGTCTGGAATAGCCCTTTGGCCAGTTTGGGTCAGATGTCTTGCTCCCACCATCTTGTGCACCTGGCAGAGCATGGGAAATTGAAAAGTCCTTGACTAGCATAAGCACTTTTTAACTACTAAAACATCAGTGTGTTATCAACATTCTTCTAGTACTAAATCCAAAACACAGCACTATGCCAGCTACTAGGAAGGAAATTAACTCTGTCCCAGCTGAAACCAAGACACAAACATCTCAACTTTCCAATGTCCTTCTATAGAAGAACTCAGGTGCCACATCGTGTTACAGAGGAGCTGTTTGTCAGGATACATGACAGTACCATGTGTACACACACCACATTGTCTGATGACTGTGAGTTTCATTACACAAAAGCCAGGATGCAGCGCTGCAGCTTTGTTACTTCATTTAGAGAAGCTCCTTTCAGTGCAGAGCCCTGTTAGGGTGATTCCTCCTCATGTGTTTCAATACAACATGCTTAGTCTCTCTCTCCTGCCTCAACCCCTTCTCTCTGTCAATTTGGGACCTCTTATGCAAAATTAAAATGCCAGCTGTTTCTGGCACATGGGGTCATACATCAAGAGAGGATGTGCTGCAGGAACATGACATACATATACAAACACCATGGGGAGAAAAGAGACATAAGATACATTCAGGGAAATGAATGTCTCACATTTTCTGTGGACATCCTACTGCTGTTAACCAATGACCCTTAATTCTAATGTATGAGAAACAGTCATATTTGCTGTGAGAAAAAAATGCTCAAGTTAAAAAAAAGCAAAAATACCCATGAATTTGAGGTCAGGCTTGTATTGCATTTCTAAATAAACAAAGAGATAACAGAATCAGGGTCTGGGTTGCATATCTGAAGACTGGACTGAGTGCCAAAATTAATCTTTTTAGTGTTTCATGGGCCAGATAAGTGGATAAATGATAGAATCTGCCAGTATTGCCTTCAAAAACCAGACTGTGAACAACAAAGGTGTAGCAATGTACAAAAAACATACCTGTCAAATCTGTTATTATGTGTGGATTTGACATCAATCTTGTATAAAAGAATTTTTGATTGATAGCGCTACTTAGAAATACAGTAAAAAGGAATGTGATGATCAGTATCTATTAATTGTCATGCACTTGTCAGCCTGTTTACATCTTTTACTTTATATTTCTGTTATTTGTAGATTTTTTAAAAAGAAAAGACTAGAATGAAGTTATTAAAATGACAATACCTTCAAAGGACTTGATTTTTCCATTCTTATTCATAAAAATTAGTACCTTGTCCCATGGTTAGTGCATTTACTTTAAATAGTGGTTATCAATAATTTAAATGCTATACAGGATGTATAATCAGGAAAAAGAATCAGTTTTAAAGGGACCCTTTCAAATCACAAAAAGATCAGTTTTATTTCCATAGCTAAGAAAATGCAGATATAAACCCACATCTATTCAAAATCTTGTCTTTTCCTCCCCCAGTTATAATCAAAATTTAACACTTCACTGATAATGAATGCCCATTATTTTTTGGCAGATTTCATAGACTGACTTCTGTTTCTTCAGGAGTGGCAATATTCCTTTTGACTACAGTAGGGTTTGGATCAAGTACCCTTACCCAATTTACACGTAATAATTTTACTTCTATTGTGTAAATATGACCCTGGTAAAAAATGTTCTGTCATCTTAAAATTAAATGAGAGATGATGCTGGGAATGTAGATTTCTAGCTAAATAAGGATATCACTAATACTGTTAGTCTTGGGAGTGAGTCTGGGTTTTTAACCTTGTAAAAAAAGGACTAACTTAGTTACAATGTGAAAGCATTATAAGAAAGTGGTTTAGAAAGTTAAGGTTTCTCTCAATTTTGAGATGAGTTAGTTGGTCTATGCAAGATGGGTTTGGTAAAGATATTTTTTTCCTATGTTACTATTACTTGGGAGAAATTGAGGTGGTTAGTCACCTTAATTGTAGAAATCTTAAGATGAACAGATTAAAAAAGACCTTTCCCTTTCTTTTTATGAGTGTAATTTTTTAATAGTGTAATTTTTAACTAGAAGATCTGTGTGATCTCCCTTTTGCAGCATGTATGTGCTATTTGCATGAATGTAAGAGGAATGAGTGACTCTGGCTACTGGTTTTTTTTCTTTCACAGGAAATAAAATATCTTCCTTAAACAAACAACTCCTGCTCACCTTTCTTACACACGTAAGGTTCCTTGGGAAAAAGTGAAAAAGACTATGAAAATCAAGCAGCTAGTGACTCACAGAATGTAAATACAGAGTCTATTTGATTTTGTGTTCTTTATTCATCACAAAATATTTAACTGGAGATGTGAATAGAGACCTAAAACATATATAAGACAGATAAGTCCTCAAAACCTCTTTAATATGGTCTTTGGAATTCTTAATTCACTCCTGGAAAACACTGGTAATTCCCTATGCCAGGAAAAAAAAAAGAGAAAAAAAGATAGATACTTTGCCTTTTGTGCAATATTTCTACAATGGTGTACTATTCTTTTAGATCTAGCACCCTCTGAGAGGGTGAGACAAAGTAAAGCTATTTCTATAATTTCAGGTAAGAATGGCTTCACAATTTACTTGACTTTAAAGCCTCTAAAATATTAAATAACAGCAAATAACTTGGAAGTGATGTGCAACTCTTGCTGGTAGGTTTTGCCTAATAGAGACATTTTTAATGCTACTGAGAAGTGAAGAAATGTATATATCTATTTAGTTATTTAAATATGATATCTGGCAGAAGACACACTGCAATTGGTGGCAAACAATTTGGTGTGCACCATTTTCTTTGTGGTGCATCCTAAAAGCTCATTGTTTGCATCCTCTTAAACTAAGGGATGTGGGAATTAGGTCTTTAAGGGGTGAAAAACTGAAATATATTTATAAAGTGTCAGTTGTCTCAGGACAATTTCTTATTGCACTGGTGAAGGAAAGCATCTTTCTGTAGCAGATTGTTTCTGAAAACATTACATACAAAATTATCATAAGAAGATATGTATAGCATGTAGATCTAAATATAAAAACACTTTTGAATTTCTTATTGCAGTAGTGCCTAAAGATTTGAACCAAAATTGGGGACTTGCTGCACTGATGAACAAGTAGATAACAGAATAGTCCATATCTAAAACTTCACTGGCCCCAGTCTCAGTAGTCATCCACTTCTTAAGTGCATTTTATTGGAATTAGGGACTAAGATTCCTTCAGTCTAGATATACACTCCCAGTGTAAAAATCCCAAACTGACAAAGATAAGAAAGAAATAAAGGGAACAACAGACTTTCCCAATGTACTGAAGATGAAAAATACGCTTCTTTCCCAATGTACTATCTGACAATTGCCTTCCTGACAAGTAAGAATTTCTACATGGAAAGGCAGAGAAACAACTGCAAGGAAAGGAAGGAAGATTCATATTGCTCACTTCTGAATACTTCATGTAGACATTCAAACCAACCAGCTACTTTTCTTACAGGTTTGTTTTGTTGTTTTTTTTTTCCTGATCACTATAGATTTTGTTTCAGGGAACTTAATTCAAAGTAGGAGACTAACCTTTTCATTATTATCTAATTAATTTGGGCTCCAGAGCTGACAAAAGGAGTCTTGGGACTGTCTTGAAGACAAGCACTTACTCCCTAGCCTGCTGAAATCAATGACTATGAGATAACATGTACCATACTTAGACGCTGTGTGCATTAATTCTGTAGCATCTTTTGAGTAAGATAGGCCACATTCATCATCATGGTTGCTACTGAGGGTCAGTTAAATATTTGTGGAGATCTTCCCACTATTCTGGCCAGGAATTCTTCTCACATGAAATCAGCAGGTTACACTATCCAGACCTGAACTTGGAAAAATGTAAACGTAATGCTGTAACAATGTGTCAATTTCCTTATAACAAGGAAATTAGAAGGGGAAGGCTGAGGGGGGGCAGAGAGAGGGGAAAAAAAGAAAAAAAAATATTGTCCCTTGTTTTTATCTACTACAGATTAGAATTATCCCTAGATAATCTGAGAACAAAGTGTCCTCTTCTGGTGTTTGAATTCCTTGAAGTAAAGCAGTGAGAGGAATATAAAACATAAACACATTTACACATTTTGTAGGTTTTCAAGCACAGCTGAAAAAATACATTTCCAGCTAAAATGAACCAGTCGGTCAGGTAGGAAAAGCTTTTGGGTAGAAATTGACAGAAATGTCAGAAGCCTGTTAGTTTATTTGCCTACTAACTCTCCCCTCGTGAGCTGATAATAGCTGAAAAAAAGTAAAAACAACAGGAAGTGAAGTCCCAGGGATGGTGATTTTGCTTTTTGTCTGATGGTATGCCAGCTGTTTAAGGGAGAATAATTTACATTTAAAACAGTGTAGATTATTTTCTCCTAAGAAAGAGGAGAGAGCAAAAACTGGAGGAATTGGTAGCGCAGCAAAAAAAGACAAGTAGAAGCAGTCATCAGACTTCTTCACAAAGCAACATTTAGCACCTTGCTACTTTCTAGCAATGGTACCGCTTTGGGCGCGTAGGCTCCAGTTGCACTTCTGAGTGTTTGGAATCCTACAAGACCAGCAAGAAAAGTGGGACACCATCAATGCTGAGAATCACAGTCTATGCTGTCCCTCAAAGGTATAGAGGGCTGTATCCAGAATAGGTGCATAATTCTTGCCAGGATTTATAACCATACCAGTTTTCAAGCCTGCTGAATCAAAAAAAAAAAAAAAAAAAAAAAAAAGCAGACTAGAATACCCCACTATATGATCTAACCTACAACCTGTGTCGTGAAGAGTTCATATGTTCAAAGTCTTCCAGACTTGTTTCTGTGAGTTAATTTGTTTCTAGTTCCTCTAATAAGTAAGCAACCAAACTACAGCTTACTCAATATATAACTCTGTAATATTTTGTAACCATGCTTTCTAAGATATCTGTCAGCTCTCAGACTTGATCTATTTATCTGCATTGTTTTTAACAAAATTCTTATTGTTTGACAAAGAGTAATAAATATTAAGCTCTAAGAACATATGGCATCATGTAATATCTAAACTTAAAAGTGTTTTATAATCAGAGTTCAAATCAGGATACAGCATAGCAATCACTTTTATGACACAAATATAAAACCTCCAATTGTGTTATACACAGGCAAGTTGTCTGTAATTGTAATTTGCATACTTTGCTTCAATGGATCAGGAAGCATTGCTCATCTTCTTATGTGAGGCAGTAGATATTTGACAGATCAGTATCTCTACTCATTTTCCTCTAGCGTATGTCAAAGAGATTGATGATGAATAGTTTCTCTCAGAAACACCTGAGACTTGAAGAGATAAAGAATATACCTGTTTCTCTTCAATATTGTTCCATGACATGGGATTAGATGTCAAGAGTTACCTTGTTGAAAAGTACCTTTTTAAGCTTCATTCACTGGTTCATCTGCCATTCCTGTTAGTAAAGTCAAAATGCCAACAGGAACCCAGGTCAGACCTTGAAGAATTATATGTGAAGTAGCCATCAGTTTCTAAAGAAGATGTCTTGCTCTGCTCAGGAGCATGCACAGATCCCTAGGGTCTCTTTTGACTCCTTGTTCATCCTTTTTATTAGTCAAAACACTGCTGACTTCTACCTTTCCTAGCACCTAGTAATGCTTTCCAGATATGTTTAACGTTTCTTACTGAATTGTTGGCTATGAAGATGATTCTGAATATGAATTAGAAGTTCTACTTTGTACACAGAAGCTATGTGCCTTCTCAAGAGTCTGTAAGCACAGTTCTGAGAAGGTTAAATCATCCACTGACATCCAGCCAGATTCCAAGATGAACTTAGGGAAGCAAGAACTGAGAAATGCCTTTAATGCTACAAAAGCCAGTGAGGGACCTATTAATGCAGCTGTTTCTGTGAGGAGTGGAAGGTTTGAGTGATGTCTTGTACATGAACTTAAAATATCACAACATTCTGCTCATGTCTGTGCTAAAAAAAAAAAAAAAAGTAAAAAAAAAAGTGTATATATATTCCTGTTAAAAGAAATTGCAGATGGTGTATTCCAGGGATACAGGAGATCCTCTTTGCAGTCCTGATTGAAAATTAAAAGTTCCAGTTCCAAACTAGTTTTTTTAAATGTAGGATTTAAAAGTTACCTCCTTTAGTATTTCTTCTGCATTTCACTGGCTACCTATGCAGCATGTTGGAAATGTTGTATACGATGTCAAGGTAAGAGTTTTTCCCATATACTCCATAATGATGTCTAAGTGCCTAACCAAGGTACTTCAAAGTTAGCCAGCTAAAAGTTGTATGCTGCAGTGCTTAGGTACTTTCATGGGAATACCTTGAGGTTTAAGACACAGAGCAGCATAAAATTCTGAGATCTATTCTTGACCGAGGTTATAATCAACTGCCTGGGTCAGCAAAGCATGTCATTTTACTTTATAGGTTTTTAGAGATATTTGCTGCATTTGTTTTGTTCAATTCTGGTTTTTATTATTGTTCAGCACAACTCTGATCTTTATTAGACCATTCTTTTAAACTGTCTTTCTGAATTCCTAAGCTCTTAACAAAAACCTGCCTTTCTTAAAATATTTTTCCAGTGTTGTGTATATTGCATCTTCTCCCTGCTGTGTTGTATTGAATTGCTTTTTTGATTTACTAATGGTCTACATTAATTCAAAAACTCCCTTTGGTGTTAGTGACTGGAATGAAACAGCACACCAACTTAGATATATCATCATATATATACATACATATATATATATATATGTCTAAAATCCACTCTTTAAATCAATAAGGAGGCAGTAGAACTAAAGATGATGGTTCTATAACTTCACGTTGCACCGTGAAAAAAATAATGGCCTGAAAAATATTTATTCCAATCCCAATCTATGATCTGAAGATCACTGCTTATTACTAACAGTACCTGATTATTTGCTGTGAAGAAAGTATCTAAACAAATGGGGCTTACTACTATGAACAAACAGAATTTGTCTCAAAGTGAGAAGTCCAGCCCATAATTATCCCTAATTCACATCTGCAAATAACCCTGATATCAGTGTCCTAGAAAGTGGCAGAGCTGGGGAATGTGACTTTCCCCTTCTCCTCACTGCTCCAAGTTGAAAACAAGATGCTGGTTGACTATACAGACCTAACCCATTTACTGTACAGATTGGTGCCATGGAAATCTCACAGTAGATCTGCATCTGGGGCCCTTTTTTTCAGGTATGTGCACAGGCACAGCATCTTCCTTCATGGAGAGCCTCACCAGGGCACAGGAATGGCCTGCTCTGATGGGAATAAAATCCAACAGGTCTAGCAAAAACCTACTTGACATCCCATGAACCTCCCAACGCTGCTAAAACACAAAAAAGTATAGAAAAGATGAAAGGCATAAAAAGCTATCCAGAAAGAATACAGACATTTTTCCTGGGCATGCAGTTATGGGACTGTGAAAACCACAGCTCAGCTGGACATGATACTGGTGAATGAAGTTCACGGCAACAAAGAAGTTTTCTTTGGGTATGTTGGCAGCAAATGTGTGGGTGTACTAAAGAATGAGGCAAGGAAAAGTTTAAGGTTTCTTTTTTTCTTTTTTTTCTTTTTTCCTTTCTCTTTACAGTCAGGGCTTGCTCTCAGGTTCTCTGGTCCTTGTGCTTAATGACAGAGCCTGGGAGAATGAAGCACTACCCAGGGTATAAAGAGATTAATTAGGGACCACATAGGAAAACTGGGCATAGGGGACTGGGTGGGATGCATTAAAAGGTGCAGAAGGAGCTTGACAACAACATTGCAAGGCCTTCCTCTGCCATATTTGAAAAGTAGTGGCATAAGTCATCATGAATTTATCAAAGACAAATCATGCATGATCAACATGATAACAACCGGTGATGAAGCAAGTAGTTAGATAGAAAAGAGTATTGGGTGTCATTTTGCCTGACTTCAGCAAAGTGTTCGACACCATCTCCCATAACATCCTTGTAGCCAAGTTCGGCAGGCAAGGACTGGATGAGTAGATTGTAAGTTAGTTGGAAAACTGGGCAGACCACTGGGCTCAATTGTCTTTGGTCAGCAGTTTGAGGTCCCACTGGTAGCCTGTTAAGAGTAACACTTTTCAGGTTTTAATACAGTGGCCACTATTTTTTGTCTATTGTTGTTGATTGGGATGATGGGATGCAGTGGCATTCTTTGCAAATTCATAGAAAACATCAAACAGGGGTGTGAGTTAGCAGTTGATATACTGGATGACAGGGATACCATTTAAAGTGCTCTCAAAAGGCTGTGGAAATCTGCCAGTGGAAACCTTTGTGAAGTTCAACAAAGGCAAACTGAAAGTCCTCATCTGGAATGGAATAATCCCATGCACCAGTAAAGGCTGAGGGTCAACTGGACAGAAGGCGGTTTTTCAGAAAAGGACACAGGTTTCTTGGTGTATGACAAGGTGAATATGAGCCAGCAGTGTACCCTTTATAACTACATTACTAAGAAAATATCTGAAAGGTCAAGGAAAATTACTAGTCCCCTCTACTTGGCACTTATGATATTGCATCCTGAGTACCATGTCCAGTTCAGGTCTCACCAGTGCAGGATAGAGGATGATGAACAGGACCATGTCCAGTGGAGGGATAGACATGCTTGGGGGATGGAACACATGATATTCAAAGGAACTCTGGGGAAGATGGACTTGTTCAGACCAAGGAAGAGGTGGCTGAGAAGGACCTTACTGCTGCCTTAACTGTCTCATGGGTTGTGGGTTATTACAGCAAAGATGAAGCCAGACACCTCCCAGAGGTTCACAAAAGCTGAGAGGCACAAGTTGGATGTGGGAAATTCCAGGTAGATATGAGGAAACATTTTTTCACTGCAAGACACAGTGTCCCCAGAGATGCTGTGTGATCTCTCACTGAATATTCAGAATTCAGCTGGACAAGATAACCTAGAGCAATGTCTTCTGAGTTTGTCATTAACCCTGTGCAGAGGACCATTACTGAATGCGGTTTGTCTTGACATTGCCGTCGTACCACCGCTTCCCACCACTCAGAAGATACCGCCCTCACGGTAGAAGCAGAAGACCTTCAGAGGTCCCCTCCAACCTAAATTACTCAATGATTTTAAGACACCATCTGTTATGCTCACTCCTACCAAATGATTCTCCTGAAGATGTTTTCCCCTTTTACAAATATCTCACAAATATAAAATAGAGACATAACCAAAATAGATTTATAGCTTGAAGGGTTTCAGGTACAGAATTTTCACTATTCAGACAAGAATCCTGGTTTCTGGATGATCTGAAGCAACATTTCATCAATCATTTTGAATGTGAATTAGTTTTCAGACAAGTATTAAAGCTTTATTGGCCTATAGATGGGATCAGAATCATTTATAAGGAGACATGACACCCACCTCTTTGTCAAGAATTGCTTTCACATCTTAAGTTAGCACTAATTTAATAAAAAACATTATTAAGCAAAAGCTTTTCTGTGACAAGGACTGGGAAAACTTAGAAGAGTCTAAAGTAATAGCCTTAATTAGTGCACAAATGTGGTTTTTTATTGTGTTTTTAGACATACCTCTTTCTTCACTGTTTCCTTTTGCTAGTTCTAGATCTCTGCTTGTTCTTTCTTCATTTTGGTTTCTCTCTATTCCATTTCAGAAAACCCAACTCTACCCAGACCTTACATAGCATAGGAATAGCTTAACCCCAATGTGGGAGACTGAATAGCCAGCTAATTGTCTCAAAGCTTGCTCCTTTGTGTACTTATTTGAGAAGATCAGCATTGCTGCAGGCAAGGTGGCTTGCAGGCTTGCTGAAGCAGCAGACCATGACACCCAGGTGGGGCTGCCTGCCCACCAAGGCCTGCAGTTTGAACAAAGAACAGAGAAAGCGTGCAAAATGTTTGCACAAGCGTGTGCCTTAGGCACGCAGCCTATAAAAGGCCACCATCTCAGACCCCCTGGGGGGGACCACCTACTCCACAGGTGACCACTGAAGACCTTGGGGGGACCACCGACTCTGCAAGCGACCACTGAAGACTCTGGTGACCACCGACCCCACAGGAGACCACCAAAGACCCCAGAAGCACGGACTGCCGGGACGCCACGGATCCATGGTGGTGAATGTCTGCGCTCTTCCATCTTGCTTGATTTCCCATCTTTCCTTCCTTCCTTCCTTTCCTATCACTGCTTTCTCTCTTTCCCCCGCAGAGTTAATAAATGGGTGGACTTATGACATCTGACCTCCTTTCTGTCTAAATCTCACTGGAAGGGATTGAACCTGAAATGAGAGGTTGGTCCAGCTGCCCCTCGCCTCCCAGACTCATCTGAAGTTGGCTAAAAAGCAAGTGGGCCTTCCTCTCATCCGAAAAAATGGGATCCTAACACCCAAACCCTGGATCTGCCAGACTGTTCAAAAATCCAAAATCAGACAGAAGTCTACATAATCTTCAGTCTTGTAAGATCTTGGAGGTCATTTGCGAATATAACTCTTGAGCTTTAATTCAATCTTCAATGAATGAATGAATTACAGAATTTATACATTTGAAATTACTTGGGGATTTTCTTTCCCCCACATGGTTCACCATACATGCCCAATGATTATTTTACAAAAATGAGAAAAGTCAGTGAAATTAATGTTTTCTTTTGTGCAGTTTCAAAGGATTTTAGATGCAATTTTGTCTATTCTACATAACCATAGCTGAGAACGTAAAATACGAGTAAAAATGTCAACTTATGTTTTTAATTACGAAAATAGAGAAATCTGCCTCTCATACAGGTTAGAAGCTGCTATATCAACCTATGATTTAGTCAACTATCTGTGTTAATAAAGATAACTTGTTCAAATAAAAATACTCTTTTATTATGGATGGGATGCACCAGCCCTGAGAATTATTTCAAGATGCTTTAACCTTGAAAATATTGCAGTGACACTTTTGCTGGGAAAGCACTAAGCAAATTTAACCTTGCTATTGCAACAGAGCTTTGGGTGTATATTATGTGAATTAGCACATTCTGGTACACTGTTGCTCCACTATAATGTAAGAAAAAGACACAACTATGTAACAAAATTGTTTTATTAAAAGAACTGATTGCATAATGGTACAGTACAGCATAATAGAGTTTTTTGCCTTTACACTTGAATAAATACAAATTAGATGATAACACTTTATTTTAATGATACACTGATTAATACTGAATTACAATAAAACCTCTATGAAAGTGCATATGACATTTCCATTAATAGCAACTGAGTTTGTTATTATTACTATTATTATAATGAACAGCAAAGCAAATTACTAGTGATAGAACACTTAAATTATATTGCTGCTGCTTCAGGAAAAATATAATTTTAGCTCTCAAAACTTGCCCTATTCTCACCCCAGGAGCCATTGTTGTATGAATTATTATGCTTAAATAACCAGAAATATTAAAACCAGAAAGTTGTATGGTCATGATATCTATTAATCCTTAATTTTAAGAAATCACATAATTTTATCAACACAATTTCATCTTACTAATTGGTGAATGCAGGGAATTGTGATAAAGTCTATAAAATACTTTAGCAAAATGTAGCTTCTGAGTGATGAGATATTTGACCAGTAACAAAATCTGTTTCAAAGACTTTTCTACAGTCATACATATAATTGTGGTTATTGTAAATGGCAGCCAAAGTATGAGATAAAGTAAAAAAGTTTGCTCCGCTCAGAATTCAAACTCAATTAAACAGTATAGAAATATCTCATATTAAAAATCTCTGAGCTATCTATGTAGTGTACTCTTCTAGTAATGAACTCTTCAGTGTTCCTTGACGATACGCTGTCCTTCTCATATCAGAAATTTGCTCATGATTCTTTTAATTTCCTTTCACTGGTAGTGGTAGATTATTTCCATATCCCAATCCAGATTTAACTCAAGCAGTTGTAGAAATGCAGGATAAGTTTTTATCCCATCCCATCCCATAAATTCATATGCAAACTACAAATAAATAGGTTCTCTTTTTGTAGAGAGAAAACATAACTATTCCGTGTTGTTGGAACATGTTAATGCACCTGTGCCACAATGTATGTGCTAAATTATTTGGTTCCTAAACATATGGGCAGTTGTAGTCACTCTAAGAAAATAGGAGGCAGCTTTGCACTAAATCTTAGGTTCTGAAAGTTGTCTTGACAGGCTCACTGCATAAACTATAATATTCTGCAAACAGGGAATCACACCCCAAATCTTTTAAGTTTTATCTACATCACCTGGACTCTTAGACCAAGGTTCTTTTAGAAGATCCACAATTTGAAAGATTTTACATGCTTAGAGGCTCTTTTAAGGGCCCTTTTTGGAGCATTTTATTCAAATGGCATTTATCCACTTCTCTGAATGTGAAACTCAGACTAAACATACAGGTGAATGACTGGTATTAATTTCAAATGCAAAAGAATTTCAAAAGCCCATTTCAAGGATTAGCCAGTGGGGAACACACAGCAGTTTGCCCCTTCCCTGAAATGAAATGTTTCTTTTATGAGTTACCCGGTAGGCACAAGTTTTGATTGTAAAATACTCTCTAAAAAAACCCCCTGCAGATATTACTTGCACTAACTGCAATCATTTCAGATTCTGTGAAGCAGTGGGAAAATGTGTTCATCTCACCACTGTACAATCTGTAGAGATTTCATTTGGAAGGAGTCCTGTCGAGGTGGTGGTGTTTTCTTTCTTTAATAGCTGCATCAGTCTGAGGCAAGCAATGTCTGTTCAGCACTGACCCATCAGGAGAAGGGGAGTCTGATTTGAGGGGTCAGAGTTCTCCAAGGAAGTTGGAGATTAATTGATCATATCTCTAGTTAAACTTCCTACCATTCAAGCATAGACAGAACTGATTTTTTTGCTTTAATTTACAGACACAATGCATTTTTTTTCACTATGCTAAACATACAAATGATTTCCGCTTGTCATTGGGAAGTTAAATTGAAAACTATTATAGACAAACTAAAATACAGAGTTCTCAAATAAACTTTTTTAGCACAAACAGCTAAAAATATGCCCATACATTCCTAAATTAAATAATAAGATCACATCATATTCATTTGCAGAAGAAACAACAACATACTGTTTATCTCTGGTCCTTCAGAGAGAGGACTGTTGCATATTTATAGCATGCTTCCAGATTACAATTAGCACTTGCTCAGTGACTGAACGTGAGCTTGCAAGATTATGAAGTGATCCAAATTGAAGTGAAATGCACATAGGAAAATCATTCATTATAAACATACAATTTTAAAGGATACTTTAAAGGATTATATACTTGCCTTGCTGCTGATTTCTGTCTCTGTTTGGGCCATCCTCTTCACAGTTTTCCTGTTTGTAAAAGAAGAATGATGGTTTTGAACACCTTTCTGCCAACTGTTGCAGTTCAATAGTGAAAGATGTTTATTAAGTCTTGGGAGTTGTTGTGTATCATTGCTGATGGCTGTGAAGAACACTTCAGAGAAGTTCCAGTCATGGATAGCTTTGCTATCTCTCTCTTTTTTTGTTTATATTGAAAGACTTTTTTCCGGATTAATTTTTCCTTTTTTTCTGTTGTTTGATTTTCCCAGATGAAGGCAAGGTAAACTGACTGAACTTAATTATGCAAAAAGGAAGTTCTTAGAAGAAATATTCATGGAATAAAACTTTGTAGAAAGAATAAACCCCAACATGAACAGACTACTTGTTAAGTTATAAACAATGTTAGTGGCAATAAAGAATTTCATTTCATCAGATACAGCTTGTGTTTTCAGCAATAAAATTATTTCTATGTGTGAACAGTGACATTTTCTCTTTACTGATAATTGTTATAAAAAAAACATGCCAAAATGAAGTTCAGCTGAAAATGTAGGCTTTAGGCACACACATGACTTCAAAATGTTCGTAATACTGACACACTTCCAGATTAACATCTTCTGACTCTGTATTATATTTATATATTGAAGAAATACTTGCCAGAAATAACACAGACATAATGTTTTGGGTTTTTTTATTTTCTAATGAAGGAAGTATTTCCCAGGCTTCCTTAAAAAAATCTTTATTATATTTACTTTTACTTTTACAGGAATTTGAGTTACATGCAGACCAGGTAGCAGGATTCTACAGCTGAATAAATAATCTGCATGTGGAAAACTGGCATTGAAGGTAGAGGTTTATTAAACAATATGAGGCCAAATCTGAACAGCTATTGTCACTATATACATGAGAAATTCATCGCTGTTATTTCAAACAGTACTTTTCTGTTTTATTATTCACCAGTTACATCCAATGAATCTAAGTCACTAAGACAAGACACTACAATACTTAAAGGTATGCATTTAAAGTATAATATAGCAATTTTCAAACTTCTCTAACACAGACTCTGAAAATGTGATTTAAAATGCCATATAGACATATTGTTGTGTAGCATATATCAGTTCATTTTCTTCATTCTTCTTCAAAAAAATCCTTAAAAATATTGTCTTAGTTTTATAGCTCTTGAATAAGAGGGACAATTATATATGAAAAATTCTACCAAATATGCCATAAAGAATTCTCGAAGTAAACCACCAAAACAAGTGATAAGGAAAAGAAGATATGCCCTTGGATTAGCAGAAAGCAAGCCTAGAAATAAATTGACATTCTTTTTCAAGCTTTATAACAGAAATTAAATACATCAACATAAGAAATCACCTACTATTGCAAAGTAAGATCAGATATAATTTTGCAATTCCTGACAATTTTTCAACTTCCAGTAGGAGAGTTTCTATAATTTCCACCAAAATACATTGCTGTGCTTCAGTAGTGTAGAAAGCTTGCACTGATAATGTAAACAAAACACCTTTAGATGTGATGTCCACACAGGCTGTTCCACCCAAAAGTTTATCAAAGAAAGGTTTTCTTTCCACTGTGTTTTTATGACACTTCTATTACACATTTAACTATTATCGTATGTTCTTTCTGCTTCCTCTTTAACTTGTCTTCCTAAGTCAGTTTTTCACGAGTCTCGTAATTGTCATTATTCTTCTCTGAATCCTGTCCACCTGGGTTTCATCCTTCTTGAGCTGTGGCAAATTCTGCTTGGCAGAGCTCATGCCAGTGCAGAACAGAATAAAACAGTATGTCCCATGCCTTATGGACAATAATCCAGTTTACATATTCCAGAATGTGTTTCCCTTTATGGCAATTATGTGACACTGCTGATTCGTGTTCAGTCTGTGATCCATTAAATGCCTGCGTTCTTTCAACAGTGATGATGTCTAATCATTTGTTTCTTGTCTTGTATTTATGGCAGTTGATTATTTCTGTTGAGTGCATAGCTTGTCATTTGTCCTAAATGAAGTGCATTTTGCTCTCCAAATTATTTCTCCAATTGGCTGTGATCATGTCAAATTCTAAGCCTGGCCTCTATCATGCTTGTAAATAATCCCACCCTGGTATCAATTGCAAACTTGCCTTCACACTTTTCATTTTTTATAAAAATTATTAAAAAAAAATAATAAAAAAGTTTTAAACCAGATTCAGTATAGAACTGCATTCACACAGATTTTCATTTGACAGGGAAAAAATAATCACTCTTTAATTATTGTTTTCCAATCGATTAGGCATTCAGCAGACATTCTGTCTTAACCATGTTTCCTTAGCATATTACCTGAGACAAAGTTGGAAGTTTTAGTAATACCAGTTCTCTGCAACCCCCAAGGTCAGTTTCCCTGTTGTAGAAGCAATTAGATTATCTTCGTGAGCCCAGATCATGATAAATCCATACTGGTCTGTATTGATTTCCTTGTTATCTTCCAGGTGGTTACAAAGAGCTTGGCTTGTTCCAACATTTTCCTGGGAATAGAATTGAAGCTGAGCGGACAATAATTTCATTTTTCTTCCTTCTTTCTCTCTTCTTGCCCTCCCACTTTGATAGTGGGTGCTATCTTTACACTTCTGTATTTACCCATTTTCTGTAAGTTCTCAAAGACAAGTGCAAATTGTTCTGGGATTAATCCAGCCAATTCTCAGACTGTGATATAGTGAATTTCATCACACCCAGCCAACTTGAAAACATCTGTCTTACCTACTCTTTAATACATTCTATTTCTATTGAAAGAAAAATCTTAGTCTTTGTCATTGCGATATATTGGTTTAAGTGTCTGATGACAATGAACCTAGAAACAAAAAAGGCTTTAATCAGTTCTGTCTCCTTGGGATCAACAACCTTCACCGCTGAACAAGAAATGAAGACTTTTGTCTTCTTTTTGTAAGTATTTCTTTTCTTAGTTAAGTAATTACAGACAATGGTTTTAATAACACCTAATTTATGGTATTCATAGATACTTAAATCATAAATGTTTAATCTATAGATTTTGGTCATCTGGATTCCTTCTGCAGCTAGGAGAAAAGGATAATTATCTCTTCATAAGAAAAGTGAACAGAGTTGTTTTCTGGAGGTATTTCTTCCTTAGCCATTGTCATCTAGCTCTGATTAGACTTTTCAATCTTTGATACATAAATTTAGGTAAAATTTAACCCGTACGGTTTCATACATATTTTCCCTTGTATTGTTCTTTGTGCTTTGAGCATACCAATTTTTGTCCCTATAGGTTTGTGCTAACATTCTGCTTCATAAACCTAGTATTCTCATTTTGCATGTGTCTTTCTTATTCTTGAGGGAATTCAAGTACTCATAATTAAGATTACATAATTTCTTGTAATATTTTATCTTATTATGACCTTATCATGATGACATGGTTTCTTATTTTCCTTGCTTTTTTTTTTTATTTTTGCATTGAAATAAACTGCACTTCTGCCATTACAATACTCTGAACTCCATTTTTGTAGTCTACTTACCAATTCTTCTGAGCTCATTAAAGCCTTTTTAAAAAAATATTCCCTCAATTTCTTTCCTTTCTTCCCCCCCCGCCTCCTTCCCCCTTGTCCTTTTTTCCTTTCCTTTCTTCTCTCCTTACTTCCTCCTTCCCTCTCTCCCTCCCATCCTTCCCTCCTCCTTCACTTTCTTCCTTTCTTCCTTGTGTTTTTTCTTGGTTTTCTTTCATAGTTAGACTGTCTCAAATTCCTTTCCACCATCATATTCCCAAACATTTCCCAGCTGCTGATAATTGAAATTTGTAGCACTTTCCCCATCTAATTGCTTCTGTAGCAACACTGTTCCTAGTACATTCCTAGGCTGTGTTCACCATTTTCTTTCTTGAAAAAAATTTCCTTCCTGTTTTTTAACAGAGGACCACAGTTGTGCTGTGTTTAGTATTCCACAAGTGATCAGAGGTACTCCAAGTCAATATTACTATGACTCAAGAACCTTCTCACAGTGTTGAACATTTTATTTCTGTGGGTTTGATTTTCATATAAAGAAAATCAGCCGCTGAACTAATTGTCAAATATTAATATCTTCAAACTGGTGAATGTACTTGGCTGCTGCTATTGGGTCACAAGTAGACTGTTACTACTGTATCTGTTTTGGACTTTCCTTCATTTCCTAAATATCTATTTATTTTCTTCATGTTGATATGACAACCCAAGTAAAGAGAATAAAAAAAAAACCAAACAAACAATAAACTTTCCAAAACATTCTTAGAAAAAGAATTATCATAGAGCAGAAGCTGTGGAAGCTCTTCAAGAATTTTAATGGCACAGGTTAGTCAAACTGTAATTAGCTATAATTGTTTCCCACATATGTTGTGACATCATTGCCTAGGGCTAAGTGACACTAAGTGTGTGTTTCCCCACTCCTGCAATCTTTCAAAACAGAATCAAAGGAATTGATTCTAAACTACTATTTACAGGATGAAATTACACAAAGGACAACCTAATGAACATACTAGCCAAGAAGCAAGTATTTTCCTGCTTGTTTAACAGGAATTTTGGAATGGGAATTGAATATATTTAATTCAAAGGTAGTTATAAATATACATCACAGAATAATGTAAGCCCCCAGCAATGACTGTTTAAGAGAATGAGCTCCCATTTATTACAGAGTTCTTCATGAAGAGTTAATGGCTGTGAAAAGAAGCATTCATCAAAAGCCATTAGAGGAATCCTCCCCGTGCTGTTTTATCAGCCTTTCATGAGCCTTTAAAACATCTTAAAAACATATTTGGAAACTAGATTGCTGAATAATTACCAAAGATACTTGTTTAAAACAAAACAAAACAAAACCCAAGGGTTTTTATCTTGCCCTATCAACTTCTTTACTGTAGAAACAGATGCACCAAAAACTGCAGGGTTTTTTTTTAAAGCATTTTTCTACAATTAATTTACTACAGTATCATTGTTATTCCTAAATAAGGCTTTGATCTTAGCTAATCAAATAACAATTTTATTTTTTTTTTATTCAGAAAGGAAAAACCCTTAAAAGTCTAGTTTGGCTCAGACTAAAGATATGCTTTTACTCCTTTCCAAAACACGGAGTGAATCTAATGCTTGAAGAGGAAAGAAACAAACAAGTTAAAAGTTGAACAAAATGTTATGACTTTTGCCAATTTTAGAATACAATTGAAATAAATGTGTAAGCTAAAAATTTCTAAGAAAAAATCATAACTAAAACCCCCAAACTTCTTAAATATTTTTCCTTCTTTATCAGGTATTTTTTAAGTTTTTCCCCCTTGAGGTGGTGTAAGATGTCAAAATTAATACATATTAATACATATACAGATTTTTGTTGATGGTGATACATATTTTTCACCAAATTAAAATTCATGATAAAACTTTGGGTCACATGAAGTTCTCACATTGGTGCTTACAAGCAGCTGTTGTCCCCTGCCTGTCCTCCTTGCAGTGCTTCATTCAATAGATAAGCTTGCTGAAACCCCAGCCCAAGCTAAAACAGAGGTAGTCCAGCACAGTTATTTATGCCTCACTTCTGGGTAGAAAACTCAGCTGTGACAGGATTAGAACCAGTTTCTTCTTTGATTCAGATCAAAGAACTCATCTGTGCTCTCCCCTGGCTTATTAGAGCACCTTAACCTCTTGGACGTCAAGTATTCTGAGATACAGTGTGCTCAGTCATGTCTGGCCTAGGGTCCAGTTTGTACCCATAAACAAGGAGTTTGATACTGCATTGCTGTGGTTGTGTACTTATCTCTGGTAAAAAAAGAAAAACAAACACACCTTCTGGTCTGAATTCAGTACAAGATTGCAGTTCTTATACCTGTACTATAGTGTTGGAAAAAGGGAAAGGAAATGGTATAATTTTGGTGGTTTTTTTAGAATCATAGAATGTTTGGGGTTGGAAGGGACCCCTAGAGGTCATCTAGTCCAACCCCCCTGCAGGAGCAGGGACACCGCTAACTAGATCAGGTTGCTCAGAGCCCCCTCCAACCTGGCCTTGAATGCTTCCAGGGATGGGACCTCCACTACCTCTCTGGGCAACCTGTTCCAGTGTTTTACCACCCTCACTGTAAAGAATTTCTTCCTTATATCTAGTCTAAACCTACCCTGGTTTAGTTTAAAACCATTTCCCCTTGTCCTAACACAGCTGGCCCTACTAAAAAGACGTTCCCCATCTTTCCTATAGGCCCCCTTTAGGTACTGAAAGGCCGCAATCAGGTCTTCCCGCAGCCTTCTCTTCTCCAGGCTGAACAAGCCCAACTCCCTCAGCCTGTCCTCATAAGAGAGGTGCTCCAGCCCTCGGATCATTTTTGT
>NW_009260028.1:2330986-2358893 GCF_000687185.1 Egretta garzetta | reverse complement strand
ACGGACCCCTGAGGGACACCACTCGTCACCGGTCTCCATCCGGACATTGAGCCATTGACCACTACCCTCTGGATGCAAACATCCAGCCAGTTCCTTATCCACCAAACAGTCCACCCATCAAATCCATAGCTCTCCAATTTACAGAGAAGGATGTTGTGGGGGACCGTGTCAAAGGCCTTGCAGAAGCCCAGATAGATGACGTCTGTTGGTTTTCCCTTGTCCACTGATGCTGTCACAGTATCATAGAAAGCCACTAGGTTCGTCAGGCAGGACTTGCCCTTGGTGAAGCCATGCTGGCTATCTCAAATTACCTTCCTGGCCTCCATGTGCCTTAGCATAACTTCTAGGAGGATCTGTTCCAAGATCTTCCCAGGCACAGAGGTGAAGCTGACAGGTCGGTAGTTCCCAGGGTCTTCCTTTCTACCCTTTTTGAAAATGGGTACAATGGACAGAGTTAATTTTCTTCCTAGTTGATGATATAGTGCAGTGTTTGGGATTAAGTACTAAAAGAATGTTGATAACACACTGATGTTTTAGTTGTTGCTAAGCAGAGCTTACACCAGTCAAGGACTTTTTCAGCTACCCTCCTCTGCCAGGTGCACAAGAAGCTGGGAGGGGGCACAGCCAGGACAGCTGATCCCAACTGACCAAAGGGCTATTCCAGACCATAACGTCATGCTCAGTATATGAGCTGGGGGAAGAAGAAGGAAGGGGGGGACATTTGGTGTTACAGCGTTTGTCTTCCCAAGTAACCATTACACATGATGGAGCCCTGCTTTCCTGGAGATGGCTGAACACCTGCCTGCCCACAGGAAGTGGTGAATGAATTCCCTGTGTTGCTTTGCGTGCACGCACGAGTTTTCTCACTTTTACTCTTCTGATTCTCTCCCCCATCCCACTGAGGGGAGTGAGCGAGCGGTTGCGTGGTGCTGAGTTGCTGGCTGGGGTTAAGCCACGACAGTTTGTTTATTGTTTTTTCTATTTTCTTCTTTCTTTTTTTCCTGAGAAAGACTGACTTTACTGACACATATTGTTTGATCCATGATTGGCTTTCTGACTGTGATGCTGCATGGTGATATGTATCTTACTTGATCTCTAAGTGCGTGAGGGCAAGGAGACAGGGAGATGTGGTTTAAGATGTGCCTTTGAAAATCAACTTTTTTGCTCAGTGAGATCAAAACTTCTGCTAATCCTGTTTGGAGGGGTTACTGCTCCCTATGACAGTGGGTAATGGGCGAAAGGGGAATGCAGGGATGGCAAATTTCAGCAATGCCAGGATGTGAAAAAACTAGTTACTACAGTGTAAATTCCTTCCTTGACCACTCTGGCCAGCTTCAGATATTTCTGTTTGACAGACTTAAACATGTAGGTGTATTTATGCGTGTTTTCTCAAGCAAACTGTTCAGCAACATTTTTTTTATTTGTCTTGTTTTGTTTGGTGGGGGCTTTTTTGGTTTTTTGGGTTTTTTTTTGTTTTTTGTCAAGAGCAATATAGTAAACATTTTAAAAATAGTTCAGAAACCCACAGACAGCCAAAGTTCTGGGCCAAAAAGGGCTTCATTAGACAATTGTTAAGTAATCAGGTATCCTACAGGCAGTAGTGACAAAAGTGAATTTTTTCCACTTTACATGCTTGCAAAAATGTGCAGTGCCAAACTCACAGACAGGGAAAGTCTTAAGTGTTCTTTACCTTTATTACCACAGTAGTTTCCATCCTTTTGTTTCAAGATGCTTTTTGAACTAACTCCTTTAGGATGTTTTCAAAAATTTTCTTGACCCTTAGCTGGATGTCTATGAACCATGAAGAAAGTTTTCAGTGAAAAAAAAGTTGTCATAACTGATTAGTATGATTGTACTGGAGGGTTGAAAGTAGAAAGAAAAAGAATGAGACCAAATGGATTTTAGGTACTGAACATTATTGTACAATACCTTTTAGTCAAACGCAGCTATTTCAGACTAATGATATTTTTCAAATTTCCTGTACAACACAGTCAGTCTCTGTTTAACATTGCTGACCTGTAAAACAGCTGTTTCACAAAATCCATTTCCCTCTGAGAAATTCATTCTTCTCTGTCCTGTTTTTCTTTTTTCTTTTCTAGAATAGAAAAGAGAAGGAATGGGTGGTAGGAGGTAAAATATGAAAATAGTAGACAGAAAAGGCAGAAATAAAAGAATGGAGATACAATGAAGAAGTAAGCTGATGGAAGAAGAAAATTGAAACATTTTTACAAGACATTGCGTGCAGTCATTATATGCTTCTTTGGGAAAACAATGTAAAAGCACCAGGATATTGAAAAGCGTTCTCCTGGGAAACCTTTAATGATGAGAATGATACCTTGGGAATCGTTTTTAAAGTTTAATTACCTACCCTTTCAGTAAATGATCATGGTCAACATTAGTATAAATACTATTCAGCAAACTAGTATGAAAAGGCTGTTTCCACTTAACAGCAACCATAAGAAAAAGGAAAGGATAGCAGGCACATACTGCAGTGTTTCACTTCTTCCAGATAAAAATTCAAACTTTATGATTTATTGATAAAGAAAGTAGTCCCTTATTAAGGCACCGAAAGTGAACAAGACAGAAAATATGGGCTGATGGCTGATTCAAATGTAGAAATAAAAAATATTTGCTCTTCAGTCACCTTAGTTTGAGTTGACTGGAAGTCCTTTTGGACAGTGGTCATACAGTGGATATAGAAAAAAATGAATAGATTCTGCACTGGCATTGAAGATGCACTGTTTGGCTTACAAACAAGGAACTATGGTGGATATAAAGGGGAAAAAATATTTTAAACATTGTTTGACCAACAATTTAATTCATGAAACTGCAGTTTGGAGGCAAACATGAAAGATACATATGTTGTATGTAAATGTACAATTTACACTAGAACAAAGAAGAGCATATGCTGCTTGAGACTTGACATTTTATTTTCATTCCGTTGGTCCTTTGACTATTCAATTTTTTAACCTTCTTTTTTTTTTTCCTTTAATTGCTGCTTACAATACATGATATTTTTGGAAAGAAATCAGCCACCTATTTTTTCCAGTCCTTGACTAGTACCACAAGGTGATGTAACCACATAGGGATACTGCCAGAATACAGCTGGTATGCAGAATTTATTCCTTTTTATTTTTTCATTCTTTTAGTATTGCTTCTAGTGATGACACTGGCTTCCTCCACTTGAAATTATTTTCAATCAAAATGGAAGAGATTTTTTAGGAAATGGAGTGTCAAGCTGTGCTTTAAAAAACATAAGCCAAATCTGCTGCTGGGTCAGCTTCAGGTATTGTATGTGATGAAGGAAACGGGTTGAAATGAAAGCTATTGCACATATGCTTCAGATGCAAAAGTAGAAGTAAAAAAGAAAGGACGGAAAATGGTAAAACACAGAATCAGACAGTTAGTAGTGCCAAGGCCCCCACCAAAAAAAAAAAAAAAAAAAAAAACAAAAAAACCAACCACATGAAAACACCAAAACAACACAGAGAAAGAAAGATATGAAACCAGGTACTTGACATCAAACTCCTGCAGGCAATCCCACAGTAACATTTTTTTTTCACTTCTAATGTCTGAGTTTATGATGTCTGCAAGGGTTCAAATTTCAATAAAATTCCCTCTACAGTCAAGAACTAGCTTTTAAATTCACGTGTTCTGTATTCTACACACACACACACACACACAGAGGTGAAACTGAAATGTCTTGCTGCTAGTGACTGAATATTTTCTCTTTCATACACACTTATACCTCCCTCCTCTTATTTTCCATGGTTTTTTTCCTTTTGCTTGCTTAGATACTACTCAGGATGAAAATATTCTGTTCAGTTTATTGAAATAAGACCAGACAGAGGGGCTAGAATACCCATTCCGTCTCCAAGTTATCGAAGATATCCAGTGGCTTGCTCCAATCCTTTTTTACTCTTTTTATCTATGACTTTGTAATTTTCCAACAATCTACTGTCTGTAGTGAAGATGGAAAAGATGAACACAGTTCTCTGTGGTGAAGCTTTGTGTTGGGTAGTGATGGAAAACCAAGGGAAGATCATGAAGCACAGACTTTCCCTTTTAAAAACAAGCCAGGGAAAGTGAATCAAGAGCTCTCCAGAATTCAATTCTCTCACCTGAGTGAACAGACAGCTGCTGCCACACCATGCTGAACTGGCAAGCACTTTCTTAATTACTCAGCCCTTCCAGAAGGCAACACTTCAGCAGTGATGAAGAGGCACAGTTTCCACAGCTCCAGTGGGAATTGTTTTCAGTTCCTCAGAAGAATTATAGGAAGTGTTCTACTAACATTAGACTATATATGAGAAATATTTTCCTGTCTGAATGCATGTTGAACCATTAAAAAGTCAACTTTCCCACTTTGATTTCACTGTTGCTACAAATATCTCCTCTCAGAGGTGTATGGAGTACATGGGAAAATGTATACTGCTAATCCTTTTGCAGATTTCTGTATGACAATTTTTTGTCTCCAAAATGAAAAGCATTCTCTTGCTTCCTTCATTATTATACTCTCACTAAAGGAAATCTTACTTTTCAGTTGGCCTAGTGACTACATATCCTGAACTGCTAGTTAATTCTGACTATGTTTTTAACGTCTGAAATGGAAGGAAGCCACTGTCCAAGGGTTTCTGTGAGTTGTGTGTTAATTACCGATATGAAAAATTTGCTATGACATTGTGTATAATTTACTGTTGGCTGCATAGTAAGAGAAATGCAGGAATACCAACTCATTTCTCATCTTGTAAAAGAAAGAAAAGCATGCAGAAACTGAATTACATAAACTGAATTTTGTTGTCTCCTTTACTGATAAGAAATTACCTGCTAAGACTGAGTGAAACATTTTGGTGTGCCTTACATCACTCTGAATGAGGATTTAACTACTGCTGAAATGAATAGCCTCATCGCTTTTGAATACTGGGGATAAAGTTGGTTATGAAAGGAAAATAAAAATGTAGGCTGAATTTGCAGAAAAAAAAAATGTTTTACCAATATCTATAAAAAAATTATTTAGCCAAGAAAAAAAGAGGTTAATTAATAGACTAATTCACTCTACATTACATTGATTTTTTAAGCTCAGTAGTGTTCTTGTTTCACAGTTTTTCTTCACTTTGTTCTGTTCTTTCAGGTGTGTGGATACTGTTTAGTAGATACAAATGTGTTTACATTGAAATCATATCTATCCCTATCTTTTCCTCTGTTCTCTAACATGCAGCGACTGTTTAAATCTTTTTCTGCTCCGCCTGAAGACTATGTATCCCACTTATATGCTCCAAAAACCAATCTGACTCAACCTTTTCAGATATTTTAATTGCTTTCCCTTATTCATATATGCTATATGTTATATTCCATTTTTATGCTACAGCAACACCAGTAAATTAATGGTTCATTTCTATTCTGAAGATTTCCTCTTTTTTATCACAAGAAAGATAAGCTACTGTAACTGCTTGTCACCAAAATATCACAGAATAACATTGGTTTCTAGCAAATAAACAAAGTAAGTTACTTTGTTACTACATTTTTTTCTTTAACATACTGTTTAAATTCAAAATGTTGATTAGCAGAGTCCATTCACTACAGTAAAACACTGCTGGGTTTTTTTTTCCTTGTCGTGGTTTAACCCCAGCCAGATCTAAGCACCACGCAGCTGCTTGCTCACTGCCCCCAGGTGGCATGGGGGAGAGAATCAGAAGGGTTAAAGTGAGAAAACTCATGGGCTGAGATAAAGACAGTTTAATAGGTAAAGAAAAAGCTGTGCAAGCAAGCAAAGCAAAGCAAGGCAAGGAAATAATTCACTACTTCCCATGGGCAGGCAGGTGTTCAGCCATCTCCAGAAAAGTAAGACTGTGCATAACCTGTTCTTAGGAAGACAAACACTGTCACTCCAAATGCCCCCCACTTCCTTCTTTTTCTCCCAGCTTTATACACTGGGCATGACATCATATGGTCTGGAATAGCCCTCTGGTCAGCTGGGGTCAGCTGTCCCAGCTGTGCCCCCTCCCAACTTCTTGTGCACCCCCAGCCTGCTTGCTGGTGGGGTGGGGTGAGAAGCAGGAAAGGCCTTGACTGTGTAAGCACTGCTCATCAGTAACTTAAACATCCTTGTATTATCAACACTGTTTCCAGCACAAATCCAAAACCTAGCCTCATATTAGCTACTATGAAGAATATTGACTCTATCCCAGCCAAACCCAGCACATTTGTTTTTTATTTTTATGTATACAATAACACGTTTGTACCATCTTCAACCAAATTTAGAGTGGAAAAGACAGTGCAAGAGAAAATATATAGTACTCAGCTGTCATCAAACCCGCTAACTACTTCTTAATATTCTTCTGTACATATAAACACTGATGAATTTTTATTATTATTAGGAAGTTTAAAGCAATGAATAAAAAAGCAAACACTTATGATTCAGTGAGTTGCAAATATCACAGATTTTCTAAACAACAAAATAAGCCCAACCCAATACAACTTCTAATGCTTCAAATGAAAATTGTTAATGTATTTATGGTGGCGAGAATTTTTAACAGAAGCAGAATCAATTTACAAAATTTTGTAATATTTATTCTATCCTCTTGTTGAAATAATGTTGCAGATCATGTTTGGCTTGAAAAAATCCTCAGTTGAGTACAGAGTGTCATGTAAATGCATCTTTCACCATTTATAGTATATAAGAAATAGTTTGGATTTTCAGTTACCTTGTTTCCACAAGAACATATTTGTGACATCTTTTTAGTTTAAGCTCCTCAAATTCATCTTATATTCTCTTGCAAAGAGGTACTTGAATCTCAAAAAAAGCAACAATGCACTTACAGGAGTGAACACAGTTAAAATAATTGACTGTTCTTGGAGATTTGGATGTTAAAGCTGCAGTCTACAGTGAGGATAGGAACCAAACTCAAGAATATATTTTAATTGAGTTTTATATAGCGGAAGTGACACTTGTACCTGTTACCTCTACACACAGCCAGGGTAGACATGATCTAGCTGTGGTTCTGAGACCATGTAACATATCAGCATGACACTGAGCTCGATATTCTGCTAGCAGGTCTATACAGGTAAATACAGCTGTCTATTGTTTTACAGTACACGCAAATGGGTACAGAAGAACCTGCAGCAAGCTGTAAAGACCTGGCCTAAATCTACAGTTCCCAGTGGATGGATTGTGAGTAACATACTGAAGTAGAAAAAAGAAAGTTTGAAGTGTCTAAATGCTTGGGAAAATAGCTATTTGATAGCTCAGTTGATGACTCATCTTCCACCTCTGTCATAAACTCAAACAATCCATAATAGCTGATGACTTCAGTGACGAGAACAAGATCTAGGTTTCAATAAATGTAATGTGGGCTGAAACCTAACTATTTTCACAGCCTAGAGGTACTTTCTGGTTAAACCAGCTAATAAAAGTTTTGCTGAGATTGAAGAAATTCTACAAAATCACCTAGCCATAAAGTCTTCTGTGATTGCAGAATGTTCCTATAGAGAAAAATAAAAAAAGTCTTAAATATTATACATAGTGAAACAAATGGATGAAGTATTGTCAAAGCACAGTTTCATGCATCAGGTGATTGATTGCTAATTAATACATAACTAATGAACTAATTCAAAAGTAGTTAGTGGTTTAGGCGGCTGCTTAGACGCTTTTGAATTAGGCACATACACTGTACATTGTCTTTTCTGTGGATGCTGCAATTAAAATTGCCAAAGAATCACAATGGCATGATTAAATCTTTTCAGTCAATTTGAAGAAGAAGCAACAAGGTAGAGAGCACTTACAATAAGGCTTTTTACTATAATGAAAATCCCTCATAATTTCCTTCATTGGTTACTGAAGGACAAATGATGGATGAAGGAAAACAGGTGTATCAGAAAAGATTTTAGCACGATAGTTACCATGAAAAAAAGAAAACAATACAAAACTTCTGACACAGTTTGCCTATAAAGCCTTAGAGTAAATGAATAATATGAGAAAAATCTTTCCATGTATTAACTTTGAAAAAAAAAATTAATTTATTGTATGAATTTTTATTCAGAGGCCAAAATTACTTCAAAAGGAATTTAATGCAGGGCCTTTTGCTTTTAGTAATTACATAGCAACATTAGCACTTAAAAGGTTAAAGCTGCAGAAAAGCTCACTGAAGTACTGATTTCCTAGGGCTTATTATCACAAACATAATATATAATGCAAAGACAGAGCCAAAAAGCCCTGCTGTGTATCACATGTGAGTCACAATTTTTTAATAACCTGGTACTGCAACTTGAACTGTGACTCTTTCCTAAAATGTAGGAAATATTTGCCTAATTAACATCTTTCCAGAAACTTAAGTCTGTCCTTAGCCTGCTGTATTCAACCTACTGTTTGTTAGAAAACATCATATAGGCAATAAAGTGAATTCCTGATACTCACTTTCAATTGAATAATGTAGTCATGAGAGCTGGCAACAAAGTAAGCCATGAGAACAATCCACATGTCCTTTCTACAGTACTTACAAGTTCCCAGTAGACCACTTGCTTAGAACAAAAAGGAAATATTAGACTTCTATTTTGTGTTTTGTGTGTATGTTCTTTAAGAGTAAAGGATGGTTGACTTACCTGTTTGCTTCCTAAGATGAAATAACAAGACCTGTGGATAAGGGGAGAGCAGTGGATATTGCCTGTCTTTACATAAAAAAGCTTTTGACATGGTGTCCTACAGCATCCTTGTTATATGCAGACTGGCACATTGTGGTTATCTACTAGATGGATGAGAGAATTTGGATGGTCAATCTCAAAGGATAATGTTTAGTGATTCTTCCTCTAGCTCAAAGCCAGTTACAGGTCGAGTTTCTTCAGGATATGCACTAGGACCTATCCTATTTAACATCTTTATCGATGACCTAGAGGAGGAGATAGAGCATGATTATTATCCCAGCCAGACTCAGTACAAATTTCTGCAAAAACCCACAGAAAAATGCTGATTTATGGATAGGACCAAACTGGGGAGAACCCAGGGGAGAGTTGGCTTTAAGGGGGACCCAGGTAGGGAAGAGCCTGACAGAAACCTCTTGAAAATTCCTACACCTGGGATGAACCAGCCCTGGCAACAATATAGGCTGGAGACTGTATGGGTGGGGGGCAGCTGTGCTGAAAAAGACTGGGGCAGTCTGGGCTGACAGCAAGCTGAGTGTGTACTAGTCGTGTGTCCTGGCAGTAAAAGATGGTGAACAGTGTCCTGGGCCATATGAACAGGGGCACAGACGGTAGATCAAAGAAAGTGATCTTTCTTTACACAGCACTCATCAGACCACATATGAATTACTGTGTCCAGTTCAGGACTCCCTAGTACAAAAGAGACACTGACAAACTGGAAGGAGTTCAGTGGAGGGCCACTGAGCTGGTCAGGGGCTGAAGAACATGCGCTATAAGAAGAAGCTGGGGGAGATGGACCTGGATGTTTTTCAGCCTGGATGAGAGACAGCTTCAGGGGGACCTAACAGCTGCCTGTGGGGAGGTCATTGAGAAGACAGAACCAGGCTCTTCACTGAAGAATGTGTCACATGGATCAGAGATAGTGAGCATGAACTGAGAAAAAGATACTCAGTCTGGATACAACAAAAACCTTTTTTTCCTTGAAACACAGTCAAACAGAGGAGAAGGTTGCCAGAAAGGTTGTACAGTCTCCATCTCTGGAAGCTTTCAAGACCCATCTGGAAAAAGCCCTGTATGACCTGGTCTGATCCCAGACCTGGCCCTGTTTTGGCCAGGAGCTTAGGCAAGATTACCTCTTGAGATTCCTTCCAATCTGAATTATTCCGTGATTCTATATTAAAAAAGAACTGTTGTGACGGGTTGACTTTGTCCAGCAGCTAAACACCTGCACAGCCACTAATTTACTCTCTCCCCACAGCAGGATGGAGTGAAAGAATAGGAAGAGTGAGAAAATAAAATGAAAGGCATGAAAACTCATGGACTGAAATAAAGACAGATTATTAGATAAAGCAAAACTGTGCGTGCAAGCAAAGAAGGAATTAATTCACTGCTTCCCAACAGCAGGCAGATGTTTAACCACTTCTTGGAAAGCAGGGCCTCAGTACACCTAATGGTTACTTGGGAAAACAAATGCCATAACCACGAATGTACTCCCTTCCTTCTCTTTTCCTTGAGCTGTATTGCTGAGCATGATCCCTTTGGTAAATTTGGGTCAGCTGTCGTGGCTGTGTCTCTTCCCAAATTCTTGCACACCTCCAGACTACTTGCTGGGGAGCAGAGTGGGAGAAACAGAATGGCCCAGAGACTGTGCAATGAATGCTCAGCAACGGTTAAAATATCAGAGTGCTACCAACATTGTTTTAGTGACAAGTCTAAAACACAGCACCATACAGGCTGCTGTGAAAGAAATTATCATTATCCCAGCCAGACTCAGTACAAATATCTGCAAAAAACTACATCAAAATGCTGAAGCACCCCATAATCTCAGGGTGTATCATAATTATGAACATCCCTGGATACTGTGAGTTATTAATGTCTTGTCCAACATACCACTATTACTTCCACTGAATAAAGTCTTATGCAATGTGTAGGTGTCTTGGAATTTCACATGAAAACTTTTGTCACATAAGAGAATCTTTAAAGTCTGCAAGGTATCTTCTGCCTATAAAATAAGCTTATGGAAGTTAATCATATGGAGTAAGAGTAGTAATTTTACAGGTTAAGAATTACTGCCTTTGCTTTCTAGATTTCTTACTTCAGCAAAATGTCAGTATGCCTAAATTGATAGAATCCTCTGACTTCTACCTCAGAATCATTAATTTCTCAGTAGAAAGAAATTTACAACTATTGGCTTCAAATATTACCCTAAAAAAAGATGTAGTGGCATTGACTGTCTGTGAGTGGATGATTTCCTTAGCTTGTTAGCCATTATGTTGTCTGGTTAAAAAGAATCACCAGACATGCAAATCAAGATTTCTCATGAAACCTGCCAATATAACCAACAAGTAAGTGTACTGAAGTAGAACCAATAAAGCTGGAAAATATTACACAGATCAAGTTGCTATAAGCAAACTTGTAATAAAAAATATAAAATCTTGTAGTACTGAGTGAAATATATATTACTGCAATGGGGGGACGAATTTCTTGCCCAAAAGTATTTCTGTTTTGCAAAGAAAACATAAGAATAGATTACAGAATTGTTCTGGTGGCAGAGCTATGAGAGGAAGTAGAAAGGTTAAGGAGCATCAGGGAGCCTGAGAAAGAGATAGACTGATGGAATCATGTTCTGCCCTTCCTGAGACAGAAACAGGAACAGCTACCAGGAAAAAAAAAACAAAAAAAAACAAAAACCAAAAAAACCAAGATCAAGGGGATCCTATATGCTTCCCCTGACAGGCCGAAGGCATTAGCTTAAAGGAAAGGAGTGAATGCAGGCAAGTCCATGCTCAGGGCAGCAGGCAAACCCTCTTCTTGCCCACCTCACCTTTCCAGGTGCCTCTGTACAGGAGGTATGAGACTCTAGATGTGGAATGCCAGTCAAGAGATGATGTGGATTATGGTCTATCCACACCAGAGCTATTACCAAGGTCAGAAAGGCCTACCCCCCCCATGTCAGGACCACCTTCACAAGGAAGAAAAAAAGGGTTATAGTTATACCTGACTCCCTTCTGAGGGGAAGAGAGAGTCCAATATGCTGGACAAACCCTCCTCTTAGGGAAGTCTGCTGCTTCCCTGGGGCCTGGGTTAAGGACATTACTAGGAAACTCTGTAGCTCGTATGGTCCTCGGACTACTACTCATTATTGCTCTTCCATGTGGGTGGGGTTAAAACTGAAACACGCAGTCCAAGGGCAATCTGGAGCACAGGTATTTTTTAACTCTATCCTTCCAGTTGCAGACAGTGATATTGAAAGAAACAGATGGACCCAGTCTATTAATACATGGCTCCATTGCTGGTGTCACTGCCACAGTTTGGGGTTTTTCAATAATGCGATGGTTTACACAGCACCAGGCTGGCTAGTGTCAGATGTGATTCACTTTTCTCAAAGGGGAAAGGAGGTCTTTGCTCACAAGATAGTTGGGCTCATTGACAGAGCTTTAAACTAGACTTGAAGGGGGAGAGAGATAATATCAGGCTTGCCTGTGACAAACCATGGGACAACAAGCCAAGGTTAAAGGGATGGGGTGCTAGCAAGGTCTCTCAGCCTGTTGCTCTGAGATGTGTTGAGTACACTGGAGCACACCTGAAGTCTTAGGGAGATGAGCCAGAGGCTCCTGAAGTAATAAGAGCCAACAGGGAAACACCAGTGAAATACCTCAAAGGAATTAAGGTATGTTCCTCTAAGAAGGTGGCATAGCTGAGAGCCCAGCTGAAGTGCCTCTACACCAATGCACACAGCATGGGCAACAAACAGGAGGAGTTGGAAGCCACTGTACTGCTAGACAGTTACTAGTTACTGTTACTGAAGCTTGGTGGGATGAATCCCATGACTGGAATGTGGCCATTGATGGCTACAGGCTGTTCAGAAGGGACAGACGAGGAAGGAGGGGCAGAGGTGTTTCGCTCTACATCAAGAAATGGACAGAGGGTGAAGACCTGTCTCTGAAGAATAGCCACGAGCAGGTTGAAAGCTTATGGGTAAGAATTAGAGACCAAGACAACAAAGGGAACCTTGTCGTTGATGTTTACTACAGGCTGCCAGATCAAGGGAAGCCTATTGACAAAGTGGAACAGAGCTAGCAGGTATTTAAGGACGCTTTCCATAGAGCACAAGATCTGTCGATTCCCAGATGTAAGAAATCACGGAAGGAAAGCAAGAGACCAGCATGGATGAGTTGAGACCTGCTGGTAAAACTAATGGGCAAGAAGGAAATGCACAGGCAGTGGAAGTAAGGGCAGGTATCCTGGGAAGAATATAGAGGCACTCCCGGGTTGTGTAGGGATGGGGTCAGGGAGGGCAAAGCAAGGTTAAAGCTGAGTTGGGCAAGAGATGCAAAGAATAATGAGAAGAGCTTTTACAGGTATGTCAGCCAGAAAAGGAAGATCAAAAGTGTACCCCCCTGATGAATAAGACTGGCAAACTGGTAGCAAAAGATGGGGAGAAGGCTGAGGTACTCAACACTATTTTGTGTCAGTCTTCACTGGCAACATCTCTTCCCATACCTCTTGAGTGTATGGACCGTAAGATGGGGACTGGGGGAGCAAAGTCCCTCCCACTGTAAGAGAAGATCAGATTCATGGCCACCAGAGGAACCTGAACGCACATAAGTCTATGGGACCTGATGAGATGCATCCCAGAGTCCTGAGGGAATTAGCTGATGTAGTTGAAAAGCCACTCTCCATGATATTTGAAAAGTCATGGCAGTCAGGTGAAGTCCCTGGTGACTGGAAAAAAAGGAAGCATTTCACTCATTTTTAAAAGGGTAGAAAGGAGGACTCTGGGAACTACCGACCTGTCAACCTTACCTCTGTGCCTGGGAAGATCATGGAACAGGTTCTCCTAGAAGCCATGCTAAGGCCCATGAAGGACCTGGAGGTCATTCAACACCACCAGCATGGCTTCACCAAGTGCAAGTTTTGCCTGACTAACCTAGTGGCATTCTGTGATGGATTGAATAGGAAGAGGTTTGGATGTCATCTATCTGGACTACTGTAAGGCCTTTGACTTGGTCCACCATAACATCCTTCTCTCTAAATCTGAGATATGGATTTGATGGATGGATGGTGGATGAGGAATTATCTGGATGGTCACATCCAGAGGGTAATGGTCAACAGCTCAATGTCCAGCTGGAGACTGGTGACAAGTGGTATTCCTCAAGGGTTCATACTGGGACCAGTACTGTTTAATGTCTTCATCAATGACATAGACAGTGGGAGTGAGTGCACCCTCAGCAAGTTTGGAGACCACACCAAGCTGCATGCTGCAGCTGACACACCTGAGGGACAGGATGCCATTCAAAGGGATCTGGACAAGCTCAAGAAGTGAGCCCATGTGAAACTCATGAGGTTCAAGAAGGCCAAGTGCAAGGTCCTATACCTGGATAGGGGCAACCCCTGGCATCAATACAAGCTGGAGGATGAATGCATTGAGAACATCCCTGTGGAAAAGGACTTGGGGGTGCTGGTGCATGAAAAGCTGGACGTGAGCCAGCAATGTGTGCTTGCAGCCCAGAAAGCCAACCATATTCTGGGCTGCATCAAAAGAAGTGTGGCCAGCAGAAGTGATTCTGCCCCTCTACTCTGCTCTGGTGAGTCCTCACCTGGAGCACTGCATCCAGCTCTGCAGCCCTCAGCACAGGAAGAACATGGAATGGGTCCAGAGGAGGGCCACAAAGATGATCCGAGGACTGGAGCACTTCTGTGAGGACAGCTGAGAGAGTTGGGCTTGTTCAGCCTGCAGGAGAGAAAGCTCCAGGGAGACCTTATTGTGGCCCTTCAGTATTTAAAGGGGGCTTACAAGAAAGATGGGGACAGACTTTTTAATAGGGTCTGTTGTGATAGGACAAGGGGTAAGGGTTTTAAACTAAAGAGGATAGATTTAGACTAGATATGAAGAAGAAATTTTTTACAATAAGGGTAGTGAAACACTGGAATGGGTTTCCCAGAGAGGTGGTAGATACCCCATCCCTGGAAACATCCAAGGTCAGGTTGGAAGGGGCTGTGAGAAACCTGATCATTGCAGTGGGGTTGGAGAAGTGATTTTTGGAAGTCCCTTTCAATCCAAACTATTCTGTGATTCTATGATTGTAGAGAAGGAGAGTGCTTATTGGTAATTCTTATAAATGTGAAGTTCGATGATATCAAGACCTCAAGAAGTAGATGAAGATCATTTAAATTTTGTAAAACTAAAAGTCATAATTAGAAATGTACTTTTGATTGAAATAGATAGATGGCCATTTAGTTCCTGAAGAATAGCCTGTACAGAAAGATCTAGTATACTTCCTCTATAGTTAACTGATATTATACCTGTAATTGTTTCACCTTATCTTTCTGAAACTTTTTTGAAATGTCTATTTTGTCTACTGTTTTAGGTTCCACCTTACAGAATCAAAATGCTAATATAAAGTCAAGAGTAGTTCACATACAAAGAGCATGATAATGTACTGTGGGTTTTTGATTTGTTTGTTTGATTTTTTAATGCATTCTGTATATTAAATTAACTCACCTCATGAAATTAGTTTTGTAGGTATTTTTTTTGAGATTATCAGGACTACTAGCGCTGATACACATTGACTAAAACCAATTTACTGCTATCTAGGCATAAGTTGCAAATTATAGTTGTTTGATCAGTCAAGAAACTGCTTTCTTCAGTCACCAAAATCTTACAGAGAAGATATATAACAAGATTTTTAAAAACCCATATTTTCAGACTCAGTTCTAAATATTTTTTTCAATATACTGCCTCAGTTTCTTGACTGAAAAAAGTAATGACTGAAAACTCCAACTTATCATGTTTACTCTCACAGAAGTTTTTTCATATGTAGAACACTATTCAATAGTAGTAATCTCGACTCCATGTAATTGCAATCAGCAGAAGTGGTTTTCTCACTGCAATTTGAAATATTCTAACTTAAACTTTTTTTTCTTAAAACTCCTGCCTTATTACCTCCTGCTCTTTCTATTCCACAGTTCTGTTCTGTTGCTTTTGCATCTTGGCAATTGTATGTTTTACTAGTTTCCACAAGATCTCATTCTAATCCTATCTTGTCCTACTCAAGCACTCTTTGTGATTAAAAAGGTTTCAATGGATTTAAACTGTACTGTTGAAATTATTTGAACTTCACAAGTTGTGTCTTCGCAGTTGTTTCTACTAAAAGAATTTTAAAACATAAGGTGGTTTCAAGTCAGCATTGCAGAAAAAAAAGGGAATTTAAGGTTATTAAAACACTGAAAGAATATTATATATATAGTATCTTAGAAACAGAAATAGTGGTTTGTATGCCTAACCTTAGGGGAAAAAAAATATTTCATATAATATACTGAGTGTCTGAGGAGAATCAAGGAAGCTGCAGTAAATGACACTGTAGAATCCACTAATGACGTTTTTCTTCTTAAGTCAATATTATTTCAGTATACGAGCACAGAGTTAGAAGAATTGTGCTGCTGTGGTAGCACAGAAAATAAGGGTGGAATTAATTGCTAATCTGAACAAAGTAAATTACAAAAGGCAGACAACCTTTAATAGAGGCAAGATTTCAGCCAAAAAACTAAAGATTCAATATGTCTTCTGTAATTAAATTTATTGTGTGCTTTAGCACCTTTCTGTCATTGCAAAACTTAGTTTGCACACGTAGACTCTGTCTGCCTCTACCCAAAATTTGAGTAGTAACATCAGGACACATTCTAAAGCAAAACCACCAGGGTTTATATCACAGATACCACAGATAGCTCCGTTAATTGCAGAGAAATTACTGTAGCTATACCTCAGCTAAAGTAAGGAGGCATATTTTCTTCTACAGCAAGTGTCGTGTAGCATATTTCCCTCCCTTTTTCCTATTTCAGGCACAAGCACACACATGTGCACGCGTGCATGCACACACACATATTTTATGTGTTTGAGAACAGACATGTGAATAACTGTAGGAACTGTTTATTTATCAATATAATTATATTAAATAGCATATAAAACCACCTGACTTCTCTGTGTAAAAATATGAATACTGTTAATAGGAAAACATGCATTGCTCTGAAGTACCTCCCTGTATTTGTCAAAAGTGAATATCTATAACTGTTAAACACTGAAAAAAGAAAACTTGTAACAACACATAAAAATGTGATTTGTGATAACATTTTGATAAAAAAACCCAAATATGTATTTCACCTCGTCACAAAATACAACATAAATTCAATTTGCCTTCTTCCAGGTTAGCGTATATATTCTGTGATCAATTATGCACAACTCCTACTTGGAAAGGACTGATATAAATTTAGCATTCAACACTCTATTTGTGATATAGTCACCTACTATATGATGAATCCGTATACTAGGTTCTCAACATTAGCAGCAATAATGAAAGCTCACAAAATGTCATTATATTAATTTATAACAAACTTCTGCAGTTGACATCTGCCGTAATTAAAAAAAGCATTTGTAGTTCCAATAAATTTCTCAGTGTTTAATTCTGTATATGGAAAGTAATTCTTTACAGTACAGATGCTTGTATACCATGCAAGAGGAGGGAAATCTTTTTCTTCATCTCTTGGAACAAGTAGAAAAAGAACAATTTGCTTATTGACTGAAATGCCAAAATATCTATAATTATAGTATAAACATATTGCTAGATTGATGTGGGCCAACTACAAGCCCAATACTGATGTTGCCAAATCTCTATAACCAAGATTTTAAATATAGATTTGGTCTACAAAACAGTTTTTTCAACTCATTATATTTCTTTTTGAGATGCTATATGTATTTAGCACAGATCTTAACAATTTGGGTGAAAGTCATGAAAACATTTAATCAGATCCTATGCATTTCCAGGTCCTGCACCTGGGTCAGGGCAACCCTTGGTATCAGCACAGGCTGGGGGATGAAGGCATTGAGAGCAGCCCTGTGGAGAAGCACTTGGAGGTACTGGTGGATGAAAAGCTGGACATGAGCCAACAATGTGCACTTGCAGCCCAGAAGGCCAACCATATTCTGGGCTGCATCAAAAGAACCATGGCCAGCAGGTCAAGGGAGGTGATTCTACCCCTCTGTTCTGGTGAGACCTCACCTGGAGTACTGTGTCCATATGTGGAGCCCTCAGCACAGGAAAGAAATGGAGCGGGTCCAGGGGAGGGCTACGAAAATGATCTGAGGGCTGGAGCACCTCTCCTATGAGGACAGGCTGAGAGAGTTGGGCTTGTTCAGCCTGGAGGAGAGAAGACTGCAGGGAGACCTTATTACAGACTTTAAGTACTTAAAAGGGGTCTGTAGAAAATTTGGGAACAATCTTTTTTGCAAGGCCTGCTGTCACTGGACAAGGAGTAATGGTTTTAAACTAAAGGAGGATAGATTTAGACTTCATGTAAGGAAGAAATTTTTTTACAATGAGGGTGATGAAACACTGGAATGGGTTGCCCAGAGAGGTGGTGGAGCCCCCAGCCCTGGAAACATTCAAGGTGAGGTTGGATGGGGCTCTGAGCAACCTGATCTAGTTAGTGGTGTCCCTGGTCACTGCACTGGGGTTGGACTAGATGACCTCTAAAGGTCCCTTCCAACTGAAAGCATTCTATGATTCTATGATTTTAACATCACCACTCTCACCTCAAGCAAAAAGTGGAACCCAGCTGTTTATAACTCTAAATGGCTATCAACATTTAAAAGAAAAACAAGGGCCATACTTGCATATGAGCCAAGTCTCTGAGTGTGATTTAGTATCCACCTCTGAGGGTTTTAAAACATTCTGGTGACATACGAATTATGTTCTGTCTCTCCCCTGCCAGACAAAAATGCATTTTACTTTGGATTGTAGAATACTAACAATGTTGACATAATATAACTTTTTCAGATTTTGTTTGATTTCAAGTTTGGAAAAATACAGAATATTTCAAATGAAAGGAAAAGAATTATGAAACATCAATTTCACAATGGTTCTTTTTTTCCCTTTCCCACTACGTTTCACACTTGCATTTTCCTACTTACTGTTTTTTTCCACTTTTTTTTTAAAGCTCTTTTCCCTGACTTCTTTCCTACAACAATTCAGTTAATTTTCAAAACCTTGTCTACCTTTCCCTCATTTCTATATTTGATTTTCTCTCTCTTTCTTCTTTCATAGAATCACAGAATGGTTTGGGTTGGAAAGGACCTTTAAAGATCATCTAGTCCAACTCCCTTGCCATGGGCAGGGACATCTTTCAGGTTGCTCAAAGCTCCATCTAACCCAACTTTGAGCGCTTCCAGTGATGGGGCATCTACAGTTTAGCTGGGCAACTTGTTTCAATGTCTCACCACCCTCATCATAAAGAATTTCTTCCTTATGTCTAATCAAATCTAGATTTACCCTCTTTCAGTTTAAAACCATTAACCTATAAGTAAAAGCCCTGGTAAAAAGCCTCTCTCCATCTTTCTTATAAGACACCTTTGTACAGTGAAATGTCTCCCTAGAGATTTCTCTTCTCCAGGCTGAACAAGTCCAACTCTCTCAGCCTTTCTTTGCAGGAGAGGTGTTCCATTCCTTTGATCTTTTTTGTGGACTTCCTCTGGACCCATTGTAACAGGTTCATGTCCAAGTCCAAACTTTTCATGCTGGGGGCCCTGGATCTGAATGCAGTACTTCAGGTAGGATCTCATGAGAGTATTTCTTGCTCATTATAGCCTCAATACCTTCGTAAGGGCGCTTTTAAGGCCTAATACTTTGACCAGTTTGATAAGAAGCTATGTCTCTGAAAGCAATACAGAGGTCTAAAATAAAGTCTGAATCCACAAGCACATCCCTCTCCATACAGCACCAAATGGAATGAAAACTCCCTCCAGATTTCATGAGGTTTTCAGCACTGACTGTGTCACCCACCCAAAAATCCACTCTGGAGGTGTCTTGCCTCATATCAAACAACATGGAATATCAGAAGTGAAACTTCCCACATTGGTGGTAACTTTATATTGCTAGTTACATTTATTTAGGATGCATATGATTAGGGCCTGACTCTGAAAATGTAGAGTAGTCTAAAAAACCCCAAAATTTAGGTTTGCAGAAACCAAGAACAAAGTAACAAGGCCTTCCTTCCAAGTCCACTTTTCCACCCACACTTCTTCCTCCAGCACCACTTTTACTTTAGTTTGTAAGTGTCTGTGTATACCAAATAAAGACAGATATGATCAACAACATGTCATCTAATGAAATTATCAAAGGAAAACAAATAATATCTGACACCGCTTTCTTTTTGAGACTGTTTATTTCAAGATACTCCTTCAGAGATTGATTATGTACAAAACTTATTAATTCTGTGACAATATTAATAAAGTAGACAGACCAGCAACAGTTAGGGTATGTTCTTAGACTTCCCTTATCAGGAAATACTATAAAAAATCATGAATTACTTATTAAAGATTTTTTGCCTTAGGCATATCAAAGAATCTGTACTGCAACATATACAGATGAACTTATTTTCTGTTTTAACATGCTTCCATATGATAATATTTTCATAGCTACTGGTAGATGGGGGTAAGTTTCTGTTCCCACTTTAAATGTTTCCATTATAAATCCTATTTTACAAGTGAATTAACTATGTCAGGCCACTTTAATAAGCATTGGACTGAACCTATGGGTCCTACTCATTTCAGTTACACAGCATGTAACTCATGTTCCCATTTGCTTTCAATAATAAAGCTACATAATCCAGCTATCCATTAGAGTACACAAGCGTGGTAGTCTTCCATCCAGATAATTATGTGCAACTCAAATTACATTCCATTAACATGTTGGCTAGCTGATCACAGAGAATGGGGAGTATTCATCCAGAGAGGGTAGGAGCAGTCCAAATGAACAACTTTAATATATTCAAAGACAAAGTAGAGCCAAGGCACTGAGGCTGTCATTTTAAAGTGAGTAACTTATAGTGCAGAACCACAGCTTTTCTCCTGGAGTAACTTATTTCACTTCCCTACCACCTTTAGGGGTGAATGTAACTGAAGTTCAAATAAAATACTTGTGACAAAATTCAAACCTGTCAGAAGGTTACAGACACCTGCTAGTGGCAGCAAAGCCTAAGCCTGGGAGTGGGTGTGGGTTGTCAAACCATTGCATCTTCACTCAGTCATGATTCTGAGATGCAAAATTATTATCTCTTCAAGAATTTGTCATAAAAGTTCAGCAACTCATGTAGTTGCCTCTCTGCATTAATATATCACTTCTGCATTACAAAGATCACTGATACACATAAACATTATGACAATTACTGTGGAGTTTTTATGCCTCCAGTTAATTTTAACTAGTAGGGATAAGAGAAGTCGGGAAACAGTCCTACAGGGTAATTCTTGGAAGAACAACATCTGGGAGGAAGCTTAGATGAAATTTTGGCATGCTGTTGTTCTTAACTACTAGTGAAGTCATATCTTACTTCAGGGACAGAAATGTACAGAAAACAACTCAAAATGCGTTTTGCTTGATGTGGACAGATCTCTCTGTTCTTATGCAGTTATGTAAATGTATGATTATATGCATTATAATTTCAAGAACATGTCTGCTTGAAAACTGAACTGTTCCTTTCCATCTACTTTAGCTCAGGGAAGCCAATATGCACTCTCTACTTACAAACCTCACTTAGTGTTATTACATCATCTGGGAAAGATTCAAAATTTCATGCCTCTATTACAGGGTTACTGAGCTTTGAAATAGGTAGCAGTCAAACACATCTTCTTTAAGAAGCCCTTGACTAAGTGCAGTATTTAGGGACAGAAAAAATATGCATGCGAAGATGGAGTGCAGCCATAACCAGTTCCAAATGAACACAACATCATCATAGACAGCATTTCTTAATATGGCCATCACACCTTTTGTGTGAAAGCATGATACAACAGTGTTTAGAAATTAATACATGCATATTTAAACTCTCAAAGATGCAGAGAAAGGACTTGACCACATTTGAGAAGATTGAAACCGTTATGAAACATTGTGCAATGAAAAACCAAGTCATTATATAGGTGGAACAAAGGGATACCAAAGGCGGGAGACTAAAATGAGCAACAAAAATACAGTTCTTGAGAGACGAGAATAAGAACCATAGCAATAATCATTACATCAAAAAAAGATGTATTTTTCTTCAATGTCTAATGCCACAAGGATGAAAACAGGTGTAAAAATTACCTCATCCCCCCAAGTGAAAATACCTTTACATATGTCATTTGAGGCCATTCTTCTTCCTGTGTAATGTTTTCTCTGATGTGTCATTGCACTACTACAGGCTTCTCTACAAATTTCTCATTTTATCTTTTTCAGCTGACTTGACCTTGTCTCCCTTCAATAGGTGTATTGTGTTGGCATCTGCTGGAGAGAAAAAACATCTGAATGATAAGGACCATTACACATGCTCAGTTTACAACTTCTGTTGCACTATATTTGAGAGGACTTCTAAATTCAGAGAGTGATGATGAAATGGGGAGTATTATACAACTGAGCAAAATGCAAAAGCCTAAAAGCCTGGTTTATGTGCCACTCTAATATTATGAAATAGCTTATACTTTTGAATTAAAAAAAAATCCTTCTCATGACTAAATGAGGGCAAAGAATTTGGTAAGTTTTTCTTGATGGGTAGGAAAGTGTATTACTTGCAGTCAGAAAGAAATCCCAGGTATACCAAAAACCAGAAGTGTTTAGCACAAACAGCTAGCAAATATGTGCAACAACAGATAAAAGAAAGGAAAGCAAGAAACACAACTGAACAGACAGGCTGATGAGTGGCTTATAACCCCAAATCAACTGAAGTTGAGGCTTTCCTAGCCCACAAATCAGGCTTGATGATAACAAATTGTGAGTTGGATTTTTACTGAAGTAAATACTTAGCGGACCCCCCCAGCCATACTGGCAATACATCAGTAAGAAATTTAAGAGGATGTCTTAAAATTGTTACTTGTTTTTTTCTTTATTATTATTATTTATTATTATTATTATTAGTGGAAGATCTAGTTGGCTGTTGAATGTAATCATGTTTATTTTATTTTTTTTCTTTTTTTGTTTCTGTTCATTACGGCAACATTCTGTTAAACCACATGATGATGTAACTGTTTCCAAGTAGAGATGTAGTTCATTGAACATTTAATCTAATTTAATTTTCCTTGGTTTCTGTTGTCTTTGTTTCTACTTGACCTTGCAGTATTTATGAATCCCCAAATTAGCACAAGTTCTATTGCTCCAAATCAAGGTATATATAAGGATTGTCTATTCCAAGAAACTAGTTCCACTGACATTTTAAGTTTTATTCTTGTACATCCTGTAAACTTACAAAAACTTGACTAAACAGAATGGTCATCACTGTAGTCTCAGCAATTCTTCCTAAGGTCTCTCTATGTTGAGTTTCAAGGGTAAAATCCTCAATCCACTAAAATATTTTCCAAGTTATCTTTATTTCAGCATGACAATATTTCTTTCAAAATTCTAGTTAATTAAACTCTTCACTGCAGTTAACCCAACAATATAATTTTTGCTACAACAGTTGTATTGAAGATGAACTTTATTTGCAAAATACTGTTATCTTTGTCTGCAATACACAAAACCTGTTAGCAAAGGACATGTAGATTCTCATATTTAATTTCTCCATCCATACACCATTAATCATAAAAAGAACCATGGATGGAGGTTTAACAAAAAGGAAACATAATTAATTTCAACATGTAGCTGGTAGTGAGAAAAATGTAAAATAAGAAGCAAAAAACCAAACAGCTCTTTGGATGAGATACAAAAGCTTATTTTGGAGATATTCTGATGCAAATATTGTTCTGGATGTCATAGCCTCATAGTCAACATCTATGAAAACCCAAGCACAGAAGGTTTCCTGATAGACATCCACAGTATCAATAAATGAGTATGGCCTGCCTGGTAATTAACACATGGGACCCCTAAAAAAATTTTGTATAAATTTGCTCTGATATTAAGACTGCATTTGTAAGAAAGCCATGAAAATGCAATAGAATAGAATAGAAGTAACAAAAGAAACAAAGCGATCAGATAAAGACCCATAAGAAGAATCAACAAAAGAGCTGGGTCATTAAAAAATACAAGACAGAGCCTACCTACAAAAAGTTTCATTTACATTTGTGGAAACCTCAAATACCAATAAATAAGATACAAGAAAATTAAATAGCAAGGAGGAAAGTGTGGAAAGATTCAGTCCCTGCTCTGAAGTTGTATGTGTATCCACATAACTGCAAATATGAGGACATATTGAAGATAGGGACAAAACCATTTGAAATGAGAAGACCTTCACTTGTCATAGATGTCACAAGCAAGAAAAATGTCTTTGAAGAAAACTGATACTATTGGCAGTTATATTTCAAATTTACATTAACTTATTTAGTGTTCTTATTTTGTAATCATGTTTTTGGTGTTATTATCATGCACTTAACTTTATTGTTTTGCAAGTATAAGGACTGTTTTAGCTTTGGACTAATCTGGAGGAGTAGAGCTGATAGATACTAACCTCTGTAGTGGCAAACCTACATAAATGAGTGTTGCAAACTAGCAACCTAGATGGACTTTTTCAGTGCAAGACAAAAGAAATTAGGAGGTGTTTCCCCCTGCAGTGCAACATGATAGGGGCTGATACATCTTAGTGCCAAATAAAGAGGAGAATTTCCTGTGGTGGAAGGAAATTCAGTGCCTCCCTAGCAAGAGGCAAGGCTGGTGACACAACCATAGGGTAGACCTTCTTATGAGGCTGATTAGGGACAGAGAGTCTTTCATATCAAGGATACTGAAGATTATAGAAAATCCATGAATAACAGGTTGAAATGTAAGAGATTGCATATTTCTGGACAGAATTGTTGGATTTACTTTGGTCTCAAACTTACATACACAAGACCTTGGATAATGGTGCCTAGTCTAATAAGGACTCAATGATAGAGAAGTATTTCTTTTCATCTACCTAATCTTTAAAAAAAAATATAAATTCTAGAATGTTGGGGGGTGGGGAGAGGGTGGTAGAGAGAGGAAAGAATGGTACCCTTTAATTAATGGTACACCCCATATTTGTAAATCAGATTGCAAATTACAGAAAAACTAATGAAATTTATTAAATTCTAGGAATCCAAAAGACCCTGTTTAGAAAATACAGAAAAGATAAGTTGAAGTCATGATTAAAATCTACATCAAAAGGCAGAAAATTTTTCATCTGAAAACACAGTTTTGTTAAAATCAGCATGTTGCAAGTGAGTGTGTCGATTTGACAATGTGTTGGAGAACAATTCATTTTGTTCGGAATATTAAAGCACTATTTTGTTCTTTTTATGTCAATGAATCAGGTCTCATTATGAACAGGGTAGGTACATTGCCAGACCTCCAAATCCTGGCAGAATGTAAAGGAAGAAAGAGCCCTTTGCCCTTACTCAGTGCTCCCTTGCAGCTTGCCTTTCTTATTCAAGGTCAGATTAATCTCATTTCATTTTAGCTGCCTAAAGTAAGATGTTCAGCCTGTGCTCATCTTTAATAGTCAACAGGCTCTCCAGTAATAATCATTCTAGTTATTTTAAGACAGGTTAAAGTATAGTGCTCTCTCTGAGGTTATTTGTTTAATGCTGTGAAGCTATGCCTACCTTACAATTTACCTTCTTATATCAATACAAAACACCTATGCCACAATTCCAAACAGAAAACTATGTAGATTGGACATATTGTCCTAAAACTAGCTGTATGAATTCTAGCTTTCTGATTAGCCCTTCAGTAAAAGTAAAATCATTTAACAAATTAATTCTTTATGTACACAACAATTCATTTTAATCATAAAAATATCATAAAATTACTGATCTAAGCAACACAATGTATTAAAAACTTCTGAACATTATGCTTCTGGTTTACCTTCCACTTCCTGTGATTTCTCAATTTCATGCTTAAAGACATTTGATTCTCTTTCCATGACTTTTTAAAATTTTATTTCTTCTATATAAGAAGTATTTCCTTTTTGAAATTTATTCCCTGAGCTAGTGACTAGTATATGAAATCTACTAGATTCCACACAAACAGGATGGATACCTGAGAACAGGAGACCAATATTTCATAGGAAGGGGAGAGACATTCAACACTGAAAACCCATGGTTATTCTGTATCTATATGGTATTACTGGAAAAATATCAGTAGATTGTTTCACAGTAACAACTTAAGAAATGGAGGGAATTTGGGTAATGCAAGGTAATAGGGTAATTTAGGGTAATAATAAACCCCATACCTTCCTCTTTACAACCCTGTAAATAAAGAAAACCTTTTCTTCTGACCTATTACATGTGCCAAAAATACACAGTGATTTAAAGGTTTAAAAGCAAAAATTCAGTGTGGAAGAAATAGATTTACCCTGACCTACAATAAGAAAAAATTCTATATATAATATCCATAAAAACTAATAACTTGACTGCACATTTGACAGATCTTATCCAATTTCTGACCATGTCTGAGCAAGCAAACAGATTTCTTTCCATGTATAACACAGATGGAGTTACCTGAGAGACTTTAGATTCCTTTAATTCTTATAAAACAATTTTGTTACAGTATTTAAAGTAATAACATTTCTTCACAGCTTCCCAATAAAAGGTCTGGCACTTTATATTTTGTGGCAAAGATGTGAGGAAACAATAGGATGTCAAATAAGAAGGAGCTTTCTGGGCGTTTGAAGTTCTATAAAGTCATCAGTTTCTCAAAGGAAGACATTCTGCTTCAGAGGGTTCAATAGATGAGAATTATTTTGAATCAATCTCTAAAATTTCTAGATTGTGTGTCTGATGTGTTCTAATTCAACCTTTTTGCTGTTTGTAAGTCAAATATCAAATGTACTTCTCACCTAAGAAACTGAGGTAACCTGTGAGAATTCACTACTGTCTAGTTATCTGGCAACTCTAAAGCTTCCAATTTCAGTGATAAATTAGGTTGCAGAGGGACTAAAACAACCATTTATCAAAATTCCTATTCATGTAGTAATCCCCAAACAGTTACAAGTGGACCTATGTTCAATAAAATACTACATTTTAAAACAATAGTGGGACAGAGATCAAATGCAATAGAAAATACTTCCCTTTTAAAGACTTGGTCTAGTTATTTATACCCCAAAATTCTCTAGAAGTTTTGTTTTACAGTTTAGAACGCTAAGTATATCTCCAGCATATCTCTGTGTAGTTGCATGAGTATGCTACAACTCTCTTGCTGGAGATAGAAAGAAAAGAACACAAAAGCAAAATGATTTTTCAGTAAATTTTTATTATTGATGAACAACAGTAAACAACAGATTTAATCTATTATGGTAAAGTCTGAAATGTATGTGGTAAGGATCTCTTGAAATTAGGTACAGTGATTTAGTTATTATATTCAAATAAGACTACAACAGACCATCTAGAGGAAATGAAAGTCAGCCTAGCTTTCATTGTGGGATGTAAGAAGTGCAGAAGCTGAATGAGCGGTGACTGTGAGGTTGGGAAGGGGAGGAGCAAGAGGGTGTGGCTTTGCTATAAAGTTTAGGGCTGGAAGATGGGCGGTGTCACGGGGAGCATGCGTACTGTGTAGGCTGTGTTTACTTGACCCGCAGACGGCAGGGTGTTTGCGTGATCCTTCAGGTAACCTTAAAGTTGAGGCAAGAACCAACAAGTGGTGACCCTGACGTGATCAGCTGCTCGTGGAACGGGCAGCAGCCGGCTTGCCAGGGAAATGGCGTGGACAGTAGAGGACACCATGACCAAGGTATTTAAGGCGGTGGTGAAAGAAGTGGAACTACATTTTAAATCCACGGCCGCATGCATCCAATGGTTGTTGCGGCATTTAGTAAATGCATCCAAAAAGAATATTTGGAAGCCAGAAAAACTGGCTCCAAAGAAGCTACTGCTTATATTGGGTTGGGGAGAGACTAAAGATGAGGCTCCAGTGCCTAAAACCGCTGAACAGGCGACGCAGACTGAGTAGGACAGTAGGGGGTATGAAGAGAACAAAGATCCATGCGCGTTCCCAGTCCGCCCTCCAGGATGCCCGTGGGACACTCTGAATGCGGCGAATGTGGATCTTGACTGGGTTCCAGGGAAGCTGATCCATCGCGTAGGACCTGAAGATCCTGTGGCGCCGAAGGAAGAGCCTGTTGCCCCGATGCCCACACAGCTGCTGTCTGCTCCGCCAGCGCATGTGAGTGCCTCGGAGGGGGAAGCTGTAGGACCTTGCGCTTCTATGCCAACTCCGTCTCCTTTACCGCCCAAAGAGAACGGCTCTCCGTTTGTGACGGGGGGCGAACCAAAGGGGGGGGGGGGGGGGGCGGGGCTGGGTGCGGGGGTGGC
>NW_009260028.1:2313594-2330701 GCF_000687185.1 Egretta garzetta | reverse complement strand
GGGGGGAGGGGCAGTGGGTGGCGCCCCAGCAGCAGGCGACCTTACGGGGACGAATAATCAGTGCTGCTAGCCAATGTGCAGCGAGGGCTTTTCTGAGGGTTTCTAAATATGATTGGCCTCCACAGCCCTGGGCTAAGGTTGCTCAGGGCATTGATGAATGTTTCACCGCCTTCTTGGCTCAGTTACAAAAAGCCGTTGAGTCAACAAGTATGCCGGATGTGGCTAAGCAGGCGCTGGTAGGTGAGTGTGCGCATGTGCAAGCCAACCCGCAGTGCAAGCAGATTCTGTCCACACTCCCATCGGATGCCTCCCTTCCAGCTATGATAAGGCATGTCCTGGAGCGAGAGACCGCCCACGCTCAGCAGGTTCTGGTAGCAGCACTGCAGCAGGCAACGCAGCCTCATTGTCAGGGTTGTGGTCAGATAGGGCACTTGAAGAGGGGTTGCCCTCAAGTTTCTGCTGGAATGCCCTCGAGACGTCATGATGGAGTGCAGTGTTGGAGATGTAGGAAGATAGGGCACTTAGCATGGGGCTGTACTATGCTGGAAACGGGTGGCACAGTCAGGGAGCCCGGCCAATCGGACTGTGCAAGGACCAATGGTTGGGCCCACCCTGCGTTCAGACCATGATGGAGGGGAGATTGGAGGAGGAGAAGCTGCAGAGGTGGGGAAAATCCCACAGTAGGGAGGGGTGCCGCAGTGGCTCCCTCCGTCAACCTCCTTTACTATTTATAGATATTAGCACTATTGTTAATAAATGCATTAGATAACCTTTGTATATTATCTTGTAGCACAAAATAAAATAGAGCTTAGGGAGGGGGAAATGTGGGATGTAAGAAGTGCAGAAGCCGAATGGGTGGTGACTGTGAGGTTGGGAACGGGAGGAGCAAAGGGGTGTGGCTTTGCTATGAAGCTTAGGGCTTGAAGATGGGCGGCGTCATGGGGAGCATGCGTACTGTGTAGGCTGTGTTTCCTTGACCCGCAGATGGCAGGTTGTTTGCATGATCCTTCAGGTAACCATAAAGTTGAGGCAAGAACCAACATTCATAATATAGCTATTCAAACCAACAAAGACAATAATTCCTCCATCATCAGTGGGAATAAACCTTAGCTGAATGGTTTCATTCAGGTTAGAATGGGATCAAGAGAGATCTAAAACTTCTCCCACTTCTGGCTAGAGAAGAGGTTTGAAGGAGCAGAAAAAGCCTGCCCAGTTTGTGCCTGTGCAAAACTGTCCAACAGGCACATATACACAGAGGGAGGAAGACAAAAGTGCAGCAAAGGGTTCTGCAATTTCTATTTTGAATGATTTCTTTCCTTTCTCTGATGAAGCTAGCTTGAAGGATTTCCAGACATGTAGCCAGTACCTTACACCTGCACTTTTCATTTTTTAACTCATATTCCTAAATACTTTGTGCCTTTGAGTATTGAATAAGTAATGCTTTGTTTTGAAAATTTGTTTCAATGGCAGAAAAAAAAAGGCAAATTTTTACTCTTCTACACCAGAGGGAATATGACACGAGGTAACTTTAATTCAGATGAACTTACCATATGGAAATACCTATGGAATCATTCCAGATTAGCTAAAACTAAATTTAGAGTAATAGCAGCTTGTGTTGTGTTAATTTTCTCTGTATGTTTCTCAAAGGTAGTTGCAAAGACAGAATGAACCTATTTAATGATATTTTAGTTCATCAGAACAATTAAAATAAACTTGTACTTGAGCTCCTTTTAAATCATTATGCTTTGCTGAATCAAGATTTTTTGCTTTCTTAGGACCAGTTACTAACCAGTCTTAAGCCCCAAATCAATTTATACGTGAATTAAAAAAAAAAAAAAAAAGATAAAACATCCCAGTTTTATTTTTTGCTTCTGATCTGCAAAATAGATCATAACGACTTGCCTTTCAAGGGATTTCACAGACCTTTGGACCATTCAACTCTGGGGCTGCAGCCCCTTCCTTCCCTCATCCCACCTCACCTCCTCAGAGCATCAGGACCACTGCTCACATGGACTCTTTTTCTGCTGGCTGTATTGGGTGTGTTAGCTACACCTGAGTTTCCCTCCAGTCTTCCCAAGGAAAGCCAAAGGTTCAACCTGAGAATTCAGAGGTACACTGGAAGAGTAGACCAAATACCATAGAAAAGGAGTAGATGTTAGTAAGTTTAAATGAATAATGATTTTAAGGGAATTATTAGTAAGGCTATTCTGTACTAATTTGAATTAAAAGTGTTAATATTATTGTAAATTGGCTAATATATTCACTATTAGGCTCTAACAACATTCATTGGACTAAAGTAAACTTGTGGCTTCACATATGTAGTATATTCTCTAAGTCTGTAGTTTATTCTCTAAGTCTGTTATTCTCTCAACATTGAGTATTCAGAGCATAGTGTGGTCATCTGTTTTCTTATATCAATTCTTTTGACACTAGTATTGCAAATTCAATCTCACAAATTCCTTTCTGGAAAACCTCCACAATTAAATGTTTGGGTAAAAACTAACTTTTCTTATTCGTTTGGTTTCTTTCTTTGTTATTATCAGAGGCTGAAGAACTGTGAGGGGGTGAGGCCAAGGTCCAAAGCAGGGCTGGGTCTCAAAGACTTGGCAATACAAAACTAATTATCAGGCAAGGACTTGGAGTACCAGTCAGAAACCTCAACTGCTGACTAAGCAAAATTTGGAGATGCTGTCAGTGTATCCCAGTGACAAATTAACCATCCTGGAAACGCTTACTTATCCATCAGCTGCTAATAAAGTGGTTTTGTTCTCTTCAGGAAAATTCAACAACCACAACAGTGTTGATCTGTGCTGCCTCTACCAAACTGCTGCCATCATAATTAACCTCTAAATGATGACAGTTGACCCCAGCCAACAACTGAATGCCCACACAGTTACTCACTCACTCCCCTCTCCTGCAAGAAGGGGAAAAATGAAAAGAAGACAAGGAGACTTGTGGGTCGAGATGAAGGAATTTTAATAAGTGAAGCAAAAGTTGTGCGTGCAAGGAAAGCAAAAAGAGGAATTAATTCACAACTTCCCAGCAGCAGGCGACGTCCAGCCACATGCTGGAAATCATGGCCTCAGCACGCATTACAAACACCATAAACAAGAACACCCTGTTCATTTTCCTTTCCTTAGCTGTACATGACATCAAATGGTATGGGATGTCCTTTGGTCATTTTGGGTCAGCAGTCCCCTGCCAATCTCTTGCTCACCCCCAGCCCACTAGCTGAGGGGGCAAGGTGGGAAAAAGAGAAAGCCTTGATTCTATGCAAGCAGAACTCAGCAGTAGCTAAAATTTTAGCAAGTTAGCAAGACTGGTTTTGCCACAAAAACAAAACAAAGCACCTTACAGGGTGCTTCATAGTAGAAGAAAGTTAACTCCAGCCCAGCCAGATCCCGTACACCATGTCAGGTTTTAAAAGAAAATGGATGGCACTTTTTTGTCTGCCAGTGGCACTCCTGAGTCTATGAAAGCTTGAGATAGCCAATGCATTTCCCAATTCAGATCACTGATCTTTTACTCCAAGTAATCTCCTGGTTGCATGTAAATTCATGGCAGTATTAGATGTCAACTTTCAAGTTTTTAGTGCTTTCCTGTAATAAGGCAAATATTTAAGCTATTTGGATGCACTGTAAGAATTATAACTAGGAAGCCTGGTTGGAAAAGCCTGTATCCTCCTCAATTCTGTAATGAAGATACTAGCTTTATAGTGGCTGTGAGCTCTGGTAATGCAATTTCTCCAAATGCTTCAAAGTGTCTTGCAAGCTAAGCTTATTAAGTTTTATATAAGTTTTATTTTGATATTTAGTTTTATTGCACTTCATCAATGGACTGTATAGCATTTAGGTATGCTGCAGGCTGGTGTTCTGTTCTTTACAACATCGAAGAAACTGATTGTATATCCCTGAAACATTCAAATAACAGATAAGAACTTACATAATATGCACATCAAGAAATATAGATGGATTTCAGGAATGGCCTTCAAGCAAATCCAAGTCTAAAAGTTTACAATTAAATTTATTTAGCTACAAACAGCCTAACAGAACTAGACTTTTTTTTTTATTGTGGGTTTTTGGTTTTGTTTTTTTTTTTTTTTTTTGTAGTTATGTCTTCTCACATGCACAACAATTTTCACTGAAGTGGAAAGCACTTTTAAGGGACTTGTGAGATGGACAGACTACATATGCCTTCAAGCTGTGTAAACTAGTATAAACTTTGGAAGCAGTGTATGTTTATCTGAAAAATTCACTATGTCTCATCCCTAGACGCTTCATCAGCACTCCACTGCTCATGCCCTTTAGGCAGAGGAGAATAACCACATGCCTTTTCTACTAATTTCTTTATCCAAAAGCCATAGGTTTTATTATAATACAATTTTTAAAAGCTCCTAAACCCACTATACAATTCAGATTTCTATAGACCTAATTGTTCAGACAAACCGATCATCTCAAATAAAATTTAAATAGCTTTTTCTCCATCACCAACCTCAGTTACTTAAAGACAGAACACCAAAATACTTTCAATTATATCATAAACTAAATAACCATATAAGTACTGCACTTAAGAATGGTTATGAGCATATGGATTTAAAAGATCTGAGAGGTATATTAGTCTATGTCCACTGCAAAATATCTTTAAATTAGAGCATAAAATCTTAAAAATAATACAGGATTTTATAGAGAGCAAGGGTAAAGACTATAAAAACATGGAAGCGGTGCTTCTGAAGATTTGGAGATGTCTGAGAATGGATGCACATGTATTATGTATAAACTATATTTTGAGGATACTATAATTAGGAACTCCCACAGGTAAGAAGAGAAAAAAAATAAGCCATAAACCAATAGAAAGTTATATGTGTCAACTGCAGGCCATTCTGTTTACTTTATGCCATTTATTAAAATAAAAAGAAAGAAAAAATAATTTAAAAAAAAGAAAGCAACACTTACCTTCATCAATCAAACATATTATCAGTGGAAAAGAAAGTATTCAAAATGCTGTGGGATGTTCCATACCACAATAAAATAAAGAGCATCCAGGCAGGGATTCCACAGCTTAAAAGCCTCTGTGTTGTATTAGGCATTTCTAAGTTGGCAAGAATTGACTGTATAATGCAATGTATACTTACAGAGATAAGGGTAACCAATTACCCTTTATGATCCATCTTCCTGCTCTCCCCATGAAGTTTAAAGAAGAACATATTGATCCAGTTCGTGGAAAGGCTTCCAGCACAAACTCTTCTTGTCAGTCCATGGCTGGGCAAGCAGTGGTATGGCATTCATTTTCCACTGACTCCTGCAAAGCAATGCTGGAGAACCCAGGGATGCCTACAACAAATGAACAAACCCATACAAATAGGAATTATATTCTACATGTCAAATGTAAAATCAGGAATCTTGCCACCATTGCAGAGTATGTAGGCAGGTTCAGGAGTGTACAGTTTGGCTGACTGGACTCATAATATGACAGTAATGTGAGCAGGTTATTGTCAAAGAGGGGATTGTTCTGAAGAAATTTAAATAATGTACTAATGATAATGTCATAACTAAAAGATACTGATAAAAATAAATAACTATATATGCTTCTTTTAATGGATCAACATTTTTCTTCAGTGAAATGCTCCAGGATCCTATAACAGAAGTGTGGGCATTACTAGGTTGTTCTGATAAAATGTTTGTTACCAGGTAACTGCAGCTTGAAGGCTGTTGAATTAGAACAGGTAATTTTAATGGGGACCTCTGAAAGTGCAGGCACAAGAAGATAACCGGGGTCTTGAAAGTCTAAGTACGGAGTGTTACCAGTGGGCCTAAGGTCATAAACCTGTGTAACATGCTCTAGGAGAACCTGCTTTAGCAGGGGGGTTGGACTAGATGATCTCCCAAGGTCCCTTCCAACCCTTGCGATTCTGTGATTCTGTGATAAACACAAATCACTGAAAGTTTATCAATCATTAAAGCTCACTACTGATCACTCTGGGAACGCAACCTTGACAGCTTGGTAGAACCAATTTAATTTAATGTGCATAGAATTTCACGTGATAGACAGCATAGGTAAAGATGTCTTTGTTATATGAAAGACCACAATGAAAACAAGAAGCTGCTCAGAGAACATACTTCAGGTATGGATATGCATAACAGATAGATAACCTGGACTATAAACACGTGTACACGTGCTTTATTGTCATTAAAGGGAGATATGCTTCCATTGCTTGTGTTTGACCCAGTATTCATTGCATTTGGTGTGGCATACCACCCTTGAGGCATTTTTATAATTTAGATGCATAACATATACATACACATCTATATGCATATATATACTTAAACCATTATAATACATAATAATATATTTTATACCATATACATAATGGGTTTGCATTTATATATGTATACATGCATATATATATCCTAGATGCCACAGGCTTCCAGACTAGGGTAGAGGGGAAAGGAAGAAAGGAGAATCACAGGACAGAAATTGGCATCATTGGCTATGTCCCATTGGTCACAATGGCTCCAGTGGAATTCTTTATTGCTTTTTTCTCCATTCTTTCTCCTTTTCGTCTAATCTGTTTTTCCCTCTTTATGGTCTGACATTGCTCTCAGTTATTTCCAAGAGCTATAAGAAGGATGCAGTGTCTGTTAAATCAGTGTAAATGACCTGTACAAGGTTCAAGCTTAGGCTGCAGAACATTTTGTACTTGTGGTGGTTTGACCCTGTCTGGACGCCAGGGGCCCACTGAAGCTGCTCTATCACTCCCCTCTTTAACCGGGCAGAGGAGAGAAAAGTAAATCAAAGGGCTCGTGGGTCGAGATAAGGACAGGGAGAGACCATTTGTCAGTTACCATCATGGGCAAAACAGACTCAACTTGATAAAATTAATTTAATTTATTATCAATCAAAATCAGAGAAGGACAAGATATAAACTGCTAAATCTTAAAATGCCTTCCCCCGACCCCTCCCTTCTTCCTGTGCTCAACTTCACTCCCAGTTTCTCTACCTACTCCTCCCCAGTGGCGCAGGGGGATGGGAATGGGAGTTGGGGTCAGTTCATCACACGTTGTCTCTGCCGCTTCTTCTTCCTAGGGAGAGGACCCTTCCCCTGCTCATGCATGGAGTCCCTCTCACTGGAGACAGTCCTCCACAAACTTCTCTAACATGAGTCCTTCCCACGGGCTACAGTTCTTCACAAACTGCTCCAGCATGGGTCCATAATTTCCACGAGGTGCAGTCCCTCAGGAGCAGACTGCTCCAGCGTGGGTCCCCTGCAGGGTCACAAGTTCTGCCAGCAAACTTGCTTCGGCGTGGGCTCCTCCCTCCATGGGTCTGCAAAGTCTTGCCAGGAACCCAATCTGGCACAGGTTTCCCACAGGGTCACAGCCTCCTTCCTTTAGGCATCCACCTGCTCCAGCACAGGTCCTCCATGGGCTACAGGTGGAGATCTGCTCCACTGTGGACCTCCATGGGCTGCAGGGGAACAGCCTGCCTCACCATGGTCTTCACCATGGGCTGCAGGGGAATCTCTGCTCCGGCTCCTGGAGCACCTTCTCCCCCTCCTTCTTCACTGACCTTGCAGGGCTGTTTTCTCTCGCATCCTCTCACTTCTCTTCTCTCTCCGGTTACTGAGCTGCAGACGGTTTCTTTTCCTTCTTAAATATGTTATCCCAGAGGCACTTCCACCATCACTGATTGGCTTGGCCTTGGCCAGCAGTGGACACAGGGAAAATTTCTGGCAGCTTCTCACAGAAGCCACCCTGTAGCTCCTCCACTACCAAGACCTGGCCACACAAACTCAATACAGTACTTTTTATTTTCCCCATCTGACTCAGAAAAGTCTGATTTTTCTTCCTTATCCCAAAAAGTCTGTTTCTGCTGCTTCATCCTCACAGGTGTGATTAAACACTTTTTGCGAGCAGCATTAAGACTTGCCCCTCGGACTAGGATGTCCATTGGGCCATTCATAGAGGAGGATGTGCAGCACAGCCTGTGAACAGGAAGTTGGGGACTGAGATTGTAAAGAGTTGGCTCTGGTGGCATTGGAAGAGCTGAGATGTCAGAAGGATGTTGTCTCAAGATGAAACACATCAGTTAAGCAATGAAGCACTCTTTTGCGGGAAAGGGATTATATGGAACAGCAGGAAGACTTATTCAGAAATGTTTAGTGCAGGGAGTCTTATAAGGGATTAGATGAAACTGTTATTAAAGTCAGGAAAGCTGATAGCTGGGCCATCCAGACACTACCAGCACACAGGGAAGGTGACTCTCTTAAAGCACAGGAAGGAAGCAGTGGACAAGGAATATAAAACATCTGGCACGGTAGTTTACTAAAGACATATGCTTAGTCTTTGAGTGTTGTAACTGTGGAAGTATATTATTGCAAAAACTGTATCTAAAACAGTGTCAAGAAGGATAATGTTTATGGAAATAAAATATCTATACCCTTAAAATGTAGCACTTGGCCCCTTGTACGTTAGCAAGAAATTCTGGTGAAGAAATCCACAAAGAAAATGAGACGCAACTGAGCCTGTATTCAGAAAAGTATGCAAAGGAAAAAAAAAAAAGAAATGCTATCAATAGGGTGTGTGTCTTGCTCAGCAAGTTCCTAGAGCCAATTAGCAAGATTTCCATTATATTTGGATGTAGTTTAATTAAATTATGCAACAAGAACAACCAGCCGTCTCCAAGAATTAATAGATCATTTTTACTCATTCTTCTGAAGTGTATCCAGTGTTATCCTCAGATGCATATGTAGCTATTGCAATGCAGTCTGAATTGCATAGCACTGCATGAATATTACCTTTTCATGCATGGCTCATAAATCACATGAAACTACTGATAGCTCCACCTACAGCACTTAATGTTTTGCATTGGAAGTTAATTAAAGCAGTCCATTCAAAATGTTTAATTGTTTAAATATAAATTACATTTCGTGCACTATAACTATTGCAAGTCTTTTACTCCATCTGCTCTTTCCTCTTAGTTTTTACATAATATGAGAAATATGCTGACACTGCTTTTTGCACAGCATCTGCCTTAACTACACTAGTGAAATGGTCCTCAAATATTCGCTGAGTTAACTGTAGCTTGACAACAGCACAGATACATCAGAATTGAAAGCTTTTACTGTATTTTATGAACTAGACTGGGACACCGAATATAATTTGTTGGTTTGATAAAGACCTTTTTTTTCCCTAACTTCAGTAAATCATAATTTCCCAGAGCATCAGTTCCTCCCTTATAGAATGAAAATAATATATTCCTTTCTCTTCACTGTTTGCTGTAATAAAAGTAATAGTAGAACCTATATCTTACTGTTCTCATGCAAATTCAGTACATACTGGCTTTTCTCAGATATCTTAGTGCTATTACATTCACAAAACAGCATGACCTACTATTTGAATGTCAATGTTAATTTAGTTCAATTTTTCTTTTTATGTTACAAAGTAGTGAAAAAAATGTTTTGCAATCAAGTTAGATTAAACAATTCAAGAATAGAAGAAGAAACACAATGCAGGATTATTTTAAAAATTCTTGGTTATATTTTGGCATTCACAAATAAAGCTGTAGTACAGAGAAATCTAATTCAATTGGCATTTTTTATCGTGTTTGAGCTTGGAGGGAAAAGCAAAAGAAGGAAGATATCTCCAGATTAGGATGGGTGAGTTCATTCATACGTTTTAAAGAAAATGCACTATTTGGAGAATATAAACCGTGGTATTTATTTTCTAGGTTGGTTTTTTTTTTAGTAATGAAAGATTTTAACTTTCCATTTTGAAACGACAGCTTTGTGTCAAAAATTAGTTCCAAAACTTCTCTAGTGAGTGACACCAGAAATTCATTTAAAAAAAATTAACTACTTACAAAGACCCATCACTCCCAAATTAAAAAAAACATATTCCAAAAATATTTTTTTAAAAGTACTGCAAAATCCAGGACCTTAATGACAGCTTTCAGTTGTTGGTAATTATATGTATTAATTCTGATCTCTAGGATTGTAGAATGGCCACATGTTCACTCAAAATTGAGGGGGAAGGAGAAATAAAGAATATTTTAATAAAATTTCCTCCTTCTGGGATTTGTACAGCAAATTTGCCTTTGAGTGGTCTCTACTTCAGGATGCCAGGCAAGATAAAAGATTCAGTTTGAGGATCATATATTTCACACCACACTAACATTTATGGTTTGAGTCTTTTTGCTATATATTTATCTATTGGTGCACAAGATATGTTCTGTTTGGTCAGAATTTTCAAAAGTACTCAGCATTGGCTTTTATCACTTCTAAAAGGCCACTTCAATAAGTTCACACATTTTAGTTTCAGTGTAACCCATGGCTTTTTGCCATTCCATGTTCACATCAATGCCAATGCTAAGTTCTACCTGCTATAGGTAATTAGTTTTATTAAAGCAAACAAACTATATTGAAAATGTTAAAATATCTGAGGTCTTTTTCTTTTTTGTTTCAATGCATGTTTTATTATGCCAGTAGAGTTTCTAGTAAAATACCAGACATTGATCAACATGAAGTATTCACCATATGCAGACGCTTAGTTCCAGCTGGGCACTTCTTCATTATTCTGATTCAACAAATTTCCAAACTGCATGACAGATAATACATTGTCAAAGAATATCTATCAAAATCCAATGGACAGAGTAATGCTAGATTGCACTATAGACAGTTTTCAATTTTTAAGTGATTGTCTAATTCCTCTGTATACTGTCTGGAAATGCTTTGAAGAACCTATTGGCATAAGCTCCTTTAAAAAGCTGATTATTTTCTTATTTGAAATATTCACCATTAGCTTAATTGAAGTGTATAGGCGTGTATAAATTGAGAATATTAGCTTCAAAATCTTTTTACAGAAAGATCATTGAAATGAATTATAATAGAATGTATAAGCCCAGCCTCTCCATCTTTCATTCAGTTCTTGTTGAAGAGAGTAATTTACATGACAGTAACTCAGCTGTCTAACAGTAAATTAGGATATCTGAAGATGTACATAAAAACTATATATACGTATATAAGGCAGAGAAATTTAGAGTCAGAGACAGATGGGGGCAACTGATGTCATCTTACTTCCTAACCATACCAAAATATTTTAATGATTTTTTATTAGAATTTCACAGCATATCTTTTCAGGAAAAAAGGTAAAAACAAAGTCTAATTTCCCAAAAATGCAACTCCACATCAGCACCGCTGCTCAGGCTGAGCTACACAAAGACCCACAGCAGCAGAATGCTGCTCTGATTTCAGTGGCCTGTCTTAGTTCTGGCAAGAGGGTGACTATTTTGCAGTCCAGGTGCAAAAGTGCACTAATGAAGCAAGAGGCAAGGACAGTTGAACCTTAAGCTCAGAATCACTAGTGGAAACTTTGCCAGTCTGCACAGGTTATAAAGTGGATTTTTAGACACAGACAGTGCTTTATTATACCTCTAACATTACAAGACAGAGTTATCTTGTTGCTCTTTCCAAACTGACCTTCCAGACACACAGAATGTGATTTTCATCAATCTTTCTGGACTCACCTTAACCTTTCTAACAAGCACTTTTTCTGCTGCCTGGTAATATGAATTAGCAACATATCCACCTGCACAAAGCTGGAGCATGGCCTGTAGACATTATAAATTTAATAATCAGCTTCTTTAAAATCACCTCATCACCTCTACTTGACATGATCCCCAAAGTTATTTCTCTTTCAGTTTCCCTATCTCCTTCCATGGGCACACTCATTCACGTCAATGTACAGGAAAAGGTAATAAGTGGAAACTTATTCTAAATGTAGGCTCAGAGGTTCACTCTGACAGAGATGGATGATTAGAGTTGCCACCAGATATGAACAAAAAACAGGGGTTTTTTTGCTAGCCTCAACCTCAGTAACCTGATTAAATGACTGCCAGGGAGTAGCAATGGTTTCTGAGTCTTGATTAGGTTGTTGTGGTTTTGTTTTTTTGTTTTGGTTTGTTTTTTTTAGTTTTATCAGGACCTAATGTGCTAGGTTTAAATCTGATGCTTAGGAGTTCACAGGTTTTAACAGTTGAGGATTTGAGCCTGGCCAGACTGTTGAGTAATTGCTATTGCATGGTCAAGTCCAGAACTAGAAGTTAGAATTCACAATGCTTCCAAGCTGAGAGCTAATTGTAAACGCTTGCACAGCTTCTCAGGCTGTCTGTACGGGTTGGTGCTTGGAAAGCACTTTTGGTATATGGTATATGACAGCAAAGGCTAAGGAGATAGGAAGCATAAAGTAGTTTTAAAACATGCAGGAAAAAGTCTATTTAGATTCTTTGGACAGATTTAACTACAGCTAATATTTTCAAGGGGAGATAACTTTGAAAGCATTTTGAAGTACTTTGGTTAAAAGCTGAAGTTTGAAACCATTCTGGTGTAAATTGGATTAAAGATCAGACTGCCAGCCTTGTCCTTATAATAAGTATCAGAATTATACCACAGTTCATTATTTTAATGAGACCATTTACAATTTCTGCTTGAAATCCTTTTGTACAATACAGAAAAAAAACCAAAAAATACACAAAAAATTCTCTGTGGCTATACACATACTTACGCCTGCGAAGTCATGCAGACTCAGGCACATTTTTTCACATAAATAAAAATCCACAGAAAGCCTGAAAACCTTCAGTCTTTTGAAGCATTTAATATACCATTCCAGTCTGGGTAACTGATCAATGGCGAACTCACAAGATGACAGGAAAGTACACCAACAGAAAAAAAAAAAGTGCTGTTTTGGAACCTGATTAATGGGAGTCTTCCCAGTATCTCCCTCTGTAATTCAGAGAGCAATGTTGCATTACACCCTGAGTGCCCCTTTAGATGCTCAGCATGAGAGTCTAATAGCAAAACATGAGTCAGTTCACAAAGGAGAAACTGGAGTACCAATCAGGCTTGGCACAATTCCTCCTGTATTCAGAATTCCAAAACACAAAAGGGTTATAAAGATCGAGCAATCCATTCTCAACAATCTGGTATTATGGAGACAAAGATGCCATACTCACCACAGTAATTCCCAAAGTGAAATTTCTTAGTACCTCATATATTTAATGGGTTACAGGGTAATCTGTACTTTCTGAATTAAGATATTACTGAGTTTTTAACAATTAAAACATAAGTTATGAAACAGCAATAATCTAAATGACTGCTGCATATTTGTTACAGATCATTGGGATGTATAGGTGATGATAAAAATAACTCATTGCCTGGTTTACAGGGAGGTAGATATATTTTAAGATATTTATTTTTTAAATCAGTAACTTCTACAGTGAAGCACTGGAAAAAGTTGGGTCAAGTTAGGAGAAGTTAAATGTGAAACTAAGCAAATTTCAGTGGTGTTTTGAAGTAGCAGTGGACTACTCCAGTTCTTGCCCCTAATTTGACTAAAGGGTTATCAACTGATTTTTGAAAAACTAGCTTTGGATTAAAAGTCTATTTGCTGTAGTAAAGTCATAAGCATTTTCACCATTCTAAATACTTTTAACCAGATATTTCTAAGGAACTTCCTTTTTCATCTGTTATAATAAGGGAATGTTTTTCTTCTTTCCTTATTTTCAGTAGTTGGAAATATTGCACTGTAGTTTTAACTCTATCATTTTAATAAACTGTGCTGGCTAACACTTTGTATACTACAATGACTCATTCTATCAGAATATTTTTAGGACAAACATAGTGAAAACAAATGAAATCTAGTGGAAAGAAAACAGAAAGTCCAGGTTTCATTTTGAAAATGTTACTATTCCTAAGAAATATTCTGGACTTGCAAAAATTACTGTGACAGAAAAAAATAGCTTGAGAGATTCCATCAGAAATATCTACCTTCAGTCCAATATTCCAGATGCTAAAGCACTGGTTTATCTCAGTTTTTTTTAGAGAAATTTTCTTCAGGTGGGTAAAGCTTTCATTACAGTTTTTAGCATGATAGAAGAATTTCTTGATCAAAAATAATTCAAGAAGTAGCGTTTTCTCATCTCATTGCTGTTATAAATGAAAATGAATTATTTTTTAAATTATATTTAGCAATATAATGCTGAAATGTAAGAAGTATAGTGATATAGACCTGACATTTCACATCTACAGTCAATCTATATATGTCTGTTACATGAACTTACCCTGACAGAAAATGTACAACTTCAAAAATAGCGATGTCTTGCACAATATTTCTTGTATGGTATGGAAATGCCAGCCCACTGAACTCTGCAACAACAGAAGGGTCAGGTGAATTCTCCATATGGCAGCTTAAATTATGCAACAAAAATTCAGCACCTTAAACAAAAAAACCCTGTATTTTACATAAGGTTAAATAGGACTGTAATGGATATATGTCAGAGAACTAATAGACCAGAGTATTAAGACATTAAGCTGCTTAATAAGGGTTATCTTTCTCAATCCTCTTTCTCCTATTAGAAACAGCCATTGCCAAAATGGGATTCACTTTCAGATGTTTCTGGTTATGTTCAGCATTATGTTCCCTGTTAACTCACGCTGCTCTGATGTGAAATGATGTTCTCTGCAGGAGTTCTCAGCTTTTCCAAGCCACAGCTCTGTGGTATTTTTCTGTCTTTTTAATACTGTAATTTTGCTTTATTTTAAAGTGAATGCTATATGTAATGATCTTGGATGGGGAGTCAAGGACTGCTTTATTCAAAAAGCATTCTGCCTACATCAAGGCCCACAGAAAGTATTTCTTTTGCAATTTAGGATTTGGCTGTGTGCTCAGAATGTTTTGCTAAGTATATATGGAATAAAATAGGCAATAATAGAGTTTGATTTGCACTGGAAACAGTGCAATACATTTTACTTTAAAGACCTCTCTTCCACTACACGAAGGTGGGTGCTTTCTTGAAGATGTGCAATACACTGTTTGTAAACAACATGACCTGAGGTGCCTCCTTTCCATTCCTTTATCCATGAGGGGCAGAAAACATGAAATAACAGTGCAAGTACTCCCCACAGTTTTAAAAAGTGATGGAGTTCCATCTCTTCAATAGCTTCCTCTTGACTAAGAAATGAAGAACTATCAGGCTCTAGCAATAACATCAGGACTTGCAGCTTGAGCAATCTGTCCTGTTCACCTCTGAAGAGGCTCTGGGATGAAGTGGAATGACTCAGTGGATGAGCAATTGTGGAACTGTCCTAACTTACATGGAAAAACAAATTTAATGGCCCCAAATCTGCATCCTTTATTTGGACACTTAGCCCGTCTAAGAGTCCTGGTACCATATTTACCATGGAAATACCTCTCTTTTTTTTTTTTTTTTTTAAATTTTGAGCAGCTCTTAATGTGGGTTGTGTCACTGGAAGTGTCTATAGTGAAGGAGAAAGGGATGTTTCTCAGATCCTTTGTTTTGGAGCCTGCAGTAACCATTTCCCATCCCACCTTCACACAGGATTTAAAGCCAACTGCGTAGACAGGAAAGAGCTATGGTGTTTCCAAGATGTTACCTGGACTGAAAAATCTGGGGCTGTGGAGTAAGAATAGAAATTGCCTGCTCTGTAGTAAAGACATGAATATCTATGGATAGAAATCAAAGATAGCAGGATGAAGTTCCTGATTTTCAGGACATGCAGAGTGCATTGATTTTATTGGGAGCTTTGTGCATGAAAGATCTGATTCTGGGAAATAACAAGCACTTACAACTCAATGTGAAGCCAATAAGGGTTGTGAATGCTCAGCTGGCATTTCAGGCTATTCATTTCAGCTGCTCAGCAGTGTGAGGTGAATACATGATCCTGAAAGTCTGTATACTAATGTGACTTCATTGATTTAAAAACAACTGCTCTGAGAGAGACAAATAGGATTTGTCTCATAGTTCTTAATTTCACACTGTAGACAGCACGATATTCTACAAAACTAATCTTTGTAACATGTCTGTCTGATTGTCTTATCCTGTCATTTCTGGTTTCCAGTCAACAAAAGAAACATCACAACTACTCTTTTCTACGTCCTTTTGATACTTAGATTGTGCTTCATTTTGCTCCAAGTGCCCATAAAGACAGAATACACATTAAGTGTTTTCCTTCAACTGGTGTTTGACCATCACAGCTTTCCTGAACTAACTGATTCCACCAGTAGTTTCCTCTTCTAAAATGGAAATATGTTGGCTCTGTAGAGGGGTACCCCAAGAAATGTTATATTTTCCAATAGTAAAATGCAATTCAAGGGTCTCTTTAGTGACACAAAATTCTTTTGTCTCAAATGTAGCACCAGTAGAGCACTCTAGAATCTAAATATTTTGCAATGTTAGAACTTTGTTACCTCTGAGTATGTCTAGGAAGATTTTTTTTTTTTTGAAGGGTACTTTTTGCCTGAAAGTAATCTTAAAAATAATATGCTGAAGAGTTAAATACATTTCATCAATTTTAAGTACAGATCTTACAGATTATGTTTTTCCAGTTCACCAGTGCAATTAAGTTGACAGTAAATGTTTCCAAGAGCTATATTATGAATGGCAGTTTCTCATATACACCTAGTGAATTTAACAGACATATATTTCCACTGAAATCGCTGACAATATCAATTGCTATGCCTTATACATATGCCACAGTGATTAGAAAGTTAACATCATTATGTTATTTCTAGTGACACTCTGACTACCTCAAAAAGGATGTATATGGAGCTCTTTTGCTTTCCATGGGAGTGTTCTGAAGTTATACAAATTAATGGAAACAGCATGCATATTTGTCAAATGTTCTAGCCTTTATGTTGTCCTTAGATATGTTGAAGATAAATTGTAATTTAAAAATAGATTTTAAAAGTATTCACCTCCAAAGGTTAGTGCAGTGAAAAAAACAACTAGCTTTATAGCTAGTTATTGCAAGCTCGCAACACCAGGATCCCTCACTGGTCGGAAATTGCCTGTTCCTAAAAAAAACCCAGCAAACCAATGAGCTAAAATACATAACGATAATTTGGAAACCTGTTTATGGGCCCAGCTTTCACTTTCTTTAATGAGTTTTGAAATAAAATCATGTGATGAGAGTTTTTAGCATTAAGACTTTGGAGAAATAGATCTTGAATAAATGACATACATACACTTTTTGAATTGAGTGCACCTGTACAATCAGAATTTTGTGTGTATATTTTTTAAGATTTAATAGATATTG
>NW_009260028.1:2307221-2313527 GCF_000687185.1 Egretta garzetta | reverse complement strand
GTGCTAGGTTAAGCAGTTAAAAGGTCTGTTGGATTAGATATGTAAATGTATGGAAATTAAACACATCTCTCTGACCTGGGTGTTATGGGTAGAACTTTTCTAAAATCCTCCCCTAAAACTCGCAAGTGCCTCATGTCACTGGGAATAAACCATAAAGTAGATTAACTGACTAACAGGTACAAATCCTGCTCTGTTACGCTACTCTGACATGGGCTTTCACACTCTCTGGGTACAGGTCACTTCCCTATTGCTTTGCCATACATCACAGAGCTTTCCATGCTTATGCTCACTTTACCCTAACAGAGACTTATGTTAGGTATCAAAATGGCTCACGAGGATCGGTGGAAAAACATCTTATCTTTTAATATCCAGATAAATACATCTCTATGGCTACACCTTTGCTAATAAATTAAACTTTTGTTCTTTGAAGCACTGAGTCAGCCAAACCAGAGTCCTGTCTCTATAAAATTAAACTCTCCTAACTTCTGAAATAGGATGTTCATGTCAAAGTGTCTACTGACAAAACATACTTTGCTGATGCACTGACTCCTGGAAAGTACCTACAACTTGTTTCAGAGGCTTCTAGATGACATGGGATAAAACCACACTGGGACACTTTTAACATTTTCACAGCACAAGGAATTGAATTCCAGCTCTGGGAATTTTCCCCGGCTTTTCTCAGTTTACAAGTATGGGCACTATTTATTTATAAAAACATGCAGTACCCTATTTTCCAAGGTTTTAGCAAGGCTAAAATAAAATAATTGAAAACATAGACCATACTTACAACACAATAGATAAAGAAATAGTCTATGTGCAAGATCAGTTCAATTTTTGTTCATCGGTTCAATTCAGCTGACAGACCAGGCCTCTCTTCAGAGCACTCCTAGCTGAAGACTCTGCCACATTATGGTCCAAATCCATCTGTGGGATCAATCAAATTCAATAATCTCTTTAACACATTAATTATTATTTATTTATACAAACAACCTGGTTAGTCCTTCCTGACACTGCACCTTTGTTTGCCCTATTCTGGTTTGGAGATGCTGATGTCTCTTTTAAATCACTCAAACAGTTCAGACAATACTTATCTTCCTGCTTGGCAAAGCCATATACAGGTTATTTATCAAGAAACAAAACTTCCTTTCCCACCAGAATAGAAAATGCATATCTCACAGCAAAATTTTTTCATGTTTAAAAAGAAGCACATTTTCAGTAACTGGCAAAATGCTGTAAAAAAAATGTAACTGGAATTAGAGCATGTGGTTTATTGGTGAATCATTTGAAATCCAGCATAACCAATCATTCTGAAGTGGTAAGTAGCTAAAGAGCTGCTGTACAAGAAATTTTTGATATCTTTAGAGATACACCACGACATCAGCCCATGTGAAGCTGGCACAGAATGACTTCCCTCAGTAGAAAAGAAGAAAGAAGACATTTCTGCAAAGCCATTCTAGTAACTCATCAGTAAGAAAGAGTTGTAAGAGATCTCAATTTTGTGGTCTACTCCAGGGATTAAATGTCACATACTAAGATTTTATTGACTCTTTTTCTGCCAACTCTGCTTAAAGGGATGGCTTTCTAGGCAAGATTGAATGGAGGGTTACTTATAGGTTTCTCAGTCTCTTAGGATTCTAACCATGGCATTTATCTTTCATAAAAAGTACTTACATAAAGTAATAGCCATGGGCAAGTTGTCTTTGTGTGCAAAATCCGATTTTTATTGTTACACTCTTGCTGGAAATGGCCCTATTCTTGGAAAGAATTATCAAATCTAGAGGTAGGTTTTCTTTGCTTTACACTAATTTCAATATTTTTCCTATACAGCTCTTTATCCTTGTGCCTTTACACAGTTAAAGGAGGGTTACTATTCAAGATTTACTTTAGCTATTACTAACGGTAGCCCCAGCTTTAAAATGTTTGTGGCAGATTTGAAGTCCTTTTAGTTATTATGCTGTATAAATGTGTCTGAGGCTGTCTAACCTTCAGCCTTCTGGTTACATGTTACCTGCTGAGCATCTGAGGTCTCTGACTTCTGAGATGTTTTTATGGATCAGCAGGCACTCAGACCCTGACCTCAAAAGTATTGAGGGGTTAAATTCCACTAAGAAAATTAAATGTTGAAACACTTTCAAAGATAAAGACATAGGTACTAAGGATGTCCTCAGAAAAATGTCATTTATAGATTACTGAACCGGTATATACTTACTATGAACTTTCTCAAGTATACAGTAAGCAGACTTTGAATGCTCTTTTGAGGAGACTCTGGCACAGTGTAGGGTTAACCAGCTTCATTATCTTTATCTGACTGATTAGCATAATATCTTTGGCTGTCTTCAGTATAGATAAGAAGCACTTCCACAGCATATGGACAAAGGTTCTCTAAGAGGTAAGGTGAGGTACCTAACCTAAGACTCTGTTTGAAAATCACTCCTTAGAGAAGAGTGAATCTAGGCAGAATGTCCTATTCACATTATGAACAGTTTCCTAAATCATTGTTATGCTTTTGCATTTTTTATGGTAATATTCAATTAGTGAATAACTTTTGATGAATTTCAGAAAGGAAAACATATTTTCAGGGATAGATTACTTTCATGTTGAATAAAATACTATACCTAACAATATATTTGAAGGTTTAATTTTTCACAATAATAAATTACCTTGTAACTATCAGTGAAGTGTTAAGATCAGAACCATAAAAATGGGAATTGATGATATTGTCATTGCTTAACATTGGACGAGGTAGTCTTGCTGCTGATGTACACAGAGCAGCAGATCTGTAAGCAGAAAAGTAATTTTGATACAATGTTTAACTATGTCTTAATTCCACTATAGCAGACAATTTGCTATCCACAAAATACTGTTCTTCCTTTGAATATGGTAAAGAGTCCAGTCTTAAAGATCTCAAGCAGGATTGTTAGCTTGGACTAGAACCTCACTAGTTATGTTTACAAGCTTTTGGTTTGTCTCAGAAACAGAGCAGACTTGCATTTCTTTCATGTGTAGATGGAGCATATTAGGTTCTCCTTTGAAAAACTCTGTATAGACAGAACCATACATGATCACAGATTCCATGGCATCTGTGAATTTTAAGGCCAACATTTACAATTATGTATGAGGGAAAGATAAATGCTGAGGAATCCAGGTTTTGCAAGTTGATCTTCTTGTGCTCAGAACTTGCTTTAGCCAAAGCGAAAGCCTTTGGCAATTTGCATTTGATAAAGCCTAGAAGTAATTGGTAGATGAAGGAATTAATTTCAGCTCACAACCACTTATTTAATTTTGTAAGTCCATGCTGTTTTACTGTCATCACTTCTGGCTCAGCAGGAGAAAGGCCTCAGGTAGATGCAGAGGCAGAAAATACAGAAATCTCTACTGTAAACTGAATTAGATATATGACTATAATCATTACTTCCTGTCTTTTTTCTCAATCACAAATACTAACCCAGGCTGACTCTGTGTAAATTATGAATAACCATAGGAAAAGTTAAAAGGTTCCTATTCCAGTAATTGGCTAAGTTTATTTTTCTTCATGAGGAAAAACACTGAATTACATTTCTTACAAAAGAAATAAAGAAATGAAGGAAATTTTATATCATATATTGAGGTATTCTGGTGCAATGCAAAATGATCCAAATCTTACTAGGTGGCTTTTGCAACTTCAGATGTTAATATTTATTAATGGATATTCCATTTTTGAAGTATAGCATATCAGCCATGGAAAGTACATATTATAACAGATCAATATACATTATTTTAAAAGTGGAGTGTTTCATAAATACATGTGTTATCAGTCAAGATGGCTCAGATGTGAGATAGTTTCTTGATAACTTTGCCTTGTGCCACCACACGTCAAATAATGACTATCTGAAGATGAAAGCTTACAAAGATCAGACTAAAGACAGTCTACTACTGATTTATGAATGCTAAAACCTAAAAATGTGAAACATTTTTCATATAACCATAGAATATACTGAGCTGGAAGGGACCCACAATGATCATCAAGTCCAACTCCTGACTCCACACAGGGTAAACTAAAAATTAAACCATATATCTAAGAGTGTTTTTCAAATTCTTCTTGAACACTGACAGGCATGGGGACATGACCACTTCCCTGAGGAGCCTGTTCTCAGTGAAGAACTTTTCTTAATATGCAAAGTGAACTTCCACTGATGCAGATTTAAGCTATTCCATCGTGTCCTATCACTGGACATGGGAGAGGGAAGAGATCAGCACCTCTTTTTCCTCTCCCCCTCATGAGGAAGCTGTTGAATGAGGTCACCCCTCAGTCTCCTCTTCTCTAAGCTGAACAAACCTAGCATCCTCAGTCTCTCCTGAAAGGTCATGTCCTCTAGTCTTTACACTATTGTTGTAGACCTTCTTTGGGCACATTGTGATGTTTTTGTATCTTTCTTATATCGTGGAGCCCAAAATTGCATACAGTAGTCACAGTGAGGTTCCACCAATGTTGAATATAGTGGGACAAACACTTTTTTCAAGTGGTTAGCTATAATGTACTTAATGCACTCCAGGATAGGCTTGGCCCTTTTGGCCACTGGGGCACATTGTTGACTCATATTGAGCTTACCATCAACTAAATCCCCCAGATCCCTGTCTGCGGGGCTGTCCTCCAACCTTTTGTCCTCCAGTCTTTCCATATATCCAGGATTACACCATCTCATGTGCAGAATCCAGCATTTGTTCTTGTTAAATTTTCATGCAGATGGTGATTGACCAGTACTCTAATCTATCAAAAACTCTGTAAGGACTCTCTACCCTTGAGGGATTCAATGGCTCCTCCTAATGTAGTGTCATTGGCAAATTTCCTTAGTGTGCACTCAACTCATGTGTCCAGGCACTGATAAAAACTTTGAAGCGATCTTCTTTTGCCTTTATGAAGGGATACAGTAGCATTTTGTCTACAGTGTGTCCATACCTTGCTTGCTGTTTCACTCTAGCCTCCAGACCTCCCCCTCCAAAAAAAGGTGTCAAAAGCCCAGATTCAAATATGCAAAACTTTGAGAAAATTCAGATCTGTATTTGAATTATGAGACTTATATCACAGTGTGTGCTTCATTCCAGTTTGAAGGAAAAAAAGTAATGTGGTTCTTAAAAAAACACTTTACTACTGAGCTGCAAAGGGAGAGGTGGCCAGGAAACACAGTAGAGGGAGTCTTTGGAAAGGGTGGGAATAGAATAAAAGAGAAAAGATAGAGTTATGTTTCCTTTGTATCCTTTTTTATTAGATTATGCTTGTTACAGCTGGGACCCATACCTAGTTGTAATAACAGAATCATTGAGGCAGAAAGGGACCTTTGGAGATCATCTAGTCCAAATCACCTGCTCAAGCAGGGTCAGTCAGAGCAGGTTGTCCAGGATTGTGTCCAGTTGGGTAAATAAGATAAGATCTTAATTGCAAATTGATTATGGATCAACACCATCACATCTAGGTGTTTTGTTTTTTTTTTTCCCTGAACATCCTACATGGATAATGACTATGAATGTATGATTACACATTTCTCCTGAATTCAATCTAAAGCATACAGATTGCAATTACTAGTTTACTTCATTTTACATATAGTCAAAATAAAACAACTTACTATACAGATACAATATATAGGTACTCGTGCCGATTTTGGGTAGAATAATTTTCTTCATGGTAGCTTGTATGTTGCCATGTTTTGGGTTTGTGATGAAAATAGTGTTGATAACATGCCAGGGCTACATCTATTTCTGAGCAGATCTTACACAACGTCAAGGCCTTTTCTGTTTCTGATTGCCCTGTCAGCAAGTAGACTGAGGGTGCACAATAATTTGGAAGGCGACACCACTGGAGCAGGTGACCCCAACTGACTGAAGGGCTATCCCTTTGGCATCATGCTCAGCCATAAGAGCTGGGGGAGAAGGGAGGGGACACACACACGCTCAGAGTGATGGCATTTGTCTTCCCAAGTAAGTGTTATGTGTGATGGAGCCCTGCTTTCCTGGAGGTGACTGAACACCTGCCTGCCCATGGGAAGTAATGAATGAATTCCGTATTTTGCTTTGCTTGAGTGCACAGCTTTTGCTTTACCTAGTAAACTGTGTTTATCTGAAACCAAGCCACAGTCTCTCTCACTTTTACCCTTTCAATTTTCTCCCCATCCCACTGTGGGGTGAGTGAATGAGCAGCTGGGTGGGGCTTAGCTGCCTACAGGGGTTAACACACAACAGTACCATGTATAGTACATATGTACGAATGTGCAGGTAGTATTGCAATTAGTATTGCAATCAAACCTTATCTTCTTTCAGCCCTAAAAGAAGAGA
>NW_009260028.1:2303314-2307199 GCF_000687185.1 Egretta garzetta | reverse complement strand
GCAGGATCTGACCTGGCTGAGGATGTGGCAAATTACATTCAATTACCTGCTTTACGACAGTCTGTCTATATGATGTTGCACTAGACTTCAGGAGCCTCAGTGAAAATTTCTCTCAAAGGCTGTAATAAGGATAAAAAGCCACTATTGAAAAGATGTTCCAAGAAAACAATGGTACCCAAACTCTCATTTGTGTGAGCTAATCAGTCAGATGCAAACAATAAGGCATGCAACTGCCACAGTACAACACTGTTCCTGAGTCAAAAATCCTTACAGAAAGGCAAACCGTAGCAACTAAAGCGATATTTATGTCCTTAAAGAGCTCTCAGGTGAGATTCTAGGTAGCTCTGCTGTATCTCTACTATTGTGTATATATGTACTCAGAGAATTCTCAACTACTTAACTTTAAAGAGTGATGATAACACATATTTAGTGACTCTCACCCTGTTTCCCTTGCATTCGTTCATTTCCAGTTTTTCTACAACTTACTTTCTCCTTTTCTTTTTAAAGTGATAAGTTTCCAATTCTCCCCCAATTTTCCATTGCCTTGCAGTTTCTCCTGTTTTCCCTTGATTGGTTTGTCGTCCCCCCCCTTTTTTTTTAACCAGCCTCAAGACTTTACAAGTAATAGATGGCTGTTCATTTTCTTCCTCACCAATTATACCCCTGCAGCTGTCTGTAAAAGAAAAATTACAAGTTAGTCACTTCCCTGTCTGTATTGAACTGTGGGCAAAAGACTGAACCTGGTGCAGGGAGGAACTGAATAATCAGCCTTCCTTTACAGCCAGATTCATGTTTAAAAGAATTCAGAAAAATGAATCATTCCCAAAGCAGATAATACATTGCTTTGCACCTTGGGGGAAGTCATTTCAGGCTCTGGCAGATGAGCTCTGGCATCAGCGATTTAAGACAAAATTGTGCCCAACTCTCTGCCCACCCACAGATTAACCTTCTGTAGCAGTGTGCAGAGGTGGTGTGTCACCATTCTTTACTGCTCCCACTCATTAGCCAGCCACTCAGATTAAGTGAGACTTGAGCCTGAGGAACAGAACAGCTAAAATGGGAATATGCTATTCTTTCCCCATTGAAGGTGGAATTTCTGTGCCTATATTCCTTCTTTAAATTGTGATTATAACCTGGAACAGCTGAAACTGAGTATATTTCTGTACACTTGGACACAATCAGATCTTAAACCTTTACACCTTTTGGTTAGTTAAGATCCATTTAGATTCATACTAATACCCAACACACAACAGAGGGGCAACTGATGAACTGGAAGGAAGGAATGGAGAAGAACAACCTGAGAGGAAGCAAATTGTGAAGCTGTAAAGGAAATAATTTCAATGATCTCCCTTTTTTATTGGATATTTGTAGGTCTCCATATGTATTACATGAGTTCTCTAAAGTAATTGCTAATGATTTGAGGATCTCATTACCCATACAGTTTATCACTCCAGGTGATCTGAAAACATCTAATCTGTATCACTACACTCTAATCTGTTCTTTAACTACTGTGGGCTGAAGTTTTATTCTTACATCCCTGTTTCTAATTATTTCAGCCATCTGGTCACAGTTGACGATTTTGGTGGAAACTAATGCAAAATGGTATTAAATACCACAGATTTCCTAGTACTATTAACCAATAATTTCCTTCTCTGGGAAGAAGAAACATGATCTTCTATTTATTTCTTCTCTATCTACAATATACACTGTCAATATTTTGTTCCATATTCTTGACACCTTTGCTCCACCATCTTGAACAGTATGCCTTGACTTTCTTGAATTTGTTTGTGTAAAGTTACACTGAATTTCTGTCCTAATCCTTCCTAAACTCCACTGTTTAATATGAAGTAAATGAAGATAGTTTATGCATTAACCAAGTTGATTTCTTGCTATTCCTTCTATCTTTCCTTTTTAATTGAATTGGTTGCATTTGAACCTTCTGGAACTGGCATTTCCTTGAAGAAACATCATCGTCGTCATCATCATCATCATCATCATCATCATCACTATTATTTCTTCTTGCAGCGGCTTCCCAGAATAGCTTATCAGCCATTTGTCCAAGACAAGTGAAGTAACTTTTCCTAAATCCATTATTTTACCTTTTTGTTCATTGTCCTTGGTGTCCTAGAAGTTTTGAAGTCTGTCACCTTTTGGCCATCCTTGTCCAAGTTACCTTCTATTCAGCTTTATTAAAGATTCCTCCATGGTAGATGAGAAACACATCTAGAACTCTCCTCTTTCTTTTTTTCCACTGTTCCTATAACCAAACAAGAGTTGATAAGACATCTGGCTCATTTTAGACATGTCAGGGGTTTTGAGACATCTATATGAGGCTGGAGATATGACTTGGGACTAGTGGACTGTTCTTATCCTTTTAGGGGGGCAGCAAGAGAACCTTCTGCACAGCACCTAAAATGCTAAATTCAATGGCCATGATTAGGCACTGACTTCCATCCTACAGCACCTCCCTCCAAACAGATGTTTTGAGTCACCTTTACATTGAAGCCTGTGCTCTGAATGACTTTGCATTTGTGCATCAGATGTTTTCAGTCTTCCTCTCTGATCGACCTGAGAACAAGTGTATACATCTCTGATATCTGAAGCAGCAACTACTTCTTTATTCCTTTCTCTCTTCCTGAGATATTAATCTTCAAATTAATATTAATATTTTGAATTATCCTATTCTGTCTCCATTATACCAATTTATATTTCATGTCATGAATTAAAGTTTCAAGATCCTCCTTCACTCTCCTGTACTTGTGTGCTATCCATGAGACACAGAAGAATAACACAAAAACATATGCAGCTTGATAAGACAGTATAAAATTAGAACTTCATTGTTTTCTATGACCTTGTATTTTCTGAAGATAAATATCTTTACTTTTGTGTATTGTCTACTGTTGATTCATGTATAAAGTAGGGTTATTCCAAATTACTTTCTTCCCCACGAAAGAAACAAATCTACTTTCCCTTGCTGGAAGTTTCTCTTCTTGAAGTTTATTTTAGCTTCCTCTGCTTTAGATCAAAGTTTCTTAAGGGCACAGACACATGACCATTTATAGTAATAAGTATAAATCAATAAACAGATTGAACTGTAAGGAATTAGAACTTGTTAGTAATGATTTACTAAAAACGTTAACATTTTCTGTCTCACTGCACCATTTAAACTACTAGAGTTCAAAAACCAATAAATCAGCCTGAAAAAGAAAAAGCAGAGTTTTTTGGGAAAAACAAACAAACTGCATAAACAGTAACACTGGAAAACTACCATAACAGCTTATCAGAGAGAAGACTGTTCTCACTCATGTTGTGAGGCTTAGGATAGATCACCATGGGCTGTCCTCAGAATCTACAGTTCACCTCTGTAGCAAAAGTCATTCTTCCATATGGAATTGGGACAAAACTCAGTTTGTCAACATAGGAGTGGGAACAAATGACCTTGTGAGTCACTTTTGTTTATTACATTTGAGTATCACCAAGGAAACCACCTGATGCATAATAAAGGAAAAAATTTTAGGAATCTGCATAATGAATACAAATGGGAGTACAGTGACAGGACTAAATTAAGGTGTCACTCTGTACAGAAAAAAACATGCCCCTGTAAATAACCTCTCAAGAATGTTCAGTTTCTTTGGAAGCTATTACTTTCCACGATGTAGAAAACTTCTTTTAACTTCTGAATGTGTTTTAAAATCTGAAATTTTTAATTGGCTCTGTGCTTGATACATTAAAGTTCTTATCCATAAAATTCAATATTTCTGAAGAATGAAGAAGTCACGTTAGAATGCTTTCTTTTCTTCTTTGAAGAATTATTAGAATAGGTCTCTTATACTATTCCCTGGACATTACATGCTTTCTCTTCTTCCTTAATTTCCTTATTTCTTT
>NW_009260028.1:2302886-2303299 GCF_000687185.1 Egretta garzetta | reverse complement strand
TTCTTTCCTTATTCCCTTTTTTTTTTTTTTCCTTATTGTGGAAGAGCTCTACAATGAAGACAAAGATTTGTGCCTCTCTCACCTTTTCTTAGTAGAGCTGACAGGGAAAAAGGTGGTGGTGAATGGAGTTAAATCCAGTTGGAGGCTGGCCACAAGTGGTATTCCCAAGGACTCAGTACTGGGTCCAGTTCTGTTTAATATCTTTATCAATGACCTGGATAAGGGGATTGAGTGTACCCTCAGCAAGTTTGCACTTGCACTAAACTGAGTGGAAATGTTGATCTGCTTGAGGGAAGGAAGGCTCTACAGAGTAATCTGGACAAGCTGGATCCATGGTCCAAGGCCAATTGTATGAGGTTCAACAAGGTCAAATACTGGGTCCTGCAGCTGGATCACAACAACCCCATGCAATA
>NW_009260028.1:2297940-2302732 GCF_000687185.1 Egretta garzetta | reverse complement strand
ATAGGGGAGTGATCATCTCCCTGTACTCAGTACTGGGGAGGCTGCACCTCGAATACTGTGTTCAGTTTTGGGCCCCCCACTAGAAGAAGGACATTGAGGTGCTGGAGCATGTCCAGAGAAGGGCAAAAAAGCTGATGAAGGCTCTGGAGAACAAGTCTGATGAGGAGCGGCTGAGAGGACTGGGGTTATTTAGCCTGGAGAAGAGGAGGTGGAGGGGAGACCATATTGCCCTCTACAACTGCCTGAAAGGAGGATTTAGCAAGGTGGGTGTCAGTCTCTCCTCCCAAGTAACAAGCAATAGAATGAGAGGAAGTGGCCTCAAGTTGTGCCAGAGGAGGTTTAGATTAGATATTAAGAAACATTTCTTCACTGAAGGGGTCATCAGGCACTGGAATGGGCTACCCAGGGAAGTGGTTGAGTCCCCATTCCTGGAGGTATTTAAAAGATGGGTAGACATGCCACTTAGGGACATGGTTTAGTGGTGGACAATTACGGTTGGACTTGATGATCCTGAAGGTCTTTTCCAACCAAATGATTCTATGATTCTATAATTCTATGAATAATGGAATAAGTGAAGGAAAAAAACAACAAAGAAAAGCCAGAGGAAATGCTCCCTATCTTGAATATCACAAAAAGAGACATACCATGGCTCAGAATAAATTCAGTCAGTGTTTTTTTCTGAAATGAGATGCCTAAGACTTACTGTAGAACTAAGATGAACTGAGATCATACCCGTTTCTTGCATTATGATCAATAATCCCTTGAAAAATTAATTTGATGGATTGCTTGCATTTAAAAGACTACCTTTCATACCTGTCACATAGTAATAGAATAGAATATCTTCACAGAATCACCACATTTTTTCTCCTCAGTGATATCTGAAAAGGTGTCAGTTTCTGCCTTCGCAGATAAGCCGCTATCACAAAAACAGATATTTCAAGCTAAAATCTTTATTTTCTAGAAAATTATACATTCTGTTAGCACATAAACATATTATAAGACAATAATTGTTTCAGGTCAATTCTTCCCGAAGCTTCCAAAAGAACCATGTAATTTTCTTCTCTATTTGACCACATGTAAATCTTTGGGATTTCTGTCTCAGCTTATTGTAGGCTACTGTGCTCTTTCCAGGATTGCTCCCATCAATAGTCCTTTTCCTTGGTCACTACAGCAAAACTATTTTTTTTCAGTTCCTAGTCTGAAATCTGCACTTTTCTTCAGTCCCATAACCACATCGGATTGTGCTCATGCCAGGCAGCATAAAGACAGCACTTAGCTGATTGCATCCATATCCATCCCTTCACATTTGGAGCAGAGTTGGCAGCTTATGAAGGATCACAGCCTTTCTCATCAAGTGAGAGAGAGAATATGTATTAACAAGATAGAGCTTGCTTAATCTCAAAATGTAGAAATGAATTTAAATTAAAGTCTGGAGGAATAAAAGCACAATCTTAGCTTGGTATATGTGATCCTTACATAAACACCTCAAATTTCAAAATTTTCAGCTCTGCTTAATCTTGAGTAAGATCCAGAGTCTATCAAGATAGCTTTCGCTAGATACTCATCGTTATTCTTTCTGGTAAACTGTGAACCAGTGTTGGCTTTTCCTGGATAGGACACAAGATAAGGCCACAAAACTTATTTGTGGGTTTTGCATATAGCAGGAGTTTAGCTTGGCTCTTCAGAAAGCGCATGAAAGCAGGGATCCAATACATCAGTCACATGAATATTCCACAAGACTTTTGCATCCTTTAACAGATGTGTCATTGAGAACTTGTGCAAAATGACAGGGTATGGCTATAAAAAGAAACAGCAATACAAAACTGTATTGAATGTAGTGTTAAAAGAATTTACATCCCAAAGGAAGAAAAATCCTCATGATGATAATTATCCAAGAAATTAGAACTTAACTTGAACTTATTCTACCTCTACTTCTACAGATTCCTAGGAATCAGTTTACTTAGCAGAGGGGAATCGAAAGTAGCCACAGTATATGCCTTTTACTGTGCATATGTAAATCATTCTAACCTTAATTGAGATTCTGCAGACACACTATCAAGAATACATAGTGTCTTATGCCAAAAAGCTTGGAGCAAAACTTAAGTGCATTAGTAAAATGTACAGACAGTAAAATAAGCCAATTAATTACAAATTTCATCTTACCTGGAATCAATTATCAACAATCATAACACAGAAAAGTGACAGAACTAAAGCCAACTTAGCAGTTACACATTAAAAAAAAAAAAAAAAAAGAATTAATATAAATTTTGAGATAATAAAGAAAATAAAATTTAATTGAACTTGTGACACAATAACTGTATTCATGAATTGTGGACCATGGACAACCCATGAAGGCTTAGATCTGCAGCTGGTCACAAAATAATACTAATTACCAAACTTACTGACTTCATCAGTTTCATGTGACAAAGTTAGTTGTTGAGAAAATCTAAGGGCTAAAGCAGGCTTGTGAATTGGTGACTTAGAGAGAAGACCCAAAATTCAAAAAGTCTTTTGCTGTCTGGTTGAAAACACATCACTAGCTCAGTTTGCTAGAAGTACTGAAAGTTTGCATTTCCCATTAAATCCAGAGCTATGTGAAGACATAGGCCAGCTGACTACTAACACACACATTTCTCCTTCTTAATAAGTGACTTAGATTTTCTACAAGCAGGCCTCTTAGGGTTGAAAAGAACTCTAAATAATGTAAAGTTCTATATTCACTTAACCTACTCAAAATTAAGTATTGGGATTTCTCTCAAGATTAGTGTATTATTCACTCCTTTCCTCTGGCATACTGTTAAACTCTCCTTCACTAAAATATGTCCTAGAATTTCCTTAACTAAAGTTAGTGATAAGGGACATAGGTTTTTGTTTTCTTAGTGGGTCATGAGAAGCAAATATTTAGGTTTTTTTATCTCAAAAAACATTGTTTCATTTCTTCTTAAACAACTCAAAGATCTTTACTTCAAAAAACCATCAAAAAATCCCCACAAAAAAAACCCCCAAACCCCAATGTCCCTCCCCCCCCCCGCGCCTCCCCAAACTCTGGCAAAATATACTAAAGCCTGTGTTCAAATAAAAGCTCATCACTGTGATTCCAATTTTTGGCATCCTTTCCTATGTGTTGTATCTTCTGCAGTAATTTCCCTCTTTATGCTAACCTCAAGGCTTTATATATCTCTCCACTTTTCTTCCTTCCATTAATAGCTGAATATTTTAATCTGTGTTAGAATGGGTTCTATAAGCTCAGGCATGTGATTATGCTCTTCCATTTGCTACAGTGGAGTATTTTTTAAGACTGCTCTAGTTTGATTGAATTTTTAAGAATTTACAATTCTCAGTAGGATATGAAATCACTTAAAAAAAACCCCACCTTAAATGAGAAAAACGTGCATGCACTGGTCCTTATGTCACCCTGTAGGACTTCAGTGAATGTGGTATAAGTGGATGAAATAAAGTACATATTATTTTTTCATGCTAGTACTTGAAAGATTGCCAGGGAAAAGCAATTTTTGTCAAATTTACAGTGCTTAAATGTATTCATACATAAAAAACCCAAACCAAACCTAAACAACAAAAAAAAAAACTTTCAGGCAAACCTGAGTCTAGAACATTAATAAAAAGTGACATATAAATTTGATAACTGTTCTTGAAGTTCATGATATCATTGTCTATTTATGTACAATTTAACAAACTACTAAATGAAAAGCTCTCACTGCAGCATCTTAGGTAAATATTAAAAGTAGTGATTTTATCTTGTGTCATGGTTTGACCCTGGCTGGACACCAGGGGCCAACCAAAGCCGCTCTATCACTCCCCTCTAACCAGACAGAGGAGAGAAAAAGTAAATCAAAAGGGCTCGTGGGTCAAGATAAGGACAGGGAGAGATCATTTTATCATTTACCATCATTGGCAAAACAGACTCCACTGGAAAGAAATAATTGGTTTATTATCAATCAAAATCAGAGAAGGAGAGGAGAAAAACTGCTAGATCTTAAAAACCTTCCCCCCACCCCTCCCTTCTTCCTGGGCTCAACTTCACTCCCAGCTCCTCTACCTACTCCCTGCAGCGACGCAGGGGGACGGGAATGGGAGTTGAGGTCAGTTCATCACACGTTGTCTCTGCCGCTTCTTCTTCCTAGGGAGAGGACCCTTCCCCTGCTCATGCATGGAGTCCCTCTCACTGGAGACAGTCCTCCACAAACTTCTCCAACGTGAGTCCTTCCCACGAGCTACAGTTCTCCACTAACTGCTCCAGCATGGGTCCATAATTTCCACGGGGTGCAGTTCCTCATGAGCAGACTGCTCCAGCGTGGGCCCCCTGCGGGGTCACAAGTGCCAGCAACCCCTGCTTCGGCGTGGGCTCCTCCCCCCATGGGTCCGCAATGGCTTGCCAGGAACCTGATCTGGCACAGGCTTCCCATAGGGTCACAGCCTCCTCCCTTCGGGCATCCACCCGCTCCGGCGTGGGGTCCTCCACGGGCTACAGGTGGATATCTGCTCTACCGTGGACCTCCATGGGCTGCAGGGGGACAGCCTGCCTTACCATGGTCTTCACCACGGGCTGCAAGGGAATCTCTGCTCCAGCTTCTGGAGCACCTCCTCCGCCTCCTTCTTCACTGACCTTGGTGTCTGCAGGGCTGTTTTCTCTCGCATCCTCTCACTTCTCTTCTCTCTCTGGTTACTGAGCCGCAGAGGTTTTTTTTTTTCCCTTCTTAAATATGTTATCACAGAGGCGCTTCCACTGTTGCTGATTGGCTTTGGCCTGGCCCGCGGCAGACACAAGGGAAAC
>NW_009260028.1:2286873-2297887 GCF_000687185.1 Egretta garzetta | reverse complement strand
CAGTGGTGGAAGGGGAAAAAAACAAAAAACTTCAAACTCTCAACCAAATTTTGAAATCTAGATGCATATGAGTCCAGTGTTTACAAAGAAACTTTGACTGCTCTAATAGGAGTGTTCCCAACTGAAAATTGCAAGGGGCAATTGTCTTTTTTATATCATTGTAACCAGTATTACAACAAAAAGAACAAAAGGTAGGTAGTAAGACATATACAGAAATCACAACTTAGAAATAAATCTTCTCCATCTAGACACAGAGTGCTTAGAAATTTCACTTGAACCCCAAATTCTCTTGCCTTTGTGATAGAAATGGAATTTTTGCTATTTCATCCTGTTACTGAATGTTCTGTGAAAGGTGTATGTGATGATATTATTTGCAAGCTATGCCACAAAAATCACCTTATAAACCCCACTTCTGACAATATTTATACAAAACCCTCTGCCTGGCAATTTATCCTTAACCTAACACGTTATTTAGATAGCACCAATAGCCAGCAGGATTTATTACAGGCATGCAGGAAGACATATGGGTAGATTCTTCTCTCATTTATACTAGCATAAATCACAACAAATACTACTGAAGTCACTGGAGTTCCACTTGTTTAAAGGTGGACCAAAAATGCTCACAACCATCCTCAAACTTACCAGTAAGTTTTCTACCCTAATGGGATCATGTAAGGCAGGTTTTAATTCCGTTGCCCAAACTCATCATTTTATCCAGCCTCAGTAAGAGTTATTTAAACCTTTTAAATGGCAGCAAGGCTTTGTGCCTTTGTCTTGCCATCTTTGACTCAGCCATTATCCGAATTTCTCCCTTGAAGCCATACTTATTTCATTGGAGTGGTGCCAAACAGTATTAATTTTGTCATTTTTTTAATTTAGGGACAATATTTTAAAACCTTGAAATATTTATGGCACTTGCACATTACTGAGTACAGCAGTTTCAATGTAGTTGCATCTGTTCAGAACTTTAGATGCTCAAGGGCATTTGTAAACTGAAAAACTGCCATTGTGAAGGCATCCAGTGGCTTGTAGTAAGTTAACAATGTGCCGCTATGCCATAGCTGTTAGCTAACACCTTTGATTCACAGCAATAGGGAACACGGATCTTTCAAGAGCTTTAGTTCAGAAAAGGTTAATATAAATTTATCAATATTTATCAATCTTTTAAAAAACTAAAATAACATATAAGCTCATCATATCAATTCTTTCCTTGAAATTATGATGTCTCTTCTCCTATTTTGTGTGCCTATGTGTTATTTGGGAAGTAATTACTGTTACTTGGTCAACAGGGAGACTTGAAGCATTAACTTGTACTAACCAGAAAGTGAACAGGTGCTTTTCACACCTCCTCACTTAACTCTAACAGGGCAATTTATTTCTGATCTACTTTACCCTGTTCTGTCACTTTTTTTTCCAATTGAATCAAACCACAAAATGGCTTTAGTGAAGGAAACCTAGCACAAAGGCTCTACAACCTATTTCACTGGTTACTACTACTCCAAGGTGAGAGGATCTGGCCTCAGAGGTTGGTAGCATTTTAAGGCAACACATTTCTTATAGTAACCAAAAAGTGTAAACTATTTTTTTCAGAAATTCTTTGTGAAGGAAGAGGGGGAAAAAAAAAGTAATTTCCTCTTTTTAGTTCAAAACAAGAGGTAAAGTCCAGACAAATCCTGAGCTGTTCAGCTGCTGTTCTTGTGCTTTCTGAAAGGAGGAAAAGAAAGGATAATGTTAATAGCAGCAAGTATTTCAAAAAGACCTAATTCAGATTTTTCAGATATCATTGTGCATTCATCTATGAGTTAAGTATATTGGTATTTTATTGATAAATGCATACAAGTGAAGATGGAATGGACTCTTTATCTTAACAGCTAGCTTGTTTCTTTTGGATCTGCTGACTGCACAGAAGTAGCAAGTGCTGAATGAGTGGATGTAAGTGGAGACTGAACAGAGTGGGCAGGAAAAGGTCACTTGTTTTCCCCAGAGACCCACTGACCCCAACAGAGTTTTGATCTGCTTCTGTAATGAATCTTCACACAAGAAATAGCAAGTTCTTAGTTTTGGTGAAAGTAAGAAGTGAAAAAAAATGGAATTCATTTTATAATTACAAGACTGAAAATCCTACATATGCTTAGATAACTTATGAAACAGGACATAGAAATGAGAAATGTATTTAAAACAAATTAATCTGTTTTGAGGTTGGTTGTTTTATATAACCACCACATTTTGCACACCTCCATGTCTGGATTTTATGCAAATTCTTTCAGGAAACAATTTGCATAATTGAGTAATTTGCATATGCTCACCTTAAGCAGAAGGATAGATTTCGTGCTGGAGAATGTGTCAGCCTATTTGACAGCTTGGGTGAATGAAGCCTACAGGCTAGCAACACAGTAAGCTTGTGTTCATTGTGCCTTCCATCATTTCTTGTTATGTTTTAAATGGTGAAAACTGGGATAGCAAAGAGCTGTGAGCTTGAAAACACAGGGAATATGAAAATCTATTTTCATTCTGTTCCCTCTCTGTGCTAATTGCAGGTGCTGTTTTTTTCACATTCCTTAAATGTTCTCTATTCCTCATACTTACCCCTATCAACAGTTGTTGCCCTGTTCTTCACAACTTGGTTATCACGTACAATACTATTTAGTCAGCTGAATCAAAATCATGCTAGTGAACATGTTGGCATGGATTGTTAAATGTTTGAAGCATGGAAAGCAGCCCTTGTTCTTCACACTATAAACAAACTTTACCCCTCACAGAAAATCCAAGAAATGGACTTGGATTAGTTAGCTCTCATATTTAAAAGCTACTTGCAGTGAACCTGGTCATTGAGTTGGCTTTCAGTACAAGTATGAAGTCTTACCTTAGTATCACATTAGAATTTCATGCCCTTGATGAAAACAAAACAAGCATTTTCCTTAATGTTTTAGTGGGCATGAGCTGCTAGCCATAGATCCACACCTTGAATTCTCATTTTCAGATGCCAGCCATTAGTTTTTCCCTAACTTTAGAATAAAATTTGAGACTACTACACCTTTCAGGTATGGAAGGATGCAGGCTGTTCGTGGAGTCTTTCCTTCATGCCACATCTGAAAAAGCCTAGGGATGGGAAAAAAATATTATACCAAGATTCATTCTCATTCTATTTAACCAGCAGAAACCTATGGGAGGACCTTGCATAAAAGTGTGTGTAGATGCAGTGGACAAAATCTATACTAACTTGAGGATTCATGTTGCTGAATTGCATTCTAATGCTTTCACTGGTGTTGTCAATAAAGTTTACTGAAAACAAAACATCAGAACCTCTAACATGGCAGGAGGTCCAAACACAAATTATTAGATGTGTTCCACTGTTACTGGTATTAGTAGTTGTTTTGATTTTGGCCAGAAATTACTAACCTTCTGAACCTTGACAATTTCGTTAATAACAGAAAAGGAAGTTGCTAATCTTTATTATTCATTTTTGCAAGATTCCAGCTGTGCTATTAGTGAGAAGAATTATCACAGTACTAAGAACTCTGATGCGAGTATTCCTACACTTAATCATTTAAAACCCAGTAATGCAGAATGGAAATCTAAACATAAGTGTTCTACCTTTAGATCCTCCAACTTTATTGTTTCTTTTTACAGTCATACATACCAAATCTAGGAAGTCTCTGCTGCCTTTTTAAAAAATCTAACAATGTCCCCAGAAATACTTATGCTTTGGCTTTTCTGGACTCTTTCCTGGGAAATCATCTTGGAGGTTGGCAAATATATATAAATATATATAAAAATATAAATATATATAAAAATAAATCTCTACTTCTGATGATTCTAAATATGCCTAGAAAATCTTCTTTGCTGAGTCTTTTGTGTTTTTAATAGCATCTCAGAAATAACACATTGAGAGAAACAACCTGCTGTACTGGATACAGTACTTTCAATTTTTACACTGTATGTCTTGCTATTTTTTTAAAATACTGTAGAATTGTATTGATATTTTTTCTGTTGAAGTATCATCTCCTTAAAAAAAGTAACAAAAGAGCAAGAAACACAGTAAAAATTCACCATTTTTGTTCTGTGCCTATAAAGAAACTTTCAGAGCCAATGATGGCTTTGGATAGAAGCATAATTCTTTTGTTTTATTTAAATCCAGCTAACACCATTTCAGCCACTTGAGCATGTACTCAGCTTTAAACACATATCTCGGCCAACAGTCAAAGACAGGATACTAGTTAAAGTTGTGTTCCCCACCTGTATGGAGTCAATAAAACAATTCCTATACACTAGAAAGTTCTGCAATATGATACTAATTGTCTGTCTCTGAGAACAGTTATACCATATTTGACAGCTCTTACCCAGATTAGAAAACCCTTTCCTGACAAATGAATCATTAGCCTCTGTCAGCAAACTGGAAATTCCCTCTACAGCTGCAAAGCCAGGATGAGGATGGACTGCGAGATGTCTGTCCCTAAAGATATTGACTTATGCTGCTGTGCAAAGCAAATGACAGAGGAAAAGCAAGAATACCCACTGCCAAAACAACACAGTGCATGCCTACAGTCATTCTTAAGAACTTAAACCAGTTGTATAGAAGTAAATTACGTCCTACTCCTCCTCAGAGAAAGACCTTTAAAATTTTTCCAAGATTTAATCTTGACAATTGTTGGTAATAATGATGATATATAGAATATTTCTGCCTAAGAATGCCCAACTTTTTTCTCAGACTAGGCAAAAAACTTCAAAGAGCTTTCTTCCAGGGACGTATAGCCTTTGTCTTAACTTGGATGAAATTAAGGACAGAGTCCAAATTGAAACTACTAAGAACAAAGAGTTATCTTGGAAGTTCAAGATTAATTTGGCTGAGGTAAAAAAGGAATTTTATCTGGGAGATAGCTAATTAAGATGTGAAATAAGTAATTAAATGTTTCTTCTGGCCTGACCCAGAATAAAATGTTTCCTACAGGAAAATCATAATTAATTTAGGTGAAACAGATGTTGCCTGTTTAAAATACTTAAATTAGTGGATTTTGAATGTATTCCTCCTTTATCCACCCTTTAAATTTCTAATATTATATCCAAATCAAGACATATGGCTGTCTTCATACTCTAATGATTTCAAAGTAAAATGGAAGTGCTACAAAAACTTAAAAGTCAAGTCCTAAAATAATTTGATATTAGATAGACATGATGAGAGGACTCAGATAACAGTATCTGTTGAAAGATTCTTAAACCAAGTAATTCCATTGAAAATATTAGCCTTGCAACCAGTTCTGTAAGACAGACTTGAAGGCACCCATTTAAGTAGCTAAAAAGGGAACAGACCTCAACACAGACAGTCTTCTCAGCAGCTAGCCAGGAAAATGGGCTTCACTTAGTACTGCTTTCATAAACTACTGTGGGACACCAGTGTGCATTAATAGCATGCCTTCTGGCAATCCCCTTGGCCTGGCAAGAAAACTGCCATGGAGAACCAGGGGTACCAGAGAGGCGGAGGTGCACTGCCCTGCTGGAAGCTTTCCTGCCTCATATAGGGAGTAGCATTGCACGTGAAATTCTGAATCTTGCTCCCAGGGAGCATGTAGAGTGTGCCAAGGGCTACGGAGCTTAAATGAGATATAAGTATGAGACTCAGGCTTCTTTTAGAGTTATAATTGTGGGTTAGCTAGCTTTTAGGGCCTGTGTGCACACCTACTGCTCTTAAGCCATGGTCAACTCCCTGAGTGAACAAGCAACTCCCCGGCTAGTTGCTTGAGCAGGCAAGGTAACAGCCTGCTTTGACAGAGAGGACCAGCTTGAAACTACATAACTGCTTGAGCTCCCAGCGCCCTAAATATGCTAGTCAACATCCTTGGTAGACTGACCTGGATAGTTCTAGACAGTTCTGCTGTAGAAATGATCAAATTGTATGTAGATAAGATATTTATATCAGGTGCATGTGCCCAGTTCCTGGCAGCGGGCTGCTGCAGGGACATCCTCTCTGAGGAGAGGCCAGGGCTGCCCTGTGCTGGACATGACTGGCTCCAAAAGACCCACTGCAGGGCACAGCTGAGCCCCTCAGCCACAATGGCAGCACCTGAAGGAAAGCCTGGGGAAAAAAAGGCAAAATTCTGCCTGGGAGCCAGGGTTGAGGGGAAAAAAGTGTAAGAAACAGCCCTGTGAGCCCTGAGAGGAGAGGGGGAGGAGAGGGAGGAGGTGCTCCAGGCACCCCAGAAGGGTTTCCCTGCAGCCCCTGCAGAGACCTTGTTGGAGCAGACCTCCATACTGCAGCCTGTGGATGACCGCACATCAAGGCAGGTGGATGTGCCCTGAAGGAAGCTGCAGCAGGAGCAGGGGGAAAGTATGAGAAGGAATGAGCAGCAGAGAGGTGGTGTTGTGGACTGACCACAAAGCTCATTTCCCTTCCCCCTGCATCACTTGTGGTGGAAGAGATGAGGCAGACGAGTGAAGTTGAGCCTGGGACAAGGGAGGAAGGTGAAAAGTGTTGTTTTAATTTTTGTCTTTGTTTCTCACCATCCAACATTATTTTAATTGTCAATAAATTAAATTATTTTTTTCCAAGTTATATTGGGTTTACATAGCAAGGTTTTGGCAGCAGGGGGGCTACAGGGGTGGCTTCTGTGAGAAGCTGCTAGAAGTTTCCCCTGTGTCTGATAGATCCAATGCCAGCCACCTCCAAGATGAACCTGCTGCTGGCCAAAGCTGAGCTAATCAGTGACGGTGGTTGCTGGGGAAGGGAGGGGAACTGTGCAACATCAACTGCAGCCAGAGAGTGAGAATATGTGAGAGGAACAGCCCTGAAGACATCAAGGGCAGTGAAAAAGGAGGAGGAGGAAGTGCTCCAGGCATCACAACAGAGATTCCCCTGCAGCCCCTGGTGCAGCCCATGGTGAGGCAGGCTGTCCCCCCGCAGCCGATGGAGGCCCACGGGGGAGCAGATCTCCACCTGCAGCCCAGGGAGGAACCCACACTGGAGCAGGTGGATGCCCAAAGGAGGCTTTGACCATTTGGGAAGCCCATGCTGGAGTAGGCTCCTGGCAGGACATGTGGACCGATGGAGAGAGGAGCCCACACTGGAGCATGTTTGCTAGCAGGGCAGATGACCCTGTGGGGGACTGATGCTTGGAGCAGTTTGCCTCTGAAGGACTGCATGCTGTGGAAGGGACCCATGCTGAAGCAATTCATGAACTGCAGCCCATGGAAGGACTCATGCTAGAGAAGTCTGTGGAGAACTGTCTCCTGTGGGAGGCCATGCTGGAGAGTGTGAGGGGTCCTCCCCCAGAATAGGAAGGAGCAGCAGAGACAACATGCGATGAACTGACTGCAACTCCCATTCCGCATCCCCCTGTGCCACTGAGGGGGAGGAGGTAGAGAAAATGGGGAGTAAAGTTAAGCCTGGGAAGAAAGAAGGGGTGGAAGGAAGGTGTTTTAAGATTTAGGTTTTTATTTACTCATTATCCTACTCTGTAAATTAATTTTCCCCCCGTTTTCTTTTTTATTATTTTGCCTGTGACAGTAATTGGTGAGTGATCTCTCCCTGTCCTTATCTTGACCCATGAGTTTTTCTCTCCACCTGTCCACTTGAGGAGTGAAAGAGCAGCTTTGATGGGCACCTGAAATCCAACCAGGGTCAACCCACCATAAAAGTTAAGTCTCCTTATCCTATGTCCATCATTGCTAAGGGGTTCTCCCTGTCTTTATCTCAACTCATGAGCTTTTTCATCTTTCATCTTTCCAACACGTATAAAAATGGGAAGGTAGTGGTGATTAACTGGAATGTATTGTAAGGACCTAAGCATGACGTAAATGGTGTAGAATAAGGGGTGGATAACTGTCCTGGTTTCGGCTGGGCTAGAGTTAATTTTCTTCATAGTAGCTAACATAGTGCTGTGTTTTGGATTTAGTACCAGAGAATGTTGATAACACACTGGTGTTTTCAGTTGTTGCCAAGTAGTGCTCAGACTACTCAAGGACTTTTTGAGCTTCTCCCACTCAGCCAGGTGCATAACAAGCTGGGAGAGAGCACAGCTAGGACAGCTAAACCAAACTGACCGAAGAGCTATTCCATACCATATAATGTCATGCTTGGGGGGGGCAGTTAGTTGGTCGGTCGGTTGCGGGGAGACTGCTCGCTGCTCGGGGACTGATTGTGGCTCGGGGAGTGATCGCTGCTCGGTACGGGCTGGGCATCAGTCGGCGGGTGGTGAGCAATTGCGTTGTGCATCGTTCGTTTTGTATATTCTGTATATTCTCTTACCATTCTCATTGTTACTGTTATTATTATTTTCTCTTATTAAACTGTCTTTATCTCAGCCCTTGGCTCTAACCTTTTATTTTCTTCCCGATTCTCTCCCCCATCCCACTGAGGGAGGGGGGAGTGAGCGAGCGGCTGCGTGGTGCTTAGTTGCCAGCCGGGTTAAACCACGACATTCACTAACTTACTTTACCACGCGCCGACTGATGCCCAGCCCGTCCCAAGCCGCGATCACTCCCCAAGCCGCAATCAGTCCCCGAGCAGCCATCAGTCCCTGGGCAGCGATCACTCTCCCCGCAACTGACCGACCAACATTGGTGTGTTATTAACATTCTTGTAGCACTAAATCCAAACCACAGCACTATGCTAGCTTCTATGAAGAAAATTAACTCTATCCCAGCCGAAACCAGGACATACATTTTCTGAGTTATAATTACTCACTGCTAAACTTCTGTTAAAAAAAGAACAAAACACCCTCTCACCACTACCAGCAAATCCTATTTTAGCACTGAGAAAATATTTTTAATATGTTCTGGAAAGTCCATAGGGTGTTTCATTGCTTTAGCTACCTTTTCCTTCTCAGATTTTTAGTTTTTCCTTTGGGAAAACATAATGCAATGTGTAGGGGAGTAAATTGAACCTCTCCAGGAACCTGGGCAGAATCTCTGGGTACTACCAGGCACTGGGCACTGCATGAAGGTGTTTTTATTTCTATTGGTCTTTTACTCCCATGCCCTGCCCTGCTCATAATCTGTCTCAACTATTAAAACTATAGGCTAAGAGAGAATTATCCCTCACTATGTACTTTTTAAATGCTTAGCAGTGTGAAACTGTAATTAAAGGCAGAACCTTAAACCTCAACTGTAATAAATATTTATCTCAAATTGTAGTGATTCATGTCCTTCACAATCCCTTCTGTGTAATGTATTGATATCCTTTTTGCATATTGATAGAAAAATATTTTTTGCATTTATCTTGAGATTTACTTAATAGATTGATAGTTTCTTAGACTATTGCTTCTTAATGTTTGGAAATAAGAACACAGATATAAAAGTATGCCTTTGAAAGCAATGAGTTTGATATTATTTTATATGAAATTCCAAGGAATCTTCCTACTAATTCTATGTTCTGAAATATTCTTCTAGTATTCACAGCAGTTTTACAAAAAGCAAGATCCAATTTGAAGAAGCACAAAGGTTTTGGGTTTTTTTGATGAAAAACAGGGGTAGTGGAGGATATGGAGAAATAATTATATAGTGAGATAATATAAAGACTGCAGGTTTGTGTGTCTTCACATAACTCTACTGAGTATGAGATCTGATGTTTGTTAATTAAAGACTTTTCTATTTCATCGAGATGGCTGCTTCTGAAAGACTAGCTTCTTAGCATAAAATTAATTAACCTTCAGAAGACAGTCCGAGGTACTTCAATGACCCTACTGCTGCCAAAAAAATAAATCACATTACAAGATCTTTCACAAATCTTTTAAAGGCCTTCTGTGACATGTGTGGTGAAAGAGTATAAAATATTAGACAACCTTTTATTTTACATTATGTGCTAGAAGAACACAGAAGGCAATTATTTCTGCACCATATATCAGAACAGTGTCCCTTCTCACATTTAAGAGGTATGGGGACATTATGAGGAAACATGTAGGGGATATCATATCAGTTTCACTCTTCTTGCTCCTTATCCTGTTGTCATGTTGTAACCCAGCAGGCAGCTAAACACCACACAGCTGCTCACTCACTCCCCCCATCCTTCAATGGGATGGAGAAGAGAATTGGGGAAAAAAAAAGGTAAAACCTGTGGGTTGAGATAAAGACAGTTTAATAAAACAGCAGCAGAAAAGAATAACAATAACAATAATAATGCTAAGAGAATATATATAATATACAAAACCAGTCATGCACAACGCAATTGCTTACCACCCTTTGACCAATGCTCAATCCATCCCTAAGCAGCGATCACTCTCCTCCTGGCCAACTCTCCCCAAGCATGACAGCATATGGTCTGGAATACCCCTTTGGCCACTTGGGGTCAGCTGTCCTGGCTTTCCCCCTCCCCACTTCTTGTGCACCTGGCAGAGCAGGGGAAGCTGAAAAAGTCCTTGACTGATGTAAGCACTGCTCAGCAACAACTAAAACATCAGTGTTATTGACATTCTTCTCATCCTAAATCCAAAACACAGCACTATACCAGCTACTGGGAAGAAAATTAACTCTATCCCAGCCCAAACCAGGTCACCTATACATCTAATGTTCAACTCTCTGTCCTCCTTCCCCTTCCCACCAACAAGAATATTATTGACATACCAAATATCAGAAGCTATTGGGGCAGGTGTGGTTTTAATTCACATCTGAAGCCTGTCATACGTATAGTCCAGATTTCAAGTCATTTCAAAATACCTTATTTGTATCCTCCTTTTACAAACAAGGAAAGTGAAGGATACATCCTAATCTGGTACCAAAGCTGAAAGAAGGGCAAAGGTTTCATTTCTAAATCCTCCTGCTTTTTGACCAAGAGCTTTATAGATGGTTAAAGAAAACCAATTGACATCACCAATAACCCTACTGAAATGTAATTTCAAAATCTCCTCATAAGGAAGCTCACGAAGTATGGGTTGGATGAGTGGACAGTGAGGTGGATTCGGAACTGGCTGAATGACAGGGCCCAGAGAGTTCTGATTGGCGGGGCAGAGTCCAGTTGGAGGCCGGTAGCTAGCGGAGTTCCCCAGGGCTCGGTACTCGGCCCGGTCTTGTTCAACTTGTTCATCAA
>NW_009260028.1:2278522-2286325 GCF_000687185.1 Egretta garzetta | reverse complement strand
AGTTGAATATGAGGAAGAACTTCTTCACTCTGAGGGTGGCAGAGCACTGGAACAGGCTGCCCAGGGAGGGTGTGGGGTCTCCTTCTCTGGAGATATTCAAAGCCCGCCTGGATGAAGTCCTGTGTAGCATGCTCTAGGTGAGCCTGCTTTAGCAGGGGGGTTGGACTAGATGATCTCCTGAGGTCCCTTCCAACCCTTACGATTCTGTGATTCTGTGATTCTGTGATCTGTTTTGATTTAGACAGCCCTAGTAAATTAATTTAGCAATGAGGTATCTTCTCAAACAATAGAACTTATAGTGGCTAATGATATGAAGTTACTCAGTGGTCTGACTTGCATGCATCAGATTTTTATCTTATACTTTGGAGTACTATAGGGGCCTTAAGTGTGAGTAAAAGTGCATTGAAGACACACAGACAGAATATTGAACTATTACTCAAAGTACGATCTTCTCTGTGGCCTCTGCGCTTCATTTCTTGTATGACTTTGGGTAAGTTATTCTGGGTCTGTAATTTTAGTTTTCCCATCTGTAAGCTCAGAATAACAGAGTTGCTTTGTTTAAAACAAGTCTTAAGATCAGAAGATTTAAAAGTAGGCTTTATTATTGTACTAGATGTGCTATATATAGAAAATTGCATGCTTACATGAAAGAAAAGATGTTTCCATATGTATCGCACCTAAAATTGTCATACTCCAGTTCTACATCTGTTGCTGACGGACATTTACCAGCTTTCCAAGATGTTGCTACTTAAGTTAAATGCAAGAGAAATAGAAAGTAGAGAATGATGGGATTTGATCAAGACTTGAGTGCCAAGGCTTGTGCTTTTTTACCTAGTGCCAAGTCTAATAAACCACTTAGCAGTGGCTGCCTCCTGTGATCTTCAAAAATTATTGGACCATTTTAACATTTCTTATTATAAGATCTATTTGCCTGTTCTCTCCTTACCATATTTTCTTTTCAATAGAAACTTCTAATTTTTTTATAACGCTAACTGATTTAATTATTATGAATTTTATGGTCAGGATGCCTGTATAACTCTTTCCTTCTTAAAACACTCTGTAATTTCTTCTCACCCCAAACAAGGAATTCTGTATCTGTCTTTCAAGGATCCAGGGCCCAGCACTGATACCATGGCTCCATAGATCAGAGGAATTTGCTACATTTTAAGAAAGAGCAGTGAGAAAGTCTGGGTAACAAAGCCATGCAAGATAAGACATGTAAACAGAAGTAGCACTGTAGAGGTAGAGATTATTGGTACCACAAAAATTCAAGATATAAAACTAATGAAATGGATAGGTATAAAACTCTAAATGGAAAATGCAGAAAAGTACCAGTGTCAGAGGATTTACAAGACAAAAAGCTGCCAGCGCTGAGGACTCCTTCCCACCTGATTTATGCCTGCCTGGACAGCAAAGGCTCTTCAGATGTCTTACTGGGGTGTTGAGCCCACAGCTGCTTACCCTAGCAGCTTCTTAAATCCTAGTGAACTTGTGTGAATATTAGCCATATATAATTACCTCATACCTTTATTTATTCGTGGATGTGTATGTATATGCACATATATAAACATGTATGTATATACATATCTATCAATATTCTACTTGCAAAGGCTCTTCCTGCTCAGCTAAAAGACAATTAATTACAGTGACCTCAAAAGAGAGTAATGACAGTAACCATTTAAAATATTTTTAAAAGAAAATGCAAATCTAAGACATCACACAGTTTCTTTTTTAATATTACAAAGCAGGGCATTTAAAACCATTAATATAAAATCACATCTATACAAGTAGGTAAATGCTATGCTCTTCACCTCCCCTGGAGATAGTTATTGAAACTCTGGGACAGTGTAAAATAAACATAATTAATAGTTATCCATCTATGCTCAGTCATTCTGACACTCCAGAATTTCAATATGAAAGGCTGACTTTGCTGAAGGATAATGCTGGGCATTCTAAGTCACCAATTAGGATGCAAACCTGAATGCTACCTATTGCTAAAATATACTCCATTTGCATACAAAAAAAAGAGAGTCAAACAACCAGGAATGCTGCTTCTGGAATCTAAAGTAACTGAGACATAAACCTGGCTTTAAGCCAAGAAAAGAACCTTTTTAGGGAAAAAAAGGACATGAGACAACTTTCTTATTTCAAAGGTTGTTTGTAGTGAAATAAATATTGAGTTCTTCATAGTATCTGATCAATCCATACATTTTTACATCTCACATTGAAAATAATTTATTTGATAGATCTTTTTTCATTATGTGAATCACAGAATTTAAAGCAAACAAACAAACCACAATATAGTTGGAGACTTACAGAGTGGTTTAGCTATATTTTGAGACTCTTACATGAAAACTTTAGTCAGCAGCCATCTAAAACCAGAATAGTTTGCAGTGCTCAAACCACCTCAATTCTCTTATCTTAAAAGTTATTCAAACCCTAAATTTATGTTTCTGTGCCTCATAACAGTAAGATGTGCAGATAACAGAAGCCTAAATACAGTCAGGATCTAAAAATCGATTTTTCTTTTTGGTTCTCCCTAAGATAAAAATTAATTGGTGAATCTGTGTTCCATAAACAGCTTCCCAGATTTTTCTGATATCATCCCAGATGAGTTCTGTAGTCCCTACTTTCTTTGTTGTAAATCGTACATGGACAGAAGTAGCTCACTAGTATATGTCAAATGTACTGAATTTCCTGTTCATTGTTTTAAGCACCTTCTGCTAAGCAGAAATAATGTTTTCCAATGGAGCACCACAGTGTCATTAAAGTAGGTGAAATCATGCCTCTCAGTTTAATTTTATTCCTTCTGGAGTTTGAAAGTGAGAAGAAAATGCCTTAGTGGCATGCCGCATCTACACATTTATAGAAACAAAGCTATTAATAGAATACTAGAGCTGTAAAAACAAGCACTCCAAAGTAAGAAATGTCAGAGCTAAATTTATTCTCTATGACTTTAATTCATTCTTTTTCATGGCATGTTCATTACAATATAGCATCCAATTACATAATCATTTTCTCATTAAATCCACACCAGTTACTTGAGAAATAATTTGCAATTACAAAGAAACAGAAAAAAAAAAATGCACTTGTCACAAGTCATTCAGAGGAATCAGCTCCAAAACCAAAACTGCACTCCCAAATTATCTGGTTAAAGTAAGTGTAGTATTCATTCTGCTGGAATGGTATGACTGTGTGCTGTATAAATAATTTTCTTTTTTTTTTTTACTAGAGTAAAAGAGGAATTGATTTGTTACCCAAGTATTTCCAGCAATGTATCATGGTCAAGAATGCACTTAGATATGTCTTTGTTAACCTTGAAAAGGATAGGCTGGAATTCTGTATGTGGTTCAAAATCCAATAATGAGATTTGCCCCTCCCCTAAGCATTTAAAATCCTGCTCCTAGCTAGCTTCGGTTTCTGTCAGCAATAACCCTTAATTGCAAAATTCAGTATAAACAATGCAAAGGAAAGAAAGCAACATCCTTCTTTGCAACATGTGGTATAATTAAAGCACAACATGGGTTTTTTTTCCTCAGTACCTGTTTGACATACTGTGTATATCTAATCCCACAGTCACAGAATCCATTCTGTTCTATGTGAGAGCTGGATCCTATGTGATAGCTGTTACGGAAAAGAAAATCTTTCCTGCCACAGTCAGTATACACATCATTTTTAGCCATTTCCAAATGGCTCCACTTGACTCTTCCTCCCTTGTCTGGTCCCAGAATAAGTGATCTTGAATTCTGGAGTTTTACATTCCTCCAGGAACAGTACAAATGTCCTCCTGATTTTATAAATGCTAACAACCCTAAGGATGATTATGTGCTATCTAGTGGACTTGTTCGATTGATTTGATTGTTTACTGAAAAGTAAAACCATAGAGATGATGGGCAGGTCTCAATGTAATTTTTTTCTCTGAATTGTTAATTTTATGTTAATAAGTAAAGCATGTAGATACACAGGATTGATATGGGCAATCTTGACCAAGGTCTTGACTGGATCTTGACTATGACACCCAGAAACCACATTGCAACTGAACCCTACATCTATTTTTGACTATTATGCAGTCAGAAAAGGATTAAAAGAAAAGGTTTTACAGTAGACACAGAAGCAAAAGAAAATAATATATGGAAAAAAGGAACTACAGAGATTGAGAAGGAAACAAGCCACACTGCATAATTATACACTAAAACCTGATTAGCTGTTCTTTTCAGGGCCTTCTTTGGCAACCCTATTAACTGTTGGAATTTATGAATATATACATTTGCTTTTGGGGAACAGCTGATTAGGCGAGGGTTTCCTTAGTATTTCCCAATAATTATTATTTTCTGAGAAATAATAATAAAAACTTCTCATTGGAAGTTAGGCAAAAGATGTAATTTCTAAATTGTTCTTGAATACTTAGTAAATTACAGTTTGACCTTGGTTTTTATATTAGCATTAAACTTTATTGCTTTTTTAAAAAAAACTCTTCAATATTTTTGAAAACATAGCAAAACGCTTATCCTACATTCATGTGGGCACATAGTGAATGAAATGAGGGGGAAAAGAAGTATATTTAATGGAGAATTAGTATCTAAAACTAGATTAAAAGTGTGTAATCTGATGGAATTCTTTAAAATTCAAATAATTGAAAAGTTCTGTAGTCAGATTCTGCAGAAGAGTGGTGTGTAGCTTACCAATATACAGATCAATACAGGGTCTGTCTTCTTCAAAGTTCTTTATCAGACAGTGAAAAGAGAATGTCCTTTTGAACTTGTCTAAAGGGGCTTTAAATGTAGCGAGTATTTCTTTACATAATTGATTTCTACTTCAGTAACAGTTGTTTTCAAATAATGTACTCATGCCATAAACTTAATCACCTTTTCCCTCAACTTCTTCATCTTCAGAAATCTTAATTTTTGGGTGGTAAAACTTCATTTTCTTTTCTACTAATTTCTAACTCACATTTCCTATGATAGCATTACATTTGGCACGCTAAACTTTAACATCTTTCAATAAATCAAAGAGAGTTTCATAAGAAAACAAGTACTAGAATACATATTTGATTGACATATGCATCAACAAGATTAAAATTAATCCAACTTTTCAGAAGATTTTGTTTTATTTAGCCTTTTGCACCTACTTAGCCTGTCTACTTTAACACATTGTACTTTAAAATTCAGATAGCCTTGACACACACACAGATGAGCTAGTTACAAGACCAGATTGCTCTTTCCTTGGTATCTGAAAACTGTCTAAATGGTTTTCCTTGTGTTTTTTCTGGACTACTTAAAACCTTGGTGAAGTAGCACCGGACAACTGTTTGGTCCCTTAACATTTTTATTATTGCTTGCACATTTCCCAGTGACTCAGTTCTTTCAGTACATTGATGTCCATAAATCTAGCTATTTTTGTAGTGCCAGGTCATGACTGTTTCAGCTGTTATTCAAAAAGTTGTCTCTTTTTTTGTGAACAATATAATTAAAGACTCAGGATCACTGTTGTCAACAGTTATCTACTGGAAATGTTGACTGCCACAGTGAGATAAAAGAGCCATAATTCAATTTGATCAAAGTGCCTTAAACAACCACATACAGTGGTGAAACTCTATGAAATATTGATCAGTTCTTTCAAGTAATTCTGCAATAGCCCACTTAAAATCTTAAAAACATACAGAGTTGTCCTATTTTAGTTGTCTAAGAGTATTAAAACTCCTTTTATGTTAATTACTAAATGAATTCAATATTTACAAATAAAATTATCTTAAAATTTTTGATAATTAATAAGCTATTCAATTTATTTCCAAGACTACAAGGAGACTTGAAGGAGTTTTAGGTTAATTGGATAACCATTATTTATTTTGAAAATATATATTTTCTTTCCGCTGAATATCATGAAGATTAAATGAAAATGCTGCTCTGCCTTCATATAAAAAATACAGCTCTTTTTATTACTGATTACCATAATAATACTACTTAACCTTTATATAACACATTTCACGTTCAAAACACAGTACAGAGGTTAAGTAATTAATCCTACCCAGCCTGATTGTGAATGAAGTGTAAAAACATTGTCATCTTCATTTCATGTTGATGACACAGAATTGAAGAAGTGTAATGGTTTGCCTAAGGCAATACAAAGGGGAAGGGATGGCACCAATATTATGAACTGAGGCCCCTTTAATTGCAAGATTACACTTCCCTCCGATGATAGACTAATGTTTACATCTACTGAAACAGTGTGGGTTTTTCTCCCCTCCAGTTTTAATGGATCATCCCTTCAAAAAAAAGTTTCCATCTATAGCAACATCCTCCTGAAAACAACAATGATTTTGCTCAAGGTTACATTTTGTTGTCATAAATCATATATATTTTTTATTTCCTCCCTCTAGTATCTTCTGTATCTTTGTCTTAATGCCAGGTGTAAACCCAAAATACCACAGGAACAATGGAAACAATTTCACCTACTGTCTTTAAAAAGAATATTATGCGCTTAGCTATGTACCGCGTAGTTCTGTATTCACGCACCTCAGCACACTATTGACATTGTCATTTGGGAGTACATGACACCATTTTGGGATGCTTGTATACTCCAGAGCAGTTATTCTGGATTTTAGGAAGCTGTATACTTTGTTTTTTTCCCCCTTATGCTGTCACAAAGATTGAGAACCAGCTCATTACTGATGTTCGCTGGGCCCCTAATATCATCTTTCCTCCTTTGTAGCTCTTGGTATCCACCTGGAACTGGTACCAGCCTATTTTATTCATATTTTTATATCCCATCTCTCACCTTAGCTTTTCACAGTCTTATATCCTTGGCATGCTGTAAACAGAAATGACTAAAATGTGGAAGAAGCTGATAGGAAAAACATTGATTTGTTTACTATTTGTTGTTTTGTCAAGTCATATGGCAATTACTGTCAAACCCTCCACTGCATGGAAAGGACCCTTATTTACTGACTAATACTAAAATAGATCAAATAACCTAGTCTTTCTACTGCATAGTTCCATAACTTTGGGATACTCATACAGTACAGGTCAGTCACCATACAACTACATGATAGACATTCATTCTAGTTTATTCATTTTTTGGGGGGGGGGGGGGGGGGAAGAGAAAAGAAAAAAATATAAAAGAAAAAAAGAGATTTTTACTTGGATATTTCAAACAATGGAAGAAGTTTGCACCAGTGTCTATGGGGTGCCAAAATAAGAGGCTGCTATACAGATCAGAGGGAAGTTTGTTCCCTTAGCTTCTACTTCATATGGCTGAAAAGAAGGTAACATCAACTTTGCAAGGATATTATTTGTGCTCAAGCAGATATGAGAGTTGTATATGCTTACAATAACAAAAGTCACTTATAAAATTACATATCTTGCAATGCTTTGCAAGGTTGATAAAAATTCATGGTTCACCATTTAAATCTCTAAATATGCAGGATTAAGATGGGACATTTACAGAATCACAGAATCACAAGGGTTGGAAGGGACCTCGGGAGATCACCTAGTCCAACCCCCCTGCTAAAGCAGGTTCTCCTAGAGCATGTTACACAGGACTTTGTCCCGGTGGGCTTTGAGTATTTCCAGAGAAAGAGAATCCACAGCCCCCCTGGGCAGCCTGTTCCAGTGCTCTGTCACCCTCAGAGTAAAGAAGTTCTTCCTCATATTCAACTGAAACCTCTTATGTTTCAGTTTGTACCCATTGCCCCTAGTCCTGTCGCTGAACACCTCTGAGAAGAGTCTGTCTCCATCCTCTTAATGTCCACCCTTGAGATATCTGTATGTATTGATGAGGTCCCCTCTCAGTCTTCTCTTCTTCAGG
>NW_009260028.1:2277839-2278375 GCF_000687185.1 Egretta garzetta | reverse complement strand
GTTGCTCTCCTCTGGACTCTCTCTAGGAGTTCCTCATCCTTCTTGAACTGGGGAGCCCAGCACTGGACACAGTACTCCAGGTGGGGCCTCCCCAGGGCAGAGTAGAGGGGGAGGATAACCTCCCTCAACCTGCTGGCCACACTCCTCTTAATGCACCCCAGAATATCATCGGCCTTCTTGGCAACAAGGGCACACTGCTGGCTCATGGTCAGCTTGTCATCCACCAGGACTCCCAGGTCCCTCTCGGCAGAGCTGTTTTCCAGCAGGTCAGCCCCCAGCCTGTCCTGGTGCATGGGGTTCAACCTCCCCAGCTGCAGCACTCGACACTTGCCCTTGTTGAACTTCATCAGGTTCCTCTCCGCCCAACTCTCCAGTCTGTCCAGGTTCCACTGAATGGCAGCGCAGCCTTCCGGCGTATCAGCCACTCCTCCCAGTTTTATGTTGTCAGCAAACTTGCTGATGGTACACTCCGTCCCCTCGTCCAGGTCATTGATGAACAAGTTGAACAAGACTGGGCCGAGTACCGAGCCCTGGGG
>NW_009260028.1:2268542-2277728 GCF_000687185.1 Egretta garzetta | reverse complement strand
CCCAGTTTTGTGTCATCAGTGAACTTGCTGAGGCTACACTCTGTCCCCTCATCCAGGTCATTGATGAACAAGTTGAACAAGACTGGGCCGAGTACTGAGCCCTGGGCAACTCCACTAGCTACCAACCTCCAACTGGTCTCTGCCCTGCGGATCAGAACCCTCTGAGCCCTGCCATTCAGCCAGTTCTCAATCCACCTCACTGTCCACTCATCCAACCCACACTTCTTGAGCTTCCCTGTGAGGATGTTATGGGAGACAGTATCATAAGCCTTGCTGAAGTCAAGGTAGACAACATCCACCGCTCTCCCCTCGTCTACCCAGATGGTCATGCCATCAGAGAAGGCTATTAGATTGGTCAGGCATGATTTCCCCTTGGTGAATCCGTGCTGGGTACTCCTGATGATCTTTTTTTCATCCACTTGCTTGGAGAGGACACTCAGAATGAGTTGTTCCATCACCTTTCCAGGGACGGAGGTGTGTGTATGATAAATTATCTTGCATCCACTTGCTTCATGATTCTTTCCTTTTATGTAAAATATTTCATTACTATTGGTTAGAGTTAGAGATAGGATAGATAATTCAGAAGACAGACTTTTATTCAGTATAGTAAATACTGTTTTTATAATGACTAGTCCAGCACTTTGATTTCCTGAAATGAAAGGTGTTAAATACATTAACATTATTTTTTTGTTGGGAAGAACTTCCATCACACTTTAAAGTTTCATTCCATTGATTGCAGTGTAACTGCTCTTGAGAATGATGTGATTAATTATTTTTTTAGACTGCTACAGTAGCCTGATCATGTGTCTTCTGTGGTGCCATGGCATTCATGCCATGTCTGTATGTACAAGGAGGGAAATTATTCTTTCCTTTACATCCATGCAAACCCGTTATCTGATAAGTTAAAGGAAAGCACTGAACAATAAACATCTAAAGTTTTGAGGCAGAATAATAACTTGGGTACTGTAACTACTGTTAGCCAAAAACTGACTGTAGTGAAGCTGAAAGGGAACTGATTATATCCCTATCAAAAATCAGAATCTCTAAAAAGTCCTCTCACATCAACACTGTCAAGGCTCTTTCACTAGTATAGAAAAGAAATAGAGGCATGTTTCTTGAATAAATTTCCATTGTACTTCTTTGCTGTTTGAGTATTAACATCTGTATTTCTAGATCTAGGTATCATTGCCATGTAGAAGGCTAAATGGGAGAGATAAAGATGCTTTTGGGACTCTTGGTCTTACTTAACAGAAAGTAATACATCTTATTTTGCATTGGAAACAACAAAAATTGAATTGGTTTCAGTTTAAGATAAACAGAACTTCTGTATATGGAAGACTTCATAGTATTGTGCATTATCTCTGATTATGTTAGCTAATAGTTTAATTGGGGTTTATGTCATTTTTAACAACAGCAAGGTGGACCACCTATGTGAATGAGATGGACTTAGTTCAGTTACCAATTAAATGATCCACTATGAACCAAGAAGTGGTTGATAGTATACGCAATGCAACATCACATATCACTTCAGAAAATGATTTTGAGATCTTCTACTAAAAGACTACTAGAACACTTAATTCTAACTTTCATGACAAGAAATAAAGCAATTAGGTTTTAAACCCCTGAAACAGTTTTGGTTTACTCACTTCCTGTTACAGATGAAATCTGTATTTTCCGCAAATCTGCTATTTTCCCTGAAACCTTCATAATCGTGTGTATGCCTCAAATGCTCATGGTAGCTAGGGGAATTCATTTCCCACTGAACTTCAAAGAGAATAAGTATTTAGAACATGAGTAACATTATACAGGAGACAGGGTAAGATAAGGAATGCTGCAGTTTTCACTTTATATCTTTTTGGAAAATCAGGCTGTTAACAACTGGTGATATAAGCTAGTTTGTCTGACACTACTGTGGATGCTCCTGAAAGAGTATATGAATGGTGCAAAGTTATGTTCTGCCAATTACAGATTCTTTGCAAAGGCCAAATATTTTGGCAGTCCTTAAACAGCTGCATGAGACAACAGGAAACGTTTCCTCCTAGAAATCCTAGAGGCACTAATCACTTCAAAAAGGATAGAAAAGACATGGGACACAGATTCAGTTACTCACAAACATAAGCCTGTGAATAAATAGTTTAAATAATAGGAAAGTTGATGCAGCTTGCAAATTCCTAAATTCCCCAAATAAGAATGAAGGTGACTTTTAAAGTTACCTCCTCCTCCTCTCCCCTGCAAAAAACCCCAGTTTAACCCAATCCAATGCAATCCCAAATCCCATACAATAAAAAGGACAGATTGTATCAGATTAGATGCTAAAAATACCTTGATTTTTTTTAAGTAGACCCAAATAAAGTGACTAGATCAGACACAGTGGAAACAATAATAATAATAATAAAAAAATCACACACAACTCTCTGCTTGCTCACTGTGTTCTTTGAAAATGGTCCTTGGCGTCCACCTTTTGTCTGAATTAACCCATGACTGCAAATTGTAACAAACTCCGCATAATCTCCAATAAGTTTCTTGCTATTATCTCTGATGACTGGCCAGTTGTACTCTCCTTTTCTCAGACAAGTAACCTGATCCTTCAGGCTCTGCCCCATTTTTCTGGCTCTTCTGCCTGCTACATCTTTCATTCTGTGAAATCTTGCCTCTCCTGAATTTGGTGAGTAACTCCCTGAGGAAAGCACATTCTCACCCATGTGGGAAACATGACTTCCAGCACATTGTGAATAGAGCAACATTACGCTTTCATCAGATCATCCATACATCATAATATTGCATTATATTTGTAGAAAAACTTTATCCAATAATTCAGCATATTCATACTTAGCTGACACTTAGTGACATATTTTCAACAGATTATATTTTTAATTTCACAGCACATAGAGGTTTTGCACTCCTCCACTCCCTTAGTGGAACATAGCAGAGAGAGCAAAGCAAATACATGATGTCTCTCTCTGGTGCATTGTAGCATTCCAGGAATAACTTAAGTGTTTATGTCTATCTCGTTTTCTAAAATATGACAAAATTTAAAGGTATGTATGATTATGTTATAGGGAAAAGGTCCATCCAAATGTATTAACAGTTAAACTTGCATAGTGTGTATTTAAATATGTATATAGATCTGAGTGAGTGAGATTCCTTTTATTGACTATAAGGAAAGATCCTCGCCTGTAACAGATCTTTTAAGGCTGACGGACAGGCATTTAAAATGAATGGAGTATAACAAGACCAGAATGCGATAGTTATGTGTAAGAAGTTATTTGCAAATTGACTAGTTTACCCTGGCAACAGTAAGATTTGTCATCCTGAGTAGTAATGACTATGAATTATTTCATGTATATAGTATAGAATATTAACTCATATTTCCTACCTTTCTTTCTCTCTTAGAAACACAACCTGATTATCTTGTGGCATTTCGAGAAGTCACAATCAAAAATTGCATTAATTTAATCTGGATCAGAATAGACTTCTATCACTTCACTATTAAAAGGTATACAAGATGTTAATTTTAAATTTCAAAGTTTTTCTAATGTTCATCTAATATTTATTCAATTTTCATTAAAATAATCACAGAATCACAGAATCGTAAGGGTTGGAAGGGACCTCAGGAGATCATCTAGTCCAACCCCCCTGCTAAAGCAGGCTCACCTAGAGCATGCTACACAGGACTTCATCCAGGCGGGCTTTGAATATCTCCAGAGAAGGAGACTCCACAACCTCCCTGGGCAGCCTGTTCCAATGCTCTGCCACCCTCAGAGTGAAGAAGTTCTTCCTCATATTCAACTGAAACCTCTCGTGTTTCAGTTTGCATCCATTGCCCCTAGTCCTGTCGCTGGACACCACTGCAAACAGACTGCTTCCGTCCTCTTGACTTCCGCCCTTAAGATATTTGTATGCGTTGATGAGATCCCCTCTCAGTCTTCTCTTCTTCAGGCTGAACAAGCCCAACTCTCTCAGCCTTTCCTCGTAGGGGAGATGCTCCAGTCCCTTTATCATTCTAGTAGCTCTCCTCTGGACTCTTTCCAGGAGTTCTTCGTCTTTCTTGAACTGGGGAGCCCAGAACTGGACACGGTACTCCAGGTGGGGTCTCACCAGGGCAGAGTAGAGGGGGAGGAGAACCTCCCTCGACCTGCTGGCCACACTCCTCTTAATACACCCCAGGATACCATTGGCCTTCTTGGCAACAAGGGCACATTGCTGGCTCATGGTCAGCTTATTGTCCACCAGGACTCCCAGGTCCCTCTCAGCAGAGCTGCTATCTAGCAGGTCATCCCCCAGCCTGTCCTGGTGCATGGGGTTTGACCTCCCCAGGTGCAGCACTCGACACTTGCTCTTGTTGAACTTCATCAAGTTCCTCTTTGCCCAGCTCTCCAGCCTGTCCAGGTCCCGCTGAATGGCAGCACAGCCTTCCGGCGTATCAGCCACTCCTCCCAGTTTTGTGTCATCAGCGAACTTGCTGAGGGTACACTCTATCCCCTCGTCCAGGTCATTGATGAACAAGTTGAACAAGACCGGGCCGAGTACCGAGCCCTGGGGAACTCCGCTAGCTACCGGCCTCCAACTGGACTCTGCCCCGCCGATCAGAACTCTCTGGGCCCTGTCATTCAGCCAGTTCTCAATCCACCTCACTGTCCACTCATCCAACCCATACTTCGTGAGCTTCCTTATGAGGATGTTATGGGAAACAGTATCAAAAGCCTTGCTGAAGTCAAGGTAGACAACATCCACCGCTCTCCCTTTGTCTACCCAGCCGGTCATGCCATCATAGAAGGCTATCAGATTGGTCAGGCATGATTTCCCCTTGGTGAATCCGTGCTGGGTAAATAATAATACGAACAGTTTCTAATAATGATCAAAGAAATGCAAATTCTTATGTTAATATGAGAAAACACAGTATTAAAACATAATTCCAACATATCATGAAATATGCAATATTACAATTTTATCAGCTCATATATCAGCAGCTCTTGCATATTTGTATATAAACTTCTGTAAAAAAGTAGTTTAGCATGCTCATTATATTTATTTTGTGTTTATCCCAAAAAGAAAACCACTGACTTTTATAGCATATTTGTGATCTTATATTGTCTTCTGCAGTCAAGCTGTATTACCCCAAACACATTATGAATTAAATTTCACTACCATTTGTTATTTATGTAAGTCCTGTATATCATTTGCTAATATAGTAACATCTGGAGAGCAACAGCTTTGTGTTCATGTACCACATACACATTACTGATATTCACTGAATTTCTGAAATCATTGAATATGATAACCAACAGTGCTTGTAGAATTGAATATTATACATTATATAAGTTGTGAATATCTCACCTAGACAAAATGTATTTAATTCATGCTTTAACAGCAGAAGTCTGGTCTTTTATTCCTGTCCTGGAGAGTAAGATGCTGTACAAAACGAGATCAGGTAGGGCTTCAGGCTAGAATAAGTGTCATCAGGTGAAAAAGCCACAGGAAGAGGCAAATTGACTATGCACCATCAGGGTACCTAAGCAAGATTGCCAGTGTCTTTGGAGAGGCCGTGCAGATATAAGAGCCTGATATTAACAATTTAAGGAAAAATCTAGGAAATACCCTCAGATGAACAGTGGATGGAGATTGCCACGAAAAGAAAGGCTGGAAACTTGTTACCTCTGGCAATAGAAGGAAGGCTGCTTCCCCACCAGCTGCAGTTCTGTAGCTTCAGAGCAAGTACAGGTTTGGGGAGCCAGAGCCAAGTGTCTGTGTGAGGAGGAAAAAGTGTGTGATAGTTGTGAGAGGCTGCTCCCTGCAAGGATGGAAATACCCACCTGATGGGCTCTAACTTGCATGTCTCAGGAGGCTTGTTTCTTGCTGGGTGCCCTGTGGTGGGTTAACTTTGGATGGCTGCCTCAGATAGACAGGGGAGAAAATAAGATGAAAGACTGTGGGTCAAGATAAGGACAGGGAGATCACACAGGAATTACAGTAATAGGCAAAACAGACTTGACCCGCAGAAGAGTAATGTAATATTTTGCCACTTAATAACAGAGTAGGATGGTGAGAAATAAAAACAAAACTAAAAATAACTTCCCTCGTACTCTCCCTACTTCTTCCCTCCTGACCCCTCTATCTCCTCCTCCCTGAGCAGTGCAGGGGGATGGGGAATGGCAGTTGCAGTCAGTCCATAACACTTCTACTCTATTGTTCCTTTCTCCTCACACTTTGTCCCTGCTCTAGCATGAGTCCTTCCCAGAGACTGCAGTCCTTCAGAATAAACCTGCTCCATCCTGGGGTCCTCCAGGGTCTGCAGAGTGGATATCTGCTCCAATGTGGTCCTCCAGGGTCTACTGGGGACAACCTGCTTCACCATGGTGAGAGACTGCAGTCCTTCAGAATAAACCTGCTCCAATGTGGTCCTCCAGGGTCTGCTGGGGACAACCTGCTTCACCATGGTCTTCTCTTCTCCAGAGGCTGCAGAGGAATCTCTTCTCTGACACCTGCAGCACCTCCTCCCCTTCTTTCTCTGACCTTGGTGTCTGCAGAGTTGTTTCTCTCACTTTTTTTTTCTACTTCTCTTTCTCACAGATGCTTCACAGCCTTTTTTACTCTTTCTTAAATCTATTATCACAGAGGCACCACCAGCACCACTAATAGGATTATCTTTGGACAGCAGTGTATCTCTTTTAGAGCCTTCTGGAACTGCCTCTCTGACATGGGGGCAGCTCCTGGTCTCTTCTCAGAGAAGCCACCTCTGCAGTCCTGCCCACTACCAAAATCTTGTCATGTAAACCCAATACACACCCAAATCCAGGATGTTATGGAGAGAATAACAAGTCTTACCTTACCCTTGGGCTATTAACCTCTGCTGTTCATCCATCTGGGCACCAATGATACTGCTGGGTCAATCCCAAGCACGTCAAGGGAGACTGACTATAGAGCTCTGGAAGTGAGGGTCAAGAGACTGAGGATCTCCTCAATCCTGCCAGGGAAGGGAGAAAGAATTGGATACATACCATGGATCAATATAGAATCATAGAATCATAGAATCGCTTTGGTTGGAATATCTGGCTATGGGGCTGATGTCACAGGGAGAGAGAGGTTCAGCTGAAACAAGAATTTGCCTTGTAGCACCATTTGGTGGTGTTGCTTCAGTACATTGACCTATTATGTGATTGTATATACATTGATAGACTAGGGCAGGTTTTCAAATGAGCGTCGAGATAAGTTTATAGCAAATAACCAGGGATAGGAATAGGTTCAGTCAGGTAGCTCTTTAGAGATGAGGCAATGCTCTTCCAAGCAACATAAATACAGAAGTTCTTCCCAAGCAGAAACTGCTGAGTTCATAATCATCAATAGTGCAGCAATAACATTAATGGTGCATGGGATGGAATATCCAGAAAGTGTTTGCCATTACCACACTCAGTTGTAACCCCTGGCGTGGTAACTACATATAATTGTTACCTGACCTGGGCATTATGACATGGCTGAGCAAAATATATGACCTTTATGCAGTGTCTCTCCTGAACTACTTTTGTCAAACAACTGCAGTTATCTTCAATATATTTCATAGATCTTTGGAGTTGAAAAATCTGTGAGGATGTGCACACTCAGTATACTGAATTTCTGCCTCACTGTATTTGACATCTTTAAAACTGCCTTTAACTCTGTGATTGCAAAGGGAGAATAGTGCTTCATGTACCTTGACCTCCTGCTTTCACTGCTTTTTTTGCCAGCTCAGCAGACTAGCAGCAGTTACAGCCTTCTGTGGTATTGTCTGATTAAAGCAGGGGGCTTCCTCTAATGGGAGTTGCAATTATTTCCTCTACATGCTCATCTTGAATCATTTTGTCAGCCATTGCCTAAACTGAAACCCAGTTTGTACTGACAGTGTAGTAACATATTGATCCACCCAATTTGTCTGCACTGGCAAAATTCTTAGCAGCCCATTACATATGCTACTTTAATACTAATGGATTTGACACCCACACATGGAAGAAATATATGTCAGTTTTCTGCTCCCAAAGACAAGCCTGCTCCACACTTCAGACAACTATTTGCCATTAATTGCAGGTGCAGTTTGTCAGCTCTTGAGTTCAGACATCATAGCCTTGCCACAACTTTGAAACAAGGAGTAACATGATTCAAGGGCTGGCTTTGTAGTCTTCTTGCTTGTTAATTCATTGTGCAAGGGAAGAGGTTGAGCCACTGCCTAAGATGGTTTATCATGCAATGGAAAAGCAACTGTAACACAGTAGCAACCAGGACTATAGGGCTGCTAGAGACCAGTATCAGCAATTCATTCTAAATTTTGCATAAAATTCCTGTTTGATTTTAGCTAAATTTGTACTGTACTCATAGTTACTGCATATGGTCTCAACATATTTATACAGACAAGCTTAAGAATTGTCAATATTTTCATTGAAAATTTTATGGCTTTGGTGAGTTGTCCTTCTCTATCCTGTAATGCATTTCATTTGATAATTAAAATACCAAGGTAGCAAGCCTGCATGTTTAATCCTTGCAACTTTAGCTGTTTCAGTATCATATTTGCAGACAGACCTAGGTTCCGTTTCTGCAAATACTGAGGTTAGTGAGAAAGTTCATGTGCTAAAATTACTTGGCCGTTTGACAATACTGTCCAACTCTGACTGTACTGAGTAATGAAAGAAACAAGCAGTGCAAGTTATTGTAGTAAACCCGCCTATAAGAAAGCATGTCCTGATTTTTCAGCCTCTCCTTAGTCAAAATTCAGCTTACTTTAAAATTAAATATAACATTTTAAGGCAAATATCATTCTTAAATGTAGGTAGTCATATCAGTTAGAGCATAGTTACCCTTTTTGAGGAAAATTAATTCCTCCGAATTCAGTAGCATACAGCTTTCTTCAAGATCCATGGTCAAATCTCTAACTTAAGCTTCACTCAAGAATTTAGCTAGAGGAAAAGAAATCAAAGATGTTGTCGTGGTTTAACCCGGCTGGCAACTCAGCACCACGCAGCCGCTCGCTCACTCCCCCCTCCCTCAGTGGGATGGGGGAGAGAATCGGAAAGAAAATAAAAGGTTAGAGCCGAGGGCTGAGATAAAGACAGTTTAATAAGAGAAAATAATACTAATAGTAATAATGAGAATGGTAAGAGAATATACAGAATATACAAAACAAATGATGCACAATGCAATTGCTCACCACCCGCCGACCGA
>NW_009260028.1:2221687-2268425 GCF_000687185.1 Egretta garzetta | reverse complement strand
GTCTGAGCACTACTTGGCAACAACTGAAAACATCAGTGTGTTACCAACATTCTTCTGGTACTAAATCCAAAACACAGCACTATGTTAGCTACTATGAAGAAAATTAACTCTATCCCAGCTGAAACCAGGACAGATGTATTCAAAATCAATTAGATGTCTAATTTCTATTAAAATCTCGAGAAGCTGGATATGAAGTAACGAATTAGCTGTGAAAAACAAAGTTTTTCCTTTTCTTTACACCCTCAAGACATAAAGCGATAAGGTTATATATCAGGATTCACGATTTACTCAATTAAAACATCGTGATAAATCAGAACAAAATTAAAAAAAATCTAATGATGCAGAGCTATAACTTCACATGTGTTCCCAATTAATAAAAAAAAATAATAATCAAGGGTTCTTTGTGTATGCATGGGTGTGCATATATACATACATGAGTAAGGCAAAAGCTGAAGAATCAATATTTAATATATCATAGAATCATAGAATGTTTTGGGTTGGAAGGGACCTCTAGAGGTCATCTCATCCAACCCCCCTGCTGTGAGCAGGGACACCGCTAACTAGATCAGGTTGCTCAGAGCCCCGTCCAACCTGGCCTTGAATGCTTCCAGGGATGGGACCTCCACTACCTCTCTGGGCAACCTGTTCCAGCATTTCACTACCCTCACTGTAAAGAATTTCTTCCTTATATCCAGTCTAAACCTACCCTGCTTCAGTTTAAAACCATTACCCCTTGTCCTGACACAGCTGGCCCTATGAAAAAGATTTTCCCCATCTTTCCTATAGGCCCCCTTTAAGTACTGAAAGGCTGTAATCAGGTCTCCCCACAGCCTTCTCTTCTCCAGGCTGAACAAGCCCAACTCCCTCAGCCTGTCCTCATAGGAGAGGTGCTCCAGCCCTCGGATCATTTTTGTAGCCCTCTTCTGGACCCGCTCCAACTGTTCCATGTCTTTCTTGTGCTGAGGGCTGCAGAGCTGGACGCAGTACTCTAGGTGAGGTCTCACCAGAGCAGAGTAGAGGGGCAGAATCACCTCCCTTGACCTGCTGGCCACGCTTCTCCTGATGAAGCCCAGAGTACGGTTGGCCTTCTGGGCTGCCAGCGCACATTGCCGGCTCATGTCCAGCTTTTCATCCACCAGCACCCCCAAGTCCTTCTCGGCAGGGCTGCTCTCAATCCTTTCTTCCCCCAGCCTGTATTGATACTGGGGGTTACCCCGCCCCAGGTGCAGGACCTTGCATTTGGCCTTGTTAAATATTTAATATATATTACAATAATTCCTAGAGTTGTAATACTCTATTTTCTCTGGAAATACTGGTCCATACTAAACAACTTATTTAGCCCTTTCTGTGTTACGGAATATTTTTTCAGATGTAATTTTTGTGCTTGCATGAGTTCTAGACAATTTTATTTGATTTAGCCTCTCCTCTTAAGGAGCTGATAAAGAATCTCCTTGTGGAGCTGCTGAAGGAAAGCAATTCCACACTGCTAGCTCTAATCCCTTGCCCACAGTCAACTCCTGGACATACCTGGTGAGACAGAGTGCACTGATGTGTAAGTTTTACTCAAAGAAGAGCCATTCATTGATTTAACTTAATATTGGTTTAACTAGACAGTGCTCTTACCTAGAAAGGTTGGACCAGATGATCCTTGAGGTCCTTTCCAACCTATGATTCTGTGATTCTATGATTCTGTGATGAACTTCATCTTCTATTGAAGAAATCTGCATGACAATACTCAGAGAAGATGCATATTGTGTCTTATTCTTCTCCCTTCAGCTTTCTTTCTTATATTCACACCAATATGGTATGTAAACTTATGTTAGACTGGCTTGCAGACACAAAAATCTACAAATATCTTCAGAATGGTTTCACAGATATTTTCTCAAATAATAAAAGATATTAACTTTAATGTGCATCATCTGATTTATTGTGTTCACTTTCGTTAATATTCAGTGAACACTGAATATTAAAATAATATTGGGATTTATATTAATATTCTCAATGAATACATCATATAATGAATATATAATTATAATACTCTCTATTAATACCAATGGGGAATGTAACTGCAAGACCATTGCTGAATGGCAATTTTTAAAATAAATATGTATAGTTGTGATTTTAATTTGAGACATAAAGATGATTTCAGTGAAAATTCTGAACAACAGTCCATCAAATTAGAATCAAAGTTGAGTGCCTTACAGCTTGCAATTTACCAGAAATTTTGAAGTAACGTACCTAATAATTTTAAAAGTTTGTCATGAGCTACATACATCTTGGATATGCTGAAGACCACATACACACAAAAGACTAACCACATAAATGATTTAGAGGAAATTTATGCACCTTGTGGACAGACAGCTCAAGAAGGCAATAAAGGTCTAAACTGATTAAAAGTTTCAGGAAATAGTGCATTATATTCAGGAAATTGTTTTCATTCTTCATTTTTATTCTTGTCACTTAACCTGAGTTGTTTCTCAGTGTTGTCTGTGTAAGAATAAGATAATTAGCATATTTGCATGTTGTACACTTGTCTTGTAAATAGCCTTAGGAAAGACTTTCACTTATTGTGTGTATATACAATGTTTAAACAATGGTAAGCTGGGACCCTGAGATACTAGTACAGTACATTACGAGTTAGTAGTATTATCATTAATATTTTTTTTCAATTCACATTTGAAAAATTTCAACCAACAAACTGAAAAATCAGAAGACAGGCAGACTTTAAATAAAAAGGTACTTTGATTATTTCTTTCCAAAGAGTTGAGCACAGAGTTTTAAAGGAAAGGAAATTTTCAGAGTTTTCTAGAATTAAAAAAAATGCTTGATGAAACAGTGGAAGAGAAGAAAAAAAAAGAGGAGTAGACAAATTTTATGGGTTCAAATAGCTTTCAACAGATTCTGATTGTCTTTCAACTGTTGTGGAGTATAAGCAAAAGGAAATTAAATGTCTAAATGTTACTAGTTCTACTTAATGTTTCTATGTGGACTAAATTGTCATGATTGAAGGCATAAAATCTTGGCCACCACACTGACAGCCTCTTTAAGTATATTGTTTGATATGAAGTCAAACTGAAATCCCAAGTGTTCAGCTTGAAGTATAAACCACTATACTATGGAGGTCCATGAGAGAGATAGTGAGGAATCACCTCCTTACTCAAACATCATAGCATGAGAGAACAATAAATAATAGTTGAGGTAATCCTTGCATTTTTACTTCTCTGTACATTGCAGAAAGACTTTAACAAAAAGCATCAAACACTTTTGAATGATGCCAAACTGAGGATCCTTAGGTCCAATTTCTACTTGATACAAGAAGTGTGTATCCTTCGTATGGCTCTCTTCAATTTCTGTTATCCCTTACAGATAATAAATTTGCCTCTTAAAAGCAGAATATGAATAGCAGATGTTTTTCAGGGACTGAGTAACACAATGATAAGTTTTTATCTGAAACATTACATATGGTTTAGGTCACAACGTTAATGAAAGGACATTCAAAAGAGATTAAAAGATATGCAGCAGAAGACAACAAAAAATACTTAGGAGAAGCTATGATGAAAGACCAGTCAGGCATGGTCAACATAGTTTAGATGCAGAAGACTTCAGAGGAAGCTTACTGAAATATATATAATATGCTGTTGATGTCCACTTCAAGGCTACATGGATTTTAAGATGTATGTATTAAAGTTAAGAAATAGTACATATTTTAGCCATATCCTGTTTTTAAGGAATGCAGTTTAGCTGAGTGTTAAACTTGAATACTGACATTTAGTCATAAAAGTGCTAATAAAACCAGGAGTATAGGCTAATTACTTATTTGTTACTTAACCTTTTAACAGCTGACATTCTCAGGCATTCATTGCATCTACTCAGGAGCATTGTTTTTGGCATTGCTATCTGAAGTTGGAAACTCTCCTGAAAACTCTTTTCCACAATAGAGGTAATATAAAATGTAGTTTCTCTCAGGATTTAAGAAATTGCTGTATTTCACTATCTACTCACATATTTTTATTAATTTTCTCACCTATTTTCTGTCATTGCTGAAAGAAGTCTATTACATCTAACAAAACTTGTGTCTTTGCAAGAGTTCAAAGCCATTGAAACTTTGTCATCATATTGGAATTTGAATTTTACCCTGCACAAATCTGAACCAGACACTATAACGAAGGTCCCAAACCTCAGCTGATAATTCTAAAATTATTATGAAAAATATAGTCTAGAGATTCTAATTGCTTCTGAATTACTACATGAGACAAAAATGGAGTTTAACTGCTAGGTGTAAAATATCACAAACCATGGGTGGACAACTTTCTCTCATATTTCATTCATTTTGGTCTAAGAATCTGCACTCAGTTACAATGGATCAACAGATGAGTAGTGTCCTGTCTCTTTCTTCACAAGCATAGTTTTTGGTGGATACAACCACAGTTTAAAAAATCTTTAAAATATCTGTTATATTGTGGAACAGAACAGTTTTACAAATATTAATAGTTTTGCCAAATTTTATTTTATTTTAAAATTAATTTCCGTTTAATAAAGGCTGTTCTCATGTCAAATGTGCATTTGCCAGCCTCTGATTTTATCAGTGCAAAGTTAATCAGAAACCCAGATTTTTCATAGTGAGAAATGTATACCTTTGCCTTAGTTAACACCTGATTATTTGCTAAAGTCTGAAGCAAATAAAAACTTTCAATCCCCATTCTGGAGAGTGATAACAAAAAAGATCAAACAGGTAGGTAGTCAAGAATACTTTTAAAGAGGTCTCTGAACATAACAAGATATGCAGCTTTAACTATTTTGTGTCGTATTTCTTCCATTTTATTAACACTGAGAAAAATTAGGTCACATAGTACTTGAGAATGTGCTTATTACTGTAAAGTACAATGCAATATATCATCTTAGCTAATGTCCTCTCCCAGAGACAAAGTAAAAGAACACCAGCAGAAATTGGTTGCAAATCCTCTTTATTGATGCTGATTTTTATCCTGTTCAAGAAAAGCATTTGCTGACATTTGTTAACACGTAAAAAAAAAAAAAAAACAAAACTCCTTTTTATCTCTTATTATGTGTAAATGAGGGTTTAGGGCAAAGAGAAGAGCTGTACAACTTAGAAATATTTTAAAGTATTGCTTACTTGCTTTATTTTCTCTCTTCAATCAGCATAGAAGATGGGAAAAAGGAAAAAAAAAAAGGGTGTTTTTCTCTGTCTAACGTGCTGAGAACCACCAGAATTCTCACACTGGTGAAGACTTTTGGACCCTCAGAGGAGAAGTTGCAGAGCTGAGCATGAGCCAGGTGCTCTAGTGGGTGTCATGTGCTGTAACTACAGCTCATTCTTCCTTCCATTATGGTCAGCAAAGCAAGATCCTCTTTTCTGTTCTTTGACATCATTTTGCCATCCTTGGTAAGAAAGTCTCATTTAGTCCTACAATTAGTAAAATGTAAGTAGATCCATGGAGTATGCTTACTGGTAATAGAACTGAACCTTATTTAGACTTAAAAGGACACAGTATGAAAATAAGCTATTTAGTTTACAAGCCCTACTCAAAAAAAATTGAGATTTAACCTAAGGATTTAATATTCCAATTTGCCCCTATGAACTGCCATTAAATATAGTATCTGATACACTTCATTTCAGTTTCCATGATTTCTGTTTCTTAGTACAGAAATTTGTGATTTTAGATGTAGTAGCAACAAAGTTTTTGTCACTTGTCCAGGAAGTAATGGAAGAGTTAAGTATAATTTATTGATTTTCTAATTTTTAAAGTGTATAAATGTTGTAATACTTAATCCATATCTTGATAACATTTAATATGTGTTGTTAATCTTTATCTAAGGCAACAGTCTACTTTCTATAGGAAGAGTAAAAGAGACAAAGAAAATCTCCTGAATTTTTGTTATTTTTATTGAATTTTTGGACTTTACTTCCTTTTTTTAAACTTTCTTCTGGTATCTTCAGTTTTTCTAAGCACCTTTTGTGCACACTAGAATAATGAATGACATTTCTAAACATAAGCACAGATGTCAATACTCAAATCACAAAGACATAAACTAGTAAAAATCCTGGCTTAGAATTGAAAAAATTAAATCTTTCAATCAAAGAATTCAAAACAGAAATAAGCCTCTTTTCCCTCAATTGAAACAACTTGTCAATTTCAAAATGTTTTCAATACCTTGAATCTTCTCTAAATAAAACACTCAGCTCTAAATTATACAGCTGAAATGATACTTTTCAAAAGCATTCTCCTTGTAGCTGACTGAGAACTATCTGAGAATCTACATTATGCAAATTACTATCTAATGTTTTAAAGAAAAAAATTCTAAGGTAATTGTACTAGAAAACAAATAGTCAGCCTTACTCATGTTTGTTCAAGACCTCTCCATATTTCCCTAATTGAGACTAGGCAGATTATTCATGACAGTGGGAAGAACGGTGGCTAAGAAAGTTCTAACAGGCTTACAAAAATAAGACATCCTGCTGTAGGAAGCAGCTGTTAGCAGATAATAACGTCATTAAGAATGTGTAGTATTCTTGAGAAAGATGAAAAAAATCAGACAAAATGAATAGGAATTATCTGAACAAAAGTCCTATGACATACGGTCCATTTTGTAGCCCTGGAAGTCTTCAATCAAAGAAAATATATTTGGGTGTACAATTTTTTTCACCCCCACAGAGTTTTGTCCTTTTTTGTTTGTTTGTTTTAAAGTTAACTTATTTGTGATTTCATCACAAACAGTGGTGTTTGAAGCTTCCTCTTTATTTTTTCTTTCAAGCAAATTATTAGTTCCTGCACAATGAGGACAGATGGGATGTTATTACTGATTAGAAGCAACAATCATAATCTGATGTTTTCAGAGGACAGTAGGACCTGTGGAGAGGAAATGTGAGCAAACATCAAAATAAGAAAAGATTTTATTAATCACCTTTCACAGACTTAGAAATACTCCTAGACTTCTAAGGCTACTGATTGAAAACAGATTTAGATTCTTTCTAGAGTTTCAGAATGAGCAATCTTTGTTCAGAGGAGCTGGAACAAAAGGAACTTGTCTTCACCTACAGGGACTTAACGCTGTTCCTGATCAGTAAGCAGCTGATCCACTGCTTAGTGCCTTTCCTGGCCTCCCAACCACTGTTTAGTTGTGGGAGGCTTATACATCTGGACTGTCACAAATTTTGAAGATGTACAAGTAAGCGATCTAGAAAGACTGTTTCTTTTTTTTAATTAAGACCGTATAACTATCTTCAAATTGAATATTTCTCTTAAATTTTTTCACAGATAAAAAAGTTATATTTTATATAGTTTCTATGGACACTGAAAATCCCAAAGATTTTCTAGGAGAATACAGTTTGCCAGACTACTTACTGTCTGCCTTCATTCATTCTGCAAACATTTATACAAGCAAATTTTTTTTTGCAAAAATGTTTGCAGAATAAACAGTTGTGACTAAATATTTGCACAAATGTTCACTTGATGACCCTTGTGGATTTCAGTCTGCCACTTCATCTGGGAAATACAAGAGTTTGAAGCTTAACCCTTACCTGTTTTCTGTATTTCATGAATTTGGAAAATGTCCAGAAATCCCTAATGTATCTAACTCAATTTAACTTCAGTGTCAAAACAGATATTTTACAGAAATTTATTAATAAAAATCTGATTTTTTTTTCAAGAAAACCTTACCTCAAAAAAAAAAAAAAAGAGATTTAAGGGATGCCTTAAAACATTATTTATATGATTAAACCTCCCTAGCATTAAACAGAAACAGAATTTATTAAATATTGTTTGTATTTGCTTGAGGTACTTCACCCATCAGCTTGGAGACTGAGTATGAAAATATGAATAAAATCTTCCTTACTGCCCTTCACTTCCACACATCTCTCAGCTCCTCTCTTAAATGCATATGTTTATCCACACAAATATATGAATATACATACAAACACACAAGCAGTCTCACATTGCTTTCATTTCTTGTTAAGTTTTTGCAGAGAAAGTTTCACTGACACAAAAAGAAACGCAACTGCCAGTATTAGACTATGAAGCCCACAAGAGCTATAGGTGTCTGTTTGTTTTATTACAAATTTTCAAAGATTATTACAGGTAACTTTTGACATATACAATGAAAATTAAAAAAAAAACACTGTTATTTGGGAGAGGGGTGTGTGTTCTGGAATATTACTACTGTAATTACCAACTAAAAGTGGAAAAATGTATATAATACAGCCTCAAAGATGAGCCAGCGTCTATAGTAATGTAAAACCACAGAAGACAGTCAAGAATTTGGAGGGTTCAAGATATAAAAGTCTTTATAATTCAGATGGGGCAAACATTACTTATTTTGGAAAATTATTTTTAAAAATATACAATTTTACTCTATCTATTCTTTGTCTGTATTTGTGTCTGTCATATTTTGACTTATTTTTAGTGAAATAACATAGAAATAATGTGACTTAGAACAGGCACATAGGCAGAATAAGTCTTGCTCTAAATAACATCCTAATATCTGCAAACAAAAGTACACATGTATGTGTCTTTAAACACTTGAATATTTTCTGAGATTTCAAAATATTTGTTTACTGAATGAAGAGATGAACTTACATCAGTGTCAGTGAAGGTCAGGGCCTCAGTTTTACCAGTAACTCTTTGAATATGAAAGTTCCATAAAATAACTTGGTTTTCATCCTGAGTTGTTGAGCTTTTTTTGTAGGAAGTAGTGGAAGTTGGTTAGGGCAACTTCCTAGGAAAAGGTAGGTTATGACTGAGTCTGGATAAGTAGCAACAGGAATACTCAGATAATTCCTCTAATACCAGGAAATATACTTAAAAAATAGTACCTGTAATACAAACATTGCAAAACCCTAATTAGGAACTGGAACTATTAAGTGAGATTATTTGTTCTATTCACAATCAGCAAACCAAATAATGTAGCTCTTTTTGACACATGTAAATAATAAAAAATAATTAGGTCTGGATCTAACTGAATAGTGTAGCCTAGTGAAAGAAATTGCTTCTGAATAACAAGCATACCAAGAATGGTTTAAGATACAATTTTTTACTAGCATGTTGACAAATATCTAGTAAAAACTTTCCTGAAGACTGCAGTGTTATTTTTGGATTTGGGGGGTTGTTTGTTTGTTGTTGGGTTTTTTGGGGGGAGGGGGGGATTTTTTTTATTGAATCTTGCTCTTAAGGGCATAAACATTTAGAAAAAAAATCATAGAATCATAAAATTATAGAATCGTTTGGGTTAGAAGGAACATTTAAATGACATCTAGTCAAACACCCCTGCAGTGAGTAGGGACATCCTCAACAAGATCAGGTTGCCCAGAGCCCTGTCCAACCTGACCTTGAATGTTTCCAGGGATGGGGCATCTACCACCTCTCTGGTCAAACAGTTCCAGTGTCTCACCACACTCATTGTGAAAAATTTCTTCCTTATATGTGGTCTGAATCTACTTCTTTTAGTTTAAAACCATTACCCCTTGTCCTATTGCAACAGACCCTGCTAAAAAGTCTGTCTCCATCTTTCTTATAAACCCCCTTTAATGAACTGAAAGGCCACAATAAGGTCTCCCAAGAGCCTTCTCTTCTCCCCACTCTCTCAGCCTGTCCTCATAGGGGAGGTGTTCCATCCCCCTGACTGTTTTTGTGGCCCTCCTCTGGACCTGCTCCAACAGGTCCATGTCTTTCCTGTGCTGATGACTCCAGAGCTGGATGCAGTACCCAGGTGGGGTCTCACCAGAGCGAAGTAGAGGGGCAGAATCACCTGCCTTAAAACAGAGTTTCTGTTTACCTAATATGTGTATTGAACACCCCAATGTAGTGATGAAAAATGGAAAAGATTACTAATTAACTGTTTCTCTGTAAATTACTCATGCAGTCTTGTGTGTACATAACCTGACTAACCAAGTCTCTAATTTGACACAGTAATTTTGCTACATTACATAGAGAGGTACATTTGAGCATTTGTATAACTAATTGCATATTAAATTACTCTGCTTCTCAAGAAACTAGCTTACTCAGTGTGCAGTAAAAACAAAATGGGGAAAAAAAAGAAAAAGGAAAGCCTACCTCAGTATATATTTGTGAAAACTTATTATAAGAGTTTGATGCACCTGAAAAGCCACCTTATTTTTCTTCTTAGAAATATACTTTTAAAAGATAACATGACCTATAACACGACCTTTTCTTACCTGTTAAAAGATTGATTTCTTAACATTACTAAATAGGCTACTTTTTGACTAAGTTTGCAATCTGTTAAAGAAAATCTTAAGAAAACATTTTTTTCTTGAGTTAACACAAAAGTTCTAAACACACCTTTTTAAGAGTAGGACTATATTTTATTGCATTTGGCCAAAATTTACTTCTGCTGTGTCTCCTTTGGGCACCTTATTGTGCCTGTTGTTAAAGTAAGCAAAAGCATTCTTTATGGTTTAGGACAAAGGTCCTTTTGAGGATTGCTAAAATGGAGGGTGGATTCGAAACAGCAATGGATTAAAAAGATCTAAGGCAATAGGGATCAATAAAAAGCTATTTCTTTTCTAAAGAATTCTTACTCTTAAGCTATTTTTTTAAAATTCTTAGGATTTCATTGATTCATTTCATTATATAACTGTCATTAAATAGAAATAATTAGTCTGAAATTTTTGTCAATACATTTAGAACTCAGTATTGGTGGGTGTTATGACTTAAGAGAGTTAGGCATCTGTTTAATCTCAGTCCTACAAACCAGTACAGAAGAGAAAACATACAGTGAAAATTTCCCTTAGAGCAACAAAGTACTGATGTAACTAAAGGAAAAAGAGAGCTGGGGGCAGAGGCGGGGAGGTAAACTCATCTGAAATGCTGAACTTCATGCAGCTACAGATACATAATTATCAATAACTGAGCAAGTTATCTAGAGGTACCTTGGGATGTCTGCTCTGGCTGAAACTGTGGTTTTCACTGCTGTGCAACTGTATGCCATAGAGTATATTGAATAGTGCTGCTTAATATCCCTGGGTTTATAGTGGGACAGGCAGTAAAGAGAAGCATTTATGCAGAACTAAGAAGGTAAATGAGCCTACTGAAAACCAGGATACATTAACTTGCTTTTGGAGTGGATTAATGTGGCCTCATAGTTTCTGATCATGTTGGAGCATAGGCACAGCAAGTGTGCAAATGCACACAGAAGTTCACACAGTTTTACTAAACCTAGGGCACAAGCTAGCTCATCCATGGTCAGGTACAAAATGCCCCCGGGCACTGCACTAGTGTTTAGGCATAGCATAACTCACAATAACTATGTCCCATGTCAGTGCCCACTGGCAGAGTCTGTGTCCTTAAAATTCTGCCTGACAGTTTGGTATTTGAACTGCCCTTTCTCTGTTTTAGTCAGTATTTGTTTAGGAAATGAAATATTTTTTTAGCAATGGAGATGGGGAAAAAAGAATATTGTTCTTACTTTTGGTAGCCTGAGCCCAAATTTTCTTTAAACAAGCAAACAAACGAACCTTTTGTGGCAAAATTTTCATTCCCCAAAGATTTTTACTGTTTTCTCAAACATGATGCCATTTGAACTAGTGCCTCTTTCTTTTTATTCTGTTCCATTTTGCAATCTCTTTAAACATAGATACTTTGGTAAAAGAGGTTGTGTGACAGAGATGACCTACTGCTAAAAGCATGTACCATGAAAAGACTAATGCAGTTCTTTTTCTCTGTTCATATAACATTAGCACAGGGATTTTAGATTAGAAAGCCGACAAGAGGGGATATCTAACCCCCCTAAATCCCACACTTTCCTGAACCAGAAGAATTTTATACATTTTTCCTACGTTAGGTCATTTCCAAATAAAGCGTAAAAAACAACACATAATCAAGAGAGACAGAGGGAAATGTTGGAATGCTACAGAGGAAGACATATATTCAGCAGAAATTTTCAGGCTCAAGAGAACGATAAAGGCTTACAGAAATGAGATATATAATCTAAGAATAGCTGAACTGATCCTGCTTAAGGAGCTCAAATTGTACAAGAATTAACTGTGGCTGCTGTGACTTCAGAAGCTCCAGAGGAAGGACAACATCTGTTGCTATCACAGAAGCAGTAGCTCGATGTGGGAAAGAAGCACTCCCTTTTCCAGACGCTGCCAGAGGAATCGAGATGCTGGCAGGTCATGAGGGCTGAGGTAGGGACCAACAGACACCTTCCTCCCAAGGGCTCACCTGTCTGTGTCCCCAGGTTGGGTCTGGTGCATTATGGCCCTTGGCTCAGCGTTACTGGGGAACTGGTTTTAAGGCATGAAAAAGTATGTGAGCTAAACCCATAGAAAATAAGAAAAGTAAAAACCCAGAATTGTCATTGCTGAAATGTTACGAGCAGCTCAGACTTTCAAAAGGGAAAATACTGACATGAAAAGTTATAAAACGCTTGGGGTAGCATTTGAAAAACAATGAATCAGAAGATTCAGCAACATCAAGGATCTCCAAGTAGCAACAGAAGCTGACGATTTATTGATGGCTGACTGGTCAACAAACACGCATCAAGTCTTCCATCAAGGCCAGTGTGCTGATTAATGCTTAGCCTAGTAGCTTTTTAGTCCAAGTTATCTACTGTGTATATATTAGCCAATAAATAATTATACTGCCCTCTCACACTGTATGTGTATTTTCAAATTTCCTGACCTAAGTGACCCAGAGAAAGACTGGGAAGGAGGGTTACTGAACATGGGGGTAGAGACGGACTTCAGGTAGTGCTGGCTGTAGGCAGGAGAAAATTGTGTTGATTCCCCTAATGCAACTGAAACTGAAGCAGCAGCTTTAAGAGGGAAATTAGCATTTGGCCTAAGCCATGCTTTCATGCTCCAGCTTATTTTCTTTAATGTAAAACCGTGATATAAAAGACATTCATTACTGGAAATTCGTAAGTACAAAAATCTCAGGACTGCTAATAATGTTCTCTCCTTTCCAAAAAAACTTTATAAAAATAAATGTAATGAGGGTGTCAAGAAGAAAGAGGAAGAATAATTAAGAAAGGGAAAAGAAGAAAGGGATCAAAGAGAAAAGAGATAAGGAGCAGTAGCAGAAAAAGGGAGATGGAAAAAGAAATAGGCAATAGGAGAAAAAGATGTATTACAAGAAAAAATAGTAACGTTGAAAACAAATGTTATATTTTTGGTTGTTGGCTGCGATACGGCTATATCATTCTTTTGTTCACTGTAGGTTACTAAAATCATATTTTCTGAATATTCTGCAGTACAGAAGATTATTAATACATTAAAAAAACCTCATGGCAGCTATCTGCAATTAACTGAGCCTTATGAATTCTGTCAAATGACTCTTGATAGTAATCATACGAATAAGGGAGTGCTCTAAAAAGATTCATCCCCAGGAATTCCATGAAAATATATTTCAGACAGATGTGAAAGCATATCCTGTTCTGCTTGTGGTATGCTTTTCTGAAACTATCTTCAGAACGACCTTATTCTTGTATTATTTATCATTCTATTGTCTCTGAGCTACAATTCAAAAAGAAAAATCCTTTGATTAATATATATGCAATATATTTCCAAATCAGTGCTGAAAATTTCAACAACTAGGTGTCCATTATTGTTATCAGACACAAAAATGTGAAGGTGGAGAATACTGATCAGGTCATTCTGTCCAGATACCTGCCAATAAAGGACATTCCCTGCCTATTTTTACTGCTGTTGTTATCATAAAATAACAGATTGCAAGAATTGCTGTACTTTCTTACTATAGAGCTGTAATGACTGAAATGAAAAAGTCTTACTCTCCCTCTGTAAACTAGTCCTGTCCTGCCTGAAACATGAATTAGTTCACAGTTTGCTCCAGGGTCAGTCTGCAATCAGGCATTTCTTTCAGTCTTCTCAGTGATTACATCCATCCATTAAATTACAAAAATTCCATAAAAATGAAGATAAGTATTCGTAAGTATATTACTGATGAGTTGAGCTCTAACTTTCTAATAGGTATCATTACATTAGATCATGATATATTGTCTCACGTTTCTCATTAAGGTTTCATTGCAAGTTTCTAATTATAATGGTGCTCCTTAGTGCTACTGAAGGAAAGCATGTACGATAGCTAAAAAGCTAAGTTTCTATAGGGGAGAAGTTTGCAAAGGCACAGATGTGCCTAACTTGTATTGAAATTCAGTAAGAGTTAGCCACCTAACTGCTATTTATCCCTTAGGAGTATAACTGAAGCATAAATATTCTTTGTGGTTGCACAGCTTGGGGGGAGAGAAAAGATTTACTTTTCATTTAAAAAATATCTACAGAAAAAACCCACCAATTGCCCTGACAATTATATGTCAGTAGGCAATGATATACTAATAACCCATTTTCTAATTACAAAACACAAAATTTTTGTCCTTCATTGCAGTTTTAACTTCATACATGTATGTAAATTGTATGTGTTTGGGTATATATATCTAGCTATGTAGAGATAATTGTATATACATGTATATCTAAATACATAGACACACATAACTATTACATAGGTCTATTATGAAATGTGCATGACTCAAAACTCTAATATGATATCTGAAGCCCTCTTTTTCTATACAACAATCTAGAAAAGAAAGGTTTATGTCTCTTCAACTGTGTTGCTCTTCACTCACATTACTCTTAAACTGGGGAGGGTGAAAAATCCTTTCTGGAGGGATGAGGGATATGAAAAGAAGATATTACTACATGGCTGATAGGAAGGTTCTCCTGAAGACTGTACTTTCCCACTAATTAAAAAAAAGCAAGAAAAAAAAAAAAAAGAATATAAGATGATTGTCCTGGCTTTGGCTGGGGTAGAGTTAATTTTCTTCCTAGTAGCTGGTATGGTGCTTTGCTTTGGATTTAGTATGAGAAGAATAACAGACTAATGGTTTAGTTGTTGCTGAGCAGGGCTTACACTAGTCAAGGACGTTTTCAGCTTCCCATGCTCTACCAGGTGCCCAAGAAGCCGGGAAGGGACACAGCCAGGACAGCTGACCCCAACTGGCTGCATGGCTATTCCAGACCATATGATGTCATGCTCAGTATATAAAGTGGGTGAAGAAGAAGGAAGTTCAAAGTGATGGCGTTTATCTTCCCAAGTCACCATCACGCGTGATGGAGCCCTGCTTTCATGGAGATGTCTGAGCACCTGCCTGCCCATGGGACGCAGTGAATGAATTCCTTGGTATGCTTTGCTTGTGAGAGTGGCTTTTTCTCTCCTTATTGAATTGTCTTTATCTCAACCCATGAGTTTTCTCACTTTTACTCTTCTGATTCTCTCCCTCATCCCTCTGTGAGGGGAGTGAGCAAGTGGCTGCGTGGTGCTGAGTTGCCAGCTGGGTTTAAACCACGACAATGATGTAGGCATTATCCCGTCACAAAGCATGGCAAGTGGGAAGTGATAAGGAGAAAGAACAAAAGTACAGGGAGGCTTGCAATCAAGAACAGATATGAACCTAGGCCTCGTTTGACAAAAAAGTCACGTGAGGCAAGTGGAGTCTACAGCTGTGTGATGGCAGGACAATAGCAATGGTCCTTGTTTGCCTCACTGTAAGGCTGTGACACAAACACTCTAAGATGGACACCCTAGGAAATGTTACTGTTGTCCTGTACTGTTGGTACTGTAGCATAGTCGAAGTCTTGCACAAAGGACATAGCATCAATTTCAGCTTTAAATTTCTCTTCATTTTCTGTCCATAGACACTCTCTTATTTCTGTTTGATATATGTGAGATGATTTCTATCAAGTTAGAAAACCTGGCTAATTTTATAGGAGAAAATCTGGCAGATAGTAATGCATGCTGCTGCTGGATTCTATCCTACAGGCTTTTGGGTAACAAGAGAAAAATGTAAGCCCTTTAACAAATATCTGGGAAAAATATTAATTTAATCTTCTGTATTTTTAAAGAGAGATGTAATGTGCTCAATATATCTTTTTTATGCCTTAATATTAAACATTTTGCAATAACCTAAGGCTGCTTTTCAAGTGTTCTTCTACATGAAGTGAGGCAATTCCTTTTTTCTTTGCATTATCCGCCTTTCTTAAACTAGGGAATAACAGCATACAGACAGATTCATCAGTTTTGCACAGCATGTACACTTGTTTCATTTCTACTACTACTTCACTAAATAACTGAAATGAAAGTGATGATAAATTAGAAATCTTATGCCTATAAATGCATTTTTTTTCTAAAATCTGACAGTCAGAATACCTGTTAAAAATACTAAAAAATGATCCCATGGCTTTTTCCCAGAATAAGGGTTTTAGGCATATGGATACAACAGGTATACTATATAGTATAACATATAGTATATTTTAGTATACTTATAGCATAACTGATGTCCCAGTGGAATCTTGTTTTATAATTTAAAATAATTTAGCATGGCTTTTCCCTTCTAAGTATGTAATCAAATATTAAAATCATGTGTATCTTCACATTTTGAAAAAAAAAGTCAAGATATTTACATGTATATGAAATTATGCATATGAATATACATATTTACACAGTTGCATGACAAACAATTGCAGATATCAAAGTCACAAGTCTTACTGATTAGAACAGTCTGATATCTTAGGTTGACTAATGTACCAGCTTTTATTTTAATGCTCTTCAAAAGAGGTTTCAACATTTTATTAGCACACACTTATAGAATTAGGTTTTAGTGTTATATATCCCTATATGATATAGATGGGGGTGGTTGTGATACTTATCTTTAAAAGCCTCTTTAAAAGTACAGGTTGTAGCAGTAAACAACCTAACTTGAAATACATATTTTATTCCTCACTTGGTTTGTAAATTCTTCAGTGCAGAGTAGTGAATTTTCTTTTAATTACATTTTGTGCTGAAGTTAATGAAGATTTTTAGGAAAAACTTTCAAAGGTGATAATGCTAAACTGTGAATGTGTATCATGGTAATAAATGAAATTAAATGGAAAAAGATAATTTGGCTTTGATTTTTTTTTTTTTAAGCACATGTCATGCCACAGTCTTTAATTGTTTTGCTTCAGAAAAGCATCATGGTTTATTAAACAAATGACTAAGTGATGACTCAGGAGATCTGTAATCTAGTCCTCATATTACTCCTGGATGACCTTAGGCCATCAGTGCAGCTCTCCATATCTTAATTACTGACAAAACGCAGTGGAACGGTCGAACACCATTGAATCCTAATCCTCGCAAAAATGCGTTGACTTAGCTGCTATGTTATACTTTTTCTGGGTAATGTTCACACCATGCAAAGATCCTTTTCTTGTGTCGTGGTTTAACCCCAGCTGGCAACTCAGCATCATGCAGGCACTCATTCGCTCCCCCCACAATGGGATGGGGGAGAGAATCAGAAGAGTAAAAGTGAGATAGATAGGTCGTGGGCTGAGATAAAGACGGTTTAATAGGTAAAACAAAAGCCACGCAAGCAAAGCAAAACAAACCAAGGAACTCATTCACTGCTTCCCATGGGCAGGCAAGTGCTCAGCCATCTCTAGGAAAGCAGGGCTTCACCACGTGTGGTACTTGGGACGACAAATGCCATCACTCCGAATGTCCCACTCTTCCTTCTTCTTCCCCCAGCTTATATACTGAGCATGATGTCATACGGTCTGGAATAGCCCTCTGGTCAGTTTGGGTCAGCTGTCCTGGCTTTGTCCCCTCCCAGCTTCTTGTGCATCTGGCAGAGCTGAGAACTGAGAAGTCCTTGGCCAGACATAGCACTACTTAGCAACAAATAAACCATCAGTGTGTTATCAACATTCTTCTAGTACTAAATCCAAAACAAAGCACCATACCAGCTACTAGGAAGAAAATTAACTCTATCCCAGCCAAAACCAGGACACTTGTTAGAGAAATAATTCCTGAAGGAAGCTTGCTTTGCATCTGCCAGCAGAGGCAATGCAGTTTTGCTGTAGGTCCCTTGCAACTAGTCCTTTGGGGATCAGCCTGCAAAGAAAGGAAAAAGCACAGAGGTGTCTGAGCCAGAATACCTCCACGTGAAGTGAGCAGCCACAGCAGAAGCCCTAAGAGGTATAAGAAAGAGACAGCAGCAGCAATCCCAGAGGGGTAAAAACAAAAAACAGGTGAAAGTAGTGTTGCACATGAATGGTTGTGTTCAGCTGTTTTCTGGTGTATGACCTTCTCATGCTTTTGGGGCATAGATAGACATTTTGTGACAATCTACTATAGTAGACTATAATACATTAGTCTGAGATTTTTTGTACTGCATAAACACTTTTTCAATTAATTGTTAAATGTATGGTTACACCATGCTCAAAATCTGTCTTAAGATAAAATTGGCCTAAAGTTGAGGATAGCTTGAGTAGGAATTAATCTCACTGAAAGTCAAACATCTGCAGCTAGCTACATCTCAGCCTATAGTTCCCTTTGTATTCTGATATATTTTAGGCTTCTGTTTTGGGTTGTGATCAATTGTCTTTCTCTCACTGCATATCTTAAGGGGAGGTGGCTAGCTGCAGGGTAGATTCTTATAATTCCTGATGTGAATTTTTAATGGTGGTCCCTGAACATGGGTGCTGTGTTCTAATCTATCAGTGTGAATGATCTCTCAGTTTATGTCACAGTTCACAGAAAATTATTTTATTCAAGGTACATGAAACTGTAGTCCAAAATATAATTTTGGTTTTTGACTCTTAAAACAGCATAGATGACAAGTGAAGAACATAAGACTGTATTAATCCAGCACTTTCACAAACCCATTCATTCTAATTGCAGATAAGGCCTCTCTATTCAAAACATAAAAGTATAGATTTAGAGTAAGAAAGAGGACACACAGCTTGCAGATACAGCAGCTAAGGGAGGGGACTGAGGAAGGTATATGTGAAAACATAAAATATATGAGGTTCTTCGCATTGTAAAAACAAAATGAACAAACAGAACACAAACCAAAGTGATATTTTTACCACAGCATTTATCCTAACCTTTTCCTCAAAGCTTTTCCTCACATGAAAAAGCCTGCTTTTTGTTAAAGATCACAGTAATTAAGAAGATAGCCAACACAAGTAGAAAAAAGAAACATTTGTGTAGTAAATTAAAAGAAGACATTAAAATATGTTTCCCAATTGCATTTAGCTGCAGTCTCCCCTGCTTGTGTGTTCTTCCTGTGAGTCCAAACCTGCTGGATGTTTTAAAATCCAAGGTAAGAATCCACAGTTTTTTATATTCCTCTTTCTTCAGCTAATACAACTTGTAAATCCAAATCGACATTAAGGAGACAAATTGATAATAAGATTAATAATACACAAAGCCACCATTAAGTTAGACTAATTGTGTTCAGATGCAAATTTTGTCTTAAGGATGCCCATGAGACCTGTGCTAACACATACAGCAGGAGAATTTTGTTGCAATAGAACTATTTTATCTCTCTGTTTATGTGGATTTAAATGTATTTTATGTGAAGTACACTATTGCTGCCATCTCAGGTGGTATTCTTTGAGATAAAATATTATTGCCCAAGTTATTCTGACCCCCACCCTCCTATTTAAAGACTATTGACTGATAGGAGAATCTTGAGGTCAAGACATCTATAGAAGTATAATTAAGAAAAGAGGTAGAGACAGATTAGTTGTTATAATAAAATGTTTGAGAACTTCAAGTTTGAGACAATGGGATTTTTTTTTTGTTAAATTAAACTGAGATTTACCTGTAGAGAAATAGAAAACATGCACAGAAAAACATTACAAATGTTGAAGTAAATACACAGCAATGAAAGCATTATTATGGCTACAAGTGCAATATTACATCTAACAGTGTGCATGTCATACATAAACGTCTGTTTCACAAGTATGATTATTTTTCATAAAATACAATAGAGTCAAAAACAGGATTAAGATTATTTTTCAGAAGATTATTAAATTCAACTGGAACACATAATGGCTCAAAAAACATGCATTTACAGAGGTATCTTTCTAAATCAAATAAGAATTTCTAAATTGGAATGGAAAAAAGAGCATAGAAAAAGTGGATATATAGACACATTTCGCTACAAGTGAAAGACAAATTTTGCCTGAGATTGGAAAGAAAAAAAATGAAAGGACTAAGGGAACATTTTATGTTCTGAAATCAGAAAAACAGAGCCAAACAAAATTTTGACAACACCATGCACTAAACTAAATGTACTTAGAATATTTTTTTCCTCTGAAGAATGCTATTATTATGAAAATTAGGTATTTTTTTTAATGAAAAATATTGAATTTTTTTTTCTTATATATACTATACAATAAATCCCATTTTAATGCAAAGGATGTATTTTGTGGAAAAAATCACAACTCTTTGAAACTTTGAATTTTAAATAAGAATAAAAAAGAATATTATATTTATAAAAGAACTTTTAAAATGAAAAAAATCTATAAAAAATTCAAAAGGTTGAAAAATCTTTGAAAATTCATCAAAATCAACCCTGAAATATGTTTTTACAAATCAACATTTTCAAAAGAAATTTTGTCCTTTGCATAGTTTTCTACTGTAAGGTCTCTAAGTGAAAGAATTTCACAAATTGTGATTTTACAAAAGGGTCAGTCTTTACTGGACTTCAGCCACCTATTGTCAAGCTTCTAGATACTAAAGGAGTATACAGAATAATTTTAGTTTGCTATTTTTTAGAATTATTTAAAGCACGAAATTTAAAGAATATATTTCATTTCATGTATACAAGACATGGCTATAGTCCTGCTTTTAGATACATATATGTGAAATGGAAGCAATTTCTTTAGTTGATTGTTTTAGGTGGCCTTGATCAATATGCCAGGATTGATAAGAAAGGCAGACCAGTGTAATGGTTGCAATGTGTATTAACTAGGCTTGAAAATAAAACAAATAACTAGAAAATGGCTAACTTTAGAAAGACACAAGCATAGTCAATCTCCTCTCCAATTAGATAGAATAATTTAAACAAAAAATTGGAGGAAAGAAGAAAAAATGCAAAAAAAATTATTTTTTTTTATTGCGGTCAACAGCAGACTGCAGAGGTCTTGCATCTCATACTTAAATGTTTCATCAGGATATCCTGTAATCCCCTTCTCCTACCGAAGCATAATCACAACCAGTTGTTTCAGATTTATTTCAGTCTGACGAGGATTGCTGCCCTAAGACTGCAGAAACTTTGAAAAATAATCAAGATACAAGGTACAAGAAGCATCACAATAACTGAAAAAAGGAAACAAGGTGCTGCAAATATAAAATACTGAAGAAGGGCATGAGATGACCTAAATATGCCAGCAGAGTCTTCAATAATAGTTTTTCAAGAAGTGATAATTTTATACGATCCACATTCTACAGATATTCACAAAGTACTGAGACGTAGTGCAGCCAGCATTACATTGTCAACATCCTTCTTCACAAAGCAAGCCATGGCATTCAGAATCCATATTTAGCTTTACTGAACTTGCTTTTATCACAAGAATAGACTCGTCAGCTCATTTGGAAGAAGAGCTAGGAATCTTTCTCAAAAAATACTTATTACTGCTATAATCTGTGATCACTGATTATAAAGTATTAGCACTCATTTATTCCTACGGCACTGAACATGGTTTGGACAGCAGTTTGAACATTTATTTTTACAACTTGTGTTAGCTTGAAGGAAAGTCTCTAAAGAGGGACAAAGCTGACATGCGCTCACAAAAATTCATGTAACTTTTACACAATACAAAAAAGGTGCACAAGATTTTAAACCCAAATATTTCTAGAGCATAGGGAAGTAATGCTCATAGACAGAAGTCTGCTTAGGGCACAGCTTTCAGCAAGTTCATTGAGAAAAGACAGAGACCAATATTGAGGTTTTGCTGTTCGTCTGACTGCCAATATATTCCAACTATTCAATAAGATGTTTTCCATGTGCAGGTTCTCCCTTTTTTGACAGATGGAAGTGTTACTACTCTGTAGATTACATAGTCACTAATGAAAAAAGGAAAAATCCTGGTAGATGAAAAAGAACCTATCCTTAGGCAGTTTACCTGAGAAGTTACCACCAGACCAGCAGGAGGCTTGAATGTGTTCTGCCAAATCTGGAGCTGCTTAAACTCTGTGACTATATTTCTTTAATTGGTGGTAGGGAAATAAAATAAAAATAAAACATTTTGAAAATGGAAAAAACAGCTAATAATATGTCCATTAACAATTCTATTTTTTAACAGACACAATGATGGGACAGGAAACAATTGTGCTACACAGGAATATAAATTCTCTCAAATATCAAAAGGAGCATTTAAAGGATAAATATATTTTTTTAAAAACAGACAAAGAGGTAAACCTAGGGGCAATGTCTTCAGAAATAAGGCTTGATGAGATTAAGGATGATAAATTCATAGCTAAAATAAAGCTACATCAAACTTACTTGTTTTAAAATCTTTATCTTTGTAATATTTTATATGATGTTAAACTATTCTGCGGTGCAGATCTACAAAGAGGTCATTGACTTCCGTGGGGGAAAAAGCTGCAACAAGTTCATTTTGGCTTGCTGCATAAGATACATTGGTGCAAAGTGTCTGTACTTCAGTGAGATAAAGGCATAAAACCTGACTCATAGGAAGATTAATTTTATGAAGATGGAAAGAAGGAAGATCCCTGAAGAGTTCTAAGATTCTTTTTAACCTACATCATGTTTTCAAAACCAGAAATTAATGCCTAGGAAATTATTTCTATGAAATAGAAATATTCTCTTATGAAGTGAAATTGTAAACCTGACACATAAAATCCTAAACTGAAATAAAAAATATTTGAAGATATATATGAGTTTCTTCACATAACAGAAGAAAAGGCATGATCTACCAACAAAGCATGAATCACTATGTTTAGTCTTTCAATGTTTTAACTACAAAAATGTTTATTTATCCCTATGGCACCCTCCACTTCACCTACTGTTATGTATTTCAAGAATTTCAAGCTGTTACTGGTTTCGGATGTGAAGGCTTCACTAAATAATATTACTTAGGGAAACAGTTAATAGCAGGCATGTGCTTACTGAAATGAGTGTGATCTAAGTACAATACAGTCTTGATACATGGCTATAAGGGTTAGATATACATCTTTTCTAAACTGTAGACTGTCATTGAAACTTCTAGCCACTACCTATCAGGAGAAAATATGGAGTATTTTTTAATAAAAAAGTTGAGTAATTTTAAAATTAAAAAAGGGGAAAAAAAGTACAATGATCCAATTTAATAGATTGTAGTGTACATTTTAATGGCTTTAAAAAAGTAATTATATACATGTTCATGATTCACAAGTTTAAGCTTTTCACAGGAATATCAAAGTACACTGTACCAACAAATTTACATACTTAGAAGCTTTTAACTCAGAAATTAAACTGTCCTCATCTAAATTCTATTGTTAACAATAAAATAGAAAAATGTGTTTCCAACTGCTATTAAAATGAAAATGCTTCTGATATAATCATATATGAAGTTTGTCACTAGCTGCAAAAAATATTTATTGAAGTAGGTTTGTTTTTTAGAGTACAGTAATTGTGTATTTTCCTTACAATACTTCTATGCTTTAAATAAACTGGAAAGATGCAAGAAGAGTTCATATGTGCATTTTGAGCTTGAAAATTTAAAGATTTTTGTAGGAAACTTAACACAACACCTTTGCTAAGATATAACATTTATCAAAACAAAGAAATCTGAATTTACTATAAGAGTGAAACTTTGTAATTATTATGAATTGTCCCTCTGTAACAATAGGCAACATCATTAAATGGAGCCTTAAAACAGAATAAATCAGATTAAACTGAAATTAAACATAGACCAATTTAAAAAAATGTAATTTTTAAGATTCAACTCTGACTTTCAAAAGGTGAAGTTAGCATTTATTATTTTATGCATCAAGGAATTACTTGTACACAATGAAACTTTTTGAGGAACTTGTTACCCTTTACATATTTTTCCAGTTCTGACAGAACAAGATGAGCAACAGATACCAGTCTTGGGAAAGCCTCCACGAAATCATTGTCTCAAAAATTGCTTCACTTCAAAAATAATTCATATAACCTAAGCCATCTAATTTTTGTATTAAACAATGTTAAACATGTATCCCATGATGTATCTGTATCAAATTCCTTTGGATACTTATATAACTTCCACAATAATAACATGTATCACATCAAAATCTTTGTGGTTAAAACTGTGCATTCTCACAAGTGTCTTTTCAAGCTGTCCTTATTACACAAAGCCCAAATATACTCATTATCATGTGTCTAAAAATATTCCAATACCCCAAATACAAAAATTTAAGGTTTATTGCCCACTGTATCACTGGTTTACCTCAAAGGCAACTTATTCCTGAAATTCATGTATCTGTTGGTTCAACTAAAAATGCTCTCATTATCCCCCTTGAGGAACCAGTTGTTTTCTCTGTCCACCACTGCAACTTTCTGCAGTCAGAAAGTGGCATAGAATTTGTTATAGAACAAACTGAATTCCCTCAAATTGCTCTAGGTGACAATGTGCCCCATGCTGCAGAGTTCGCAATTTTATTGTCATTATTATTATTCTACAGTTTAACAATACCAGCTCTGGCAGTAGCAGCATGCAGTGGAAAATACCACTGTCACCAATTGTAGACCCTGGTTCTGTGCCAGGCTAAATATCACACAAAAGTGTTTTGTGAACCACAGACATTGGCCAGCAAGGGGTTGGGACTGCTCGTATGAGCCAAATACATCAGCATTTGTGGATTAATGGCTAGCAGGATTTGGCTTTGTTTGTTAACTGTATGGTTAATTATACACAGCAGTAGTAGCACCTTCTGTCATCTCTCTAAAGTATAAACTGCAGTTATGCATACCTTGACTGATATATTTTTTTCTTTTTGTGTCAGATGTCTTAATGATAATGGAATATAGCCTTAGAAGTATAGACCGAAATATATTGCACATATAACACATAACTTATCAAAGACCTGTTGTATATTTCAGAGGAAAATTGCCATCACCTTTCAGCAGCAAAACATCTTACCTGTCTCTTACATCTAGGCACAATGATAAATATACTTTAACTGTGAAAGTGTTTAATTTTTTTTTTCTTGTTGTGAATTTACTTCAGAAATCTGTTTAAATAGAGAAAAAGGAAAAGAAAAACCCTACAATATCTTGGTTAGGAAATATTTCTTTTCAGAATAGAAAATCACTTCATCCCATATAACATGTTAACTACAGTTGCTGAAATTAGAAATGGCTTTTTGAAGATCTGGATCAACCCAAACAGAATACACATAAGTCTTGAAAAATTTCACATACAATACCCTGCACCTCTGTCTTAAGCCAAACCATTTCTATCTAGCACATAAAGAATCACTTGCAGATGAAAGTATTCCTTGTATATAAAGGGTTTGGGGTTTGTTGTGTTTTTTTTTTTTTTTTTTTTTTTCTTTTCACAGAGTTGCTTCTTTACAGCCATCGTCTTCAGCTTTTACCTTTTTATTTCAGATCACCTTTTAAACCACCCATGTGCTTCACTGCTTGGCAGATGACCTTCTTCTGTGTCTGGCATGCACATCCTTACAGTTCTTCCCTGAGGCTACTTGCTGCAGCTGCTTATCGTGATTGACCCCTGGCCATCCATTCCTCCTGACCCAAGCTCTTTCCTCGATGTCTTGCCTCCTGCCCTTGTTCCCCAAGTGCTGATTCAAAACCACTTCCTAAATGGCTATAACCCCAAGATGTTTACGTGTCCTCTGGCTCAAACAGCCTCTGATTTTTGTCTAACTTCATTATGGATCTGAAGTGAATTATAAATTAACCATAAATACAAGGAATTGTAATTCAGCTAGAAATCCAGGAGAGCTTTTTCTTAACTCTATGTTTTTGCTTTCATAAAAAGCCATATAAAAATAGTGGTAGCTGTTGAAAACTATGAGGTAAGAAAATAACTATAGAAATAAATTGATTCAGGGACCTGAATGTTGTGTAGATTGCTTTCTGTTTGTTTGTTTTTAAAGTGTAGGGGTTTTATTTCTTTTGTTTTCAGATGATGAAAATGACCTACAAATGTGCAAAACATGTAATGTTCAATCACATGCAAGAAAGGACCACTGGAAATCAATTTAAGATGCCTAGTCATTTGCCAAACCACTTCTGCTGCCTGATATACTTGTAAGTGAATTCCAATAACTTGAAATCTATAAAAATTGTCATACTAACTTTGCTTCATCATTTCTCAATCTGTCCCAATATTCTTAAACTTCTTCTTATCAAAGAGAATATTTAAATGTTTTTGTGCCTTGTGTGGTTTCTTTCTCCTATATCTTGTCAGAGTCAATAGGAAATATGTGCTGAGAACAGAAAGACTGCTTCTATTCAGGTCTTATAACAAGAATTGTAAGAAGAATTTATAGAGAAAAACTTTTCTGTCATTTCATTTATTTCATGAATAATAATACTAAGAACAGAAAAACACTCCATGTCTGAAATGGAACGGAATCTGATTGAAAAGCAATCTATTTTTAATGTAAGCAGAAGGTATAAATTAAATTAATATTGGCTATTTAAGATTCTAAACTTGTGGTCAAAGGTATTCATCCGGTTAACTAGAGACTAATCCAAGGTATCCTCTACTGTCAATGAAGAGAGATACGCTCTTTAGTTTAGCAACCTACTGTAGGTGGAATGAATTATCCTTTGCAGATATCCTCCTAAGTACAGAAGAAACCTGGATAACTTGGCTAGCTATAAACTTGTAGTGAGATGTGAGATGAAGTGAAATTATCACATCAAAGTCTGTAAAGCAATTCATTCATATAGTGCAACCTCATGATATCTCTCCTATGAGTCTGGTCACCTTGTTACTCTTTGAAGTTTACATTTATGAAAATGTGAAATATCTGCTGATGCTGTTTACAAGAAACCCACAATTTCATACATTGGAAGAAAAAAAAAGACTTTTTAGAAAAATATGAGTCTATGGTCCTTATTTTCTTTTGCATTAATGAATAAACATAGCTGCTAAGTACAAGTTAAATCAAGATGATATGGCAAGTTTTCAAGTGTACGTCCCTGTCATTGCAGATAGAATTGAAGGTCTTTAGATGCTTATACAAAACATGTTTGAAGGAATACTTATTTAGTTGTCAAGTATAGGTACATTACATCATGCCTGGCTATTTAAAGAAGACAGGTTTCTGTTTCAGATAATGTCAGACTGATTGTCCACCCTGATAAGTTCATGTATCCCTTACTATACTCGTGTGGTAGTGAAATTAAGTCCTATTTTTGTGTTTGACAAAATAAAAAATTGAACTTTAAAATAGTTCATTAAGCTTTTCTTTTCTTAAGGGTTTTTCAGATAGAAGCTGGAGATGTTGTTTGGTGTTATGTTTAATTTAACATGAATTAAAAAAAAATACGCTGGACTTAGCTGGGTAACTTAACTGAAGACATATTTGAAAACTTGACATGTTTCACGATTCATTCTTCTAACAAATACATCAACATAACTGTTCGTTTTGTGTAACTTTTCCTGAAGACCTTCCATTGCACAACTGGAAAGATGATATTGATTTATCTTATACTAATAGCTATAATACAGTTTTGGTAAGAAATGAAGCTTTATGTGTTAAATGTAACACATACATAATGGGTCAGGACATTGCCCCTCATCTATTTCCTCTTACATACGTCTGTTCTGCAAAATATACCTGCAGCAGTGATGTCACACCTAGGATATATGCAATGAGCATTTTGAGTTTTGTTTAATCCATCTACTGCATTATTGCGTGTGGTTCCAAAATATTCTCTCTTGTGCCACATGCTAGTGGGAATGCTATTAACTTTGACTCTTCATAGACCAAGCCAGCTTGAAGGCAAGAAATTATTCATTCTTCTAATGTTTTGGGTTTAAGGTCCCTATAAAAATTGTTATCCTAGAAATAGCAAAGGATTCCTTTAGTGTGTATGCATGTGTAGTCACATACAGACACATTCACATATTTGTATGCATTTCATAACTGCAAAAAAAAAGATTCTACTATGCTTTCAATTCCCTGTGGAACTGTCATACTGCATCAACAAGCTTAATATCGACTTATTTAGTTGACTTATTGACTTATTCCTGCAGCAGTTCTTTTTTTAACAAGATTTATTTCCTTTCAGATTTTTTTACATTACATTTCAAAAATAGCCTGATGTAGTGAAACAAGTCAGCAGAAACCATTGTTGGAGATGTGACTAAACATATGCAGTATGTACCACTATATATACACACACACACATATATAAGAATTTTCATATAATTCTTACACAGTTTTACTGGAAAGAAATCACTGCTTATGACAGAATTGATATGTCTTGTGAAGAATGAACAGAGGTATATGATCTGACATCTACAACATTACAACAAAAAAGTCGATGACTTCCTTTTAAACTCATCTTGAATACTATTAATCTTCCAAAGAAATTATATTCTTACAAATGTAATTTCAGTTCTGTACTCTAACTTATTTGCAAGCCTTACTGATGTCACTGAATTTTCTCATATACCTGGGTCACAAATCCTGGTAAGGAAAACATAGGCTCAAATTTCAATGTCTGTTTTGTTTGTTTGTTTGTGGTTCTTCTTTTTTTTTTTTTTCCAAAAGCACTCTTCAAGCTTTCTGTCATCACTAATATTCTTACCAGTATTGTAACTGATTTCCAGCTAATTTTTCTCTTCGTGTATTTCAGACACACCCCATCAGCTTGTTCCTTTGAAGCTTGATAAACCTTTCCTTGTGCCAAACTGTTAGGTCTTTTAAGCTTTATTTTCATACAAAAATAATACCAATATAATTATATGGATATAGCTAACGCACTACAGTTCCTTCAAATTGGCACAGCTGTTCTTCTATATGTATAAGCCAGTAGAGATGTTTCTTTAGACACTGCTATGTGACAAATTCTATAAATTATCTTGTATTATTGGTTTTACGTGAAAATTAACAGTTTCTGTAGAAAATTGTACCCTTAACCAAAGTAATTACACCAGGATGAAATCTAAGAATAGACAGTTATATTCTTTGGCTCCAATCCTGCAATAAACAAAGGATCAAGCTCTAAATTTGGTTACACAAAGGACTATATCTGTGAAAATGAAATTACTAGCATCATGGGCAAAAGTATTCTTATAAAAGGGAGTGAATGGGCCCAGCCTTCTGCTATTATGAAATGTAGCCTTTACATAACAGTGTATAGAGAGGTTTAATTTTATACCTTTGTGGTACTAAATGACAGTGTTTAGCATCTTATTACAGCAAAGATGAACATGATTAATACTTCTTCACAGAGAAAAGACCATGCTAGAATCACACTTCACACTGAGTAATGAGTTCCACTTTGACTATGAGGCAGAATTTCCTTATGTGTTATAAGGGAGACTTAGGGGCTTAAACCATGGTTCCACTGAGGTCAGTCAGGGAAGCCTCTTCACCTCCCATGGGGCCAAGATTCTGCCCAGTGTTTCTGTTTAATAACATCAAAGAAGGACTTCATAACCAACTGGCATTTCTTGTTAGATATTTATCTATACAATGAAGAGACATTTTTGCTGTGCAATGTTTTAAGATGGGACGAAGTTATCTTTTAAAAAATCCTTAATTCCTGTAATATTAAGATGTCAGTACAAACTTTGTGTTTAGTTTTCACATTTATTAGATTAATTTATAATGCTAATAAATTGTTTCATTCATTTCAGAAAAATAAATAGTTTATAATACACTCTCTAAAGCAACTAGAGTACTTGGAAGAATTACTCTTTGGATGTATTTACATAAAATAAGTACTAACATTTCTTTTGTGCTCAATTAAGGATACTAGTTACGTTATTTTTTTGAAGGGCTTTTAAAAATGAATGAATATAAAAAATATCAGAAATTAAGGTTTAAAGAATATCAGTTGACATTGTGAAGTATATTAAAGCATTACATTATATCCCACTGCTATGTTTTACTAGAGAGAGCAGATAAACCTTACAAAAGATATTCATATAGCACAGTTGCAAACAGGAACTTAGTAGTAAAGAAATATTTGTCTTACTCAATGGATTTAATTGCAAGTCATGAACATAATTCATGAGTAGTAAAGAACAATGGAATTTTTTTTTTACACCTTTCAAAGATTTTATTTTGTAACTTTTTAAGTACCATTAAGAACATAGTAAACTAAAGTAAACCTCAACATATTAGGATTGGAATTAGTTTAAAAGTCAAATTAAAACCCTAAACCATTACAATTCAAATAACAACCCAGTTGTACTGTGAGTTCACAAATCCCAGAGGCAAAGGTCAGAAGGATTTTGACCCTGTGCCTTTTAGTGGAAACCATTTTCAGTGAAGCTGTGATTACCTTATAAAAGGCCTGCTTCTCTAGCAAATCACCAGGGATTCTTGAGAGAAGCTGGATTAGACTAAGGATTTGTAAAAGAGTTCCCTGAGCAATCTGAAGGCAGAGTTTTAATCTGCATTGTTTAGACAAGAAAATCAACTACCCATCAAATTTGATGGTGTTTTTATTTTAGTTTGTTTTACTCCCCTAAAGCATGGAATGAAAAAGAAATAAAACTCCAGCTTCTCTATTACATATGTGAAATCTGTTTTCCTGTATTTTTGTGGTAACATAAAGAACGGCAAACACTCATTGATGTCTTTTATCCTATCATCAGCAGGTGGTGCAATGATTTCAAGAAGAATGATAAGAGATGTACTTAATGCAGGTGTGAATCAAGTCGGTGCACCCATTGCACCGCAGACATGGCTGTGCACCTCATAGTAAGGAAAGCACACACTTGAAACAACTAACTTATCTGCAAAATTTTATATCTTATGGGAGCTGGTTCGGTCCCTGAACACAGTAGCAATAAATTTGGATTGAGATACATATAATCTGTTTTGCCATTCTGCCTTGCAGTGACAAATGTAGTAAACATTGCAGAGCATTTGTATATTCAAAAAAATAAAAAATAGGCCAGAGGTTGGTATAACCTTCTATCTTTACCCTGTTGACAGAAGATTTTTATTTTCTTCAGATTCAACAATTACCATGGATTGCTTATTACTCACACATGTAAAACTCTTCAAAGCCAACTGAAATGCAAACTAGTCAGTAAGGGCGCATCATTCATGTTACGTATTGGTGTTTTCAAACTTCATATAGTTTGCAGTACAATCTGAGAACCAAGGGTTCATCTATCACCTGCTTAATTGTCTGTAACAAACATCCAGGCAGAAAGAGGAGGAAAATGAAGGGAGGGAGCATATTATCAGCATAAATTGTAATCAGGTTATTCTTCTGTAATCTTTATCTAAAACAATGCCATCTGTTCCTGTCCACAGGTCCATTTAAGGAACAGATTGGGAAAAGAGAGATCCTTGAATGCTGGAAAGATTATTTTGTCCACATACACACTCATGACATTTTTATTTTTGGTACTTTCTAACAAGCACAGACATTATGAGTGTTCTGTTTTACTTGCAGTATTTCTTTTCTGTTAAAAATATGTACATGGAGGATTCTTTAACTAAAATAATAGCAAGTGCAAGTACATTGCTGGTATAAACAAAGTTTTCAATGGTTACTACAGTAATTGCTGTGGAATATTCAAGATGATGCAAACTAACATAGGATCATAATAAATATTGATTTGCCATGCTTAAAATATTGGCTGCTTGCTAAGAACAATAGTTTGCAATACTTACATGTTTTAGTTTTCCCAAGGGGACTAACAGAAAGAAATTTTTGCATGGAGCCTCAAGCACTCAGAGATACACAAGGAACTCCAGAGAATTTTCAATTAGTTTTCATCATAGCTGTATCTCTGAAGCATAATGTGCAAACATAAAGCACTGGAAATAACCCATATCGCTTTGCATTTCTCTTTTCTTTTGTGATAAGAATGTGATGTCTTTGGCAGCATAAGAAGGTTGGAGGTCAGTAAAAAACAAACAACAAAAACCCCACCCAATCCTCTCCTTTTACTAAAAAAGTGGAAAACAACTCTAAAAACATTACTTATAAAGTAATTACTAATTTCAAAACACTTTTGTCTAATTATAATCACGTAAGTGTATTCTTAATATGAAATAGAAAAATGGTGGAACTGAGAATTGTTATGTATCAGTCTTGTTGAACCATTAAAACTTTCACCTTTGAACTTTAACACTCTAGGTTTTCTGGCAGAAAGTATAGTCCTCGAGTTACCAATCATAAGTGATGCTGCAGTAATTACACTGACACTGAAAGTTTGCTGTAATATTGATATCCTCCAATCATATCATGGAAACTAAGATACTAATTGTCATTATTTAAATATGAATTAAGCATCTACACTTTCAATTACTGTTGGAAATTCCAGCTTAAACTATATCTTATATCTTTTATGTGTGACATAATGCAGAAGCCTATAAAACTACAAGTGATATAAACCAAGAAGTCTATTTAGAAAGATTGTCTATCCATCAGTAGAACAATTGATTTCTAGATAGTCTAACAGGTCATTTCGAACTGCTGGAGAAAAACAAAATCCTTAGGACCAACTCTCTTTGACACTTTTTTTTTTTTTTTTCACTGTCTACACTTTATTTTATATATAAACACTCCTTATCGAGACAAACAAAAAGAAATCTCTCTGCTATTTTTTCCATTTATCTCATCTACAACATTTTAATCTTCTAAGCTAGTTTTCTACAGAAATGTTGTATTAGCAAATTACTTTGGTTCTGAAGTATTGGATTGTTCAAGAATAATCATTTCCATAATAGTAATACTTGAAGAGACATACTTCAAAACCATACCTCTGAAGAGAGGTGGTAAATATTACGGATGACATTGTCGTTCCACTGAAATAAATTTATGTTTAATTGCTTTTGTCATTGACTTTTAACAGGTTGGTTTTGTAGGTTACCCTTGGCCAGCTGTCAAATGCCCACCCAGCTACTCTTTCACTCCCCTCCTCAACAGGACAGTGTGACAAAATAAGATGGAAGAGCCTGTGGGTCAAGCTTGAGAGATGGATGTCATTTACTAATTACCATCACAGGCAAAGCAGACCTAACTTGGGGAAAATTAATTTAATTTATTGCCAATTATAACCAATTTAGATGGTGAGAAACAAAGACAAAAGCCAAAACATCTTCCGTGCAGCCCCACACTTTTTCCCATGCTCAACTTCACTTCTTTATTCCTGATTCCTCTCCCTTCCTCTCCTCAGGGAGATGGGGAATGGGGGTTGTGGTCAGTCCATGTTATATATGTCCATCTGATTCGTGTTAATATGGAACGTCCCTTGCCGGGCGCCTCAGCACAACCGGTTAAACCGGTTCTGGTACTGACCAAAACAAGAGGAGTTCAAGACCCGCCTATTGCTGGGGGATATATAAACCAGAAACAAGAACTGTTAGGTGTGCGTCTTGGTAGAGCAGAGGCTCCCGGTGTACTCAGCGCTGTTTGCTTGCTTTTATTCGTTTAATAAATTGTTAATTTTGACTGAAACCCTATTTGGGACTCGGTCATTTATCACAGTCCATAACAGCTCCTCTCTGACACTCCTTTCTCTGCACACTCTTCCCCTGATCCAGTATGGCTGCAGTCCTACAGGATAAACCTGCTCTGGCCTGGAGTTCTTTAGGGACTGTAGTGTAGATATGTGCTACAGGTTAGTCTTTCCTGGGGCTGCAGGGGAATCTCTGCTCCAACACCCGGCGGCGGCGGGCCCAGCCCTGCCCTGCGGTGGGGCCGTTGGAGCCGGCTGGAACCGGCTGTGTCCGGCACGGGGCAGCCCCCGCCCCTCCTCACAGGGGCCGCCCTGCAGCCCCCCCGACAGCACCTGGGCACCTACACCTCATATACACATCCACCCCGTATGTTAGTGTCTGTAGAATAATATGGTAATGAATTGTTTGCAGTTATTACATTCATCAGACTTCACCAAATCATTTCACACAACATGTGTGACTGAACAACAGTCTGATGGTGATAATCTTAAGTCTGGCCTACCATCTAAACCCAATACAAGTCTGCAATATTTACCTTTAAGATATCACGGTTTATAGGACACACCTTTCTTCCAGTTTTCTCATGCTTAATTACACATTAAGAGTGCAGTGTCTCGATAATACTAGTGTAGAATGAAGTGAACCTCCAAGTACCAGTCCTCATTTAATATGAAAACTGCAGGCAACGTTTCTACTCCAGTAAGTAAGCAATAACATACCTTTTCACTAGTCCAGCATCTTTTTTAGCATCACAAGAAAGTATGCATCTGTACGTTTGCACTTTAACAAGTTTGTATATATGATATATGCAGTATAGATGTGTGCAAATACCAGATGAAGAAAAATACATGGCAGTACACCACTAGAAATTAATAAATCATCCTCTCCCACTCTGTCTTCAGGCAGAAAATATACACCTACAGCTATTTAAAATGGATCATAATTTTCCCAATTTTTAAACCTGATTTTTAAAGACTTTTTTTCTTCCTTTGCATTTTCCCTTTAGATTTGTACATAATTGTTCAAGCCTGCAGCATCAGCTTTAGGAAACATTAACATGCATTTTTCCTGAACAAGTTATCACAAGTTTGTATTTACTTGCCCTTTCTGCTCCCTGAAAAGCAATATATGCCATAATACAGAGGGAGGGATCCTGCCTGTGAAAGTTTATTCTGTATTTGTTCATACTGCAGTTCTGAAGAATCCTGGCAGTTACAGAAAGTTTTCACTGAATTACTTAACTGGGAAGAACCTGTATTCAATTAAATATGGTCAGCTTTTCTTAACAACCAGAAGAGAGGAATGAAGAATTTTGGACTGAGCTGGCTGAAAAGGAAAACATGCATTCAGCACTTCTATAATAAAGCAAAGTTTGATTGGCAGTGATTCATGGGGTCATGTTATCATTCACAGTATCTCAAAAATTTAATATCTAAGTACTTACATGCATGCCTTCCCCCAAGTATATGAATAGGGCTTTAAAAATAGAAGTACCTGTAACAGTCAGGCAGTGACACTGTACGTGCATATGCAATTAAAACAGTTTTCTTAATTGTATTTACGTTGTTCTCATTTTTTTTTCTTTTACATTTCTGCATCTGCTCATCTTGTAACTGCAAAACATTCCCTGTGACTGCTGCCTGCTAGTCTGCTTTCCAACATCTAAGCTTCAGTATTTGCCTATCATTATCTTTTCTTCATTTCCCAATTAGTCATGTTCTCTTGACAGCTTAATGCCTTGTTTTACCTACATTCTCAAAAAAATGTAGTATGCCTCTGGTATTCCAGAGTATGTAACACTGGGATTTGCTCAACAAAGTATTTTCAGCCACCTTAGGTATTAGCGATTTCCATGGACCTAAAATGTAGAGTCAGAATGTATGAAAACCCACACTTTCCTTCCAAACCTCAAAACTACCTCCCCTACCTCTTCAGCTGATACGGGTTAGCAACAGTCACATTCATTAGGATTGACAGATGTCACCTCTGGTTTACTACTTACCTTAAATTTCACTAGACTGGATGTTATCTTCATGTAGCTAAATTATTACCTTAATTTCTCTGGAGTTGCATAATCTCTTTTACTGTATATTCTCTACAATCCATACTGTAAGCCATCTGAGACAAAGTTGTTTTTTTTCTTTGTCTGTTTGTACAGCCCTTGTTATTACGTGTCTCTAAACCTGGTTTGCAGTTGCTGTATGTCATCACAGTAAAATTAATAAACTTCTTTCTATACCTTTTGAACAGGAAATAGCATTTCTCACCAGACGGCAGTTTTCTGCTGTTGAAATTAGGACAAATTCTAGGAATTTAATAATTTTCCTGCTCTCTTGGAACACCAAAGAGTCTTCTCATGGTTGCTTGATATGCTCATCTGTTTAAGCAAATGTGACATAAAACTAGCCTCAGTTTACTAAAGACTTGTAGATGTTATGCACTAAATATGAACTTATTTGCCTTAAAGTTATTTATCAAGGCGTAGTTTAAAGTGTTCAGACACCTACACATCTTTTTTAGGCTCCTCAATTCTCATTGATTTTCACAAGTCTAACACTCCATTCACAATCAACATTACTCATAGTTAAATATCCTCTTCTTCTACCAGTGTGGCATTAAGCTGAATTAGATCTTTTGTATCAGGTGGCTAATGAGACATGAAGATTTGTTTGTGACAAACGGTTGCCTTGTGCTCCAGGAGGACCATCCACCAGTCCACAGCCCAGTCCTTACTACCATCACACTCAAGGCCTTTCAGTCACAGGCTAATTGGATGCTACTGGTTGTTGCAGTTATTTATTGAGGCTCTCTTTAAGACATATAGGGGAAAAACCATAAAATGCTTGATTTTTATATCCCCATTATATTTCACACAGTAAGAACACGTCAGCTTTGTAATATGTGACTGGGAGCAGGATGTGATTTCTGTGGAAGTGCTTGGCCTGCTCTAGTGCTCAGTAATGTATAGTCAACCCTTACTGTTAGTATTGTCTGATTTCTAAGGCAAGATGATGGGTGACCTATGTGTAGCCTGTTCTGGTATAGTCAGTGCTAAGTTCTTACACAGATCAACTGTACTGTCCTACATGCCTTTTCAAGCAGCTTGCTGATGCAAGTAGACAAGTTGTGAAACCCAGAGTGGCAAAGAGTTTGGATAACATCCTTCTGAAAAACTGGAAAGATTCAATTCATGCAGGTCCAGTTTCAACAAAATACAGCTCCTAGCTTTCCGGTGAAGCAAATAGGGAACAGCTGTTGAAACAGACTTGAAAACAGAGTTGAAATAGCTGTTGAAGATAGGCTTATGAAGGTTGTACTTTTCCTGTTTCCTATGGTTTAACATTAAAGATTAATTATGGACTTGATACAAAGACTGAAATCTCCATTGCACCAAACCAGTTGTTAATAACTAATCAATCCCAGTGATTTTTTATTTTTAGTTTTATTTGTAGAAATCTGTTTTAAACAGCAAACTAAAATATCAAAAAAATTGCCATTCATTTACTTTGACCTAGAGGGTTGTTTTTTTTTTGTGATGAAAACATGGCACCTATCCTCATTTGGAACTCTTCCTTTTTGTGTCATGAAATTCACCTACCCATCTTGGAATTGTTATTTTAAAATTATCTTTGAAATTAGTGTGAACAAATAATGATTTAAAAATATTAGAAGCAGTCTTTCCTGTGAAAGGTAATAAGGTCATGCAACAATTCATTTTCACCAGCTACATTCTCAAGATTAAACAAGCTTATGTTCATGCATTTTATCATCATCTTCATTGGCCTATGTGAGTTTACATAATGATGACTCGTAAAACGAAGGCACCTACTTCTGTGACCCCTTTTCTAAATGCTATATATGCTCAATGTTACAAGCGTTGCTATTCCAGAAGAAGTAGTGTTTTTTACTTTAGTGTTACAGTGCATTTATAAGCTGGAGTCACGCATTAAAAGGTTAAAGCTTTCAAAATTATTAGCATTCAGTACCACCCATCTAAACATATACTGATGAATTTTATGGATTATATACCAGTAGAGTATATTTGCTAGGAAATGAACTCAAAGGGAAGTTGATAATTTCTTCAAAACTTTAAAACTCAAGGTGAGGAAAGTTTAATTTATACACTTCTTAGGTGCAGGAACATAGAAAAGTGACTAGCAAGATGTGTTGGTGTTATAAATAACAAGATTTTAACACACTCCCCCATCTAAGTACCATATTCTTCTCATTTTTTCAACCTTTTAGCTTCCCTCAGCTGCAATTGATGTGGTATACAGCTCAGAGTAGAACCAGTTAGTCACCTGGTGTTCCAATATCAGTCATTCAGGTTAAGTTAGGTTAGGTTTTCTCCTGTAAGTATATCTCACAGATATCCATTCATATTGTCTTAATAGTGTTTCCAATAGATGAATTTTCTACATTTTCTTTCTTCAGCTGCATTAGAACTAATTCTTTGGTTATAGCTCCAAAATAATCAAGCTATATTTTTTCCATGTATATGTATAATTTTTTAAGCCCTTTTGGTTATTAGATATCCTCCTCCTAGCTACTGTCCCTTTGGTCTCTGATCAGTGCAGTTAAGTTGATAACCTTCTGGTTTGGAACTCATCTATATCATATAGTTCATATTCATGATTCATGAAATGGGCTAGAGAGCAGCATTTAAAAAAAAAAAAAAGAAAAAGAAATAACTATGTTATCTAAGTGAGACTTCTAAGGAACACCCTTTCCTACTTCTCTTTTCTCCCTTCAAAAATTCAGTTCAAACTACTGGTTATACAGCTTGAGAGGACATTGAAGTAAACATAGAAAAGAAGACAAACAAATACTGTGGTTTCTTTAAAATCTTTCTTTTCTATGAAGGTTGACATATGCTAGTATTTTTCAAACTTGATTAATAGAATGTAATTGACGGGAACAAAAAAACCCACCCTAAAATTGAAGACCTCACAAAGCTGAAAAATGATAAGAAAATGACTGAGTCAGATGTCTGGTTTATGTCCATCACTGAAAGCAATAATAAACATAATTTCCATACACTGATTATTCGCCTTTAAATGAATTGTTGCAGGCAAATCTATCTTTAAAGAAGATGTATCCTGATTAGTGAACACCTATCTTTTTCTGTCATGGAACCAATTTCTATACATTGCACTGCTGAAGTCTAGTAAGTGGATAATCATTTTTATCACACACAGGCTAGAATTACCCTTCTATTAGGAAAAAAAAAAAACCCTAAACATTTTTTTGTGTATTTTTTAAGTAAGCATGGAAATTAAACTGTAAAAGTATGTAGGCAAATGAAGAACTATCAGTGAGCAATATTCCTAAATATGGTCTAAAATATTTAACTGTCAGAGGTAATAATTTATAAAGTAGGACTGTAGACATTTTCCTGATAGATCTGAGGGGCATGTTAATGGAACACAATGAAGACAGATAGCTCCATTCTAATACCACTGAGCAGACAGCCGCCTCATGAAATGCATCTCTGCCAGTGCCTATCAATCTCGCCATGATGGCTGCTTAGATTAGACACAGAAAGGTACTCCTGTGAATCTTTAAAAGGCTATTTCTGTCTTTTGTGAAGCTATTTAACTTTGTTTTCATTTTATGGATTTGCCTGGGCTATAATGCACACAGGAGCCTGCAGACCTACCCTTATAAAATCCCATGAAAACTGTTGTTGTCAGAGAAACATAAATTGTGTCTTTACTGATTTAACCACTTGGGCTTATCCTGCTTCACACTATGTACTATCTTATTGGTTTTGAATCAGTTCTGTAAAACTATTAATATAGAAGTTTAATTTAATAATCTGATAAATTTTAGATACAAATATGCAAAGTTAAACTTGACACACCACAACTAAGTTATGGAATAGTTTGGAATCTAATATTTGTGTGTTCATGAGCAAACACAAAACCATTTTGTTCACCCAGGTGTTAGAGATTTCCTTAAAAAAGGAAGAATTGGTGCTAGAAGAGCTTATAGTATGATTGTTTCATTTGTATGCTGAAAGCAAAAACTATAAAAGTACTGCTGTTATCCTCTGTTCATTACAATGCTTGGTGGCAACATAATACAAAATATGGGTGCCTGCATTTTCTTACAGTGATTTGTTTTTAGTTTCACTAAACCTATAGTTGCATAAAGAGAAAATAAACAATATTAAAGTCCAAGCCATACTCTTAGGTTTGTAAGTAAGAACAAACACCATCTGTTATTAAAGACACCATCATCAAGACACAGGATGTTGGTCAAGCTTTAAGGTCAGGAAATAAATGGTATCCAGGTAAATTAAATGTAAGATGGCATGTTGCTCTCATTGCTAGAAACAGAAAAGTTTTAAACTCAATGTTTTTATTAAAAAACCCCACCGTATTTTGTCAGTTGTATTTAAATTGTTTTCCTTTTCAGTGATTTCTCCTCTTTTTGTAGTAGAGGAAATTCCTTGAGTTGCTTGCAAAGAGCTCGATCCAGTCATCCTACTTGCAATGTGTAACACGAAACTATGTTGAACTCAGCACTGTGGTACAAATTGCCATTAAACACGATGGGTTCAAAGTCAGAAAAATAAATTGTTTCATGACATTCATACAAAAGAAGAGGCTCAGACTCTAGGAGTTATAAACCAGGTTCATAGATTTTAACAGAATTTGGCCAAAATGCTGTTTTGGCCGTATCTTTAAATATCTTTAAATATGTAGCTCTATTTCTTTTAGTGTCTTTCAGCTAAGTCACTTCCAACTTCACGGACATCTGCACAAGTAAGCAAAGCTTTCCCTGGACACATCTGTCCATGTACTGGGCAAGGGGATGTACTAGCAAATTTGTGTGCCAGTGCTAACCTATGGTTTCATCAACTGAGAAAATTGCTACTCACTGATACAAAAGGTGCTGTGAGCATTACAGGTCAATTTTTTTCTCTGTTGACAAAGGAATTTCTACTGAATAAAGTCCCAGGAAAGTAAGTGAGCATGACTTGTTCCTGGTTAGGTTATCAAGTGCCCTGTATCTACACTATCAATTTACCCTCAAACCCCTACAAATTATGTAAGTTATTTCACTTTTGTATGGTAAAGCTCTCTAATTATCTTAAATCAGGAGATCAGTATCCTACTTTAGATTCTCCAAGAATGCGGGAGACAATGATTAGTGTCAAAATTTTGCAACTGCGTATTTTAGAATTTAAGAGAAAATAAATATATTTTGAGCTGGACTTCATATTGAATTTACTAGGGTGTCCTGGTTTCGGCTGGGGTAGAGTTAATTTTCTTCACAGTAGCTAGCATAGTGCTGTGTTTTGGATTTAGTACCAGAAGAATGTTGATAACACACTGGTGTTTTCAGCTGTTGCCAAGTAGTGCTCAGACTACTCAAGGACTTTTTGAGCTTCTCCTGCTCAGCCAGGTGCGTAACAAGCTGGGAGTACAGCACAGCTAGCACAGCTAACCCAAACTGACCAAAGAGCTATTCCATACCATAGAACGTTATGCTCAGGGGGATTAGTTGGTTGGTCGGTCGCGGGCTGTGTGATCACAGCTCGGGCTGTGTGATCGCGGCTGGGGGAGTGATCATAAACTGTCTCTATCTCAACCCACGGGTCTTATTTTTTTTTTTCTTTTCTCCGATTCCCCCATCCCACTGAGGGAGGGGGGGAGCGAGCGAGCAGCTGCGTGGTGCTTAGTTGCCAGCCAGGTTAAATCACGACACTAGGGTCACCTGAAAGTCAACAAAATAGCTACTGCTTTTTTAATTTACACAGTGAGATTAAGTGCTTGTAGAAAACTCCCTTTCTTCTCTAAAAATCACTGAGAATAAGTTTATTCATTCTTCAAAGAGAGGCTAAAAAACCATATGCAGTGCAAAAAACTTTGATGTCCCGTTGTCATGGCCTGCAACAAAGCTGCACACGGTATTTGATTTCTTCTGCTTTAAAAGGCCACCAGGAAGACATATTGTCCATTTATTATGGAGATAGGAAGACAGGAAATAATGCCTGCCATCTGGGCAGAGTTAACATGTAAGATAGACCTGGATTTGTGATGATTGATTCTGTGCCGAGTTCAGAGTTTAAATTTCAGAAGTACCATATGATAATGTTTAATTTAGTGGCCATTTTGAAACAGTCTTAAAACCCACTTTCATTCAGCCTCAGTAATTCCTTCTTATTTTTCTAAAGAGCTTTCTTCCTTTTATCTTTACTTTTGTTCTGATCTGATACTGCACATTACAGAGTTCTAGATGTGTATATTTGTAGTGTCACCTGAGTTAATGCAATGAGCCTATTTTCCACTCCAATGTGTGAGATGCAGCGTGTGATGACTTCCACACCCTCCTCCATTTTGTTGTAACTTAAATCTAACTGATTGTGATTGTCATTTCAGCCCGAAAGCCCAGCATATCCCTAGAGAAATGTGGTGAGATGATATCTGTGGTGGTGTGATTGTCATAAAAAGAGGAGGTAATACAGAAATGATGAGTGGTCATGCAGTAAAATTGGTCATGCAGAAAAAAAAAGAGATTAATGACATAACTTGCCAGCCAGAACAAGGTTTCCTCAGAGGAAATCAAAGAAATGAAGACAGGAAAAAAGCAGCACTTTGGGAATCTCAAAACATCACCAATGTCATGATTACATCACAGACACCAATAGAAACACTACCTGAAGAGACAGAAGTCTGGTCAGCTTGTCTGTGTAGTAGCCTATCTGTAACATTATCCAATATGTCTCTTGTTCACAGTAAGACTAAAGCCAGAACAGCTGACTTGCTATCATATTTTACTTGAAAATTTTAACAACAATTGTAAGAGCAGACAGAATTCTAAAAATAGTAACAATTTAAAGGTAACTGAGTTTACTCAGCCTATGCTGACAGAATCCATTTTTACCCTATGTATTGCAAAAGTACTGCTGGGTAAGGTGGTATACCCTTTAGCACAGAAGAATAAAGAACAGGGTATTTTATTTTATTTTATTTTATTTTCCAAAGGCAACAAGGCCCCTATTAGCATGACATTTAATCACGTTTAACATTAAGCAAGTGAGAAAAAACAGCAATCAAATGGATGCTAGAATATTTTATCTAGGGAAGGATAACTCACATCCAGATTTGGAAGCAGAAAGAAAATTAATTAAGATAGTGGATCTGCATGATTTGTATTACAAAGATGAATATTAGGTAATTTCATTGCTTCATTGCAGGAGACAGTACTTCAGGTAGTATAGCAATTCTACTTTATGCAGTCTTCTTAGGTTTCAGCATGTTTTCTGAGTATCCATCTCAGTGTGTTAATCACTATACTAAGAGTTTTTAAAGGTAAGTACATCTGCTTTGACAGGGATATTTAAGTCCCTCAAGTACTCACTGAACCAGTTTTTAATCTGAAATTGATATTTTGAAACATTTTTGGGAAACTGCTTGTCAAGATTTTTTTTTCATGTTAGAGTCAAGCAAACATTGTCACCTACTTCATCAAGAAGTAATCCAAAATCTTAGGAGCTACTGCAGAACAGAGTAATGGTATTCTGGTCATCTTTCGTTTTCTCTGTAGTTATGTACGTGTATAAACAGTCAACAAATATTTCCAGTAACTGTTTCTTTCCCCTTTATGAATGTAAGAACATTCTGATTTAAAGCATAGTACAAAGAGATTTCCTCAATCCCTCCTCTTTGTGTTAGTAATACATATTGGGGTAGTGATACAGAAAGGTTCAGTATGAGCTAACAGAAGTCTACAGTTATGTGTTATGTTGTGTTTTGAAAATATAAAATCCCCGAGTTTTAAAATCCTTACTTTTTTTTTATAATTGAGGGTGCTTTTTCCCCACTGGAATAAATGAGTGCTTGACCTGAAGAACAAGCAGGTAGAATGATATTCTACAGAACAAGGACAGAACGAACCAACTGTATCATCAATTTCCATTGGTTGAACAATGTCTAACAAACAATTTGTCTCTGGATTGAGACTTTTCTCTTCAAATTATATACAAATACGTAGTGACACTAGTCTTTATATGAGTAAAATCAACACTTACCATGTACAACAGAGCATGTATCTCTTTCTCATATCCAAGCATTTTACAGATATATTTTAACTGTGAATGTCTGGTAAAATCTCTGGGGCAGATGCAATTCTAATCTTCTCTTTACACAGATGAGGGTATTATTGAAGTACACTGGTGGTTAGAGAGGAAATAGGTGTAAGAACAAAGAGAAACCCTCCCTATTATCATCCCCAGAAAATAGGAATACTATGGTGGGGTTCCATCTGTCTCTACATCTAAGCATCTGTTTCACAACTTAGTTTTACAATATTAGTCAATCATAAATGGAATTGCAGTTGTCATCAGGAAACTGGTAGGTGGGGTCCCATGGGAAGCAGCTCTGAAGTGCAAAAAAACTCAGGAAACTGTCAGTTGCTTAAAGACTGCATGCCCCAGTTACAATAGCAGCTCATCCCAATGGTCAGGAAAATAAGTAGAAGTATCAGGAGTCTGGCTTGGCAAAGCAGACAAATCAAGTCAGAGCTCCAAAGCAAAAAGGTGGCATACAGAAGGCAGAAGCAGAAATAGGTTAAAAGGAGGAATTTAGGAAAAATGCCTGGGCAGGAAGGGGTAGTACTGTAATAGCCAAAGCTCAACTGCTGTATGAGACATGCACGGTAAGTTAAAGTCAACAAGAGTTTCTGCTGCTACAATGGAAGAGTGGGTCAGCTGATGAATAGGATTCGTGATGTAGTAACAGCAGACACATATAAGGCTGCTTTTGCTTCAGCCTTCATCAACAAAGTCTTCTGGGCCTCTATGCCTAGAGGCAAGGTTGAAAAAAGAGGAGAATAACCTGTAAAGGATGAAAATCAGGTCAAGGACTACTTTTGAGAACTCAATCCATAAAAGTCCATAAGACCAAACAGGCTGCACCACAGGGTGTGAAGACAAATGGCCAATATCCTTGCCACTATTATTCAGGGAAACTAGAGATGATCAGAGATGAGCTAATTACTGGAGAAAGGCAGATCTTTACACATTTTCAAAAAAGTCCAAAAGGGTGACCCAGTGAGTGCAACCTCACCAGCTTCACATCAGTCCCTGGGAAAATCACTGAGTGAGCCCCCTCGTGGAACATTTCTCAGCATATGTGGGAGAAGGCAGCAACTGGCAACAGTCAACAGGGATTGACCCAGGCTAAATCATTCCTGACCAACCTGATTGCCTTCTAGGGTATAATGACAGGATTTGTGGATAAGGGGAGAGTCAATTAAACTATGGTTTTTACAAGGCTTTTGACACTATCTCTTGACATATTCTTGTATCAAGTTAAGACAATACAGTCTTGATGCACAGACAAGCTAGCTGGGTAAAAAACCTGGTGGGACAGTTAGTGGCTAGTGGGTCATACTCTACTGGAAGCCAGTAACAAGTACAGTATTGAATGGTTCTAACTGGGCACTTGTCCTGTTTAACATCAGTATCTGGAAGAGGTGATAGAATGGATGCTTGCAAAATTTGTGTAAATTAAGAGAAGAGAGGTTCAGGCTGGAAATAACTAAAATATTTTTTTCCTTATGAGAGGTTTCCTAGTGAGGTATTGAAATATCTGTCCTTGTTGGTTTTCAAGACCCAGCAGAGTAAAGCTCTGAGCAACCTGGTCTGACCCCAGAGCTGATCCTGGTTTGAGCAGGAGTTTAGACAGGAAACTTCTCAAGGTCCCTTCCAACCTGAATTATTCTATGATCCTATGATCATTTATAAACATTTAGATGGTATCTGGAGAAGACATCACCACATACTTGAGTCTAAATCTGTCATCATTAGTGAGACACTTCGCTTTGATTTTAATGGGCTTTACAATACTGTTCTAATCTGAATAGCTGCAGTATGTGGTTTATTATTGAACTGGCTCAATAAAACTAAGTGGAGAAACCAGTGGATAAAGCACTCATCTCATTAGAAATATTTCCAGGCCTGCTTCCTAAGGCAGATATACCTAACCAATAGAACCCAGTATAATATATGTAAACTGATAAGGAAGATCGAAGCAATACTAAATAACTCAGAGCTTTGCTAGTCAGCTAAGTTACCACCATCACGCATTTTGAAGTTCTGCTAGCCAGTCCTCTGAGAACATGCTTCATATCAGCAATATTTCCTCCTTCCTCAAAAGGTTTTTATTTTGTGTGTTTTGCTGTTTTCTTTAGAGCAAAGAGGGCTTAGCTGAGTGAACTGATGATTCTGTGAAGAGCTGGTACAAAGGCACTCGGTTGTCTTTTTTAAGAAGCTTATCCAGCTTTCAATAACTCAAGAATTCAGTCAATAAATACACTTCATACAAAACTGAGTTTTGCCCACATTATCTGAAATACTCCGTTGAGTTTACTCACACAGAGAGTACCAATAATATGTTTCACTGACTCACCTGCTACTTTTGCTGAGTGTAAACTTTGAGAATATTGTGCTTGTTCCTGAACAGTGATTGGTTGACTCTGCACATGGTTTGACTGAAATCTTTGGCACTCTTTGCTCAGTGTCTGAATGAATGTGGGACTTACTGTTTCCTGAAAGGTGTTTCATTTAATGAACAGATAAATATGTACTCTTTAGAGCATATACCTTAAATTCAAACCTGGTTTTGGTTTATTACGTATTAATTGCATAAAACAGGCTACTTCAAGGTATGCTCTAAAATATTTGGAATGCTTTGTATGACATACTGTTTCTTACTACATCATCACATGGTTACAGTGTTGGAAACTAACATATTTGATAGAATTATAAAATCATAGAATCATATAAGGATTTGGGTTGGAAGGCACCTTAAAGATCATCTAGCTTTAACTCCCTTGCCATGGGCAAGGATGTGGTATGCAAGAAATGCAGAAGCCGAGTGGGCAGTAACCGCAAGGCCAAGAAGAGGAGGAGCAAGAGGGCATCACCGTGACCACACAGTGATTGGCAGGACTGGAGTGTGGCCTTGCTATAAAACTTAGAGCTCAAAATTAAACTGCGTCACTTGGAGTATCCATACTGTGTATGCTGTGTTTCCTTGACCCGCAGATGGCAGGGTGTCTGCGTGATCCTTCGGGTAACCTTAAAGTTGATACAAGAACCAACAAGTGGTGACCCTGACATGATCGGCTGCTCGTGGGACGGGCAGCGGCCGGCTTGCCAGGGAAACGGCATGGACAGTAGAGGACACCGTGACTAAGGTACTTAAGTCGGTGGCGAGAGTAGTGGGTGAAGAACTACGTTCTAAACCCACGGCCGCTTGCATCCAATGGTTGTTGCGGCG